>NC_080406.1:51917340-52529340 GCF_030265065.1 Corythoichthys intestinalis
GAAATGCCTCAATGAAATTTTTTTTTCTTATGAACGGTTTTCAAAAGCTTTATTGGTGGATTTTCTCAAGTTAAAGCGCCACACAGAAATTAATAAATTTAACTGTGTAAGCAGGATCTGTGTATTATTCTTATTATTTAATTACAGGTGTTTTAGCTCATTTCAATTTATTTTATTTAAATGGGCTATTATTTATTTTATCATGTGTTTATATTTTACAAATGTGATGTAGTATTCATTTATATTGTATATTTTATGTTGTATAACTTTAGTTCCTATGTGAATATTAGTTCCTACTCTTTTTGTTGTGGTAGGAGGGTTTTGTATTGAACACGGGGCTGTGTTGGTTATTACTATAGCAGAGATGACAACTGTAAATCAACAAAGACAAGTCAACTGTGCCCCGATCTACCACTAAAGAGATCTGAGGGACTCAAAAAGTGGGTTACGATTGCATATTAGTTTGAAAATCGACCGGATCCACCGTATTTTTACACGAGTTATTCCGGTCTGCCCGGTCTGCTAGCTAGTAGTATTGACGCAGGAGGGCCGCGTCTTGCGTTAAATAATAGACTCTGCCGTTCTTTTCGCGTGCGTCGCGTTGAGCCGCTTCTGGGACGCGTCTAACACGCGGCCGCACTCTGACTGGTGTGCATTGGCTGATTGACTTTAACGGCCGCGTTTCACTGTGTTCTCGCGGCGGCCACGTTGTCGCGCCGTTGACGTTTCTTACTGTCCTACCGTGTTGGTCCTCATTATAGTAGAGAAGACGGAGTAAATATAATCTACACAAAGAAACTGTAACCCGATTGACTCACAGCCTCGAAAAGTAAGGGTTACATTATGTCAGAAACTCGTTCGGTACGCCTCCGTTCCGAACCGAGCACCAAGTACCGAAACGGTTCAATACATACATACATACATGTACCGTTACACCCTTAGTAGATATTGTAAATGGATTTTTCTTTACCATGGAGAGTATTCGGCGATCATCTGTCACTCTTGTCTTCCGTGGACGTCCAGGCCTTTTTGAATTGTCAACCTCACCAGTGCATTCCTTTTTTCTTAGAATGTACCAACCTGTTGATTTGGCTTCTCCAAGCATTTCAGCTATCTTTGTTATGGATTTCTTCTTTTTTTTCAGTCTCAGGGTCTTCTGCTTCACCTCCACTGAGAGCTCCTTTGAACGCATGATGTGTGGTCACAATAACAGCTTCCAAATGCAAAAAAACACACCTGAAATCAACTCCAGACCTTTTCAATACTTAACTGATGATAGGTTAATGAGGGAGAAGCCTTCTGAGTGAACTACAGCCCTCAGAGTAATTTGTCCAATTACCTTTGGTCCATTGAAAAAGAGGTATAAAGAGTGTAAAGGGCTATAATTCCTAAACCCTTATTCCGATTTGGATATGGAAAGTCTTCAATTGCAGCTGAGATTGTGCACTTTAAACCCATATTGATCATATTATTGTATTTCGTAATGTGTTTTTGAGAAATGCTAAAATAACAAAACTTGTGTCATTGTCCAAATATTATCGGGCCTAACTGTATGTTTGTCTTCTGCTGGCCCTGTGACCCAACCCCAGATTAAGCAGTAGATGATGGATGGATGGATGGATGGATGGATGGATGGATGGATGGATGGATGGATGGATGGATGGATGGATGGATGGATGGATGGATGGAATAGTACGAAAATAAGTCCTATCACATGTATATACAGTGTATCACAAAAGTGAGTACACCCCTCGCATTTCTGCAGATTTTTAAGTACAACCTTTTATGGGACAACACTGACATAATGACACTTTGACACAATGAAATGTAGTCTGTGTGCAGCTTATATAATAGCAGTGTTTCCCACCAATGAAAGAGACTGTGGCGGGCCGCCACAGTCTCGTTTGCGCCCCCCCCCCGCCGAAAAAAAAAAAAAAAGATACTAATCAGATGCGTCAGTCAGCCGATTACACAGCTGTAGCCCACTCCACTCTACTACCCGCGCGAGTGAGAGCAGCATTTTAGAGTAGTATTTTATTTATTTATTTATTTATTCATTTAAGAGACGCAAGGGGAACGAGTAGGAAGAATGGGAGAACGAGCGAGATAGCGAGAGATAGCGGTCGCATGTCGTAGCAGCCCGCTGTTATTTTGTTATTGTTTTTCTTTATTATTGTTACCACAATCAAGTGGGTAAGCAAATACAGACTTCTCTCCTTCTTCCCCATATCCGGGGCATTACAATAGTTTGGATCGGACTTTTCGGCGAAAGTGAGCGGTGGACGGCCGTCTTGGACGGAAAGCAAACTTTGATTGAACTTGCGCAGAGAGGCGGGGCCCAAAATAAAGCCTTGCTCTATTTTCAGAGCGTTGGTCACAGTAAAGTATTTATTAGTTCAAGCAGAGTAAAATGATACATGTTCACGGTACAAGAACGTCGTTTCCGTGTCCATCGATTGGTAAGAAAGGCTGTTTGTACGAGCGACGTGTGGGCGCTCCCGTCGGGGGGACATTTCGCGTGGAGTGGCTATTTTTCGGCACAACACCGACGCGCCAACTTCAGACAATTACGGCTGACGAAAGTTGGATAAATGCGCCCCCCGCCCCCCAATTTCGCGAGCTCTGGGACACTCGAAAAATGACTCTCATACCTCTCCTTGCTAAGTTAATGGTACCTCGATGTGCGTTTGTGTGGAAATTTAGTTCACGAACAACGGGGAAAAAACTATTCACCTTCTCACCGAATCAAGAAAAACTTTACACGGCCATTAGAATTCCCCCAGTCCTGTAAATGGGTCAGTTGACAGAAGGACTGTTATTGTTGTGGTAATGTAGTACTTGTGAGGGTCAAATAAAAAGGAAAAAGGAGGGCCACGACGGCGGTCTGAAACCCGCGGCTCTTGGGCCGCATGCGGCTCTTTAGTGCTGCTTCGGAGCTTTTTTTTTTTTTTTTTTTTAAATGGAAAAAGATGGGGGAGGGAAATATATTTTTTGTTTTAATAGGATTTCTAGGAGGACAAACATGATACAAACATTCTTTCAATTCATTAATATTGTAATGAAGTTAAACTTGTGGTGTCATCGTACAACAGAGTAGTCACGTGGTGCGCTATAGGATCCACTGCAGGGAAAATAAACATTTAATCATGAAGGCTAATTATGTATTTCTAGCCAACTTATTCATTTTTATAGTAGGCTAATATAGCTAGTATTGATAATTATAAGGCTTGTACAAGGCTTTTAATTTTTTGCTGCTCCAGACATACTGTATCAGTTTTTTTTTTTTTGGGGGGGGGGGGGGGGGGGGTCAAATATGGCTCTTTCAACAGTTTGGGTTGCCAACCCTGAGTCACTACGAGATGTAAGTCGTACTATTGCTACGAGAAAAAAAGTCGCATTATTACATAGGGTAACGTAGCTGTAATCAGCAACGCATTTTACATACATGTACCGTAGCTGAGAGCTATAACATTAGC
Organism: Corythoichthys intestinalis; assembly: GCF_030265065.1. Lineage (NCBI taxonomy): Eukaryota > Metazoa > Chordata > Actinopteri > Syngnathiformes > Syngnathidae > Corythoichthys > Corythoichthys intestinalis. The sequence continues at coordinate 51,920,817 of NC_080406.1, forward strand.
CTAGCTAATGAAATATTTCAAATATATCTTTGTTATGGTTCTTCTTGGGGGAAAAAAATAATGAAAAAAAAAAAAAAATTCGCCGTGGCACGACATGGTGTGGCTGTCCGACTCCGATGCAGCCCACCACCACAGTTTCGAAAAATCCTATGGTCAGAGAGCCTCCCACCACAGTCTCCTAAAATCCTGTGGGAAACACTGAATAGAGTTAATTACTTAAATATCTGCTGAAATGCGAGGGGTGTACTCACTTTTGTGATACACTGTGGAACTATATGAGAAATGACAGACTTGGCGGCGTTAGCACATGTATAGAGAACTAGATGCGAAATGACACGCTGACCGGCGTTAGTACACAGCCGCCATCTTAAAGCAGTAGACTTCTCAGTCTATACAACCTATTTAAGCAGCTACGTACTTTACGTAGCACGTTGCCACCTCTGTTAAAATCAATAATATCAAAAGATCATCAAATCATAATCAATCGAAGAATTTACATATCGTAGCTGCCAGCTAAGTATATGTACAAAAAAAATATATGTATAAATGTTTTCTCAGTGAGCTTTTCAAAAATAAACATCTTTGTAAAGGTGCACTCCTATGGAAAGAAACTTCATCACATTCAAGTTCAAAGACTGATATTTACATACAAGTTAAAAATAGCCCTCTGAGAAGTTCATAAAATTTAAAAAATCATCGAAAAAGTAAGACATTAATTTAAACAATGCAATTTTTTTTTACCCTGCCTTTTTTTGGGACCCTGCCTCTTAAAAGAATCGGAATCGGAATCGAAACGTGGAATCGGAACCGGAATCGTTCAATTTCAAACGATGCCCAACCCTATCGATAAATGACCAAACTCAATGTTAACGGGCCTATTGTGATTGTTGAAGGTAGAACAAGCGCACTCACCCAGTATGGCGAGTACAGTGTTGTCTTTCAGGACTTCCATGGAACCCGAACACACAAAATAGATGGCCTGCAGGGCGTCTCCTTGCCTGATGAGGAACTCGCCAGGTGCGCAGAACGACGTCTTGATTATGAGCGAGAGTGAGCGCAGGCAACCCCTGCTGGCCGACTCAAAAAGAGGGAGTTGTAGCAGCTCCTTGTTCAGGTGCATGGCGATGTCAGCCCGTAGTTCATCTGGGAAGTCTTTCAGAAGCTAAAAAGAGAAGCAGACTTGTCTCAGGAAACACTTTATCAAAACCAAAAGCAGAGCTGCAACGGCGTTTGCTGGATACATGGATTAGTGTTAGCAAACGGTGCTCGCTTTTAATTGTTCCCTATCATCGGTGCCAACTCAACATCAGGTGGTGACAACTCCACTCCTCTCTTCAACCGACTGTCCAAGAACTACAAAGACAATCATTGAACTGCATCCTATGGTGCCAAGTGCACATATGGATACCCTTATGTTTGAACGTGATGTTCGTTATTGACAATCCACCGCGAGCGCCAAGGTCCAATAAATAGACAGTTTAATTCACTTTCGTGAACAGGAATAACCTTGGTTCTAACATTTCACTTTGACATCAAGTGGAAAACTGAATCAACTCACCTCACTGACATCAATGCCGTTGTTGACTGACCAGGTTGTCTGGAAACACTCCAGCATTCGTTGCTCCAAGGCTTTGGGCAACCGGTGCACCCTGATGAAGTCCTTTAGGTCTTTAGTGCGTGTATGGTAGAGCGATCGGCGAGAGTACATCCTCTGGATGATGGCGGTCACATTGCCAAACACCACGGCGTGCATCAGAGCTGTGAGAAGAGTAGTCATTAAAATACAGGCCACAATGGCATTTATAATAAAACCTGCCATGCAATTCAGAAAAAAAAAGAACCCTCAAAGACAGTCAGCCCTTAAATGCTTATAATGATGACCGGACATCCACATATACAAAGACACTTTTTGAAAGCAAAACAAAAGCATAGATGCTGGCTCTATACGAAAGAGATATCAGCGTTGCAAATCGTGCCATGGCACAATTGTGGACCGCTTGTTGGACATTTTATATTATGCAAAGTCAGTGGAGGATTGGCAAGTGATCTGCTTTGTGCTCTCTGCTCTGAACAAACAATCAGAGGAATGACAAAGGGCCAGCTCGCTTCACAAACATAATTTACATGTAATTACAGAGTTGTCAGTTGTCAGCTAATCTAGAACCCTTTTCTCAGTCTGTTGAACATCAAGATCTTAATATATAACTTTTAACTTTTCATTCCATTCCATTCATTGAAAGTTCAGTGAACTGCTGTCCTAACGGGCAACAGCAGCACCAGCAACTGAACATAGCGGCTCCTTAATATATATGGATTAATTTTGTTAAATTCTTTTGCCTCGAATGCAGAATTAGAGTACTGTAGGTACCGTGTTAAGATAATTCATATATTGTACTGTACAATGTATTCTTGCAATTCATTTTTTTTGGTTTCTCTTTTAAGAATCAGTCACATTGCTAATTTACAGAACTCCTGTTTTCAAACGCCCTGGGCAAATTGCATTTAAATGGCTGCCCTAGAGGCTTGGGTCTCCCACAACCTCAGGAGTTTAACACTAAGGAGACTATTGTGCTGGTAACAAATTAAGAATACACTAATTTTCATGGAACAAATACTGTACTTAAAAGTGGGTTATTTGTAGGGGAGAAACAATTCAATTGACAATGACTCTGTTCATCATTGATGTCGCCAGACATATTTCTATGGGGCACATGCCCCAGTATTGATCTGCCCAGCCCCAGCATAAATTTCACAGGTAAAATGAATAAATAAATAAGTAAAATACTTTGGAGTTTTAAGTCTACATAGCATAATCTACAGAATGCGCCTATTTAATATGGTCATATTAGTCTATTCACTCCATATACACAATCTGCACTTGGCTCTGAAATATGGTAATTTATGCACATAACTTTGGCTGTGATAGGCTATGAGATGATACTTCCACAAAAAAACTTTCGGGAGATATGCTGCGTTCATGTGTATTGGGAGATCTGAGTTCCAAAGTTGGAAAATTGTTCTGATGTGTTATAAAGTCGTAATGTGGGATAAAAACATGGTTTCTACATCGAAGGGCAGCCTATTTTAATGCTCCAACGATACACCACAAGTTGAGTGACTGTTTGGCGCTTTTTATAGACACCATGTAAAAGAGAATCATTTTTTTTCATAATGTATTGAAGTGACACATTCGCCATTCACTGGGTCACGCCTTCCCGTAGGGGGCCGTCCCACTCTCCGCTTCATTTATTAGCAGTCGGTCACGTGCGGTAATCTAACGCCGGATTTAGGTTGAAAAAGTATGAAAGCTGTACTGTATACAAACAGGAAGGATCGTCTCAGGAGTGATTTGTTTGAGGATTCAAGGTAATTATTATATTTTTCGTACCATGCATGCATTTTGAAATGTGAAAAAAATCAATGGGGGAAATTAGCCGCTACAGCATAGGCATTACTTCACAATATTTATGTAAAATAACTGCTGACTGCCCGTTTTTTTGCTTTTAACCAAGAATCGAGACTGCTTTACGTCCTACCTATAAATAATTCAGGAATTTAAGCATTTATTCACAAGATTCTTCAACAGAAAAAGCTCTTTCTTTACGTATGGCGGCCGCTAATTTGCTTACTGACTAGTATCATAGTTCGCAATATTTACGTAAAGTAAATGCCAACAGCATTTTTTGCTTTTAACCAAGAATCAAGACTGTTTTACGTCCATATGTATAAAGAATACAGGGATTTAAGCATTAATTCACAAGAATTTTCAACAGAAAAATCTCTTTGTCTGTGATATGGCGGCCGCTAACTTGCTTACTGACTAGCATCATAGTTCGCAATATTTACGTAAAAGAAATACTAACTGCACGATTTTTTTTTTTTTTTTTTTTTTTTTGCTTTTAACCAAGAATCGAGACTGTTTTACGTCCATATCTATAAAGAATTCAGGGATTTAAGCATTTATTCACAAGAATTTTCAACTGAAAAAGTTCTTTGCGTTTCCACTCGGTCAGCTTTGACGGAGATAGGCCCCCTATGAATCGGCCTCGCTCCCCGTATCCCGTCAAGACATTATGAAGTTTATGACCAGGCAGTTAACTGCGGTAAACTACTCTGGTCGCAAATTAAAGTAGCAGATTAGCTGCCGTCCTTTGACTGACTATGAATACAATGACAATTAAATGTGATTTGAGTGACAGGCTCTCACTCATGAGCTTTGTCTAATATTTTGTTAATATGATATGTGGAAATTTGAACTGTGTCAATGCTGCTGTTATTTATTGCTATTTGTTTATAAGACCAAAAGGAATAGAATCAATCTGTATGAATGAATTGGCTAGCTTTGGGATATAACCTCTAACAATTTTGTATGTGTGCTCATCATGATTTCCAGTTGTTTTTCAAACATTTGATTTGTTACTGCAGTCTCTATAATCTGTAACAAGATGTATTATTATTTTTATTATTTCCATTTGACTCAAACAGCATTAGTCTTGCAAATGGATATGAGAAAGTTATTCGCAGTAAGGATAAAACAGCAATGAGGAATGAGAGAGGTAAACCAGGTAACCCACCTAGGCAACATAAACCACTTTTGGGTCACATCAAACTAGTTGAGAAACACTGATTAATTGCATGGCAGTTACAGTGATATATCCCCATTTCTGTCCAGAGAAAGTAGCGCAGCAGAGTGTAGTGTGAGGTGAAGGAGAGATGGAAGTTGATGAGTATGAGCGGTAAGAATGTGCCAAAAAATTGATTATTAGATTCAGCGAGATTCGACATATGACGATTCGATTGCGATTCATAAATGTTCAAAAAAACAATGATTTTCCCCAATAATGACAGCCCGCTGCTAGTGGAACGAAAGTCAAGATACGTCTGCCGCCTGGACACCTAAAGAGATGCACAAGGTTAAGATGGCAGTAGAAGTTACTGAGCGAGAGATTTACTCCTGTTCAAAAGACTAAATGAATTGTGTATGAGACAGGCAAGGACCGGGCGGTCGCGCTTTTGGTCATCTTCTGTGCACATGTTACTTTTTAGACGGAGAGGGGAAGAGAGAGAGTTCATTGCTCTTTGTCTTTCAGTTGTCCGGCAGTAGGTTCAAGTCGTGTTGATTAAAAAATTTCCCTAGTGTGTTACTAAGTCCCGTGTCCGTCTATAAAAGGTGAGTACACGAACCATTTTGTACTGTTTAGCCTTCATTGTTGTTGTTTTGAGATGTTACTATTTAGCGCTGGGCGCTATGCTAATTAGCGAATTCGCTAATGTGTCGATTTGTTCGTTGTTTGGTGGTGTACAAAAGTTACTACAGATGCAAAATGTGTAAAACCAGAATTAGTACAGCGCTAACACTACAGACATGCTAAATAGTACAGAAATCTGTGAAAACAAAGTATATAGGTTAAATATAGTCTTATTTCTGAAGGCACTTCCTTTCCAGGAAATTCATTCCACCAGTGTAAATTTTATCCTATTGGTAAGAGAAATAACTACTGCCTTTGAAACAGCTAATGTTTTTGCACCTTCTCGTGAAAAAGAGCAGCTTAAGGTCAGCTGTGTTGTATTGGCATATTGGGAAATAAGTACTGCCTTTGAAAAGGTTAATGTTTTTGCACTTTCTTGTATAAGAAGGTAAAATAAATAAGTAAGTAAATAAATAAATAAATAAAGCAGCTTAAGGGCAGATTTTTGTTGTGTTGGCGTGTTTCCATCTTTTGAATCATTAGGACATTTTAAATAAATAATTGACATAAATTTGTTTGGCTACTTTATTAATTAATAATGTATGGTGCATCGATAATCGTGATAATCGCGATCATCAACAATACCGTGATCACCGTTCAATCATCGAATCGTTGCACCCTGAATCGTAATCGAATCGAACCGTGGGGTGCCTAAGATGGCATAACAGTTGCAATAATATATCCCCATTTCTGTTCATACAAAGTATAGCAGCAGAATGCAGGTGAAGAAGAGATGGAAGTTGAAGAGCATGAGCAGAGGTGAATTGACTATCACCAATTCAAAATACAATCTCAGCATTCAACAAAGATTTTTGAACAAAATTTTAAGGAGATTTCACGAACTAATTTAGTCCGTCACAAATACACAAATACAAATAATCTTTAATATACCCCATTTTTGTCAAGTGTACTAAAAACAGTAATGAATGAATGGTTACACCTCTTGTTGCAGGTATAATTACCTCTTAGTTGTGTTTACACAAGTAAAAAAGGCTATGCTGTTCCTGGTCGTTCACCATTGTGCAAGTTAACATAAAAATGCCTGCGTGGCGTGTTTCTGCACAGTAAAAATGTTCTTAGCTGTGGCAAATAAAAAGTGACATCCCAGCAGGAATATTGCCATCGGACCTTAGGGACGTAAAAACAATTGTTTTTATTATCTCATAGCATAATGAGTTTGGACACATCTGAAAGAAATTGGTTTTGTGCTCATTCAAAGGATAGGTTAGGTAGGAACCATGAGCATTGTTTTGAAGGGAATGCAGAGCGACCACATGTAGCTCACAGGGAGGATAACATTCAGTAGGATTAATTAAGAGGGCGCCTCCCCTGGGTTCCTTTCACTGTTTCTTCATTTCCAAATCGTCACTTCTCTGCAGGAGTGAGCTCATTATAAAGCAAAGTAAATCATTTTTTTGTGCTTGAATTAATTAAAGAGAAAGCCAAGTGGGAGCATTATTGCATGTACTCGGCAGTACACGATGCTGACATTCTGTTACAGTGATCCCTCGCTGTATCTCACTTCAAACTTCGCGTCTTCAGTTCATCAAAGATTTTTTTTCACTTAAAAAAAAAACAAAAAACAATACAGTGTTTTATACAAAAATGTTAAGAAATATGCATGTATACATGCACAAATCATTGTTTTTTTATTATTATTATTATTATTTTTTATACACAGTGGTACCTCTACATACAAAGTTAATTCGTTCCAGGACCTCGTTTGTAAGTCGAAATGGTCGTATGTCGAGCAGGATTTTCCCATAAGGATACGTTATAATTCCATTAATTCGTTCCACAGCCCGAAAACCTATACTAAATTCTTAATAAATACTGCTGGTACTATTGCAAATAGCAATTACCTGGAGCAAAACAAATCCATTATGAAAAAAATCTGAATAATATAACAATAAAAATATTCATATCAATAATTATAATAATACCTGTAATAATGTAATGAATCGGGTTCTAATGTTCAGATGTATTTTTGCGTGGTGTACCTGAACGCACCGCGTAACTGACATGTCAGAGTGAGAGAGGAGTTTTTACTTTCACTTTTCATGTTCTGTTGTAGGGTTCAGCTGCGGCGGACAGTAGGCATGTCGTGTTGCACAAGTTCTGAAAAAAATGATTAAAAACCTGACGAAGCTGATTTTTTTGCCGATGTTACAATAATAATAACTGTCACCTTAACTTATAAAGACTTGCGAACGGAGGAGGACGCCGAGATCATAGACTGTTTACAGCAGTATTGTTGAGCCAGTTCACCGACGCAAACTGCGGCGCTATCATAAATCATCGCATTTCGAGCATGTCGTCGGATGTAGAAACAAATGGCGAGTCAAATTTTACGTCGGATGTTGAAAAGATCATGTGTCGAAGTGATCATGTGTCGAGGTACCACTGTATATCTCTCTAATATCATGATTATTATATTCGAAGTGTTTAAAAGTACTAATTATAATACTGTATTCTATACATATGGTTTTGTTTGTTTTTTGTTTTTTTAATTATACTTTGAGAAAAAAGGGAAAAACATGTCATATATATCTCTTTTCAATGCTGTTAAATCTGAATAAATTAACTGAACACACCAATACAAAGTACAAATACACGTGTGGAGATACTTTATTTAAAAGGTATTTTGTGTTTTTTGTGTTACTTTTACGTGATGAAGAAGACTTGAGGCCAGTATTGACTACTAAGAGATTTGTGTATGTCGCCCTCTAGTGGTGGCTGCCATTACTGGTGTGTTTACAGCAACCCAGAGTCTGTCAATGTAAAGTTAGCTACTGCTGGCTTTGTGCTGCGGGTGCTGTCACTGTCATACTGCCCGCAGCACAAACACAAAACTCCCTTTAAAATAAAGTGTCTCCAAACATGTATTTGTACCTAGATATTGTTATTAGTACAATGATCCATGATTGCTGTCGCTGAGTAGCCCCCCAACAACAGTCTGAGCTCAGCCAGCTTTCATTTTGTTACTTCTGATCACCGGTCAATGCATATTAGCTAAATATTTAGTTTCACTTGTTTCAACATTTAGGATTTAGATTATACATTTAGATTTAGATAGGAAATTTAGATATAAATATTTATATTTAACAACTATATTTATTGTATATAGTCATGATTTAAATTTTCAATTTATATTTAAAATGTAGATTTAAGATATATATTTCATATTTAAATTTAACATTTAGCTTTAAATTAGATATTTAGTTCAGGATTTCAACATTTAAGTGCAACACTTATTATTTAGAAATAAATATTTAAGTTACTAAATATTGTTTTAAATGTGCAAAACAATTTTCACATCACATTTTAAACACTTTGTGGGGCTAAATGTGACAAAATGTTGCCGTAATCTTCATCATGTGCCGCTTTTCAAACGGCGCCCCAGACTGCATAGGCTCCAAAGGGTTTAGTGAGGGGACAAATTATGCTTAAGATGTTTGGTTGGCCTGTTTTAAAGAAAAAAATAGGAAAGAATTATGTGATGAAATGAAGATATCATTGCATTTTGTTGATAATAGAAATTTTGCCATAAATAGATTAAAGGGCCTTTGATTGATTTGATCAGCATTTAAGAAAATCTGATACATTTCATCTAAAGCAATTCAAAATACAAGGCGATTTTGATGTTTTTGACAATTTTGTTGCGGAAACATTTCAGACATTTGTATAAAATGTTCTTTTAAAAAAAAAAAAAAAAAAAAAAAAAAACTAACATAGCTAATGATTAGCATATTAATTGATGTCTTGCACTGTGATTTCTAGGCGACTGTATGGGTATGTATGTATGGACTGTATTGCTTTAAATGATCCACTTACCGCCAATGAGCATGGTGCAGATAGAGAAGATCTTCTCTGAGTCTGTGTTCGCCGAAACGTTCCCGAAACCCACGCTAGTCAGGCTGCTCAGGGCGAAGTACAGTGATGTTACGTAGCTGCTCCGCATGGACGGGCCTCCGCCCAGAACTCCCAGACCTCCTGGTGACACGCCATCGACGGCTGACGTGTTTCCTCCGTACTGGCTAGAGTTCCAGGAACCCTGACTTGGCGACTCTGAGACTGATCCGTTCCACTGGCTGCTGTTGGCTGAGGGTACGCCAGAGGATGTGGGAAAGAGTGCGGCCAGAGGTGACAAGAAGTAAGGTGTTCCTAAACGCTTGGCCAACTCATGCAGCCAACCTAATAATGAAAAGTAAGGAGAAAGGAGAGAGGGACCATCATCAAAATTTGCCAAATATTTTATGGACAGAAGCTAGAAAAAATATTGATTTCATTTGGTAAATCAAAGAGAGGAACATCACTGCATAACATTGTGTCCTTTTCAATATTGAAGGAAAAAGTAATATAGATCAACTTACAACAAAGTATAACTTTGTTAACAATGTTTTATTTTTGTAACAGAAAGAACTTCAAGCACATCAATTTACCTGAATTTTAAAAAACAACAACCAAAAAACACATCCTAACTGTAAAAATAGACTCAAGGCATAGACTCCATAATACGTTGACGTGACACATTCCCCATTCACTGCGTCACTTGTGGGACGGCCCCCTTCCCGAAGGGGTGCTGTCCCACACTCCACTTCATTTATTAGCAGTCGGTCACATGCAGGGATCTAACACCGGATTTAGGTTGAAAAAGTACGAAAGCGCATCAATTTGCCTGAATAATAATAGATTAGCCACATTAACTCATGAGGACAATATGCTAAACAGTTTGACCATAAAAAACAAAATGAATAGAACAAAAACGACAGTGTCATTGGACAGAGGGAAAGTTTTTATTTTTGCTGCAGGCAGTATCAGCTCCTTTGCTATAGTGTGGGGTTATTTTGTACTGAGCGACTTGGTACGCCCCCTTGTATGAGGCTAACAGTGCTCGCTGGTTTAGTGATGTAACTCTCACAAAGCGAGGCCATTGTTTTCAATATTCGGCACATTTTCACTGAAAAAAAAAATCAAGCGTCATTGGGTTCTAATGTATTGAAGTAATTAATTTGGCTTCCTGCTGTCTGCTGAAAACATTTTTAGCCACAGTAAACAGACTGGTCTTTCCTCATCTCCCATTGTATTAAAAGTCAAAGCCAAAAGCCGAACGCTACTAACACTCCCTTTGCTGTGTGCTCTTGTTTGGTTCAAAAATACTTTGCACTCTCTAAAACTGAGCGCGCCACTGCCACTCACTGAGTGGATGTGCACTTACACGTTATTCTAGTGCGCAACCCCCGGCAGTGCTCTGCGCCCCCCTGGGGGGGTACGCCCCACTATTTGAGAAGTACTGACCTACAGTAAGTGAAGAAACGGTCCAGATATGTATGAGAATTTAGAAATACAAGGCATTTACAGGTAATCCTCGGGTTACGACGGGCCCAACTTACGCGTTTCGGACTTTATGACACCCGAGTCTCGTCTTTTGTTTTAAATGTTGACTTTTGTTGTGTGATGCATGCTTTTATTTCGTTGGACAGGAAGCGAGCGCATGTCCAGTCGCGCCAACCCCACACACGCACACACAGAGCAGCCGAGTGACAGAGGTGGCGGCCTGCGCGCACATTTGTTGCTTGTGAAGATTCCAGAGAAGACGGCTGTATATAACCCCTTTTGTACTGTTTATTGTGCATTTTCAATCGTGGTCGAATACTTGGGGCGATTTATATGATTGTTTCTGATGATGTGTGGACGCTAACTGTTACATGCTAATTGTTTGTTATTGCTGTATCAGCAGCTACAGTGGTACCTCTACATACTAAGTTAATTTGTTACAGGACCTTGTGTGTAAGTCGAAATGGTCATAAGTCAAGCAGGATTTTCCCATTAGAATACATCATAATTCCATTAATTAGTTTAGCAGCCCAAAAACCTGCGCTAAATCCTTAACAAATACTGCTGATACTATTATAAATGGCAATTACATATATCCAAAAAAATATATATATATCAATAAAAATCGGAATAATAATATAATAATAATAATTCCTGTAATAATGTAACAAATCGGGTTCTAATGTGGCAGATGTGCGTGAATGACGTGACCGTGAGATAGGTGCGGTAGAGATTTTACTTAGTCTTTTAATGTCCTGTTGTTGTTGGCGTCATCTGTGGCGGACATTATGCGTAGAAAATAAATGATTAAAAACCTGATGAAGCTGGCAATTTCTTTGGCGATGTTACCACAACAATAATTGTCACCTTAACTTATATAGACTGGCGAACGAAGGTCGGAGGAGGACCGTCGAGATCGTAGACATTCTACGGCCGTATTGTCAAGCCAGTTCATGGACGCGCACATCACGCTAATTTTTTTGTATCATTTCCATCGTCATTTAAACGGTAGGCGTCACCTTTTTTTCACCACCTGCACTAACCTTCTTGGAACCCATGTTGATTTCTCTCACAAGAAAATCCGATGTGCGTCCATCTTGTGGGAAAACTAAGAAACTGCGGCGCTGTCATAAATCGTCGTATTCTAAGCATGTTGTCAGATGTATAAACGATTGGTGAGTCAAATTATAGGTTGGATATCGAAAAGATCATGTGTTTAAGCGATCGTATGTGGAGGTACCACTGTACTTGTAAATGCAATATGAATTGCTGTTATTGAAGATGAGACTGATTTAATTTCATTTTCATTCTGCAAGATGATGTCATGAGCAGCTGAATAAAGTCAGCAAACCACACAGATGTCTGACAGCGTCACTTCGGAGTTTAGCTTGCTGTCCAGCTAGAACTTCGCTCCAGCTTCTTGGCGAGCACAGTACAATGACATATAATACTAGGGATGCAATGATACAGTTAAGTCACGGTTCAGTACGATTTTCGATCCGAGAGATATGATTTTTGATTCAATTCAATACATTTAATGCTCTGAAATAAACAGCGAATCTTTACGACATTGAAGCCGCCTCCTAAAGCTTTTGTCTTTCCTCGCTAGCAATAATCCACGTGTGCTATAAACAAAAACAGCTCCTGCCCAGTTTGGGGGAGGAGGCGAGAGGGGCTGCTAGCGGGGAGGAGCTCTTTCTGTCTCTTTTTTCAAGGCAAAGTGGACAGAAAAAAAGTGCTGTCAGCATTGCTGCAGAGGTTGAAGAGGTGGAGGGTCAGCCTTTTAGTGCTCAGACCATACGCTGCACTCTACATCAACTTGGTGTCCATGGCTCTCCCCCCAGGAGGAAGCCTCATCTGAAGACAGTACACAAGAAAGCCCGCCCGTCTCATCAGACATGGTGCCAGTAATCCATGTGTTTTGTTGACATGTCTTCAGCAAACTGTTTGCGGGCTTTTTTGTGTACGGTCTTTAGAAGAGGCTTCCTCCTGGGGTGACAGCGATGCACACCAATCTGATGTAGAGTGCGGCGTATGGTCTGAGCACTAAAAGGCTGACCCCCCACCAGGGGTCGCGTTAACCGGATATTTTCCGTCGTTGACCGTATTTTTAAAACGGTGACGGAAAAAACTGAAGTCCGTCCGTCATTTTGACAGGTTGCAATTTACACCCCAGACCACAGGGTGGCGAGTTAGCATTTTAATTAGCTATTGTCTCTCTTAATGCATGACGTCGTTGGCTCTTCTGTCAGAATATTGTAGCGTCACCGGGGTCTGGCGGCGGCACCGTGATTGACACATCAACGCGAGGTTCTTATTGGTGCACCCGGTGTGCCAGCACGTCATCCAATTGATGGACAAGATTGCCGCCTGTGTATAGACCCCAATCACATGACGTCACAACTCCGCCACCCTGACTGGAGCCGCCATATTGTGTGTCAGCTCGTCATGTATACACATTACTGATACGTACATGCCTCCTATTACGGCGTGTTTTTCTGCTCGTTAATATTAATAATCAAAATGGTGAAGGTGTGTGTGGCGGTTGGTTGCTGTAACAGAGAAGATAGACGGAGAGACTTGAAGTTCTACCGTATTCTGAGAGACCCGAAGATGAGAGCGAGATGGACTGCTGTAATTCGACAAGAAATCTGGGCACCAAACGATCACCACAGACTATGTAGTAGTCATTTTATATCTGGTAAGATGCATTTAATATATATTTAGAAGATTTTGGGCTGACAACCACAATTAAGATCATTGTGTGACGTTGGTGATTGGGGTCTATATCGTTGCCTCTTTTTCTTTGGGGGCGGAGTTGTTGGCGGTAAGCAGAGTAAAAAGGGAGAAAAATACCACGACTTCCGTGTCTAATTTTTCGCCGCCGAGCAAGCGTTACAATATTAATTAAAAATGAATGAAAACTAAATACTATTGAATATGTCATCATTATCATTTTAAAAATTTAAGTGACGGGTAAAAATTGACTATAACCGGATTTTTATGACCCTGTCAGTCAAAATGACAGACAACGAAAATGTCTAGCACAACCTCTGCCCCCCACCTATTCAATCTCTGCATCAATGCTGACAGCATTCCTGTAACGAGTCACATGACAGTTTGGAGGGAAAATGACAAGCAGTACTCAATTTAGACATTTAGGGATGTAGATAGTTTCTAAGGGGTGTACTCACTTTTGTTTCCAGGGGTTTATATAATAATGGCTATATTTTTAGCTATTTTGAGAGGAAATGAATTAACTATTATATAAGCTGCACACAGACTACTTTTTCATAGTGTCAAAGTGTCATTTTGTCAGTGTTGTCCCATGAAAGGACATCAAATATCCGCAGATATATAAATATATTTATATATATATATATATATATTTTTTTTAATTTAAAAAATCGTCGTCTCGCCCAAACCGGGCGGTATGGTCTCTCCTTTCAACCTCGGGTCCTCTACCAGAGGCCTGGGAGCTTGAGGGTCCTGCGCAGGATCTTAGCTGTCCCTAGGATTGCGCTCTTCTGAATGGAGACGTTGGACATTGTTCCTGGTATCTGTTGGAGCCATGCACCCAGCTTGGGGGTTACTGCCCTTAGTGTCCCGATCACTACTGGCACCACTCTTGCCTTCACTCCCCACATTTTCTCCAACTCTTCCTTCAACCCTTGATATTTCTCCAGCTTTTCATTTTCTTTTTTCCTGATGTTGCTATCGCTCGGGATTGCTACATCTATCACTACTGCTGTCTTCTGATTTTTATCAACCACCACTATGTCAGGCTGGTTGGCCATCACCATTTTGTCTGTCTGGATCTGGAAGTCCCACAGGATCTTGTCTCGGTTATTCTCGACCTTCTTCGGAGGTGTCGCCCACCTTGACTCCGGGGTCTCCAGTCCGTACTCGGCACAGATGTTTCTGTACACTATGCCTGCTACCTGGTTATGTCGTTCCATGTATGCCTTGCCTGGTAGCATCTTACACCCTGCTGTGATGTGCTGGACTGTCTCAGGGGCCTCTTTGCATAGCCTGCACCTGGGGTACTGTCTGGTGTGATAGACCCCAGCCTCTATTGCTCTTGTTAAGGGCCTGTTCTTGTGCTGCCGTGATCAGTGCCTCCGTGTTGTCTTTCAGTCCAGCCTTTTCCAGCCACTGGTATGTTTTTCCCATGTCAGCTACCTCCTCAATTTGTCGGTGGAACACACCATGCAGGGGCTTGTCCATCCATGATATATGTCTTTTCAGCTTTAAAAACCGGTATCAAGTTACCAAGTTTGTGCAGGCACGTCAAAGCATCACTGCAATAACAAGAATGAAGAACAAAAATGAAATGTTTTCCTGGCCATTTATTTCAACTATAGCTAACTTTGACGAAGCCTCTGAGAAATAGTGGCAATGTGACTTAGCATTAAAACTTTCCATGAAGACTGCAATATTCACTGACTAATCACCCATCAACAAATTTCATTTAAGCACAAATAAGTAATGTAATTTCAATGAGGAGACATTTCAAAGGGCGGGAAAATAGCGGCGAAGGCGGACTGATGAATAATTGAGAGAGAGCTTGAGAATGAATGTACGTGACGTGGCCAAGCTCAGCCGAGCTTCTGACTGCACTACGTGAAAGAAGAAAAATCATGCAATATGGATGGTGCCGTCCATTGATCTATGCACAAGGCTTACTATCTGCAGAATCTTTCTGTCAGTCTTTCTGTCGTATCTAGTTACCTACGTGTAGCTAGTGAGCTAACTAACTATTAGCAGCTAGCACGTTAGCTACCAACTTGTAGCTAGTTAGCCAGCTAGTTACCCACCTACCTACCTATACATACTAATTTACTTCACTGATTGGCTGTGAAAAAATAGATTAAAAAAATAGATCTCATAATGAGGTGCACTTGAATATAATTCTTTCTGTGTCAGATAAATATCTATTTTTATTGGGGGTAAAGTACATAATCTTGTTAGATCGATGGAGGAAATCAGATCTTCCAGAGTCATTTTATCTTCTCACCCATCCATCCATTTTCCCAAAGCTGTAATTCTTTTTCGGGTGGCTGAACTAGTCGCTTGTAAGTCACAAAGAAAAAAGAAACTAAATAAATAATACAATGCAGATTCTTGACTCTTGACCCCTTGTCCAATGCAGATTCTCGACTCTTGACATGGTGATGATGCTGGAACTTTTGTTTGGTGCTGTTCCAGTGAGATTTACAAAGATGACTGCCTGAAGAAAACATAAAAATTCCCTCAGTCCTTGATGATATGGGGCTGCATGTCAGGCAAAGGCACTGGGGAGATGGCTGTGGTTAAATCTTCAATAAATGGTTCACATTGTAATTTTAAACTGCTTTCTTATCCCTTCAATTGAAAATATGTTTGTCATTTTCCAAGATGACAATGCATCATGCCACAGAGCTAAAACTGTTAAAGCATTCCTTGGAGAAAGACTTATCTAGTTAATGTCATGGCCTGCAAATAGCCCAGATCTCAACCCTATTGAAAACCTGTGGTGGAAATTGCAAAAAATGGTCCACAGCAAGGCTTCGACCTACAAGGATGATCTGGCAACTGCAATCAAAGAGAGTTGGCACCAAATTGATGAAGACTACTCATCAAGTCCATGCCTCAGAGACTGCAAGCTGTCATAAAAGCCAGAGGTGGTGCTAATAAATACTAGAGATGTGTTTTCATTGTTATTTCTTTGTTTGTTTCTCATGATTCCGTTTTTTTTCCCCTCAGAATGGAGTGATTCCATATATATTTCCCTGCACTTACTCTATAAAAGTAACATTTACTGACCACCACAAAGTTTTTTATTCATTTCTTTTAGTGTTTCTGAATACTAAAGAGTTGCACTTTTGAACCAATTCATTATTTTTTTCAAGCTTTTTATCTGAGTTTGACTTCACATGATAAAATGTCTGATTGAGTGCGCGTCTGAGACTGATGATTCCATACTTTTTGCTATGGGTTGTAGCTCAACATGCAAACATTATTACTAAGTGATCGCAGTCGCACTCCGCAGCAGCCAGCTGTATTATCATTTTCATTGTTGTCACATTAATGTGAGTGAAGCCATTTTTGATTCCTTTTCTTTCTCAGCCAAGGGCATTCCAATATATAGTTTTATTTATTTTTTTTCTACTGACACTGATTGTGTGCTGGCCGCCACGTTACATCTATTAATTGATTTATGGCAAGCGGCTAGCCTAGCTTGTTTAACAGGTGGGACTGGGAATTCGGCTAATTTAGAGGACCGCACGGATACAAAGGCTACTTCACGAGACAACTGAGTTTGAGGGGGGGCATACACATTATGTGTTACCTCTGCGTAGGGGCTGCAGGAGGAAAGGAGGACAGAGGGCGCTCTAACAGTGATAATGGCCGCGGCGCTTGTTGGCACACGCATTACTAACACTTTCTCAGTTGACAGGGCAAGGGCCAGTACTTGAGCACCACCTGGCGTTTATGTGTACACACCAGGTAACACACATAAAGGCTCAGGACGTTAAGTCTTAAATTATACAATTTTAAATTTAGCAGGACAGATTTAATTCTAGTATATTTTGTTTAATATACTGTACATACAAAGTGCTGATAATTATTGTATTTCCATGTGCTTATACCCCTCAAATATGTACCTAACTAATTAAGTTGTGAGTAAAATTATTAGAATTATTAAAAAAAAAAAATCCTTTTTCACAAACAAAAAAATAAAGCATGTAGGGTTATTGGGCCAGCCGGCTCTACCAATGAGGTGCCCCTTACTTTTTTTTTTTTTTTTCACGGAGTTGGCAACCCTACTCCTAACTTTCCATGTTAATGCTACATTTTTTCCTAGGGACTGTCAAGTAAAAGAAAAAGTTGAATGGGCGTGTATTGGGGTTGAAAAAAAAAAAAAAAATGAACACACATGTTTCGATGAATTGAGCTCATAGCTGCCCCGAGGCTAAAACAGCAGCCACTGGAGGAAAAAAAGACAAAGTTGTTTGTGAGTGCGCTTGGCTTGTCTGATCACCATGACATAAACATTCATACAAATGGTAGAACAGGACTTCATTTTTTTTTACAAAAATTATAGGTCCAATATTGCACAGCTGTTCACTAACAAAAATATAATTCATTCATATAACAAGCACGAACAACAATTGTGTTGCTTAAAAAATATATTGTTATTACATTATATATACTGTATATATCATTATTTTGGCAGTGTCAATTGTGGATTGTTATACATATTACGCTGGGATGCACCAACATGTGTTTAGATTGTAATTTAATTTAATTTAATTTAATTTATTCAATTTAATTAATCTTAATCTGTATTAGTTTAATTAAAGTGGCATAATGGTTTGTTTTGAAAGTGTTTGCATTTAGTCTTACTGATTTGGGTGGATACACTGCCATCTAGTGGCAACAGTGAATATGATACAACTCATTTCACACGGCTGAATCCAGCTGCTCCCTGTTAAGACCAACATAAGCTACGTTTTTGTTTGAGCTAATGTTTTTTTAATGCATTCGTAATTTAGTTTATTGGTATATTTAGCCATTTTTTTGTGGGAATATGTGTTTGAACCATTTGTGAGGAGCATTTGAAAAAATAGCATTTTATAACATTTAAGCTAATGGACTTTTGCTATGTAGTTAGCCAAATGTTCTTTTGTTGTGCTTAGAGCCTCATTTAAAAAAAAAAAAAAAAATTATAGCGTCAGAGGCTCATGTCAGTTATTTTAAATCTTTTATGTTCCTTATCCGATTACTCGATTATTTGAAGCAACTAGTTCATCGATTAATCGACTTCTAAAATAATCGATAGCTGCAGCTCTATTTCTTCTATTAAATTTCAGCTTTGCAGTACATGCAGTATAGCGTGGATAGAATGACGCCTCAGTTCAGATCAATGGTTCAATAGGTTTCTGTATCAAAACAGTACAGTCAATTCGTTATCTATATTGATTATTTTTCATTTTTATTCAAACGGGTCAACATAAAGGAATCAGAGCTCAATATGCCCAATTTCTTTTCCCAGTGGTAATGTGATGTTGGTTGAGACAGACAACACGCCTTGGAATTAGCAGCAGAAGCCACTATCTACAGGGATAGGTCTTTTTTGTATGTTTGTATTACTGTGTGTGCATGGCGACGGAGAAGAGCTATATGGGTTTCTCCCTTGTTGACGACAGTACACTAAGCACAGCGTATGTTTTTTATGTCACATCTTCAGACTTTTGGAAAATTCGGCATGTGTTAGCTGCTGACGTGAATTGCTACAGCAGACTGCTGAAAGGACAATAGCAAACACAATATGCTGTATCCATCAATTGATGGGAGAAGAAAAAAGAGGAGTGACATGAATGGAAGATGGTGAGGGGTAAGTCAGTGAGGAAAAACAAACTAAGTTATAAAGTGTTTTTCTTAAGAGTCAAAGGTGCTTAAAAGAATAGAAAATTTGTGTAGGTGTAGGCCAATGATCCAATTCTAGCATAATTAAAGAAGAACCGAGGTGAAGCTGCTTTTTTTTTCTCCCCAGACTTTTTTTGTATATTCTTTCTTTGATTAATTTGAAATGTGACTTTTTTTCCTACTTCAAAATCATTCATAAGGTAACCTATTATGGAGAGACCATGTAATGTTTTGGACCATTTTAAAGATGAAATCTGACTCAAGGTTTTTGCCTTTTGAGATTATATATGTGGGACAAATTTTGCCTACATCAGAAGTTTTCAAGATGTTGGGTCTTTTTTATGTATGTGAAAGAATCCATACAAAAGAGGGGTTTATTTGTCTTTAATGTTGTGAATCAACCGTTAAAGTGCTTAAAATTGCTCCCGTTATTGCATTAGTTCAGTTCCCATCTGTCTACTTTCGACATGTGAAAGTTTTAAAACTGTTTCATCATTTGAAGATAGATTCAAGTCAAGATTTTGCCGATTTGGGAGTATTTTAGATAAAAAGTTATTTAGGTTCGCTAGGAAGGTTCTCTACAACAAAGCCTTCCTGAGAAGTCTACTGCTTTAAGATGGCGGCCGTTTACTAACCCCGGCAAGTCTATCATTTCGCATTTAGTTCTCTGTACATGTGCTAACGCTGTCGTGTTTGTCGTTTCACATTTAGTTCTTTGAACATGTGATATCTACCGTAGCATCATGCGGGCGTAGCTTGTAGGCTATCGGCTACTGTCGGGTATTATTGGAGCCACCTAGCATCGCGTTTGCAACGGCGTCACAACTCCCTTCCCTCCTTGCCACTCCCGCTCTGCTCTCTCGTCTCCGTGAGTCCGTGTCTCTCAGGGGCCGTTTACATGGTGACTCTCCGAGAAGACGAAAAATGTCATGTTTGCAATTATATGGTTCTGTCTCCATTTGATCAATGTCGCAATTCCGCATGAAAACGATTTAGTATTCATGCCAGGCCTTAGGGGGCAGTGCAAATTTACAAGGCGACAGCGAATTATGCACTTTGACCTCCTCAGCCCTGAGGGCAACATGCCAGCCCACTCCAAGCAATGGCATTTTCTTTTGTTCAAAAAGGCACAAAAATGGAAACATTCAACATATTTAAATTAAAAATATTATGAAAACAGTAAATTAAAGCGGACGTTCCGCCATATTTGCTGTTTTGTTTGCGCACACCCAATGTGATGTGTACAAGTGCTGACGATATCGGCGCTGTCCCGTGCCGCGGGAGCTTTTGATATGTATGCAGAGCAAGTCCCCCTCAAGCCCCCGCAATCGAATTCTTCCACTTTGGAGGCAGGATTCCAAGGTTTGCGTCTTTGCCTTCAGTCTTCGCCGACACCATACGAACGCGAGGCCACTCTGCAACACAGTCATTGCATCTTCGTGTTGCAGAGTCGCCATGTAAACTGCCCCTCAGACTTTTCTCGCGCCACTAAGGTAGTGATGCATAGTAGTTTGTACACCTTTACAAAATTATTAGATTACTCACAACTGAAAAAAATAACGCTGTTATTAACAACACTGATCGTGACCCTTGTTTTATTACCGTCTTTCACCCATAAAATCCCCACAAAGTCTGGCTGTGGCCATTCACAGTTGGCCATTCACAGTTTTTGGATCAAAATAAGGTAAGTACGCGATATCATCTCGTTAAAATCATGGTGACTTTTAGTGAAATATATTTGCTCTTGTGCCATGTGTAAAGCTGTGAAATCAAGTGTTTGCACGATGAATTTTGAAATGCTTCAATAGTGTACAATTTTGGAGGACAACTGACCAATGTCCCAGGATCCCGGACTCTCGATCTCCCTGCGTCCAATGAAGTACCATACGCAGGCCATCCAATGGGCCAGCAGAGCGAACATGGACATGAGCAGGGTGAGGACCACAGCACTGTACTGCGAGTAACGTTCCAACTTCTGCAGGAGTCGCAGCAGACGAAGCAAACGGACAGTCTTCAATAGGTGCACCCCAAAGTACTGCAGGAGAGAGGCTATGATTAATACCTCCAATTTTCCAAATTGCATTTAAAAAAAAGAAATAACCAAATCATCAGCACCTACCAAGCAGTAACATTATATGTAAAAATGACATGGTAATTTCCTAAAACATTTGATATTCTCCCTTGGCTTGTCAAAACAGAGCTTGACAAAATCCCCCCGTCGTTTAGAAAAAAAAAAAAAAATTTTTTAATGTAATTCATGAGAAATAAGGGTCGAAAGAGTAGGCGCTCCTCAGTTAAGAGCACATGGTCACAGAAATGCACTATACCTGCCATGAAATATTAAAAGAAATATGCTATGTTCACATTGTTCAGGGTCTGCTCTCTTAGGGCTGCGCAGTGTACAATCATATCATGAGACTATCATGCAGTGGCGGGGAGCGTAGCCAAACTTTTACTCAAGTAAGATTAGTGTTACTTTAAAATAAAATAACCTATGTAAATGTAGTCATCCAAAAAATTTACTCAAGTACAAGTAAAAAAAAAAAAAAGTATCTAGTGAAAAGAATACTCAAGTAATGAGTAACATTGTAACTGCTTACAATGTCAGTTTTTAAAAATATTGCGTTTTTTTTCCTCAGCACAACTTCATCTATCTGAACTGTTATTATTATACTGTGCTATAACTTATTACATGACCATATTAGACAAAAAAAACCCAAAAATCATCCAGTTCAAACTAAAAAATGAAACATTACCTGTCTAAAGAGCAACTGTAACCTCGAGTGGAGAAAAAACACATTTCCTACCATTAACTGAAAACGAGTCAATCGGTGTCAAATAAATCGCTGTTAATTAAAAACTGGGAGAAATGTTCAAACAAATCCGCGCTATCGAGTAATGTTGACTCTATGTCAAATAGTTAAATTTTATACATCATTTTAAAGAGGCCATGTGATTGAACAGGCCGGGGTGATCATATGACTTCCTGCTGCATACCTGTGTCTGGTCATGTGACTGTATTGTTACGTCTGATCACTATAATGTGATTATTTTTGGGACATCTCATTGGTGAAAATGGTATAACCACTGTGCTGCCAAAAATAAAGTCAAATGTAATATGGGGAATAAAGAAGAAAAATGTAACGACTCTAACATAGCCCAAAGTAGCGTTTCGTGTTCACAAATCTACTCAGGTAAAAGTAAAATGTATAATGTGGTTAAACTACTCTTAATATTACATTTTTCTCAATCAAAAACCTACGACGTACCCGACTTATGTGATTTTGACTTTACGAGGCCGGAGTGTCCTCTGCGGTTTTTGTCTCCAGTCGTTTTTTTTTTAAGTCGCGTAACAGTGTCTTTTCCACCACCTCTCGGCATTGATTGTAAGTACAGTATATTGTTTGTCATTTAATTTAGTTATGTATTAGGCCTAAGAAATGTAAATGATTGATCTCTAATTGCAATGCATATCTGGTATTTCATTATACAGTACTAATGTATATGTGCGATCCACTTTTCTTTGTTGCACTCGGACTTGTTTGACATCACGCCAGTTCAACTTTCTGTTAGTTTAGAGCATTGCTTTCAGTTTGGGAAGCAAAGGGTGAACGCCCTTGTTGAATTGAACCTTATTTCCATCTGTATTATTGTGCAGCCATTAAGGTATGTTTTTGTCAGCAAATTACAGTATGTCTCTATAGATTTACTTGATAGAATTATTGTACGTTCTTTATCATTATTGTATTTTATTTTCTAATTGTGTTTTCATAGTTTGATGTTGACAAAATAATAATAATAAGAACTATGGTGAGAGGAATGGGTTTAAGTAATATCTATCTATCTTATTTCTTACTCTGTTTTATTACTATAACACATAATACATGTTTTCAGATAGTTATTTTGAGATTCAGGGGGTATTTCGGTGTACTTTAAGACTTAATTCCGATTTACGCAGAAATTTGGGTTACATCATCATAGGAACAGATCTTGTTCGTCAACCTGGGGACAACCTGTATTTGGATTTTTTTTTTTAAACATTCCGTCTTTCACATCAAGGTGGGATCACTTGAACAATTGGTGACTGATTATTAAGGTTTTTTAATATTTTACATAGATTAAAAATACCTAAACGCCTTTCCCACATACCTTTCACTATGTGAAGTCAAGTTAACAAATAACCCATGTCAATCTCCTAGTACGCTTTATGTCTTCTTGTTAGAGTTCTTAAGTCAGGGACAGAGGTGGGGAGTAACGTGTTACATTTACTTGAGTAATTTTTTGAGAAAAATGTACTTCTAAGAGTAGTTTTACTAAGGCTAGGTTCATACTGAAGGTCTTAATGAACAAATCTGTTTTCTTTTGTGTTTTTCCGACTCGAGTGAGGCATTAATTGAGGGTCTGAACGGGACAAGTCGCATAGAAGTAGATCACTTCAAATCCGATCTGGGTCACTTTTTTCCAGGATGTGGCACCGGTCTGAACTGTCAAGTCTCCCAAATCGGAATTCATGCAACAATTACATCGGCAAAGAGCAAGAGCGGCACGCAGGAAGGCAGCGATAAACTGTGCATTAGTGGTATAGTGCCTGCTTAAACTCGGCTTCTACGCAGGAGGCAGGCTTAATTGCAGTCATAGAAAGAAAGAAAAAAAAATGACGTAAACAATAAGCATGATTATGCTCGTTTTTCTCTATGTGCGCCAAAGAAGCAATATTTCAGTATTGCTTACATGGCCAAGTCGGGGCAAACTGACGCACACACAAAAGGCTTACGTGTGCGTCATGCACGCGCGTGCATTCGTTTTCTATCAATCCACATAAACTTTGAATATTAGACTAAACGGAGATTATTAATGTCTGTTATTTGTGTCCTCTTTTTGGAAATCAAAATATGATCACCCTGGAATGACGGATGACAGTCAGCATGTGTTGCCATTTGTTTTGATGCTTCTGCGCATGTGGGTCGGCCTTCTCCGCGCGTGTCGGACTGTGAATTAGTGCGCATGTGTAATACCGTATTGGCCCGAATATAAGACAGCCCTTATTATGAGACGACCCCCTCTTTTTCAAGACTCAAGTTTGAAAAAAGACTTTTTGAACACCGAATTAATTTTTATACAGACAATAATACAGTACATCTGAAACAAATGATTATAACAATATATTTGAGAGAAAAAGCATATTATTTTGCCTCATTCAAATCTTAATATCTGAACATTTAAATATGTAAACTAAAGTGCAATCACGTTTAGGGCTGTCCCAAACGACTAATTTTCTCCCGATTAGTCAGTCGACTATTTTTACGATTAGTCGACTAATCTAATAATTTAAAAAAATATTTTTTGTTTTTGTTTACTAATTTAGCAATGAAATTTTTGTTGACGCTTATCAATTCACAAAAAACATATTGGAACACTTAAATTATTTACTAAAGTACAAATAAACACGTAAATAACAATAATAAATCACAAATAAACAATGACTTCAAATGCTGATAGAATTAACTAGTGTAGCATCCCAATTGAAAAGATGGTCTCTTGAACTGATGGTTTACAACTTTTATTCCATCCTTGATGTAATCACACTGTAAGAGCTACGGTGCACACAAATAAAACAACACAATTAGAAATTAATGAAAACTTTTCACCTTTTTCCTTTTAAACCTTATTTATATATCAATGAATTGCCTATATGAATTGCCTTTACCTTAATTTATTACCTTGTCATTGACAATCTCTTCCTTGAGTGCAATCACTGTATATACTGTATATATTTATGACCTTTTAACGTTATATAATTTTCTATACCATAAAATAAACCATAACATGAATTAAACCTTTCAGTTGGCAATACTAATAGCACTTATAGGCCCATTGTCAATGAAACATTATTATTTAGTAAAGCGACAGCACCCTCTGGTGTACAAAAAAATATTTTTTTTTTTTTTTTTTTTTTTTTTTTTTTTTACAAACGGTGACGGCGCTTGAGGTGTTTATTCACGGCCGACGTGCAGCCAAGCTTGGCAGTGAAGAGACAGGACACAAGAGTGTACCCTCCTTTATTTCTTTGAAATAAGTCAATGTTTTGGACACTCTGGCGCGCTTTTTTGGCTTTGTGCCGCTTTCCCCGCTTGCATACAGAGCACCCGACATTCTGAACTTTCCGCGCATATTTTTTTTTAACCCTTCATTAACCGTCGACGGGATGTTGTGCTCGTCGACGGATTTACGTCATCGATGACGTCGACTATGTCGACTAGTCGGGACAGCTCTAATCACGTTCGTAAATGAATGGCTTCTGGTTTTTGAAATGTAAATAAACCAATCTATTGTGATAAAACAACAAAATTGCAATAACTGCATTAACCATCAAAGTGAAGTCTAACTGTAACTGTAGTCTTGAAACAAATCTGAATATGAAAAAACATTGCAATAAAATAATGCAAACTAGTTAAACTTGAGAGTAGCTGAGATCTCTCATGACAGAACATCGCTTCAATGATATCTGGCGCTATCTAGCGTTGTGACTGGGTATAACATCCAGACCGCGGATATAAGACGACCCCCACTTATTCAGTCTTATTTCAATACAAAAAAACACTGTCTTATATTCGGGCCAATATGGTACTTGAACGGGCTCAATGGACAAAAGCAGTCTGAGCGGGCACGTCAAAAAAACATATATGACAAAAAATGGGAATTGTGCATTAAGACCTGCAGTATGAACCTAGGCATGACTTTCACTTGAGTAGATTTGTGAAAAGAAACACTACGCTTACTCCACTACTTTGGGCTTTAGTAGTTTTTACATTTTTCCCTCTTTATTCTACATATTGGATTTTTTTAGTGCCAGCGACGCCAACTTGTAGCGTTACCTGTTTCACCAATGAGACATGGCAAAAATAATCACATGACTCCATTGTACAATTCAGACTCATGTTTGCCGTTCTATGATCATGCCGGCCTGTTCAATCACGTGGCATCTTTAAAGCACCGTAAAAAAATTGAAGTATTTGACATAGAGCGCTGCCATCAACATGACTTGAAGGTGCAGATTTTACCCTCTCTCCCAGTTTTTATTTGGCACCGATTGACCTCGGAAAACCAGATATATGATCTTTTTAATTTCGTAACAGGAACTATGAAGGAACTATTCATAATTCAACTATTCAAACTAGGAAGTATTTTCAAAACTAGTGGGCACTCATGCTCTTTGGACGAATGATGCTTCAGTTCTGTTGATTTTTTTTCTCTCGCCCAAATTTTTTTTGTATTTCTTTGGCATAATGTATTTATGTAATAGGTTATAGTACAATAAAATAATAATAGTTCATATAGACAACGTGCATGCTGGGGCAAAAAATACAATAAAATTTTTTTTTTTTTTTTAAATCCAACATTGTGAGTAGCTAGCTACTCACAATGTTACTCATTACTTACATTTTTTGGATGACTACTTTAATTTTACTTGAGTAATATTATTTTAAAGTAACACTACTCTTACTTGTGTACAATTTTTGGCTACTCTATCCACCTCTAGTCAGGGATCATCACAAAGGCAACGCTCACCACGCTGACATTGAAGGCGTAGAGAAGGTCAAAGGGCAGGGCAGCAATAAGGTCCACAAAAAGCCAGGTGGTGACGTAGTGAATACAGATGGAGCGAGCATCATACACCACCTGACCCGACGTGCTCACAAAGGTTGTCCGAAAATTCAGCACGATATCTGCAGGTGATTAATGACACACAACAATAATCGGAAAAAAATCAAAACAAAAAGACAAATACACATACATACACACCATATTTGCCGATAGCGTCTACTCACAAAACAATTACACATTGAACATTCTTTTATTGAAATCATTCATATAAGATGTATGTTAATCGAATGCAATTATGTGGAAAACTATACCACTATATGAAAATAATAAAAATAAAATATATCAGAAATTAGATATTGTAAGCAGTTACAATGTTACTCGCCACTTGGGTATTCTTTTCAACGAATATTTTTTTTTTTTAATTTGTACTTCAGTCAATTTTTTAATGGCTACTTTTACTTGAGAATATTATTTAGAAGTAACACTACCCTTATTTGAGCAAAATATTTGGCTACTCTGCCCACCTCTTCATATTTCTTAATGCTTTGTTTAAAAATTAGATACCACAAACTGTCCATAACAAATGTCTCTCATGGACTGACATCACAGCGGTCCGGCATTAAACTGCTTTGCGTGGCTGGTGTAATTTAATCAACAGCTCGCGTTCCCTCTTTTTGCATTAAGAACAATTGTTCATCTATGGGCGATGGTTCACATTTCCATTACTTATGCAGAGGAAAAGTAGGCTGGTTATTTTCTAGGAAATGACTCAAGCCATCACATTTAATGTTCATTTGCAAATGACTCCTCGTTAGAAACTTTTATTGGTATCAAAAAACTTTAAGGATGAGTAATGATGGAACTTATGAAATGTGCGGAAATCTTAATTCTATTATGACAGGAATTTATATTAATGCCACACAAACCACTACAGAATTAGGGCCCAAATACACCAGATGCATGATCGTTGCGGTTCCGGACGCAGTACGTCAAAAACAGGCAAATCATACAGGCTGCGCACGGCTGCGGTCCGCCAACTCGGTTCCCTCGTGAGCGCTCGCGTGATCGCGCGCTATAATGTGCCATTTAAAACAACGAAAAACACACGGAGTCTATACTCATCAGAGAAGCAGAGAGCGAGCACATTTTTTCTTTGCATATGGCGGAAAACACAGACAAGACTGAAAAAGCAGTTTCTGCTTTTGCACCCCTCTGTAAAAGAAACTGCTGTATTTTAAGCCAAAACAACCGTTGCGTTTGATAGAACAATATGTCTATATGCTGCAATAGCAGATTCATGGCGCATGAAGCCCCCGGACTATTTTTAATTTTTCCGTTTTACCCTGAAAACCCCCGTTTACAGACGTCGCGCAACCGCTTTTGTTTAAATCTAGCCACATATAGAATGTAAGTAATTATATTTATTATTCAAAATGTCTTTCATTTTTAGCTTAGAATCATTAATTGATGTCTAAATTTTAGTTAAAAAAAAAAAAAAAACGTCTTTAAAAAATTATTCACTCGCATATTTTAAACTTTTAAACGAATTACGTCACAATGAAAAATTTGGCGTCTGTAAAAAAGTCACGGATATCTACCTCATTACTATCGCTTAATTGTATTTTTTTTGTTACTGTCGCATTTTCCCTGATATGTTAGATGATAAATAATTGATCCAAACAAAAAAAAAAAAATGAAAAAAACGTTGAAAAGGGTAACTATATGAAAAAGAAAATCTAAACCACTCCTTGTTGTCTGGGATTTCTGCATCGCGACCCTTGTTATATCACCATGTTTCACCCATAAAATTTTTAAAAAATCCGGCTGTGGCCATTCACAGCTGTGTCTTGACTCTCAGTGATACATGCTACATGGAGTTTTTGGATCGAAACAAGGTAAGTACGCGATAATATCTCGTTAAAATCGTGGCGTCTTTAATTCTGCTCTCGCGTGTTCTCGCCTCCAATTAGGGTTTTGCTGTTTAAAATTTTTTTTTTTTTTAAATGCCTTCCTGTTCAAAATTTTTGTTCCCCCAGAAAATTGAGATTTTAAGCTTTCCAATGATGTATCACACATGCATTTCGGACAATATTGAAAGATGACCAAATTGAGGGTCTCAGAGCGGAACTTCAAGTCACCTGAGTGTTTTCCGCCATATTGATATTTTAGTTATGTCTGTCTCTTAATTCCAGATTGACTGCATCATGTTGAGATCAGGGCTCCGTGTGTGGGGGGAAGGGGGCAGGGCCCTATTATGCCCTTGGTTGTGTCGGTGGGTTTATATCTTTGTGCACATTTAAAATTTATGGCACATAACATCTCATAGAGCTGTTATAAACAAGTGTTAAATAATCTGCAATATTTATAAAATGCATAGCGAATTATTTACTACACGAGCTAAAAAACAGCGTACTTGGAATTGATGTCTCAACACTGCAGATTCCTGTGCCCAGCGCAAACTGTTGGTTTTTCTATGAAAAGTCAAGTAAAATGTAGGAAAGAAAGAGAAACGTCTCGAATAGACCACCAGGTCGAAACTTGTGGGTGTCTCTATTCTCTTTCGTACTTTTCCCCCTCGACTCTGTATACAAACCGACATTGTGTGTGCGCCGGGCACAAGAATTTCTGCGGTGGAACCACTTCCAGATACGCTGCTTTTTTTTTTTTTCGCTCAAAGTTGTCAGCACGTCGTGTGTTTGATATCATTGCCAGAAAAACACACATAATAGGACACCTTGCAGCTTCGCTTTTAATGCTGTTCTTATAATAACAATCTGCTGCATCGTATATCACTTTGTGACTTTCCACCTCCATGATGAAACGTTCTTCGTCCATGTTCGCTGGTGTTTAAACCGTGAATAAACAACTGGGCTGTTACGTCCAGGCCCAGCTCAGCCCATTTTGTCGGCAAAAATAGAAAATAGCCTATACCGTCCGGCGGGTATGCGGCACGCCGGAAATGGTTCGCAGTCAATCCGGAGCACTGACGCGGCCGGTATACGTTGAACAATAGGATATAATGGGAACGGATTGGCTCCGGCGCAATTTTTACCGGAGTCGGACCGGAACCGCAACGATCATGCATCTGGTGTACTTGGGCCCTTTTAAAGTGCCTGTGACACGAAAAAGCATGTTTATTTCATAATACACGCGGTATTTTATGCCCCTGAATGATATGGACCGCTTGGATGTGTGTGGAAGCGATCGCTATATTTATTTAGTTTTTTGAATCCCGCGCCACGAAAATGAGTGACTTCCGGCTTCGGTCTTGCATTGAGGAGGAGGGCGCTGTGACGTGTACGGTAGAAGACGTTCTCTTCTCTATACAGTGTACTGTTGTGTATGAGGACGAAGGATTCAGCTGATTTTGCGGATTAATACTTTTATTTTTTGCATCACGCCAGCCAAACGGCTGCAGAAAAATCATTCTGTATGCGGGAGAGGCATATGCGCCTTTTTGGAGTTTCAAAAGGTTCCCATTCACCGTGGATATTTACTGTGGGACCATTGGACTTACAAGGAAGTGAGTAAACATCTTGTTTTGTATTATGTCAAATACGAATACAGTGATTACAAAGTAAACACTATAAATTCATTTAAATGAAGGACTACTTACGTTTGATCATTGATAGGCATGTAAAAAGCTATCCTCATGCTCATTAGCAGTTAGCTGTTAGCACGTTAGCTGCACAACAACTCCAGCCACCCTCCTCCAGGGAACGAACTGTAAATTGCTTTCCGCCGGGCGGTTTGCCGATCCGCAAAGAAACTCGACAACCGGGTCGTCATGTGAAATAATCCAGGCTAGTTATGTGTGATTTTCCACTTCGAAGACTTTGAAACATCCCTCGGTTCGGGTTAGCATGTCGGCTAGCTGTCACTCCTTCTGGTCTGTTTACATTCTCCGAAGCAGGGGAAGGGAAATTACATATGTCCGATTTAGGTGACATAAAATATCGTTCAGGAGGTGTGACAGTAAAGGTGAAGTCGACAGTTTTGACCATTATGGAGTAATTTTGCCATGTCGTCTTGAATAAATGGATTTTTATTATTTTATATTCCATTTAGCACAAGATTGTTATTTTTCATGACCATGCCATTTATTTAGCAATTGGGGAAAGTACTTGGGTAAAAAGAATATCCTGTAAAAATATTGAAGTAAAGAGACAGAAACAATGACATTTTGTCGCTCTCTTCGTCGCGTTTTCCTCATTGTGAATAGTTCCCCCTCGACGGGCTGACTGGTCCTTCTCAAGCCATTTATATAGCTATTGGGGAAAAATACTTGGATAAAAAGAATATCCTGTAAAAATATTGGGAGTAGAGAGACTGAAACAATGACATTTTGCGGCTCTCTTCGTCGCGTTTTCCTCGTTCTGAACAATTCCCCCTCAATGGGCTGAATAGTAAAACCGATGAGCCCAGTCTACCGCTGACGTCATCCACCTGTTGGGGACGCCAAAGCCCTATAATGGTAGGCGTGGCTAACCGGCAGATTAAAAGACTAATTTCTCGTCATCTGCGCTTTGCTAAATTGTTGTATATAGTCGAATCGTCTCAAAATATGATTCTAATTCACATAATAATGCCATTTAAGACTTTTTTTCTGGTGTCATATGCTCTTTAACTCCCAAACGCTTTAACAATGAACAGTAAAAAAAAATATTAGTTATATCAAAATTTGTTTATTTGGCTGTACTGTATATACTAACTGAATTAGTATTTGGCAAATATATACCTGAAAATTGATTAATTGTGTGTCAAATATACAAACCGGATTCGGTTGAAGTTGGGAAATTGTGTAAAATGTAAATAGGCTCCTTTTATGGTACCCACCTGTTCCCAATTAGCCTGATCACATGTGGGATGTTCCAAATCGGTGTTTGATGAGCTTTTCTCAGCTTTCTCAGTATTCTTTGCCACCTTTCCCAACTTCTACTGGACGTGTTGCAGCCATGAAATTCTAAGTTGATAATTATTTGGCAAAAAACAATTAAGTTTATCAGTTTGAACATTAAATATGTTGTCTTTGTAGTGTATTCAGTTAAATATGGGTTGAGAAGGATTTTCAAATTGTTGTATTTTGTTTTTATTTACATTTTACACAATTTCCCAACTTCAACCGAATCCGGTTTGTAGATGCTTCCAAAAGAATTTTCCTGCAGTCTCACCAAGCATGAACAAGATCTCCACCAGGATGTCGCTGACACTGGGGGGACTTCTGGGGGTGCTGCCTTCATCTCGCCCACCCACTACAGTGAAGCACACGTTATAGGGCACAGTGACAGCCACGTAGAAGGTAGCCAGCAGGATCAACCAGTCCCAGCCGGCTTTGAAGGTGCCGTAGTGTAGGAGGATAAAGCGCGACTTCTGGATGGCTGCTACCTTGTACTCCGGGATTGGAGGTTTTTCCCCGAACATGTTCTGCATAGAGAAGGACAAGAATTAAGTTAATGGGACATATATATGCATTATATTGAATTAGTGCACCTTCCCCCGGCTGTGCACTCAGCCTTGATCCTCAAACGCAGCAGTACCGCCACCCACAAATAATGTTTACAGTCCAAACGCCTGAGAATTAGAAAATATGTCTATATCCCCTTGAAAATGCGTACCACATCCTGTTACTCTGTTTAGTTTCCGTTTTATTTTTTTAAAAACCCATTTTGATTAATTTGAGGCAGTTGTGTACCAACCACTTATCCAAAATATAGTCGTTCTATCAATCAAAGGGGATTGGTTTGTTTAATCAATAGAAACCAGTTGGTTCCTGTAGTTATGGTGATGCCGGGTGGTCGAGATGGAACCATCTACTTGTCAATGTGTGTCTGATTCATATTTTATCTTGATTGATTTTAAGGTAATTTGTTGACCAATAGTTTGAAATCTGTAAACACGTTCTTCCTCTGTCCAAGATGTACCCTGCCACCATGTTTGACCAAAGTACTGGTACATTGGTTCCTCTACTTACAAATGTCTCTACATACAGAATTTTCAGGTTAAGAAGCACCTCAAAGGGAAAATATTGCCTCTTGTAACAAAAGAAATTTCAGGGTCTGAAAGGCAAAAATACAATATTGCTGGTACTTGCAGCTCCCAGATTTTACTGAACGTATCGTACTTATGGCGGAAAACACTCAGGTGACTTGAAGTTCCGCTCTGAGACCAGGCCAGATTTCAAAATTGTGCGATGTACATGTGTGATATATCATTGGAAAGCTTAAAATCTCAATTTTCTGGGGGACGAAAACTTTTGGACAGGAGGGCATTTAAAAAATAAATGTTTTTTAAACAGCAAAACCCTATCTAGAGGTGAGAGCACGCGAGAGCAGAATTTCAGACGCCATGACTTTAACGAGATATTATTGTGTACTTACCTTATTTCGATCCAAAAACTCCATGTCGCATATATCACTGAGTGTCAAGACACAGCTGTGAATGGCCACAGCTGGATATTTTTGGGATTTTATCGGTGAAACATGGTAATATAACAAGGGTCGCGATGCAGAAATCGCAGACATCAAGGAGTGGTCGAGATTTTCTTATTCATATATTTACCCTTTTAAACATTTTATTTTTATTTTTCAATTTTTCTTTGTTTGGATCGATTATTTATCATATAACATATCGGGGGAAATGCAAAAGTAACAAAAAAAATACAATTTAGCGATAGTTATGAGGTAGATATCCATTACTTTTTTACAGACGCCATTTTTTTCATTGTGACGTAACTTGTTTAAAAGTTTAAAATATGCAAGTGAATAATTTTTTTAAAGTAGGTAAACGGGCAAATTAAAAATAGTTCTGGGGCTTAATGCGCCATGAATCTGCTATGGCAGCATATAGACATATTTTTCTATCAAACACAACAGTTCTTTTGGCTTAAAATACATCAGTTTCTTTTAAAGAGGACTGCAAGAGCAGAAACGGCTTTTCAGTCTTGTCTGTGTTTTCCGCCTTATACAGGGTCGACAGGTCCACTATATAAATGGCCCGGACGTACTTTTAAAATCTTCAGGGCCACCAGAATGCTCCAACAACTGGCCCAGGTATAATTTGTCGATTAAAAAAAAATAGATTGATAGATATATCATTTCATGTTAATTCCCAGTTGTTCCGTGTTTTGACGACGTTAAACGTTAAACTTACAGTCAATGCTACAGCCATCGCTCTCCGTGGGGTGTAAACACACCTCGTTTGCTTCCGTGAAACCTGATTACTGCTGCGGATTGATTGTCAGTATCTCAGTACCCACCTAACGTTATACTACAAAACGACATGTTTCTAAAACAACCGGCACCTGGCCAAGCACAGGGGAAAAGACCACTCCAGAAAGGGAAAGTAACTGGAGAAGTTGAAGAAAGCTTCACTGAGGCTCAGGGCTCTCTCAAGGGCCTGCCTCTCCCTGGAGTTCGCAAGGGGAAAAAAATGGCTATACTGGAATGATTATGGACATAATTATGGAATTGGAATAGGATTATTTGCGCTTGATTCATGTTTTTGCACCGTTTTGCTGCACTTTTCATTAAATCTACCTAAGCAAATTATTCTTTTTCATGATTATTGGGTTCAATAACAGTGCCATTGACTTGGGCCAGTCGTTTTGATTGTGAACTTCAAAGGACCAGTGGCTAATTTTCCTTTTTATCTATCCCTGTTATACTGTAGCTGCTACACCATTGGCTTTTGTATCGCATTCCTAGCATCCAATTGGCTAAGAGGGACCTCTACTGTATATGTACAGTGGGGCAAATAAGTATTTAGTCAACCACCAATTATGCAAGTTCTCCTACTTGAAAAGATTAGAGAGGCCTGTAATTGTCAACATGGGTAAACCTCAACCATGAGAGACAGAATGTTGAAATTAAAAACAGAAAATCACATGGTTTGATTTTTAAAGAATTTATTTCCAAATTAGAGTGGAAAATAAGTATTTGGTCACCTACAAACAAGCAAGCATTGGTAAAAGCGCTCTACAAATAAAATGTATTATTATTATTATTATAAGATTTCTGGCTGTCAAAGAGGTTTAACTTCTTCTAACGAGGTCTAATGAGGCTTCACTCGTTACCTGTATTAATGGCACCTGTTTTAACTCATTATCGGTATAAAGGACACCTGTCCACAACCTCAGTTAGTCACACTCCAAACTTCACTATGGCCAAGACCAAAGAGCTGTTGAAGGACACCAGAGACAAAATTGTAGACCTGCACCAGGCTGCGAAGACTGAATCTGCAATAGGTAAAACGCTTGGTGTAAAGAAATCAACTGTGGGAGAAATTATTAGAAAATGGAAGACATACAAGACCACTGATAATCTCCCTCGGTCTGGGGCTCCATGCAAGATCTCACCCCGTGGCGTCAAAATGATAACAAGAACAGTGAGCAAAAATCCCAGAACCACACGGGGGGACCTAGTGAATGACCTACAGAGAGCTGGGACCACAGTAACAAAGGCTACTATCAGTAACACAATGCGCCGCCAGGGACTCAAATCCTGCACTGCCAGACGTGTCCCCCTGCTGAAGAAAGTACACGTCCAGGTCCGTCTGCGGTTCGCTAGAGAGCATTTGGATGACCCAGAAGAGGACTGGGAGAATGTGTTATGGTCAGATAAAACCAAAATAGAACTTTTTTGGTAGAAACACAGGTTCTCGTGTTTGGAGGAGAAAGAATACTGAATTGTATCTGAAGAACACCATACCCACTGTAAAGTATGGGGGTGGAAACATGCTTTGGGGCTGTTTTTCGGCAAAGGAACCAGGACGACTGATCTGTGTAAAGGAAAGAATTAATGGGGCCATGTATCGAGAGATTTTGAGTGAAAATCTCCTTCCATCAGCAAGGGCATTGAAGATGAGACATGGCTGGGGTTTTCATCAGGACAATGATCCCAAACACACAGCCAGGGCAACAAAGGAGTGGCTTTGTAAGAAGCATTTCAAGGTCCTGGAGTGGCCTAGCCAGTCTCCAGGTCTCAACCCCATAGAAAATATGCGGAGGGAGTTGAAAGTCCGTGTTGCCCAACGACAGCCCCAAAACATCACTGCTGTAGAGGAGATCTGCATGGAGGAATGGGCCAAAATACCAGCAACAGTGTGTAAAAAGTTCGTGAAGAGTTACAGAAAACGTTTGGCCTCCGTTATTGCCAACAAAGGGTACATAACAAAGTATTGAGATGAACTTTTGGTATTGACCAAATACTTATTTTCCACCATGATTTGCAAATAAATTCTTTATAAATCAAACAATGTGATTTTCTGTTTTATTTTTTCCAACATTCTGTCTCTCATGGTTGAGGTTTACCCATGTTGACAATTACAGGCCTCTCTAATATTTTCAATTGGGAGAACTTGCACAGTTAGTGGTTGACTAAATACTTATTTGACCCACTGTCTGTGTGTATTCCAGTGTCCTTTTCATCCGCCCTTTGTGTTCAGACAGCATTACATGAGTTTATTAATCTTTATTCTTGTTTTTTTTTTTACATTATGCACAACTCTGATTTGATGTTTATTGTGAATAAATCTAATTTTAACATGTTTTTGTTATACGTTTGTATGCATTTTTATAGATTATAAAAGATTTATGTCTGAATTGTGGGGGCCTTGGAACAGATTAGGGCATTTACATGGAAAACACTTCACTACTTACAGAATTTAAAATTTACGAAACTACTTCCAGAACCAATCAATTTCGCAAGTAGAGGTACCAATGTATT
Source organism: Corythoichthys intestinalis (assembly GCF_030265065.1). Taxonomy (NCBI): domain Eukaryota; kingdom Metazoa; phylum Chordata; class Actinopteri; order Syngnathiformes; family Syngnathidae; genus Corythoichthys; species Corythoichthys intestinalis. The sequence continues at coordinate 51,957,142 of NC_080406.1, forward strand.
CATAATCTCCAAATAAAGCTGAACAGACAAACAGGCAGACAAAATGTCTGGCATTTTAATCAGGTGCAATTGAAAGAATTACACTGTGCTAAAATTTCAGTTTTAATATCTAGAAAAGTTGCCATCAGTCAATTCTTTTTGAGATTACATACAGTATGCTCTATGAAGTCACAAAAACAAGTAAACCGGCAGGAATCCATTGTTAAGGTCACTTTCATCTTGTTCATTTAACTTCGTTTAATTAAAAGTTGGTGACATATTAATATTGAACCCCAAAATAATACCCATTTTTAAGAAATGTCACAATTTTAAACTTTTTAAAACAATTTTTTATACAATATCATCATTCCCCCAACCTCTTAATGTGAAATAACATACATTTCTGCTCTCATTCTGATGCTGCTAAATACAAATATACAAAACTAAACTGATTAAACGATATCAAAGAGTACAATGCAATATTCTATGTTATTATGGCATTGCATCAGACTGACAGCTTTTGTAAGGCTATCTCTGAAAGGGTAGAATTTTTTATATAACTCCTATATTGTTTCCTGTTAGTTTCCTAAATGAAATGCTTAGTGAGAAATCAAAGGCTAGCACGAAGGCTAAAAGAGCAATGCGCCGGCCGCCACGAGCATGTGTCGGAGCAAATCTTTTCAGGTGTGCAGCTTCTGGTTAACATACCGACCCTGCTGTCAGGATTCTAAGCACAGCAGCAGCAGAATTCAAGGTGACTTTTACGTCATCTGTCATCAGAGCAGTGTACGATAGTACATGCTGTATGCTAGCGCGGTGACCGGTCATGGCCAGCAGAGCTAAACAAAACCACAAGCACTGACTTACATTTGCAAGCTAAATGAAAATAATGACTGTGAGAATCAGAGGTATGAAAATGCATTAAATACCATAATTTCCCAAATATAACACACACTTTTTTCCCCCCAAAATCAACTTGTAAAATCATGGTGCACATTATAAACGGGTACATGGATGGAGACAGAAATATATATATATATATATATATATATATGAACCGATTTTTAAAAAATTGACACGGCCAAGTTGTGTTGAAGAAACGTATGCGGCGATCCGTTGCCAACCATTATGGTACGTGATGTCACCATTTTTTTTCGGTAATCCTTCACTCTGATCGGCCGAATGATTTCGTCTGTGTTAAATGATCCTTTTTTCACTCTTCATAAGCACAGAATTTAGTTTCTTGAACTCATTTGAGTCAACGTTTATTGCAGCTCCGCAACTCGGACCTTAACAAACGTAACAACACAGACTTCCTATGTCCGTCAACTATACTGTATATGTCCCTCGGGAAACTCAAACCCAAATAACAATAGTTCCTATTGTTACCGTCGTGTCGACAGTGATAAGCTCTCTCGGATTTCCGACTTACGTTCTCACTTTCATTTTACCGTATCAATCCATGGAAGAAACATTTATTCATCATGATGAAACGAGCAAGTTATACAGCAGCCTTTAAAAGAAAAGTCACATCTGTTTTGTTTTGTCCTAGATTCTGGTAAGTTGGAGAAGTTGTCAAATCATATTATTACCATAAATATTGTCAGTTTATGGTAAAGGTTTGAACTACCAGTGTGCTATGCTTGTGCTGTGTTTCACTAGTCAGTAAAATGACATTTCTGTATCTGTACACAAGCTCTGTTTTCTTGTATTCTTCTATTTATTGGTGCTAAAATTAGGGTGCGCGTTATAAACGGGTACAATAATTTCCCCTAGATTTTACAAGTAAATTTGAGGTGCGCATTATACACGGGTGCGCCTTATATTCGGGAAATTACGGTAATCAATTATCAAATTACCCTCAAAACAAATTTTTCTCATCAATTATCTATTTAGATACAGCACCTCAGCATGTTTTTGAGATGTGGGTGATAAAACAGAGTACCCAGAGAAAACCCACGCAAGTACAGGGAGAGCATGCAATCTCCAAACAGGAAAGCTGGATCCTGGATTGAACCCTTGACCTCAGAAGAGTGTTGCTTTTGGCAGCCCTTTTACAGTATATGTGTACATATACAGGTAGTCCCCGTGTTACGACGAATCTGACTTATGCGATTTTGACTTTACGACGCCTGCATCTCGTTGCTTTTTGTTTTGTTTTTTTTAATGTTGACTTTTGTTTTGTGATACATGCTTTTATTTTAGTGCAGGAAGCGTATAACAGGAAGCGAGCGCATGTACAGACGTGCCCGCCCACCCCACACATGCACACAGAGAGCAGTCCAGTGAAAGAGGTGTCAGCCTGCGCGCACTTTTGTTGCTTGTGAAGCATGCAGAGGCGACGGCTGTATATAACCCCTTTTGTACTCTTTATTGTGCATTTTCAATTGTGGTCGAATACCTGGGGCTAATTTATGTGATTGTTTTTGATGATGCGCGGACGCTAACTGATACATGCTAATCGTTTGTTATTGCTGTATCAGCAGCTACTTGTAAATGCAAATTTGAATTGCTGTTATTGAAGATGAGACTGATTTCATTTCTTTTTATCTTAGTTTCATTCTGCAATTGTTGATGTCACGAGTAGCTGAATAAAGTCAGCAAACCGCATGGACGTCTAAAATCGTCATTTCGGCGCCTAGCTTAGGACAGTTCAATGACCTATAATACATGTTTTTGGATAGTTTTTTTTTTTTTTTTTTAATTTTTTTTATTTAGAGGGTGTTTTGATGTTCAAGGGTTAATTCCGATTTATGCAGAAATCTGGTTATGTTCCCTTAGTGTAGCACTAGGTGGCAATGTTGCCTCAGTAGAGAGTAAGAGACGAGCAAGAAGTGTGCTATGTTTTGATGGCTAGAGCCATGGTGATGGCCATACAAGTTGTTTATTAGCTGCTACTCCTGTACTGTGTATTTCTACTGATTGCACAGTAAAGAGCCTATTTGTGTTAAAACCGGTGCTTGTTATTTCTACTACCTGCATATAAATAAATATATGTAGCAAATATATATATTGTAAGTTAATTTTATTGCTGACACTGCATTTTGGGGTCATCAACATTTTGCCCCCCTCCCACAAAAGTCAGACTCCACCTATGGTTGTAGGCTTGATTTTAGGGGTAACATATCACGTGAATGAGATAAGCGTCATGACGTTTCAAGAGGCACAGGCAAATTTTACACCAGAGAAAAGCCAGTCGTCCAATATAAAACACGTGTCAGAATCTAATAATCGTTAGAACAAACATACAGTAAAATAATTATTCCTTCTGTGTGGCCCGGCAACAAACCCAGAATGGTACTGGGCTGCGACCTAGTGGTTCGGGACTACTGGTCTAGGATACCTTAATCCGATTGTGGCAAATGAGGTTTATTTCTTGTGTTTGTTAAATTACAAGCCCCCAATTTTTTTCCAAAATAGCTGCTTCAAACAAAGAAGACAGTTCAATCATGTTAATGGGAACTTCAATGTTCAGCTACTACTAATACAGCAGAATATCCAAGCATGCTACAATTTGCTGTCAACCTGACGTTCTGGGAAAAATATTTTTAAAGACACCTATTAAAATCTCAAATGAAATTGTTATTATCATCATCATCATCATGTGTGATGATGACAAATAGCACGTGAATGAACAAAATTTAAACTTTGAAACCTCCATTTTATGTACTCACATTGTTGAGGTTGAGTTTGCTCTTATCTTGTTTCTGGAGGTGCCCCGAAAGGTGGTAGAGGACAGCTCGACTGCGACGGCGATTTGCGTTAAAGCCAGGGGGCCGTGTAACCCGATGAACCTCCAGACCCGTCTCCTCATCTGTAGATCACAAAAAGGCTCAAACAAACATTCAAACGTAACAACTTGCCAAAGATAGATGGAGTAATCACTTTTTTTTTTACTTAAGTAAAAGTACAGATACAGGGGCAAAGTAAAAGTAATAGTAAAAAGTACTTGCTTTAAAATTTACTTTACAAGTAAAAAGTAAAAGTATTTTCTCCCTGTGCAAAAGTGTGATATATATATATATATATTTTTTACAAATTTTAAATATAAATATATTACACAACCTTGCAGAAGGAAAAAAGTACCATAATTTTTGGACTATAATCCGCAACTTTTTTCCCTCATTTTGAATCCAGCGGGTTATAGTCCAATGCGGCTTATTTGTTGATTTATTTGGGTTAATCGGTAACACTTTATTTGACAGCGACATCATAAGACTGCCATATGACCGTCGTAATTATGACATGACAATATCATGGGTATTAATGAACGCATATCACAGATGTCATTAAGTGTCATCCAGCAAATAAAGTGTTACCAGATACCGTAACTAGCAATTAATGAAACAACTGGAACAGTAACTGAAGAAAGAAAAAAGAATTTTTAGTGTTATTTACATCTGTAGCGGTGCAATGCATGCTAGGAGGCATGTTGGACGAAAACAGCATTGACAATAGGTGGCAGCAGAGGTTGACTGTTTCTCCCAAGGGAGCAGTGATGGCCAAATGAAGCTTCTTGAAGCAATAAAGCTTTGCAGTAAATTGGTTCAAAGCTTCAATGTAGTTCATTTGGTCTTATGACAGTCTTATGATGACACTGTCAAATACAGTGCTACTGGTTAATATCTTTTGGTGAAAATACCCCATAATACAGTGAGGATAGCTGCGGCTTATAGTCCGGTGCGGTTTATCTATGGAAAAAATGGCGTTTTCGTGTAAATTTGGTGGGTAGCTTATAGTCAGGTACGCCTTATAATCCGAAAATTACGGAACTAAAATTGACTGCAATGTAAACAGAAGCTTAACAAGCTCCAACTCCAAAACTTAATGGCTAATAGCAAGCAACTATCAGGTGCACATCCCCACGTACTGTGCAAGAGTGTGCAGTAGTTTAAGTTTAATCACCCATTTGAAGGCACGCTGCTCTCACTGTTGTTCTTTATTGGTCAATATCTTGTTCACCTGCCTAATCATTCTTGTACTCGTGTTGCTCCCTTCTAGTATAGGTATAGTTGCACGGAGCTTATTAATTGCGCTGGAGGCATGAAAACGATACTATCAATTCACAATGAGAGAAAAACAAACAAAGTAACGATTAATGCAGGCGACTGTCTCAAAAGTAGTTGAGTAAAAAGTACAGATACATGCTGTAAAATATAATGAAGTAAATGTAAAAGGTACCACATCATATTTGTACAGATAAACATGAATGTACTTAAGTACAGTAACAAAGAACTTTTACATCATTACATTACACTACTGCAATTTGCTGACATGATGCAATATGTACTCAGAGGAGGGAACAACATCTCACTTATTTTATTTTCAGCAAGTGAAGAGCTGATAAATGTACATGAATATTATTGAATTAATGCGAAGTCAGAGGAGTAGTGTATTGGATTCAATGGATTCACTATCTAGGCTTCTGGACATGCCATACAATAGATAATATTACAGATAACTTCCCATGAGTGGTTTGTGGTCAGTAACAGCCCTTGTTGATCAATATTCCACTTGGATTGCAAGGAGGAATACATGAAAATAAAAGTAGAGGCCTCAAGGAGGGCTGTAGCTCGCTTCTTCATTTTCACAACATCCACTACATTCTCAAGGCTCCTCAAAAGAAGTGCGAGGGTGACGGGTGAGGGAAGGCTGGACATACAACTTGAATTATTAAAGCAGTGTTTTAATGCAATCTGTGCAATGTGTACTGGCAAGCAGGAGCTCACACTATTTTGTTGCTTCTTTCACTTCGTTGTACAGCAAATCAACATTTGAGCTGTAGTAAAATGGGTTTTCTCCACATGTCATTTACAGAGAACCCAATGTTGAACAAAAAAGATGGGATATTGCTATATTTTGTAACGTGCGTAGCGAAATGGAACCCAGCAATAATATAATTTGATAATGTTATCAAAAACCTTTTATTGGCAGTATGAAAAAGGGCTTGATTGCTCCATGAGTTTATTGAGCATTAAAGTGATTGGAAAATAGGGGTGACACAAAATATCGAAATGGTGATATATCGTGGTAATTTGTATCCCAAAAGGTTATCGATATGCTCCTGCCAAGAATTGAGATATCGTTTTAAAAAGGGCCAATTAAAAAAAAAAAAAAAAAAAAAAAAAAAAAAAAGGACCAACAAGTCGCTACCAAAATCTTCCACCTCAATACTTTCTCTAAGGTTGCGATTGACGGTGCTTGACGCCCAATCCATTTAGACTGGGAACGTTCATTCATTCGAAATAGGGCTGCAGCTATCGATTATTTTAGTGGCCGATTAATCGATGAACTATTTATTTTGAATAATCGAGTAATCGGATAAGGAACATAAAAAATTAAAATACCCGAGCTGAGCCTCACACAGTATATAAAAAAAGAGGCTCTATGGACTACAAAAGTACATTTGGCTAACTTACATCGCAAAAGTACGTTAGCGTTAATGCTATAAAATACTAACGCTTTTTTACAATGCTCTTAACAAATGGCTCACACAAATATTCCCACAAAAAATGGCTAAATATACCTTTAAACTAAAATTACGAATGCATTCAAAAAATCATTAGCTCAAACAAAAACTTAAAAATGTTTCTTGGTCTTAACAGGGAGCAGATGAATTCAGCCATGTGAAATGAGGTAGACTAGATGGCCGTGTATCCAACCAAATCAATGAAAATAAATGCAAACACTTTCAAAACAAACCAATACAACGCCACTTTAATTAAACGAATATTCAAAGCAGCAAAATTTAATTTTAATCTTTTTTTTTCTAATCGAATACTCGAGTTAATCAATTAATCGTTACAGCACTATTTGACACCAGAGCATTCGCAGTCATTCTGTCCGATTTTTCGGGGCATTTACAGGTCACTTGCTGTTCATTTGCAAGTCATTTCCTGTTGAGTTTGCGTCACTACTTACTGTAATTTTTGAACTGTAAGGCGCACCTGACTATAATCCGCCACCCATCAAACTTCGAAAACGACATTTGTTCATAGATAAGCCACACTGGACTGTAAGCAGCAGCTTTCCTCAATGTATTATAGGATATTTACACCAAAAGATATTAACTGGTAAGACTTTATTTGACAGCGGCATCGTACGACTGTTGTAAGACTAAATGAACCACCATGAAGCTTTGAACAATGAACAATTGGCTGCAAAGCTTCATTGCTTCAAGAGGCTTCATTTGGCCATCATTGCTTCCTTGGGGGAGACAGTCAACCTCTGCTGCCAACTGCTGTCAACACTGTTGTTGTCCAACATGCCTTCTAGCATGCATCGCAGAGCTACAGAAGTTAACACCAATCAAAATTCATTGCGCTGTGCTGATTATTTCTTCAGTTACTGTTCCAGTTGTTTCATTAGTTGCTAGTTATGATATTTGGTAACACTTTATTTGACAGTGGCACCTTAAGACTGTCATTAGTCAATCATAATTATGACATGACACTGTCCTGAACATTAATGAATGCATGTAATAGATGTCATTTAGTGTTATCCGGCAAATTATATCACTTTTGAATGGATGTAAAAGATCCGAGCTGGACATAAATGGAGTTAATGACATGATGGTCTTATGGCGCCGCTGTCAAATAAAGTGTTACCTATTAACCCAAATAAATCAACAAATAAGCAGTACTGAACTATAAGCCTCACGATTCAAAATGAAGGGAAAAAAAGTAGCGGCTTATAGTCTGAAAGTTACGGTAATCATTTGGGTGATTCCCAGGTCACTTCCTGTTCTGTAACTCAAAATAAACAGGAAGTGACCCATAAATACCCCCAAATCAACAGGAAGTAACTGAAAATCAACAGGTAAATGACCTTAAATGGCCCAAAATTACCTCATTGCCTGGCATTGGCTGCCAATGATGGCCATAGACGTTCAATCCATTTGAAGTGGGAGGGATAGCAGCAAATCGCTGCCACCCTCCCAGTTGAAATGGATTGGACGTCTACTCGTGATAAACTCATTCCAATTCACAGCAGAAGCTTGTTTTTCTGTTTATTAGTTGTTTGTAGAATATCCTAGAATGATTTCCTGACCAATGTATCGATAATCGTTGTATCGCCATATCGTCAGATCATCGTTATTGTGAGCTTTGTATCGCAAATCCTATCGTGAGGTAACAAGAGGTTCCAACTCCTATTGGAAAACTAGATTATTAGATTATAGATATTACAGTAACCCCTCGCTACTTCGCGCTTCGAATTTAGCGGTTTCAGTCTATCGCGTATTTTTTTTTTCCAGTCAAAAAAAAATATATATATATGCATGAAAAATTAAAATAATGGAGAAAATATTGGTGCAAAATCTGTCAAATCCCTAACAGAAGGCATGGAGAGCCCGCCCAACTCATATTCCACCGCTCTGATTCGCTGGCCAGCATCACTCGGCAATATCGCAAGCTGATTGGCCGAGATGTTTAACCTTGCTGCTATCGAAGGAAAATGGCTCCAAAGCGTCCTCCGCCTGCTCAATCCTCTAGCGAACCCAAGAAGAAAAGAAACATGATGACCGTGCACGAGGAAGTTCAATTACTGGACATGCTTAAAGTTGGCCACAGCTCTGTTGCATGACATTACGGACTAAACGAATCAACTGTTCGTTACATAAAAATAGACGAGGCAAAAATCCGAAAGACCGCCTCACTGTTGTTTTCCAGGGACACTAAGCAAGTCGTGACTCCTTGCAACAAGACGATTGTAAAAATCGAAAATGCACTAACAGTGTGGATATCGGACTGTCGGGAAAAGAAGGTGAGTCTCGACACAAACAAGATTCGGGCAAAAGCCAAAGCGCTGTATGATAGCCTCATTCCTGAAGGAGAGTTGAATGAAGGTGGCGGTGATGCCGACTATGACGAACATGAACTACAGCCTAGCACCAGTGCTACAAGTGAAAAAAATTGTGGTTTTGTTGCCAGCAAGGGCTGGTTCAAAAAATTCAAAAAGAGGTTTGGACTTTGCAGCGTTACATTGCATGGAGAGGCCTCCTCAACGGACCATCACGCAGCTGTTCGTTACGTTGAGGACCAATTTCCCAAATTAATTGAAGAGGGTGGCTATCTCCCAGAGCAGGTGTTTAACATGGACGAGACTGGCCTTTTTTGAAAGAGGATGCCATCCGGTATGTTCCTTTTCAAGGAAGAAGTAAAGAGGCGAGGCTTTAAAGAGCATATGACATGAAAAAAAAAGGTTAAAATGTCATTATTATGTGAATTAGAATAATATTTTGAGACGATTCGACTATATACAACAGTTTAGCAAAGCACAGATGACGAGAAATTAGTCTTTTAATCTGCCGGTTAGCCACGCCTACCATTATAGGGCTTTAGCGTCCCCAACAGGTGGATGACGTCAGCGGTAGACTTGGCTCATTGATTTTACTATTCAGCCCATTGAGGGGAAATTATTCAGAACGAGGAAAACGCGACGAAGAAAGCCGCAAAATGTCATTGTTTCAGTCTCTCTACTCCAATATTTTTACAGGATATTCTTTTTACCCAAGTATTTTTCCCCAATAGCTATATAAATGGCTTGAGAAGGACCAGTCAGCCCGTTGAGGGGGAACTACTCACAACGAGGAAAACGCGACGAATAGAGCGGCAAAATGTCATTGTTTCTGTCTCTTTACTTCAATATTTTTACAGGATACTCCTTTTATCCAAGTATTTTCCCCAATTGCTAAATAAATGGCATGGTCATGACAAATAACAGTCTTGTGCTGAATGGAATATGAAATAATAAAAATGCATTTATTCAGGACGACATGGCAAAATTACGCCATAATGGTCAAAACTGTCGACTTCACCTTTACTGTCGCACCTCCCGAATGATATTTTATGACACCTAAATCTGTCATTTCCCTTCCCCGGCTTCGGAGAATGTAAACAAACCAGAAGGCGTGACAGCTAGCCGACATGCTAACCCGAACCGAGTGATGTTTCAAAGTCTTCAAAGCGGAAAATCACACATAGCTATCCTGGATTATTTGACATGACGACCCGGTTGTCGAATGTCTTAGCGGATCGGCAAACCGCCCGGCGGAGAGCAATTTACAGTTCGTTCCCCGGAGGAGGGTGGCTGGAACTAACGCAGCTAACGTGCTGCTGCTAATGCATTAGGAGAGCTTTTTACATGCCTATCAATGATCAAACGTAAGTAGTCCTTCATTTAAAGGACGTTTGTAGTGTTTACTTTGTAATCGCTGTATTCGTATTTGACATAATACAAAACAAGATGTTTACTCACTTCCTCGTAAGTCCAATGGTCCCACAGTAAATATCCACGGTGAATGAGAACCTTTTGAAACTCCAAAAAGGCGCATACGCCTCTCCCTCATACAGAATGATTTTTCTGCAGCCGTTTGGCTGGCGTTATGCGAAAAATAAACGTATTAATCCGCAAAATCAGCTGAATCCTTCGTCCTCATACACAACAGTACACTGTAGCGTGAAGAGGACGTCTTCTACCGTACACGTCACAGCGCCCTCCTCCTTAATGCAAGACCGAAGCCGGAAGTCACTCATTTTCCTGGCGCGGGATTCAAAAAACTAAATAAATATAGCGATCGCTTCCACACACATCCAAGCGGTCCATATCATTCAGGAGCATAAAATACCGCGTGTATTATGAAATAAACATGCTTTTTCGTGTCACAGGCACACAAAGATCGCGTGACTCTCAAGCTTCTCAATAAATCATTTTTACCTTCATATCCATTGTTCTGGAGTTTTTTCTTCATTTATCAAGATCATCAGTGTGGTGAGTACATTTTATTCATCTTATGCATGTTATCGTATATTAATATTGCATTTACTTTTCTAACTAGTGTACTGTATACACAAAAAATATATAAAGAATGTAATATACAAAATTCTCAAAATAAATAAATAAATAAATAAATTGGGGTGGTTGCTACTTCGCGGTTTTTCACTTATCACAGTGGATTCGGGTCCTCATTAATCGCGAAAAACGAGGGATCACTGTATATATAAAATATTTATTAAAAATAATATTTTTTTCGTCCCAAAGATTAAGACTAAAACAAAAATTAAAAGGGCTGCCAAAAACAACACTGCTTTCAATGCCAATGAGGTTTATGATAGTCGTATAATCATGTGGGTTTAAAAACTATTTTAAAACTCATTAAATGAATTTATCACTATTAGGCATCTTATCCATTTGAAGTGGAAGGGGTGATGAACATTTCTTTATTCACTGCCACTTCAAATGGACTGGACGCCCAGGGCCGTCAATGGCAGCTAATTAGTTACCATGGATAATTCTAAAATATCCTCCAAGAGTTCGGCAAAATCAGATTTACTCCGTGACTTTTGGTGATCAAGGTGGGAATAAAGTGGCAGGTTGTTGTCTGAAAATAACGGTATATATTCTTCTCAATCACCTGTGTCAGGTGCTTGTTCTGAATCCTGGTCTTTTTTCTTGTCAGTGATGTCTTTATGGGAAACCAGGAAGAGGACCACCTCGCCCTTCTCATTCTTGATGGGTACGATGTCCAGAAGGCACCAGAACTGTGTGCCTGCACGCAAAACAATCATAGTTAACATAGAGTGCACTAGACATATCTACAGTGAATGCATAAACACGCTTACAAAAAGTGAAAGGTAGTTAGCTTTTGGGTGCATTTTTAGAAACCTAAAGCCATATAACCTTTAGAGGTGAATTTGCTTTGGCCTTTTCTAAACTACTGATTGTCCAACTGTTCAAAATTTCAGTACTTTTTATGCAATTGCTGTTCTTGAACAAAAAGCTATATAGCATATTCAGTTTTATTTTGGTGAGGCCTGACAATTGATCAACAGTACCTCGCCATTGTGAGGCTTCAGGAAGTTCTCAGTGGGAAGTGGCCACTGAGTTTAGAGTTTCTTCAACAGGTGGCAACAGAGATACAGAGATACTGGAAGAGTCACAGAAAGGCATAGATGTGAACGTCTTATAAAAAGTGCTAATGGATTCATGGAATATACACCTGTTGTTTATTTTTCCTTCCAATTTATTGTTGGAGAACAGCAAGTTGTGCAAAAAGAGAAGCACTGAAACATTGAACACTTGAACATGTGAATTAAAAGGTTTTGAGGTTCAGTGTATTACGTTCAACCTCAACTTTCATCCAAAAGCTAAATATCCCTAACCTCTTGTAAATGTGCAGTACATTTAAATCCATCCATCTATCCATTATCCAGAGTTTTATCCGTGGTCGGGTCGTGGGGGCAGCAGCTTGAGCAGGGAAGCCCAGACTTCCCTCTCCCCAGCCGCTTTAACCAGCTCCTCCGGACAGCTCCCTGTAGAGGTGTTCCTGTCATGTCCCATCGGCGGGAGGCCCAGGACACACTGGAGAGACAATGTTTCCCAGCTGGCTTGGGAAACCTAGGTCAGGGGTAGCCAACTCCGGTCCTCGAGGGCCCCTATCCAGCTTGTTTTCCATGTCTCCCTCCTCTAACACACCCAACTCAAGTAATCAGGATCGTTAGCAGGCTCCTGCAGAGCTTACTGATGAGCTGATCATTTGATTCAGGTGTTTTAAAGGAGGGAGACATGGAAAACAAGCAGGGTAGGGGCCCTTGAGGACCAGAGTTGGCTTACCCTTGCCATAGGTGTTCCCAAGCCAGCTGACAGACATACTCTCTCCAGTGTGTCCTGGGCCTCCTGCCAATGGGCCATGCCCGGAACACCTCTCCAGGGAGCTGTCCAGAAGGCATCCGAACCAGATGCCCAGGCCACCTGAGCTGCCTCCTCTCAACGCAGAGGAGTAGCGGCTCAACCCTGAGTCCTTCTCAGCTTCTCACCCTATCTCTAAGGGAGAGCCTGGACACCCTGAAGGGGAAACTCATTTTGGCCGCTTATATCTGGGATCTTGGTCCTTCGGTCACGACCCGCAGCTCGTGACCATAGGAGAGGGTAGGAACGTAGATCAACTGGTAAATCAAGAGCTTCGGCTTTTGGCCAGCTCCATCTTTACCACGGGTACAGAGTCTGCATCACTGCAGACACTTCACCGATCCGCCTGTCGATCTCCCGCTCCCTCCTACCCTCACTCGTGAACAAGACCCCAAGGTACTTGAACTCCTCCACATGGGTTAGGATCTCATCCCAGACCTGGAGAGGGCATGCCAACCTTTTCCGACTGAGGACCATGCACTTCGATTTGAAGGTGTTGATCTTCATCCCAACCTCTACACACAAGCCAACAGCACTACATCACCTGCAAAAAGCAGAGATGCAATGCTGAGGCCACCAAACCGGACCCCCTCAACGCTTCGGCTGTACCTAGAAATTCTGCCAATAAAAGTTATGAACAGGATCGGTTACAAAGTCAACCTTGGCGTGAGTCCAACCCTCACTGGGAATGAATCAGACTGACTGCTGGCAATGCAGACCAAACTCTGGCACCGATAGTACAGGGACCGAATAGCCCTTACCGGGGGGCTCAGTACACCGTACTCCCAAAGCACCCCCCACAGGACTCCCCAAGGGCATATAAATCCTATAGTAAGAATTTAGCCGGTTACATTGAAGAGATAAGAACGTGGAATTCTGAACAAGCGCAAAAGAGAAGAGTAAACAATGCACTCAACAGCAGCTCTCTAGTTTTAGTTTTGTATTCTACAGGCATTATAGAGAGTCAACTACATGCAGGCCTGGCTGCAAAAAACACTGGCCCCAAGTGCTGATGCTTGAGGGCTGACTAGTGCTAAGGAAGATCACATTTGTCCTGCATCTTCACTATATTGCGTAAAATCTACAACAGAAGGGTGAATGTAGATAAACTAGCAATTTTTTTCATGATCCTCAGCTTTGGTGTGTAGCAATATATTGCCAGGATTCTCAACAATGCTGCTGACAGACTGTTCATTAGAGCTGGATGGGCGCATTTACTCCTTACCCCGGTTTTCCACCAGGCGCGTCTGTGATACGTCAGCGTCAATGCATAGCTGACGCTCGCACCCAATGTCAACAGGATGAGTTTTACAAGCAGAGTGTCTGTGGAGCGGCTCGATTCACATGAGTATTACAGGATTGCGAGTCCAAGAGTAGCGGGTATTTAAGGATAACAATCAGACACGGCGCTCCGCATACGCATAACACGCACTGCGCGTAGGGCACCAACTCTGCCTGAAGGGGCACAAAAAAAAATCAAGTTTGTAAAAAATCCTAAAAAATTGTAATTGTAATAATAAAAACAATATATAGTATTTAAAATAAAACTTATAACTGATGAATGCAAGTAATACAAATATAAGTAACATAGGCTCATTATTTACACACAAAAAGAATCTCCTGTGCGGCCCTCTTTGCCTGGTACACCAGACTCACCGCTGTTCCAGCTATTGAGTCTGGCCACCACTCAACGGATACAATTTCCAGGGCGGAGCAAGCCACAGCAAACAGACAGCGGAGTGGACCAATCAGCGACGGGCAGACGTGACGTTAGTAAAACGACGAGGGCAGGACGAGGGACTTGCGCGCGAAAGGAAACATACGAGGAGAGCGGAGTTTATTTAACATGGCTAGCGCGAGACAGACTGTTGTCAATGACTCGTGTCTCAGTGTTTGAAAAATAAAGGGAGAACAGTCTGGCCGTGCCAGGCAACGGCCCTCTCGTCAGTCTATCTTTGGTGCCCCCCCACCCCCCCAATTCCCTAGTGGTTTGCTCTATTATGCTTCAGACGCAAATTTGGCAGAAGTTTATTCTTGAAAGGAAATGTCATCGAAAAGACAACAAGAGTCGGGGGCGGAGAAAAGGAAGAGGAAAAAGCAGCGAGATGATGCCCGCACATCACTTGCAGGTAAGAATGTTGTTGTTGTTTTTTTTTTAAACAATTGTTTATTTATTATCAGATACGTTTACATGACTACAATAATCTGATAACTGGGAATAACCAGGTAATGACAATAATGAGATTTGACGCATTTACGTGCACTTCAGTGATGTGATAATCAGGAAAAACCTGGTTTACATGTTAAGTCAATAGTTCGATTTCTTTCCAAGTACATGACGTAAAACTCTTGGTCTCAGCATAGGCCTTCCTCCATGTCTACCAAAAACCCATGCTTAATTGAAGTTGTCCCACTGAACCTCTTCAAATGCGAGTGTGGCGATTGCGTTACACAAGCTCGCTAACTGCAGAGTAGGCCCATAGAAAGCGAATCAGTTTGGCGTCCCTAAGGCCTCTCTAGCGACACCCGTTTTTCCATTTTTACACATGCTCAGAGATGTAAAATAGCGGTGTTTAACAGATAAAGGATAGCGGATCATGCTCTTTACATGACCACTTGAATAATCTGGTAACTCGAGAAATCGGGTTATGATCGGTTTATTAGTGCGCACAACCAAAAAACAAAACCCACTCCAAAACATTGGTGGAAATGATATGACTTGCAAATTCAATGCACAATGAAACCAAAATAGCTAGCGCCGGCCCTGATAACAATACAACAAACAATTTGCCTTTCAGACCTCACTTGTTGGTCAGCTTTATTTCTGAAAGTAGAAAAAAGACGTACTGTGCTAAAGAGAAAAACAATTGCAATTACAAAGATTTTAACATGTACAGTATTTCACAAATGAAATGCCTTTATGGATCTTTTTTTTTCTTATGAACGGTTTTCAAAAGCTTTATTGATGGATTTTCTCAAGAATAAGCGCCACGCAGAAATTAATAAAAAAGAAGTCCTGTGCTAAAGAGAAAAACAATCCCAATGACAAAGATTTTAACATGTATTTTACAAATCAACTGCATCAATGAATCATTGTTTTCTCATGAAAGTTTTTAAAAAGCTTTATTAATGAATTTTGTCAAATTATAGCGCCACGCAGAAAGTAATAAAATTAATTGCATATTATGTTGAAAATTGACCGGATCCACCGTATTTTTATACGATTGACTTCCGGTATGCACGATCCTACTTACCGTAATTTTCGGACAATAAGCCACTACTTTTTCCCCTCATTCCCCCCCTGCGGCTTATTGTCTCATTTGGCTTATTTGTTGATTTATTTGGGATACTAGGTATCACATTCTTTGACAGCGGCGTCATAAGACTGCCATAAGACTGTCATAATTGTCACATGACACTGTCATGGGCATTAATGACATTATGAGTTATGTCACTAACTCCATTTACAGTGCCTTGCAAAAGTATTCGGCCCCCTTGAACCTTGCAACCTTTCGCCACATTTCAGGCTTCAAACATAAAGATATACAATTTTAATTTTTTGTCAAGAATCAACAACAAGTGGGACACAATCGTGAAGTGGAACAAAATTTATTGGATAATTTAAACTTATTTAACAAATAAAAAACTGAAAAGTGGGGCGTGCAATATTATTCGGCCCCCTTGCTTTGTATACTTTGTAGCGCCACCTTTTGCTCCAATTACAGCTGCAAGTCGCTTGGGGTATGTTTCTATCAGTTTTGTACATCGAGAGACTGACATTCTTGCCCATTCTTCTTTGCAAAACAGCTCGAGCTCAGTGAGGTTGGATGGAGAGTGTTTGTGAACAGCAGTCTTCAGCTCTTTCCACAGATTCTCGATTGGATTCAGGTCTGGACTTTGACTTGGCCATTCTAACACCTGGATACGTTTATTTTTTAACCATTCCATTGTAGTTTTGGCTTTATGTTTTGGATCATTGTCCTGTTGGAAGATAAATCTCCGTCCCAGTCTCAGGTCTTGTGTAGATACCAACAGGTTTTCTTCCAGAATGTTCCTGTATTTGGCTGCATCCATCTTCCCGTCAATTTTAACCATCTTCCCTGTCCCTGCTGAAGAAAAGCAGGCCCAAACCATGATGCTGCCACCACCATGTTTGACAATGGGGATGGTGTGTTCAGGGTGATGAGCTGTGTTGCTTTTACGCCAAACATATGGTTTTGCATTGTGGCCAAAAAGTTCCATTTTGGTTTCATCTGACCAGAGCACCTTCTTCCACATGTTTGGTGTGTCTCCCAGGTGGCTTGTGGC
Source organism: Corythoichthys intestinalis (assembly GCF_030265065.1). Classification (NCBI taxonomy): domain Eukaryota; kingdom Metazoa; phylum Chordata; class Actinopteri; order Syngnathiformes; family Syngnathidae; genus Corythoichthys; species Corythoichthys intestinalis. The sequence goes on from NC_080406.1 coordinate 51,974,116, forward strand.
AAACTTTAAACGAGACTTTTTATGGATATCTTTGAGAAATGGCTTTCTTCTTGCCACTCTTCCATAAAGGCCAGATTTGTGCAGTGTACGACTGATTGTTGTCCTATGGACAGACTCTCCCACCTCAGCTGTAGATCTCTGCAGTTCATCCAGAGTGATCATGGGCCTCTTGGCTTCATCTCTGATCGTTTTTCTCCTTGTTTGAGAAGAAAGTTTGGAAGGACGGCCGGGTCTTGGTAGATTTGCAGTGGTCTGATGCTCCTTCCATTTCAATATGATGGCTTGCACAGTGCTCCTTGAGATGTTTAAAGCTTGGGAAATCTTTTTGTATCCAAATCCGGCTTTAAACTTCTCCACAACAGTATCTCGGACCTGCCTGGTGTGTTCCTTGGTTTTCATAATGCTCTCTGCACTTTAAACAGAACCCTGAGACTATCACAGAGCAGGTGCATTTATACGGAGACTTGATTACACACATGTGGATTCTATTTATCATCATCGGTCATTTAGGACAACATTGGATCATTCAGAGATCCTCACTGAACTTCTGGAGTGAGTTTGCTGCACTGAAAGTAAAGGGGCCGAATAATATTGCACGCCCCACTTTTCAGTTTTTTATTTGTTAAAAAAATTTAAATTATCCAATAAATGTTGTTCCACTTCACGATTGTGTCCCACTTCTTGTTGATTCTTGACAAAAAAATTATATTTCATATCTTTATGTTTGAAGCCTGAAATGTGGCGAAAGGTTGCAAGATTCAAGGGGGCCGAATACTTTTGCAAGGCACTGTATGTCCAGCTCCGATCTTTGCATCCATTAAAAAGTGGGATAATTTGCCAGATGACACAAAATGACAACTGTCATAAGCACTCATCAATGCTCACGGCAGTGTCATGCCATAATTATGATGGTCTCATGACAGTCTTATGGCGCAAATGTAAAATAAAGTGTTACCAGATACCATAACTAGCAATTAATAAAACAACTAGAACAATAACTGAAGAAATAATTAGCACAGAACATGAATTTTGATCGTTGCAATGCATGTTAGGAGGCGTGTTAGGCAACAACAGTGTTGAAAGAAGGTGGCAGCAGAGGTTGACTGTCTCCCCCAAAGGAGCAGTGATGGCCAAATGAAGCTTCTTGAAGCAATGACGCTTTGCAGTAAACTGGTTCAAAGCTTCATTGTGGTTCATTTGATCTCATGACAGCCTTATGATGCCACTGTCAAATACAGTGTTACCGGTTAATATCTTTTGGTGTAAATATCCCATAATACAGTGACGACAGCTGCAGTTTATAGTCCACTGCGGCTTGTCTATGAACTAATGCCATTTTCGTTTGGCGGGTGGCGGCTTATAGTCAGGTCCGCCTTGTAGTCCGAAAATTACGGTGGTTTGATTGACACAGGAGGGTTGCGCTCTTGAGACAAACAATAAACTCTGCTGTTCGTTGGGACGAGTCTGAAACGCAGCCGCTCTGCTACTGGTTTGCACTCACTGGTTTACTTTACCGGCCGCGTTGACGCGTCGAAAACGCTGACGCGCCGCAGACGCACCTGGTGCCCTACCGGGGTTACCCTTACTGTGTGCTGTGCAACATCCCCTCAATCGCAGCAGTATGACCACACACAAATAATGTTTACTAGCCAGATGCTAGTAAATTGTGAAGGTAATTGAAAAAAGTGACATTCATCCGGTTAATCGTTTAATTAATTGGCCGATTAATTGATTATGAAAATCATCGTTAGTTGCAACCCTAATAAACTTGGTCTTTCTCTGGCCATGATCCACCCTCTCATCAATTTTGACAACCATGACGGGTGGATAGACGGACATATTCGAGATCGCCACAAAGTGTCACCCACAAATAGGTAAAAAAAAAAAAAGCCCTCACTCTTGAAAATGGGATCATTTCGTCAACATTTCAACGATTTCTTTTTGACAATTGAACCTATCACTTCAGAGATATGATCAAACAAAGCCGATATATTACGGGTCAGTACAGATTATTCATGCCCTGGTAATACGTTTGTTTTGGTTTCCTGTTACTCTGCCTTAATCCCTTAGGAGACCATGCATGGCAGTAAAGGATAATGTTTCCTGCACGACCTTCCCAACCCCAGAGTAGCAAAGGCATGTGAATAATACAGTAGGTCGGAGTGCCTGATTAAACTCATTAGACATATTGTCCTTGTTTACTTGAAATAAAAGGGTAAAAATCAACAGCAACATGATACTGCTTCTGTTTTGTTTCAATAATATTTGTCAGAAACTGAGGAGTGGATGATGATAATGAGATACAATAACCAATAGGTGGTAAAATATTTAGCGATGAGTGCAGTAATTATGTAAACGGTATGCAAACTGAACAAGTGTTTTTGGCAGGAGCTACAGTAGTACATTGCGATATGAGTTTAATTCATTCTGTGACCAAACAGGACACGGTAACTAAAATAATATTTCCTAATTTATATTGATGGAAACAAATGTGAGAGATGTTGTTGTTTATTGGGAAAAAATATCATTTTGCGATATTTACATTGAAAAAAATGAATCCGTAGAGCAATAACAGTTAGATAGAACATTAAGTGTTGTTCCTTCTTGTTCCTTTTTTACACACAAGAGGAAGTGCGCATTTGTTCCCACGAAGAAGTCGCGCAGCCAAGTGAGAGAGAAAGGGGAAAACCTGCGCACACATTTGTTGCTTGTGAAGCATCCACAGAGGCAACACCTGTATATAACACTGTTTATACTGTTTATTGTGCATTTTTAATTGTGGTCAAATACTTGGGGTGAGTTTGTAGAATTGTTTTTGATGATGTCCGAACGCTAACTGATAGATGCTAAGCATTTGTGTGGCTTTCTATTTCTGTATCAGCAGCTAGTTATGAACGCAAATTTGAATTGCTGTTATTGAATAGGAAATTGATTTAATTTCATTATTATTTTAGCTACATTCTACAAGCGCTGATGTCATCAGCAGCTGAATAAAGTCAGCAAACCACACGGATGTCTGACTTTGTCATTTCGGAACTTAGCTCGCTGTCTAACTAGAATTTGGCTCCAACAGCTTGGCGAGGACAGTATAATGGCGTATAATACATGTTTTTGGATAGTTTTTTGGGGGATTTAGGGGGTATTTAGGGATACTTAAAGGGTTATGCGGAAATTTGGTTTACTTCGCGAGCATAGGAATGGAACTCATTTCGTAAACTGGGGACTACCTGTACTTGCATTTCTGTAATTTTAGTAGAAGAAAAAAAAACTTTTCCCAAGGATTCCCCTACATACAAGAGATTGTGGCGCACTGCCACACCAAAATAAAAGCCGCCACGCCTTGCAAATGAGATACTTTTTTAAATTATTATTTAAAACTAGGGGGAGCCGAGTGTGAAGTGTTCAGCAGCAACCAATTCATTGTGTATTGTAATGTCTGTACATGCGCGGCCCCCTTCAGAGACGATCGGACTGGGGAGCTGTGACGCAGGTGGAAGCGAGTAGGAAGAATGGGAGAGCGGGCGAGATAGCGAGAGATGGCGGTCGCATGTCGAGGCAGCCCGCTGTTATTTTGTTATTGTTTCTCTTTGTTATTGCTACCACAATAAAGTGGGTAAATCAATAACGACTCCTCTCCTTCTTCCCCGTATCCGGGGCCTCACAGTAGTTTGGATCGAACTTTTTGGCGAAAGTGAGCGGTGGACGGCCGTCTAGGATGGAAGGCAAAATTTGAATGAATTTGTGCAGAGAGAGGTGGGGATCACCGCCACGCTAACTTCGACAACGAGGGGCAGGCGTACTTATATCTGTGCTATCAGGCTGTTTCGGCAGACGGATATAAGCAAACACGGCTGACGAAACTTTGATAAATGCACTTTTTTCAAGTTTTGCGAAATCTGGGACACTCAAAAAATGACTCTCATACCGCTCCTTGCTAAGTTAATGGTACTTTGATGTGCGTTTGTGTGGAAATGTAGTTCACGAACAACAACAACAAAAAAACTATTCATCTTCTCACCGAAACTAGTAAAACTCTTTACACGGCCATTTCCCCCACTCCTTTAAATGGGTCCGTTGACAGAAGGACTCTTATTTTTGTGGTAATGTAGTACGTATTAGGGCCAAATAAAAGGAAAAACAAGGACTACGACGGAGGTCTGCAACCTGCCGCTCTAGAGCTGTGTGCGGCTCTTCAGCGCTGCCCTAGTGGCTCCCTGGAGCTTTTTCAAAGATTTTTGACAACGGAAAAAAATGGGGGAGAGAAATATATTTTTTGTTTTAAGACGGTTTCTGTAGGAGGACAAACATGACATAAACATTCTTTCAGTTCATTAATATTGTAATGAAGTTAAACTTGAGGTGGCACCGTACAACAGAGTAGTTACGTGGTGCGTCATTCTCTATAGGATCCACTGCAGGGAAAATAAATATTTAATCATGAAGGCTAATTATGTATTTGTAGCCAACTTAGTCATTTTGATAGTAGGCCAATGTAGCTAATATCGATACATACAGCCAGTGCTGCTTTCATTATAAGGGTTCTACAATGCTTTTGATTTTCTGCGGCTCCAGACATACTGTATCAGTTTGTTTTTTTGGTCAAATATGGCTCTTTCAACATTTTGGGTTGGCGACCCCTGGGTCGCTACGAGATTGTAAGTCGTACTATTGCTACGAGAAAAAAAGTTGTATTATTGCGTAGGGTAACTTAGCTGTAATCAGCTACACATTTTACGTAAATGTACCGTGGCTTAGAGCTACGACATTAGCCTGGCTAATGAAATATTTCAAATATATCTTCGTTATGGTTCTTCTCGGGGGAAAAAAACATGAAAAAAACATTTCACCGTGGCAGGTCATGGAGAGGCTGTCTGACTTCGATGCAGCCCACCACCACAGTTTAAAAAATCCTAGGAGAAACCCTGCTATGAGTACAGGTAGTCCCCAGGTTACGAATGATTTCCGTTCCTATGCTGGCCACGTAACCCAAATTTTTATCTGTTTATGTGTCCTGCGTTGTATTTGTGAGGACTCAGGAGGAGGAGGTTATGCAGGGATACGATGCGTGGTTACGTTTTGTGTGTTCACGTTTGTGACGATGCCAGTGCATATATGCATAATGACAACAAATTAAAGCCTGTCTTCTGTATCGAATTCTCCCCATTAAACAAGACTGTAATGCCCCTTTCCCACTGAAACTAGTGGGTCAACGCGTGTTTTTTCCAAGCCGATGCAACCCACTAGCAATTGGCATTTGGCACCTTTCCCATTGACAAAAAAAGCCGTGTCTTTTTCAACGCGTGTTTTTTCCAAGCCCTTGCAACCCACTAGCAATTGGCATTTGGCACCTTTCCCATTGACAAAAAAAGCCGTGTCTTTTTTTTTTTTCCACCCGTCTAACCCCCGACCCCTCTTCAGCCGTGCGTAAGGTTACGTGACGTCACCACGCTAAGGTGCGCATCGACAAATGCGACCGAATTCATTCAGTTCAAGGAAGTAAAAAATGCAGAGCAAAATGGAAGCCTCCTTTCCGTTTGTGTTCTGTTTTCATGCTTTTTACTGCCCTCAAAATGGTCGAAATGCAGCAAAAGATCAACGCTCTGCTTGTGCTGAGGCAACGTAGGCGACGTGAATTTTGGTTTGAAATTGAAAGGAGTCGTGTAAGTCACAGAAGGAGGAGAAGAGCCTTGTTATGACGCATCAAGTAAGAGCCTACGTCACCACATAGATTAGAGTGTTGACTGTTGACCCGGGGTTTTGCTTTCACACTGCATGACGATCAGAGCCGAGGTGATTTTAATGCAGGTCGCTTGGCAGGTTGATTGACATGGGTCGAGGCGGGTCGCTGCACCTTTTCCACTGCCACAAAAAGCCGATTGTTAGTGGGTTGACACGGGTTTTTTGGCCAGTGGGAAAGGGGTATAAGATGGATATTCAATAAACATATCTTTTATATTTGCATGTCTGTTCTAACAGGCGGATAGTGGATTTGACATTTATTTTAATCTCTTGAAGTTGTCAGGAAAAAACGTATTCTCAATGTTTGAATAGTCTACATATTTTTATGATCATTATAAATGCATATACACAACAAAATATGCTAGAAAAGTTTGTTAAATGCATTTCTCGTATGAGACCAAAGCACTACATTCTTTTACATTCAGCAAAGCTGACACAGGTTTCCGTATCTTCAACAATCAATTTGAATCCTTTCCATATTCCACTCCTACCGCAGTTGTTTGCTTTTCAATTCCCCTGTCTTTAGTTTGTTTTTCACTCCTATAGCTGCTCCATATCGAAAAGGAAATACCAGGATGCTCGCGGAGGGCAAGATTGAAAAGAGAGCGGGGGCACTGCATTCACGTACGCAGGCATGCACAGCGCCTTCTCTGTTTTATCCAAATTATTTATTTTATTTAACACCCATACACCGTTTTAGTATAAATATATATGAATATATATATATATATTTTAAAAAGTTAGCGAGAGAGAAGTCAGCCCGACCCGACCGTAAATAATCACACATAAGTCAGTCTAGAGTATAAGACGCATCCTCTGCCAAACTATGAAAAAACCTCGGCCTATAGTCCGAAAAATATGGTATAATCAAATACACATTTCGCCACAAGGCAACACAGTCATACTAATAAAATTAAGTAAAAATAAGATATTGCAAGGTACAACAAGGTACTGTTTACACGACTTTAAAGAGAAAAAAAAAAACGATTGGAGACAAAATGGCGGACGAGACTCTGACGGCGTAAAGTCGAAATCACGAAAGTCGTGTACGTCATAACCCGGGGACTAAATTTATGTTATAATGCTGAGTTTTTTATTTGACGCACCTTCTTTCTTGTAGAAGACCAGTTCAGTTTTGAACTCACGCCGGTCATCCAGGGCTCCTTGGATTTGCGCTGTAAAGCGGTCGCTGGTCTCAGGGCCATACAAGAAATGGCAGGCGCAGCTCTTCTGCATGAGCTCTGCACGAGCGTAGCCAGTGAGCTCACAGAAGCCATCTGAGCAGTAAACGATGGGGTAGAGCGACTGCACCTGTGCGTTGCCCAGCACAAAGTTGCTGTCTGAGACACAAGACAAGAAAGACTAAATCAAAATACATGCCTGTGTCAATTGCAGCATATTGATAGTTTACCATCTTTTGAGGATTATCATCCCAAATACGAGCAAGAATTTTTTAAAAAATGGTTTTATTAGATAGGACACAACATTGCTAAAGTGGCTTTACCAAGTGTAGATTAGCAAGTAGTTTTTCATGACTTGGCAGTCATTAACCTGTATTTTATAAACATTTTAGTAATTACTATTGATTTCCCATTATGTAGTACATAAGACAGTCAAGGTACAGTTATTGTGAAAACAATGGCAACGTTGCAAAATATGCATATTTTGCTTACACATGGCAACCAGGAAGCAACATTTCTTACTGTACTTGTATATGGGACCGTGCCCTGACAGGTGTCACAAAACGTTTTACATGTGTGTTCACACTAACGCATGCATTCATACACCAATGGGCTGCTGCCGCCATGCAAGGCACTGCCAGACACACTGGGACCAATTGGGTGTGAAGTGTCTTGCCCCAAGGACACAACGGCAATGTGCACAGTTGGGAGCTGGAGTCACAACCCCTGATCCTTCAATGACCCGCTCAACCACTTGTGCCACGGTTGCCCCGAGGTTGGTAGGCATAAAAATGCTTTGATATCCTGGTTATTTGTACCCTGACAACGTTTTCATCTCTGTTGAAATACTTGAAAATGTTTACAACATAGTCAGATCACACCATTTCACATTTCTAAAGATATGCAGCTTCATTAGGGAAAGGTTTCCTTCACTTCCTGTGCCACCATGCACCTAGGAATTATTTAGAAGCAATTCTAGAACCGGATCTCAACGGAAAGCAATGCATATCAGTTATTTATAATATGAGAGGAGGCCCGAATCTAATATCAGGGAATAAAACTAAATAAATATCACGGAATAAAACTATTATCCATCCAATTTCTCAAACCTATTCAAGAGGAGGTCGCAGGGCCAGATCAGAAGGCGTTTAAAGCAAGAGCATAGGTTTGATCTCAACATCGTATGATATAACAGCCCTAACCTCAATGTACACTTTTTGCTGGGGACGGGACATTCACAAGACCAAACAGAATATAGAACAAGGGTCAGGGCTGCATTTTTCACAAATAGGAACCTAAATAATTGATAGGCTAAAGGGTCAACGCAAAAATATATCTGTATTCACTCATGCTAAAGTTCATGTGTATTGGTTCAGGTGATAAACCGTTCGATTCAAATCTTTGTTTTCAAAAACTTACAGTGGTTTAAGTATCTGAACCTTTTGAAATTTCTCACAGTTCTGCATAAAATTACCATCAAATGTCAAATGTGACAAACGTGAAATGTCAAAATCACACAGATATAAAAACAGTGTCTGCTTTAACTAAAATGACCCAAATATTTATAGTCATATTTTAATGAGGCTAGCATGCAAACAATGACAGAAGGGGGAAAATAAGTAAGCGAACCCTCTGCCTGAGGAGACTTAAAGGGCAATTGAAACCAATTTTTACCAACAATTTAAGTCAGGCGTGTGCCCAATCACTGATGAGTGGTTTAAAGCTGCCCTGGCCACTATAAAACACACATCTGGTAAGAATTGTCTTAATGAGAAGCATTGTGATGTGCATCATGGCTTGGTCAAAAGAGCTGTCTGAACACCTGCGATCAAGAATTGTTGATTTGTATAAAGCTAGGAAAGGATATAAAACCATCTCTAAAAGTCTGGATGTTCATCAATCGACAGTCAGAGAAGTTGTCTACAAATGGAGAGAGTTTTGCACTGTTGCTTCTCTCCCAAGGTGTTGCCGTCGACCAAAGGTGACGCCAAGAGTTCAGCGCAGAATACTCAAAGAGGTAAAAGAGAACCCTAGAGTGTCTGCTAAAGACTTACAGAAATCACTGGCACAGTCCAATATCTCTGTGCACACATCAACTATATGTAAAACTATGGCCAAGAATGGTGTTCATGGGAGGACTCCACGGAGGAAGCCACTGCTGTCTGAAAAAAAACATTGTTGTTTAATGTTTAATGTTCGCAAAAAGGCACTTTAACACTCCACAGAAGTTGTGGCAAAATATTTTGTGGACTAATGAAACCAAAGTTGAATTGTTTGGGAGTAATAAACAACGGCATGTGTGGAGGAAAAATGGAACTAACATCAACACCCCATCCCCAGCGTGAAGCATGGTGGAGGGAGCATCATGATTTGGGGCTGTTTTGCTGCCTTAGGGCCTGGACAAATTACAATCATTAATTGTAGAATGAATTCAAAAGTTATTGAGATGTTTTGCAGGAAAACCTGATCCCGTCTCTCAGACAGTTGAAGCTAAAAAGAGGATGGATGCTGCAATAAGACAATGATCCAAAACGCAGAGGTAAACCAGCTTCAGAATGGTTTCAGAAGAACAAAATACATGTTCTGGGGTGGCCAAGTCAAAGTCCAGACTTGAACCCAATTGAGATGCTGTGGCATGACGTAAAGACAGCGATTCATGCCAGACATCCTAGGAATCTGACTGAACTACAGCAGTTTTGTAGAGAAGAATAGGCCAAGATTAGTCCTGATCGATGTGCAGCTACAGGAAGTGTCTGGTTGAAGTTATTGCTGCCAAAAGTGGGCAACAAAATATTAAATGTGATGGTTCACTTACTTATTTTTCCCCCTTCTGTCATTGTTTGCATAATATCCTCATTAAAATATGAAGGGAGATTTCCAAGAATGGGTCCACTTCTGGGGGACACCGGAGCACCCCATGACTCAAACTTAAGTATTGTAATATAAAAGTGATTTTGGGGGAAAAAAATGAATGAAAAAAATCTGAGATATCCAGGGACAGTGCTACTTCTGAGGCATACTAGACTACCCCAAAACTTGAACCAAAGTACTCTCATGGAAATTCTGATGTGGGATTTCATTTCACAGTTTTTTTCCCCCATGTCAGTTCATGTTCATATCAGTGTCTCCCTGAAGTGGAACCATTCTTAGATGGCTGCCTGTTTTTTTTTTTTTTTTTTTAAATGACGGGACTTGCATTCTGAAGCCACCGCATTGCATTACCGTAATGTATAAAATGCAAACAATGACCCAAATGAGGAACTGCTAACTTGACTTCGTTGTTCCATGTGGAGGCTGGCCTGACTGCACTAGTTTTGCAGGTTCACACAGTTTAATGTTATGCGAACTCTGATGCATGTCAGACATTCACTATCAAAACTATTGGGGTTGTCCCCACCTCCACAACACTGACGTCTTTTTACAGTACTTAGTGGCTGCAGCTGCTGGCTGAAAAAAACTAGTGGGGACAATTAGTGGGGACAATTTCAGCATCCTGAAAAGTTAGGCTCTGGGTGACAAAATTGTCATCTTCAGCCAAGTAGCCCTGTACTAGGAGTACTAGGGGGAATCTATGAAGCTCAACCTCTATCCATCTCCCTCTCAATTCCTGCGTATACCCCTGTATATTTTTAGGAAATATATGTTTATTGAATTTATTGAGACTTTGTTTATAAGCATACATGTTGCCATTTGCACATGCAGTAATTATTATTAATTTGATTTATACAATGCATTGAGGCTCATATTCAGTCCCATGCAACTTGCGCTGGTTATGTGACACTGCTGAGAGTCATCACCAAACCTTACTGACGTGAACTTCACTTTAATTGCCTGTCTGTGGGCCGTGACAACATCAGCTGTGTGTTTATCTCCTTTACGGCTACACTTTCTGCTTGATAATTGGCAATCAGCAGAGGACCTTTGTCAATGTGTTAATGTGTAATTCTGCCAGTGCATATTCAGTTAATAGCCTGCAGTCACATAAATAAAGGTGTAAGCAGGTTGGAACCTACTTTGCATGTTGATCTGTTAACAAAGAGACCTCGTCATTTTACATTCTGTGTGTGCGCGTTTATGTGTATGAGAGAGCGAGAGAGAATTTAATCCCGTAGAGGGCCAATAAGTACTGCTAACGACTATGCTGTCTGACAGCATGCACGTCCTGTTGGTTTGTCCCTCTCAGGTGACGTGAAGAAGTCAACAAAAAAAAATAATGACAATAAAAATCCTGATAAAGTCAGAGAAAGTTCTGCCAGTGTGTGTGGTTGTGCACTCGTGCATCACAATAAAAGCATGCATTTGCAATATTGAACAAATGCTCAATAAAGTCACATGATACTTTTTTGTAAGCTCACACAATACAGTATAAAAAGACTACATCTGGGTTCCTAATTCCTGATTACAAAGATACTTATTCTATGTTTTGATTTGTATGATATGGTCTTGGTCAGAATTTGCACGGGTAGTGAAAATAAAATACAGTACTGTAAATCAGGGGTGCTCTTTACTTCGGGCATTGCGATCGCAATGGATAGCTCGCGGCATCCAAATTAAAATGATATATTATTTTTTTTAATGCACATCGTTAATTATGTTGTGTGAGCAACTTAACCTCCTCATATGTTAACTGTGTACAGTTAAAAAAATGTAAGTAAAATGCTTGTAAAGCAGCTTGAAATTGAGTTTATATCCCATAGCTCAGCAATCAGGCTGTATTGGCTAAGGGAAATTGTGTCGGTTCGTTCCACTCAAATGGATCTACATGAACTCTGCTTTATGATATACAGTATATACGTTACTAATCAGTAACCCCCAAAAAATGCTACTCACAGACGGTTTCCAGTCATTTTTTAGTTATTAGCATTTTTGTGTCGATGTTTTTTTGACTGTGGCGCAGTGATATTGATAAGCGGAGTAGCATAGTCCGTGTGTAAAGCTGTTTTAGGTCACGTGCACCAATAGGAGAACAGGATTGTTGCCATGGTTTCGAAAACACACAAAGTGGCGTCCACTGCGTCCAGTACCATTACGAGCGAATATGAACAAAGAAATAAGGAAACAGCATTCCAAATTTAGTCAAAAGGCATCGAAACGATGCTACATGCATCTCTCATCTGTCCAAGGGCGAAAAAGTGCAGGAATTTAGACGATAATGGTGGAACACTTATAGAGCCTGCGTCAGACAATGGCTTTCTCTCCAGGCTCCGTCGAAGGATCTTGCTGAAAATGCATTCCCTCAACGCGAAATTTAAACCACATTGACAATGACTACAGGTAAGCCACACACAAGCCTTTTGTTGTGAATACTAATGGGAGTTGGGGGGCTTCTGGTCAGATCACATATGAAGTTAAGACTTACAATGTGAATTCTGAGCTGTAACTGTGAGGTCATTCTAAGAAGTCACCATTATTATGTTTGATTGTTTTACATTAAGCAAAAAGTTGAGTTTGAGAGTTGTATAGCATTGCCATTAAATAACTGGGAGGAGGTCTTTTGTAACTCTGATGGTCATTTTAAGACAACATTATTATGTTAGATTGTTTTACATTGAGCAAGAAGTTTAGTTTGAGACTTGTATAGCATTTCCATTAAGTAACTGGGAGGGGGTCTTTTGTAACAGTGATGGTCATTTTAATACAAAATTATAATGTTAGATTGTTTTACATCGAGCAAATAGCTTAGTTTTAGACGTGTATAGCTTTGCCATAAAATAACTGGGAGGGGGTCTTTTGTGTTTTGAGATGGTACAGCACAGTGGTATTACCAGGATGCCAGGTGTGGGTGGGCATTAGTCTTACCTGTGGGGGGCAAAAAAAAAAAAAAAAAAAAAAAAGCTACAATGCTCAAGTAGGTCGAAATCCAGCGTAGGGCTACTGCACCTAAAAACATGTTTTGTTTTCTACTTGAGATAACTGTTGTTGTGATTTGGTCAAAACAAATAAAAATTGATTTGATTTGATTTGACTTATAACACATCCATAACAGAACGGTATGAACATAAAGGGGAGACAATGTTTTTTTAGGTAACCTATTGTGGTTCCTCGGTTTTATTATCATAATTATTATTATAGTTATTCTTTGTTCCGCAGCCCCTTAGAGGTCAATTTGACCCCCTCAGAATGCTTCAAAACTCACCAAACTCAACAGCCAGGTGAACACTGGTGAAAACTTTGATAAAATGTATAAAAAAAAAAAAAAAATTTTTATCAAAATATGCGTAAATGTGCCCCCTTGGAACAAAACCAACATTTCATTGTATTTTTTTTCCTAAGGTGAAAGAGGACTTAACAACGCAAAGGTTAAAACTTAGAACTCATCAGTACTATATGAATGGGACACCATACGCGGTGCCCAGACTGTTGTTAGTACTACATCCAGTTTTCTTTGGGTGGGTACAGCATGTCCTTGGATGGGCACTGAAGCCCCCCACCCCCACCCCCCGGTAACGCCCCTGGTACAGCGTGTAAAAAATGACGCATTGACAAAAAACACAGTCTTTAGATTGTTTAACCATAGTTCCAAAAACACTATTTTAGAATTTTATTTAGGAAAAAAAGTCAGCATAGACAAGCTTAGATAATTTTGATTGGACGATTAATATTACATGGATAAAACCGTTCCCACATGGTTTATGTGTGTGTGCTTGTTTTTCAGAACTCAAACACCCTTCACTGACAGCTACAATTTCATCCGTCAAAAGATTATAGTTGACCAAGAACTGCTGCGAATGGACAAGCTATAAAAGATATAATGAAGAATTAAGAGGGTCTTGATGCTTCAGATGATGCTTTTAAAAAAAAAAAAAAAAAAAAAAAAAAAAAAGTCAACCTTCAAATAATTATGTTCAGTTATGCAGTCAATACTTGGTCAGGAGTCTTTTGCTTACTCAGTGATGATCTGGGTGCCATGTCAGCTGTCCACTGTGTTTTATCAAGGGCAAGGTCAATACACCAAGCTATCGGGAGATTTTGGAGGACGTCATGCTTCCATCTGCTGAAAAGCTTTATAGAGATTTCATTTTTCAGCACGGCTTAGGACCTGCTCACAGTGCCACAACCACTGGTAAATGGTTGACTGACCATAGTATTACTGTGCTCAATTGGCCTGCCAACTCTCTTGACCTGAACTCCATAGAGAATCTGTGGGATATTGTGAAGAGGGAGTTGAGGGCCACCAAACCCAAACACTGTGGATGCTGGTATCGAAGCATCCTGGGCCTCCATAACACCTCACCATGCCACAGGCTGATTGGCTCCATGCCTCACTGCATTGAAGCAATCATTTCTACCTAGGATTCCCGACCAAATATTGAGTACATAATTTAACACAATTATTTGAAGGTTAACTTTTTTTGTATTATTTTATTGATTGGATGAAATATGCAACTATTTTTAGATAGCGATTTTTGGTTTTTCTTTACCTTTTTTGCCAAAATCAGCCATAGGAAAACAATAAAAGGGATTAACTACTTCAGTTGTGTGTAATGAATCTAAAATAAAAAATACATGAAACTTTAAGTTGTTTCATCATATTATGGAAAATAATGAAGTTTATCACAATATGCTTATTTTTTTAGAAGGACTAGTACATTATTGTTATTTATCATGTTTTATATTCAACATACAGTATAATATTGATATTTGGGCCTTCAATGGTAAAGTAGGTTTGCACAGGATGAGTGCATTACTGTTCTACTGTCAAGGTACTCAAAGTCCTTTGACTCATTCACCAACCTAAGATGCGGCATCAGCTGCAATAGGGGGTTTCTGCTGAAAGACACTTTGACATAGTCATAAGAGCGGAGAATCACATTTCCAACCTTTTAGGTTGCAAGATTACCACTCTACCAATAGAGCCATGCTGCCTATAGAAACCAATGAGAATAGAATGACTAGAAGAAAAGCAAAGTTAAGAGGTGAGCTGTGGTTTGAAGTACAAAAATTTTGATTTCACCTCAATGCTGATGTATCAGCCCTCTTGAAAGAACATACTCTCTCAACTTGAGAGATGGCCTTGATAAGAGGCGGTGTGTGGGTGTTGGTAAACTTGACCCTCGGCTCAGTTCCTATTCCAGTGCCCATTCGTTGGTCCAATTGAAATAAAATATGGAATGAAATATCTCAGTGCACCGCTCACCCCGCCCTGGATGACTGAGACGGAAATGAATGAGAGATGCAGAGAGTAGAGACACTGCTGAAAAGTTAAAGGTTGATGAGGTGAAATTTGGAAGAATAACTGACATGTTCATTTACACAAAACCCTGTACCGTGTCAACAAAAGTGGGTATGTCGACAGGCGCTGTCACTAAAATGGCGGTGATGCCATGTTTCTTGTGCGTGCGTGCTCATGTGCACGTGTGTGTGTGTAAAGTGAGAGTGATAAAATGAATTCTAAAAAGAAATTAATCAATGAGTCGACTGTTTCAAAGCCACTTTGCACGTGCTACAGTTCTTAGCTATTATTTCCGCATTATTTAAAATTTATAGCTACATCATATAAATTTGTAGTCGACCGCAAGTGCCTCGTCCGCCATTGTTGAGGTGTGCCGCCTGGAGCACACAGCTAACAGCTGATCACGTTACTGTTTACACTGACTGACGTTGGGCTGCTATAGGTGTGTACACCTAACACCCAAGTAATGGCGGCCAACCGCTAGAGGGCTACGCACACAAATCGCTACTCAGATTAGTCAATAAAGTCATTGCAGCAAAAAAATACAACACATACGAATTAATGAATGCATAATAAATTAAAATCAATAAAATAAAAATAACAATGATAGAATAAATTATTAATAAATAAATCAACATCTCTTTCACCATTAGTTAAGCCAGACTAATGAAAAAGGAATGGAGGAGTTGCAGGGAGAACAGGCAGGTTAAGATTAATACAACAAACATTTGTGTGTGTGTGTGTGTGTGTGTATGTATGTATAGTTGTATGAAAAAGTATCTGAACCTTTTGGAATTTCTCACATTTCTGCATAAAATCACCATCAAATGTGATCTGACCTTTGTCAAAATCACACAGATGAAAAAACTGTCTGATTTAACTAAAACCACCCAAACATTTATAGGTTTTCATAATTTTAATGAGGATAGTTTGCAAACAATGACAGAAAGGGGAAAAATAAGTAAGTGAACCATCACATTTAATATTTTGTGCCCCCCGTCCCTTTGACAGCAATAACTTCAACCTGACACTTCCTGTAGCTGCAGAGCAGTCTGGCACATTGATCAAAACTAATCATTCCTCTCTCCAAAACTGCTGTAGTTCAGTCAGATTACTGGGAAGTATTTCGGTTATGCCACAGCATCTCAATGGGGTTCAAGTCTGGACTCTGACTAGGACACTCCAGAACGTGTATTTTGTTCTTCTGAAACCATTCTGAAGTTGATTTACTTCTGTTTTTTGGATAATTGTCTTGTTACAACCTCTTTTTAGCTTCAACTGTCTGACAGACGGCCTCAGGTTTTCCTGCAAAACATCCTGATAATGATTACAAGTTGTCAAGGCCCTGAGGTAGCAAAACAGCCCCAAATCATGATGCTCCTTCCACCATACTTCACGGTGGGATGAGGTGTTGATGTTGGTGAGCTGTTCCATTTTTCCGCCATCTGTGACATTGTGTGTTACTCCCAAACAATTCGACTTTAGTTTAATCAGTCCACGAAATATATTTTGCCAAAACTTCCATGGAGTGTCCAAGTCCCTTTTTGCGAACATTAAACGAGCAACAATGTTTTTTTAGACAGCAGTGGCTTCGTCCCATGAACACCATTCTTGGCCATAGTTTTACATATAGTTGATGTGTGCACAGAGATATTGGACTGTGCCAGTGATTTCTGTAAGTCTTTAGCAGACCCTCTAGGGTTCTTTTTTACCTCTCTGAGTATATCCTTTACTCTTGGTGTCATCTTTGGTGGACGGCCACACCTTGGGAGAAAAGCAACAGTGACAAACTCTCTCCATTTGTAGACAACTTCTCTGACTGTTGATTGATGAACATCCAGACTTTTAGAGATGGTTTTGTATCCCTTCCCAGCTTCATACAAATCAACAATCCTTGATCGCAGGTCTTCAGACAGCTATTTTGACTAAGCCGTGATGCAAATCAAGCAATGCTTCTCATCAAGACAATTCTTACCAGGTGTGTGTTTCATAGTGGGCAGGGAAGCTTTAAACCACTCATCAGCGATTGGGAACACACCTAACTTAAATTGTTTGGTAAAAATTGGTTCCAATTGCTCTTCAAGCCTACTTAAGCAGAGGGTTCACTTACTAATTTTTTCCCCCTTCTGTTATTGTTTGCATGCTACCCCCATTAAAATATGAAATGTTTAGGTGGTTTTAGCTAAAGCAGACACTGTTTTTAAATCTGTGTGATTTTGACCAAGATCAGATCACATTTGATGGTGATTTTATGCAGAAATGTGAGAAATTCCAAAAGTTTCAGATACTTTTTCATACCGCTGTATATTAGTGCTATCATGCAATTACATTTTTTAAAACTAATTACGAGGGTTGTTCCGAACATGTTTTTTTGCTCCCGATCCGATTCCGATCGTTTTAGTTTGAGTATCTGCCGATCCCGATATTTCCCGATCCGATTGCTTTTTTTTTTTGCTCCCGATTCAATTCCAATCATTCCCAATAATTTTTCCCGATCATATACATTTTGGCAATTCATTAAGAAAAAAATGAATGAAACTCGGACGAATATATACATTCAACATACAGTACATAAGTACTGTATTTGTTTATTATGACAATAAATCCTCAAGAAAGCATTTACATTATTAACATTCTTTCTGTGGGAGGGATCCACGGATAGAAAGACTTGTGACTTTGTGTATTGTGAGTAAATACTGCCATCTAGTGTATTTGTTGAGCTTTCAGTAAATGATACTGCAGCATGCCCCAATGCAAGATGGGAAAGTGGAACCATGATGGGAAGTAAAACCATGACTGTGCGTCGTGCTACCAATGGATATATCTTCTCTGCTTTGGGATATAAGTTAAGGTGTTAAGATAAAGATCCATTGACTCCTTGCTTTCCTTGATAATTCTGATCATAAGGAGCGGGCTTGCATGATTTTAGCCAATTGAAGACCGGCTTCAAAGGCTGCCAAAATTCACTCGTCTCATTAAGCGCTCCCTTTTATCTCTCTATATAGGTAAAGCAGCGTCATATCAGATTGAGCCAACGAGTGAGAGGGTCGTGCATGGTAGATACTAATAGCATTAAATATTTTACACATTTTGTAATTAATTATTTGCCGCTGTTATTAGGATATTATTGATAACCCTACATTAAAGCCTGAGTTATACTGACGGTGCAGCGACTACGGCGTCATTCGACATTCGCTAGTTCTGCGGTGAGGGAACGCGTTGCTCTGTAATTCACCGCCAAGCCACTAGAGGGATGTGGCGTTATGTTTGTATGGTTTGGGGGCATGCTTGTTGACTTCCGCTAGTCGGAGAAAAAATAAACAATGCAAGATGGAACTCTTGAAAGTAAATATTCTGCTCATCAACACTGAAAAAATATTGAACATACAAATGTTGAGGGGCAGGCGACGCAGAAGACTGTTTCGAGGCGGTCTGGCCGACTTTTGATGCCGCACAGAGAGTTTTAGACTCGGGTGGAGAGAGCTAGCTGTGGCGGCTAGCTTCAAACTGGCGTCGAGCACTGCGTTCAAGGTCTGCAAAGCCCTCCAGCCCGATTTGTGTGCCGCGTCCTACAACCAGCCATTGGGAAGCCATAGCAGATTTCTGGCGTCTATGGAACTTCTCAAACTGCGTTGGGAGCCTTGATTTTAACGTTATCATAAAAAGCACCGAGGCACTCTCAATCAGTGATGATGTATCGTGTGTGAACTGTCTGTTATTGAAAATTAAAGGTCAAAACAGCTCTTTTGACACCAAATCTGTGCTTTATTCTTGATATACTTGAAGTGCGACACGTAAATAAATCACAGATTCATAGCAAACATATGTACACAATAAATGATGAAGCGCATCAACCAAAAATACGACATAAAGTGATAAAAAGTTGGCAGTTTTTGGCCGACTGGGTCACCGCTTCGTGTGGCCACTCGATTCCGAACACCCACGTCTCGGTGGTTCTTCTATTTATTTATTTTTTCTTTCAATCGCCGACCTTGCCATTTGGCAATCACAATAATGTCTTGACGAGACTTGCTCTTCGATGATACTCCCGTCGGCTTGGTCCATTTTTGCGTGTAGAAAATAATGTTTGATTCTATTCTACAATGGCGGTGATTTCGCGCTAAACTGGAAACAATTGTCTGAGCGGACCAATCACAGTCCGTTTTCGCCACGTCATACATGCCTACGTGACGCGAAGGTTAGAAAATTTGAGAGGCACGCGTCGGGCTATGGCGTAGGGTCGTAACTCGGGTCTTCCTTGACGGCGCAGGTCTGACGCGGAAGTATAACTCGGCCTTAAGCCAAAACTAAAGACTCTGGATGAGTGTAACACAGGGGTCGCGTTAACCGAATATTTTCCGTCGTTGACCTGTTTTTTAAAACGGTGACGGAAAAAACTGAAGTCCGTCCGTCATTTTGACAGGTTGCAATTCACACCCGAGACCACAGGGTAGCGAGTGAGCATATTAATTAGCTATTGTCTCTCTTAATGCATGACGTCGTTGGCTATTCTGTCAGAATATTGTAGCGTCACCGGGGTCTGGCGGCGGCACCGTGATTGACACATCAACGCGAGGTTCTTATTGGTGCACCCGGTGTGCCAGGTAAGATGCATTTAATATATATTTAGAAGATTTGGGGCTGACAACCACAATTAAGATCATTGTGTGATGTTGGTGATTGGGGTCTATATCGTTGCCTCTTTTTCTTTGATGGCGTAGGCGCACTATCCTATTCCCCTCACTATCCACTCGCGGGGGCCTGCGCTTGTCATTGACGTTCCTTATTCTCGCTATATGAATATACAACTTTAGCATTTGTTAATAATACGCTCTGTGTGTAGTATCATCCATCGATTTTCCTTTTTAAATGAGCACTTTTAAGCGAACGCAAGAAGTAACAACGGGAACATTTTTAAACAGGCATTTCACGGGAGAGCATTTCGACTCTTCGGCCAATCACGGGAGAGCATTTCGACTCTTCGGCCAATCATATAGCGAGAGCGAGTGGATAGTAAGCAGAGTAAAAAGAGGGAGAAAAATACCACGACTTCCGTGTCTAATTTTTCGCTGCCAAGCAAGCGTTACAATATTAAATAAAAATGAATGAAAACTAAATACTATTGAATATGTCATCATTATCATTTTAAAAATTTAAGTGACGGGTAAAAATAGATTATGACCGGATTTTTATGACCCTGTCAGTCAAAATGACAGACAACGAAAATGTCTAGCGCAACCTCTGGTGTAACATATTATGTCTATAACGTTAAATACAATTAGAAAACGATTTAATTAAAATATATATATTAGGGCTGTCAAACGATTAAAATTTTTAATCGAGTTAATTACAGCTTAAAAATTAATTAATCGTAATTAATCGCAATTAATCGCAATTCAAACCATCTATAAAATATGCCATATTTTTCTGTAAATTATTGTTGGAATGGAAAGATAAGACAAGATGGATATATACATTCAACATACGGTACATAAGGACTGTATTTGTTTATTATAACAATAAATCAACAAGATGGCATTAACATTATTAACATTCTGTTAAAGTGATCCATGGATAGAAAGACTTGTAGTTCTTAAAAGATGAATATTAGTACAAGTTATAGAAATGTTATATTAAAACGCCTCTTAATGTTTTCGTTTTAATAAAATTTGTAAAATTTTCAATCAAAAAATAAACTAGTAGCCCTATTCTGTCCTCAATGTGTGTGAGTACACAAATTGACAGATAGCGAACATAAGTTCCAAAAAGAAATCAGACGGTGTGGCAAAGTTGCATGGGCTTTACTGAAGTCATCTCTTTTTGACAGGAGCACGTTTCTTGTATTTTTGTAAAACTGAAAATAACAAGGCAATGTGTCAATTACTTGCATAAATCACAAAATAACATAAAATGTACACACACGTGTCCATTTGAGCAGTAGCACTAGCCAATTAGCTCACAAGCATCTAACAATGTAACTGCATTTCACCATATATGTGAAATTCAAATACACATCATCAATAACTATCTAATGCTCATGAATATAAGCAAAGGAGGAATATAACTCACAAGCGATGCATGTATTAGACACAAACAGTGTGATGGGGCTATGAGAACTGCCACTGAATACTGGATGCGGACGTTAGCTGGTCTGAATAGCACTGTCTATTAGTGTGAGTTCGCGTCGACATATAATCACGTCAGAAAAGCGCGCCGAAACCCAAATAATCAGCTGCACTGAATCGCCAGCAGAGGGCGACATTACGCCACATAACATATGCAAGTCACACCCAAGCGCCAGCAGAGGGCGGAAAAACTCCATAAAACACAATTAACAAGTTGGCCTTTTACTGTATTGGCATTTAAATCTGTCTGAGCGGGCCTAGTGCGTTAATTGCGTCAAATATTTTAACGTGATTAATTTAAAAAATTAATTAACGCCCGTTAACGCGATAATTTTGACAGCCCTAATATATATATATATTTAAAAAAAGGCATGGCCGATATTTTTTTGCCGATTCCGATACTTTGAAAATGACGTGATTGGACCCGATCGATTGGGACATCTCTACTAATTACAGGATTTGTAATTAATTAATCACATTTTAATGTCATATAACGACCCCTAATAAAGACTGAATTCAAAAACATTAAAAAATTGGCGTGCATGGCTAATCAATTGAATACAGTAAGAAGAGAAGATTTGAAATCCAATTTATTATTGCACTATGACCGTAGTCGCAAATTTTTTTCCACCAGCCCGTATTTTGTACGGGATTTTTAACTTACCTTTTAAACTGATACGGCATACAGTAAATCTCGTATGGGAAAACACTCTACAAGCTACGCTACACAAGCACCACCCCCGCTCGGGCTACCTTTCATAAGGGCTACTTTGAGTCATGGTTGACAAGTATGTGATACATGTGGCTAGAGTTGCTTCAGTTACAAGAATTTTTTTTTTTTGTATTTTTTTACAAAAGGTACAAATCACCATGCTCCTACTTATTGTACTGTCAATAACACCGACACATCCACACACAAACACACACTAGGTGGGCCGCCCAGGACAGAAATGCGAGGGCATAGACTTCATAATGTATTGACGGGACATGGGGCACAGGGTCGATTAATAGGGGGCATATCTCCATCAAATCTGACCGAGTGGAAAGAGCTTTTTACGTCTAAGATTCTTGTAAATAAAATGCTTAAATCCCTGAATTCTTTATAGAAATTGACGTAAAACAGTCTCGATTCTTGGTTAAAAGCAAAACATCGGGCAGTTAGCATTTATTTTACATAAATATTGCAAATTATGACGCCAGTGCATTAGCGGTTAATTTCTCCCATTGATTTTTTTCACGTTTCTAAATGCATGCATGGTACAAAAAAACTGAATAATTACCTTGAATCCCCCAACAAATCACTCCTGAGATAATCCTTCCTGTTTGTATGCGGTACAGCTTTTGTCCTTTTTCAACCTAAATCCGGTCTTGGATCGCTGCATGTGTATGAGACCAACTTCGACCGACTGAAGGGGAGTGTGGGACGGCCCCCTACTTGAAGGCGTGGCGCAGTGTCTGGGGAATGTGTCCCTTAAATATCATTATGATGTCTATGGTCAGGGCCATTTTTTGGTTCCGGTCCACCCCTGATCGGCAGATTCTCAAAATCAGGTGACTCGGACACTGGTGCAAAACTATGCGATCTGGATATTCCTAGAAATTTGGGCTGGTCTTCATATAACTGAGTGGGTTTTACGGTAAGATTGTTCTGGATACTGTCTTTTCCATCTGGCAACCCTGGTCAGCACATGATTATAACCTGAACCAAACATCCAGTTTGCTAGTACCATTGCTATGCTGCTCACAGTCACACAAGGTCTTGGGGTGATCCCCTTGTCCACAAGGAGCTGTAAAGAGCAGGTTGATAATCAGCAAAAGGAAACAAACACAACACAACAGGATTTTCTAAAGACAACAGGTGTCGACCAGGGTGCGGCTAGTTTCTTGTTGCCACAGCAACCATTAGATTTCTCATGCTTTATTCATTCTTTTGGCATATCTCTTAAGCGGCGAACCAATTGTTGTTGTCACTCGCCTTTCGAGTCTTTACTTCTGCAAACTGGAATTGCCACACTTAGTTTTAAAGAACATCTTGTCTACTTGGCACCTCTCAGCCAGTGAGGTCAAAGCGTTTGTGAATGGAATGGCAAATGAGCAGCATTGCATCGACCTTGAGTGAAATATATATTTAAGCTCAAGAGTCCAAGTCCTTGTATATTGTGCATTCAGAGCTCATGTCAAAGTCTGCTGTCTTAACAAATGTGGGAATTATTCATGTTGTTGGGCCAAAAACACTTCTTTCCTGCTTGTGCCATTGCTCCCAACACCTAATCAGTCAAGGGGAAAAGATGGCAATTCCTGGTTTTCCTCCTGTAGCTGAGAAATGCAGTAATCATTTTCTTCAAGAGGTGTTTCAAGTTCACGTGCTTGGAATGAGAATGGATCGGTTGTCAAAGAGAAAAGGTGTCAAACGCAAGGTCTGGATCTCAGTCGCAACCACTACATCATTTGACTGTGCACCCCGCGCCCCCCAAAAAACAAGAAAAATGTACTTCATGTTTCATTTTGTCTTGAATTATTAGTATATTTTGTAATTGTTTTCAATTTTAACAAAACACAAAAACCATAGACTTAAAAAATCTATTGACCTGACACTTCGTCATTCTTTGCGTCAAGCCTTATCAGAGGGAGCCGAGCTTCATTTAGTAATAGCCAAAGATGGCACACGCTCATGTCGGATTTAAGCTTGGATTTACTTACGATTGGATTTAACTACAAAAGTTGAACTGCATACAAACAGGAAGGATTGTCTCAGGAGTGATATGTTCGAGGATTCCATGTAAATATCATATTTTTCGAAGGAATTTTCTTCCTTGTTTACACATGAAACCGACTAGCCTCATAGTTGGCAATATTTACGCGAAATATATGCTACCTAACATGGTTTCTTTGCTTTTAACCAAGAATCGAGACTGTTTTACGTCCATATCTACGAAGAATTTGGGGATTTAAGCATTTATTCACAAGAATTTTTACCATAAAAGCTCCTTTTACGCTAGGCAGCCGCTAGCCTCATTCGCTAACATAGTAGCATGGCACTTCGTCAATATACTGTAAAATAAACGCTAACTGTACGGTTTTATGCTTTTAACCAAGAATCAACACTGTTTTACGTCCATATCTATGAAGAATTTGGGGATTTAAGCATCTTTTTAAAAGCATTTTTGCCAGAAAAGCTCTGTTTACGCCAGTCAGCCGCTAGCCACATTCGCTAACAGTATATAGGCAAGGCAAGGCAAATTTATTTATATAGCACAATTCAACACAAGGCAATTCAAAGTGCTTTACATCACATGAAGAACATAAAAATCACATTTAAATCAACACAACGTAAAAACCAAGACAAAAGATCCCATTTAATCACAGAATAAAAATAAATAAATAAAAATAAAACAAAAATAAAAATAAAGCAAAAACTACTACTACTAATAATCATTGAAATCAGCAATGGAGATAAGCACAAGAGGAATAGAAGGCAGGTAGATTGAAATATATAGACAGTTATGGATATGCACTGCTAAACAAAAGCGTTTTTAGCCCTGATTTAAAGGAGCTAACAGTTTGAGCATACTTCAGACGTTCGGGTAACTTGTTCCAGAGGTGAGGAGCATAATAACTAAATGCTGCCTCACCCTGCTTGGTTCTTGTTCTTGGAACATGCAGAAGACCCGTTCCAGACGACCTTAGGGGTCTAGATGTCTCATTGGAATCTAACAAGTCAAGCATGTATTTTGGTCCAAGGCCATTAAGTGTTTTGTAGACGAGCAGTAGTATTTTATAGTCTATCCTTTGACTCACTGGAAGCCAGTGTAGCGATTTCAAAACCGGTGTAATGTGGTCCAGCTTCCTTGTATTTGTGAGGACTCTGGCTGCAGCATTCTGTACCAGCTGCAGCTTCCTGACTGATTTTTTATCAAGACCTGTAAATATACCGTTGCAGTAGTCCAATCTGCTGAAAATGAATGCATGCATAAGTTTTTCCATGTCTTGTTGAGTCAGCAGCCCCTTAATTCTGGTTATATTTTTTAGGTGGTAATAAGCGGATTTAGTGACAGACTTTAGATGGCTATCAAATTTTAGATCTGAGTCAATAATTACGCCAAGGTTTCTGACTTGATTTGTAGCTGTAAGTGACATTGTGCTAAGTTGGCTGCATATCTTTGACCTTTCCTTTTTTGGCCCAAAAATGATCACCTCTGTCTTCTCCACATTTAACTGGAGAAAATTCTGGCACATCCATTCATTGATTTGATGAATGCATTTACTCAGGGAGACTAAGGGACTATAATCATGTGGGGACACAGAAATGTACAGTTGTGTGTCATCTGCATAGGCGTGATAGGAGATGTCATACTGTTCCATTATCTGAGCTAACGGAAGCATATAGATGTTAAATAAGAGTGGTCCAAGAATTGACCCTTGAGGGACTCCACACGTGAATCTGGTTCGTTCTGACTGATAGTTTCCAATTGACACAAAGAAATCCCTATCATGTAAATAGGATGTGAACCACTGAAGAATAGTGTCAGTAAGCCCTACCCACTGTTCCAATCTGCTGAGTAGTATGTTGTGATCAACCGTGTCAAATGCGGCGCTGAGATCCAATAGTAGCAGAACAGATGATTTGCCTGCATCGGTATTCCGACGAATATCATTTAGGACTTTGATAAGCACGGTTTCGGTGCTGTGTTGTGGCCGAAATCCAGACTGAAATGAGTTAAAAAGATTGTTTTGCATCATAAAAGTCTGGATCTGTTCAAACACAACCCTTTCGATAATTTTCCCCAGGAATGTCAGATTTGATATTGGCCTGTAATTACTAATGGTTGAGGCATCCAGATTAGGTTTTTTTAGGAGAGGTTTTATTACTGCAGTTTTTAAAGTCTGAGGAAACTCTCCTGTTTGGAGGGAAGTATTTATAATCTGAAGTATGTCTGGGGCTATGCAATGAAAAACAGTTTTGAAAAAGTTTGAAGGAAGGATGTCAAGGCAGCATGTTGTGGGCTTTAATTTCGACACAATTTCTGTTAAAGTGGCATAGTCCAAGAGGCTAAACTGTCTAAGATTGACGTGGGGGACATTTTGGGAGGTGTTTAGTGTAACATTTGTTAATCCGGAGTTGCACACAGTCTGTCTAATCTTTAGTACTTTGTGTGTAAAGAATGCTGCGAAATTATTACAGGACACCTCAGATGCCAATTCCTGAGGTATTGATGCTTGTGGGTTTGTCAGTTTGTCAACAACAGAAAATAGTGTGCGAGTATTGTTGGTGTTTCTACTAATGATCTCTGAAAAATATGATTGTCTAGCATTTTTCAGTTCCTGGTTGTATTTGCGAAGACTCTCTTTGTAGATATCATAAAAAACTAGGAGTTTGTTTTTTCGCCATCTGCGTTCTGCTCGTCTACAAACTTACTTTTGTTTTATAGCTAGTATGGCATTTCTCCAGGGTGACCTCTTCTTTCTTGACAAAGTTTTTGTCTTAATCGGGGCAATAGTGTCCATTACAGTCATCACACTGGAACTGAAACTATTTACAAGTTCTTCCACTGGAGCTATTGTAGGGGTTAATGATGAGGCATAGGCCTGTGTGGATAACGCACATGTGTTATCACTTATGTAACGCTTCCTAATCACCTCTGTTTCCCTTTTCAGAGGATGGACAGGGGTGGTATATATATATAGTATATATAGTATATAGTATATATAGTGTATAATGATAATAAAGGGATATTCTATTCTATAATAAGTTGTGATTGTATATCGAATTTATTAATAATTTATTTACATATTATGTATGATTGATTCTGCTTGTTTTTTTTCCAAGTATTGAGTTTCTGATGTTAAATTGAGTGATTTATTAGCTGTTGAAAGCTTGCAGTAAATAAAAAAATAAGTCGCTATTTTTGTCAAAAACATATCGTATGTTAAATACTGCTATTGATCATGAAAATGTAGGTGATTATCTCTGCATTTGGTGATTTTTGTGCATCTAGTGTAAAATCGGAGACTTTTATAGCAATTTTAAGTTGTGTTATACTTATATAGAAAATAATGAATTGGGATTTTATAAGGGAACAACTTTGAATTTTTTGATGCCGCTGCTCATGGAGACTCATATATGGCTCAGGTTATGTCTACATATGTATGTATGTATGTATGTATGTATGTATGTATGTATGTATGTATGTATATGGCTGTTTTGGTTTTGGGTCGGTAGCAGCTTTGGTTTTGTAAATATTTGAATTTGAAGTTTTTGAAAATAGGCCCCCTACAAATCGGCACCGTTTCCCGTGTCATGTCAATAGGTTATGAAGTCAATGCAAAAACTTTCTTCCCAAACCAAATGTCAAACTCAGGCCTGCGGGCCAAAACGACACAACTGGAAAGATGCACATCACTGCTGCACTTAACAGCTCTAAAGCAAAGCCTTATGTTTAATTTACCAAATGCCCACCTTGAAATACTTGTTCCATAACGCTTAATGGTGGGTGTGTTTGTGAATGTTAATGCACTTGTGGCCACCCTGGTTCCAGTTTTATTAGGCTTAATGTTTGTGTGTGACTTGCAGTGCACACGCACATACCATGGCGTACCTGTTGTTTTGCATATTTGAACATAATGGGCTTTGTTTTGATCATTTGTTTTTCAATGGCAAGACAGGGTGTGCCAACTGTGCGTGTTGAAAGGCCTGTGTGTCTGTAATAAAAGGCTGGGGAAGGGAATTAGTGTTGATTCAAGTTTTAATAATTTACCTCTTGAGTTAGCATCAAATAGCAACGATGAACACTCGCGGGTCTATCATGGAAAACATGCCCGAGGACAGAGCAGCTGTACAGTCGTGATGAATATTCCAACCCAATGGCAGCAACTTCAGATGATTGGTACGCATGTGTGTGAGGTTCATCGGATGGCTAAATATTTTATGAACAAACTTCATAATACAGTGGTACCTCTACATATGACTTTAATTCGTTCCACGACTTGGTTTGTAAGCAGAAATGGTCGTTTGTTGCGCTGGATTTTCCGATAAGAATATATTATATTTCGATGAATTCGTTCGACAGCCAAAAACGACCTACGCTAAATCCTTCATAAATACTGCTGCTACAATTACAAACAGTAATTACACATAGCAAAGCAATAAATTTTAAAGACAAATCGGAATAATTAGAATAATAATGTAACAAATCGAATCTAATGTGGTGGTTGTGTTTTGCATGCTGTTCCTGAACGCACTGTGTGTCTGATGACAGAGAGAAGTAAGGACTGCGGAAGAATTTTTACTTTCTCTTTTCATGTTGTTGCCGTCGGCTATGGCGGACGGTAGCCGTGTTGCATTGCACAATATATATATTCATTCATTCATTTTCCATGCCGCTTTTCCTCATGAGGGTCGTGGAGGTGCTGGAGCCTATCCCAGCTAACTACGGGCAGTAGGCAGGGGACACCCTGAACTGGTTGCCAGCCAATCGCAGGGCACAAGGAGACATACAACCATTCACGCACACACTCATACCTACGGCCAATTTAGAGTGTTCAATCAGCCTACCATACATGTTTTTGGGATGTGGGAGGAAACCGGAGTTCCCGGAGGAAACCCACGCAGGCACGGGGAACGTGCTAACCACTCAGCCACCGTGCCAGCTATACAGTGGGGAGGACAAGTATTTGATACACTGCCGATTTTGCTGGTTTTCCCACTTGCAAGCCATGTAGAGGTCGGTAATTTGTATCATAAGTTCTCTTCAACTGTGAGGGACGGAATCCAATACAAAAATCCAGAAATTCATATTGTATAATTTTTAAATAATAAATTTGTATTTAACTGCATGAAATAAGTATTTGATACATTACTAACTAGTAAATATTTCGGCTCTTAGTTCTTTTTTAAGAACCCCTCCTGTTCTCCACTCATTACCGGAAGTAACTGCACCTGTTTGAACTTGTTATCTGTATAAAAGACACCTGTTCACATGCTCAAACAAACAAACTCCAACCTCTCCACAATGGCCAAGACCAAAGAGCTGTGTAAGGACATCAGGGATAAAATGATAGACCTGCACAAGGCTGGGATGGGCTACAGGAAAATAAGCAAGCAGCTTGGTGAGAAGGTAACAACTGTTGGAGCGATTATTAGAAAATGGAAGAAGTTCAAGTTGACGGTCAATCTGCCTCGTTCTGGGGCTCTATGCAAGATCTCACCTCGTGGGGCATCACTGATAATGAGGAAGGTGAGGGATCAGCCCAGTACTACACGGCAGGACCTGGTCAATGACCTGAAGAGAGCTGGAACCACAGTCTCGAAGAAAACCCCAAGAATACCAAGGAACACATTACGCCGTCATGGATTAAAATCCTACAGCGCATGCAAGGTCCCGCTGCTGAAGCCAGTGCATGTCCAGACATGTCTGAAGTTTGCCACTGACCATCTGGATGATCCAGAGGAGCAATGGGAGAAGGTCATGTGGTCGGATGAGACCAAAATGGAACTTTTTGGTCTAAACTCGGCTCGTTGTGTTTGGAGGAAAAAGAAGGATGAGTACAACCCCAAGAACACCATCCCAACCGGGAAACATGGAGAAGGAAACATCATTTTTTGGGGCTGCTTCTCTGCCAAGGGTACAGGATGACTGCACCGTATTGAGGGGAGGATGGATGGGGCTATGTATCGCCAGATCTTGGCTGACAACCCCCTTCCTTCAGTGAGAGCCCTGAAGATGGGTCGTGGCTGGGTCTTCCAGCATGACAACGACCCAAAGCACACAGCCAA
The DNA here is from genome assembly GCF_030265065.1 of Corythoichthys intestinalis. Lineage (NCBI taxonomy): Eukaryota > Metazoa > Chordata > Actinopteri > Syngnathiformes > Syngnathidae > Corythoichthys > Corythoichthys intestinalis. The sequence goes on from NC_080406.1 coordinate 52,004,107, forward strand.
GGCAACTAAAGAATGGCTCCGTAAGAAGCATCTTGAGGTCCTGGAGTGGCCTAGCCAGTCACCAGATCTGAACCCGATAGAAAATCTATGGAGGTAGCTGAAAGTCCGTGTTGCCTGGCAACAGCCTCGAAACCTGAAGGCTCTGGCGAAGATCTGCATGGAGGAGTGGGCCAAAATCCCTGCTGCAGTGTGTGCAAACCTTGTCAAGGACTACAGGAAACGTTTGGTATCTGTAATAGCAAACAAAGGTTTCTGTACCAAATATTAACTTAGATTTTTGTGATGTATCAAATACTTATTTCATGCAATTAAATGCAAATTTATTATTTAAAAATCATACAACGTGATTTTTTTTTTTGTATTAGATTCCGTCCCTCACAGTTGAAGAGAACTTATGATACAAATTACAGACCTCTACATGCTTTGCAAGTGGGAAAACCAGCAAAATCGGCAATGTATCAAATACTTGTTCTCCCCACTGTATATATATATATATATATATATATATATATATATATATATATATATATATATATATATATATATATATATATGATCTTATATATATCTTTACTATAAATTTTAGAAATAAAGAACGCTACAGATTTTCTGGATTACAGACTAAAACTGGAAAGCAATTTTACATTATCGAGACTGTACAATAACATTATATAAATGGCAACCCTGCTGCCAGCTCTTTACGGTTATTTTACACTGACATTTTTTTACAGTGTACATCTTGACACTGTTCGTGTTTTATTGCTTTACCACTTTTATAGACAAAATTTTAACGGCTAGGTCCTTATTTTAAAGGGGAAGTTCAGAATTTCTGATGTTAGGCTTAATCTTCAAGTTAGCGGTGGTTTAATTAGTCAGTGGAATTGATTTCAATGAATTCCGTGCAGCCTGTCAGTTATTTGTTTGTTTCAGGGTTCAGAAGTGCCTAAGCTGGAACAAGTCAATGGTGCCTGCTTAGCATGCCAATAGAAAAATGATATTAACTAGGGCTGTCAAAATTATCGCGTTAACGCGCGGTAATTAATTTTTTAAATTAATCACGTTAAAATATTTGACGCAATTAACGCACATGTCCCGCTCAGACAGTATTCTGCCTTTTGGTAAGTTTTACAGCAAGGCTTTTTGTGCTGTAGCACAACAGCGAACTCTTGTGGTCGCTTTGCTACATGGTTTATTTTTTTCTTGCCAGTTCATATGGCTGCACGACGTCTCGGGCTGACGCCTACAATGTAATGTTGTGCTTATATGATCCTTGGACAAGATTTGTCCGTAAGTATGGTTGTTGTAAAGAATGTACATATTATGTTAGTAAGCGAAATGTTCTATTTTTTGTATGAGACGCTTTTTGTTTATGTTTAGTGAACCTGTATAGCGTGCTAAGCTAACGTTGTTGGTAAAGCAATGCTTGTGTACTTTTTTTTTGTTGTAGTTTTATGACGGTCTAAAGAGGACAATGGTTTGAGGCTATTTTATTAATAAATCAGATGAAAAAGGAAGAAGTCCGATTATTAAGGCGTCGTTCACTAGCTGTCTAGCTTTGGAAAAAGTAGACGCTTCGGAGTGAGGACAGCATAGACAGATTTAAATGACAGTAGAGTGAAATGCCCACTACAGTCCTTATGTACCGTATGTTGAATGTACAGTGGGGAGAACAAGTATTTGATACACTGCCAGTGTATCAAATACTTGTTCTCCCCACTGTATATATCCATCTTGTGTCTTATCTTTCCATTCCAACAATTTATTTTACAGAATATATATAATTTACAGACAAATATGGCATATTTTATAGATGGTTTGAATTGCGATTAATTACGATTAATTAATTTTTAAGCTGTAATTAACTCGATTAAAAATTTTAATCGTTTGACAGCCCTAATATTAACATATCTAACATAGTCAAATAAATTTAAAATGCAGATCTTTACTTGAAATACCCATGTAGCCAAAACAATATCACACCAAACTGCCGTAATTAATTTCATTCTGCAGGACTATTTTTTTTTTTTTTTTTAGATGCGTATGGCGACCACAGTAAAGAGGAGTGCTTTGGACACTCGTGCTCAGTCTGCTGGGGAGTGTCTTTCATTCCCACGAAATAAAAAATCGGGGATGAAAAAAAAAACAATGTGATATCATTTCACCCTGCTCTCATTGGCGGCCTGTTCCCTGCAGAGCTGCTGGATTACAAATGTTGCTGTTCATATCACAATTATTGACATGCAATGGTAAGTTTCAAAAACTTTATCCTGAAAATATAGCCAACACTATTGATTGCATGGGTCATCATTGATTGCCATGCCTGCTTACAAGCCCGTCGACGGCGGGGGCAACCGGGTATGTTTTCACGGGCCTCAGGACCATAGGGGCCTCTGAATGACCCTTAATTTATTTTATTTACATTCACATATTTCTTTTTTATTTAAATCATTATCTGATTAAATATTATGTTCTACTCGATGTATACTTAAAAACTTTAACGTATTAAATATTTCAAATATATATTTTTTTCCTTTTTATGCCCCCTCCCCTGTCTTAGCAGAGAAGGGTTTGACCCCACTCTGGTGTACTCAAGTGCTACACATTTTCTTGTCTTTACCAGTGACTGCAGCTGGAGGAGAGCGAGCCTTCAGCAAAATGAAAATAATAAAATACTACCTACGCTCCACCATATCACAGGGCAGGCTTAACAACATAGCCATTGTTACCAAAATGCAATTTATGGTAAGTTGTGGCGCTCTCAACTCTGTACCGTAGTGTGGACGGCTCCTTTGTCGTCAGTTCGTCCGGGTCTTCCTTCCGGAAGGTGGAAATGTGCATAAAAACGCAGAAACACGTCGGATGGCTTTTTGCTGAAACTTTTATTTACAATGAGGGACTCACAGGCACTCAACTCACCGCTACCGTGCAACAACTCTCAACAACTCCTATCTCACTCCCTTACGCTCGCCCACCTTTCGTCTGCGCCAAATTGGTAAAGCCAGTCATATTGTAGGAGACAGTGGCCCCTTGGGGATGCTGGTAACACCATGCTCTCTATTGAGCGTGAGCTTGCTCATAAACTGGATTTCACTGATGTTATAAATGACTGTTTGAGGGCTTGATAACCCCAGGGATGTGGACGGGGCAGGCACAGGATGATTAGTTATACTGTTTTGTTGCTTAGCAGGCAGGCATAGCACTCTCAGTTGTATGTATTGTAGCCTACATGGGACAATAGATGGAAATTGTTTGTTTATATTGTGCCACACTAGAGTCTGTTAAATTTAACTGTCCATCTCAAATTAAATAATTTGAAAATTTACATTGTCATTGCAAAGCGTTAAAGTACTGCGTATGTTGTCGTGACAAGCTGGTGGCAGGGGTGGGGTGGGGGGTCCCTATAATGGTCTCTTGTAAAGATACACGATAATATCGGTCACCGATAATTATCGGCCGATAATGGCAATTATGACGTCACACAGATAATCCAGATAATAAAAAAAGTCAACCGATAATGCAATCCGATAATTATATACTTGATTTAGCCTCCAAATGTGCACAACCGAAGAATTCAGCACGCCGCCTCTTCAACCCCTCCCCTCTCTGAAGCCCCTGAGGGAGGAGGGGTTGAGGAGGCGGAGTTACACGACAAGAAGTAGTTGAATATTATGGCGGCTGTTACTAAAAAAAAAAAACGACGCTCTCGCCATCTGCGAAACATGTACCGTAGACGTTCCACGAGGCAGAAACAAAGTGTCCTCATTCAAAACCACTAACCCAGCAGACATTTAAAACTGCATCACAAAGATTTTTGGAACGAATACGAGGCTGCTGCTAGCAGGAATGCTAAAGCTATTGTAAACACTAACTAAGTTAAACTACAGGGCTTGTGACGATACAGAGTCGGGCTGTTTGGGAATGTAGCCCAAGGCGGGTGGTAAATTCGCATGTAAGGCTAAACACCGGCACGACTGGAGACCGATAGTCGGCAAGTAGCCATCTTCCAACAGAGGCCGCCGCTCTGGCCGGTCCGGCAGGCCGCCGCCTCGCGACCTCCGGTGAACACCCCGGTTTCTCGAGCGTTCCCCCACGACGTGCGAGCAGAGCCAGGACCCGAATACGCCGCGGCGAACCGGTGTTGTGCCGAAAAATAGCCGACCCGCGTGAAGTGTCCCCCCTGACGGGAATGCTTATTTATAACGCTTTATTGAGGTGAAAACATCAAATGTTTTCATGGACGCTTTACAGTAATGGATTTAAGACTGTAAAATCAGTTTTAAATAAATAAATTACACAAAATGCTAGTACTGTATTTTAGTAAAAAAATAGTGGACTGAGCCACATAACCATCTTTGAACAGAAATGTATTAGTCTACAAGTTTTCACGACCATATCCCAATGAGAATCACACAGGTATGACATTTATTAATTCAAGCAGAGTAAAATAAGACATATTCACGGTACAAGAAAATCGTTTCCATGTCCATCGATTGGTAAGAAAAAGATGTTCGAGTGACGTATGGGCGCTCAATAATAAAATAAATGGACAAATAAATAAAATTAACGCTCAATAAAGCGTTATAATTAAGCGGGCGGTGTTGTGCCGAAAAATAGCCGCCCCGCGTGAAATGTCCCACCTGACGGGAACGCTCATTTATAACGCTTTATTGAGGTGAAAACATCAAATGTTTTCATGGACACATTACAGCAATGGATTTAGGACTGTAAAATCAGTTTTAAATAAAAAAAATTAGACAAAATATTAGTACCTTATTTTACTAACAAATCGTGGACTGAGCCACATAACCCATCCTTGAACAGAAATGTATTAGTCTACAGGTTTTCACAACCATATCTCAATGACAATCACACAGGTATGACATTTATTAGTTCAAGCAGGGTAAAATAATACATATATTCACGGTACAAGAAAGTCGTTTCCAAGTCCATCGATTGGTAAGAAAAAGATGTACGAGTGACGTGTGGGCGCTCAATAATAAAATAAATGAACAAATAAATCAAATAAACGCTCAATGAAGCGTTATAAATAAGCGTTCCCGTCAGGAGGGACATTTCACGCGGGGGGCGGCTATTTTTTGGCACAACACCGGGGCGGGCGGATTATCCGGTACGAACGTAGCTGCCGCCGAGACGAGACACTTTTTTTTTTTTTTTTTAAACCTAAATGACCCCAGAACCAAAGCCCTGGATAAAAAAAAAAATGCAGTTTATACGACCACCATTCTTCATGAAAAAGTGATGTCCAGTAAGCAAGCTTATCATGACGGCACAGTGGTTAGATGATAATTTAAACATGGAGAAAACTAAGTCAGCCAGTCAATAATGCATTCAGTATGTAAAATGACGAGCGGTCAGATGACTTTGTAACGCTGCCTTTATTTTCGGCTTAACAAAACTGAGGCACAAAACAACACGCACGCGGATGCGAGCTCCAACTCCGTCCAAATAGTACTGCCGTGTAGCAGTTTAGCTGCTGTAAAGCAAATGTCGTAAAAGCCGCAAATGTAAACAAAGCGCTGCAGAATGGGTACATGGCATCTCGCTCTTTTGAGTTATTTTCACAGTGTGCAACAAAGCATATAACATTAGCAATCACTTTTCAAATTATTTAACTTATTTCTCTGCTCAATTAATTAATTAATAATCAAATTCTTAAATCAATATTCTGTAGCCACAAATATTATTCAAAATCTTTCCTTCTTCCAAGTTTTTTTTTTTTTTTTAAGGATTAAGTATAATCATGTTTTGCTTAAAACAAGGCTGTTAAGATTATTTTCAGCTAGCTATTTTTCTTCCAAGAAATCTGAGAGAAATACACTTGAAGCGATGGCAGATAATTTCACTTATTGCCTCACTTATTGCCAACAGATTTACACTTAAAACTGACTAGTTTTAAGGAGGTGTGTTTTGCAGTGTATTAATGTTATATATGTTAGGAATGGCTTACTTTTAAAGGCATTTTTGTGCAACTTAGGTATTTACTCTGTAAGTAATTGTTGCCAAAGGTTTACCATTAAACAATGTCAGACAATCTGTCATTATTTAGATGTTTGAATTGACGACTTGTTCATATTTTATGTTGAAAAAAAGAGCAATAAATTATATTTTTGCACAGTCATATTTTCTTTTGTGTATACTTTAAAATTTTACATAAATCTTTTAATAGAATTATCGGCTTGACATTATCGGTTATCGGTTGGAATGAGGAGGAAATTATCGGTTATTGGTATCGGTTGAAAAATGTATTATCGTGCATCACTAGTCTCTTGTCCCCGGGCCACTGCAAGTCTGTTGACAACCCTACCTGCATATGTTGTTTTTTATTGGTATGGTACTAAGCAGGCACCATTGGCTCATACTAGTTTAGCCACTCCGGGTGGAATTTGTTGAAATCAACTCCACCGACTAAAAAAAAAAAAACCCTGCTTATGTCAACAATTCCGACTTTCCCTTAAAGTTCATTTATAGGAAAGTCAATTACATGCAATGGCATTAATCGGCCACCCATCTGCGTCTATGATTTTGAGGCACCACTATATACAGTGTATGCTCGTATCTGCTTTGCCATCAATTACACAATTGAAAGGTCAATCCAATACCCATGTTCAATTTACTGAAACAACCTCCCATCTGATGCTACATTGTCAAATCTTATGATAAAACCTTCGTATTCCCTCTAATGAAAGTCACAGAAAAGCAAGGTATTGATTTTCTAGACAAATATGTTTAGAAACTTGTGCAAAACAAAACACGTTTTACAAAATAAATTTTTTAAAAACTTCAAAAACCAATTCCAAAAAAGGAGCAGCCTTAAATAGGGCTTTTGTTTGGTTCAAGACTCGATCACTACACAAACCTGTGATCAGAATGAAAGAACATTTCAACTACTGCAGCTTTTTTTTCTTGCCAGTGCAAGCACTATGCATGTAAATAAAGGTAAGAAACTATCCTGTGTACTTTTTGTGTTAAAAAATTGAACAAAAATGTCAACTTTTACCTGTACTTCAACATAAGAGCAGGGTGTGGGTACCTTTGCCACCTATGGTGTAGAATGAATATTTCATTTGAATTTGCTGCCATTTCATTGCTGTTAAGGCCTCATGCAAAGTGCAGGGTGACACGCTCACTGAAAAGAGAAGAGAAGCTATTCGCTATTTATTCTGGCATAATGATACACTATTATACTCTGAGTAGTTTATAACATTGTCAAGATGAGTCACCGTGAATTCCACATGCAGACGTATTGTCAAATGGTGAACTTGGGTCACTTTAAATGGATCGCTGTGGAGAGTAATGACCACTACTGCTAAGGGGCAATGCTGATGGTAGCGCACATCCACCACGAGAAAACACTTTACTTCATTTTTTGTATTTTTGCCTGATGACCCATTCCAGGGGAGAAGAAAAAAATAAATGTAGAAGGTCACAGTAGAGCTCATGTGACCTGCTAAGAGAGTATTGTGAAGTACTTAGGTGTGAAGTACTTAGTTTGCAAGCTACTGACAAATAACAGAATTTCATATATTTTTAATTAATATATTTAGACTAGGAGTGGGAACCTCTTGTTACCTCACGATATGATACGATTTGCGATACAAAGTTCACGATAACGATGATCTGACGATATGGCGATACAAGGATTATCGATACATTGGTCAGGAAATCATTCTAGGATATTTTATAAACAACTAATAAACAGAAAAACAAGCTTCTGTTGTGAATTGGAATGAGTTTATCACTAGTAGACGTCCAATCCATTTGAACTGGGAGGGTGGCAGCGAATTAACATTCGTTCATAGGTACTGTAAGTGCTTTTTTTCACGGTTTTGCTGGGCTTAAGTTTTTTTCCCCCTCGAACATACTGACAGCCGTGACAAGAGCGCTCTAGGCATGCCCTCTACTTCCAGAGTTGGAGGGGGTTGTTCAGAAGTTATCCAAAAGACATTAATGGATTTTGCTGTGATTTGGAGTAGGATTGAGAGTTTGGTAAAGAAGTTGTGTTGTTGAGGCTTTATTTATTCGAATAACTGTTAATTTTAATGTTAATTTGCTTGTTTTGAGTGCGACTTTAACACATTAATTATGAATAATTAACCCCTTCAGACTTGCATTTTTTTCTGCTGGGCAAAAAACAAAACAAAAAAACAAACAAAAAAAAAAAACGCTGGTTTTTACTCTACTCAAACACCAGAATAAAGTGCAATTTTTTTGGGTCGGGAATATTTCGTGCTTTTTATGGTTATTTTTTTATGTTAATGTGTTTTTGACAAGAAATGAGCAGTTACGTTTGCCTTTTTGAAATTGCGTTTTGTCTCTGCCATTTTCAAAAAGCCAAAAATAGCAAAGAGGGTGTGCTAAACCTCATGATTTGATTTCGATGGGTACATTTTCATCCAATCATCTCCGAGAAGTGATAATAGCAACTAAATTCAGTGTATTTATTGGTTGAGAGACGCGAACGCGTCATGTCCTTCAGCAGCATGCTCAGGTCTGAAGGGGTTAATTAGAAAATACTTAGTCAGTTAGAATAAAAAATAATAACATATTTTGCTCACGTCACCTACGTTCCAAACACGGAACTTTTGCACAACTTTCTGCTACACCGAGTTAACACATATTAGCTCAAAATGGAGAAATCTGATTGAAAAAAGCACATTTCACAAAAAAGATACTTCGATAATAAAACGTTGTGTTTATGTAAGTATATGTAATCGGGGTCTTAAAAAAAACGATTCTGAGATGTATTGCGATATTGCATCACGCAATTCTCGTATCAATTCAAAATGTGTCTGTATCGATCCATACATGCATGTTTTTGGTGGAAATAAACAATTCAATGGCTGCACTTCTACTCCTGTCCACTAGCTGGCAGTGCGCAGCAGCATTGCCTGGCAGTCTGCTGAAGTAACAACATTAGACAAATCAGAATAGAGATTTGTGTATGTCGTTCTCTAGTTGGCCTCCATTACTGGGTTGTTTACACACCTATAGCATCCCAGTGTCAGTCAATGTAAACAGTAAAATTAGATGCTGTTGGCTGTGTGCTGCGGGAGGCACACCTCAGCAATGGTGGACAGGGTACTTCCTGTGGTTTTGGTCGTTTGGTCGTTTGGTTAGTCATCTGAAAGTTGGGCTCATTTTGGCTTTTACTGCAAAAACGTAGGCATGGAGTGTATAGAATCCTGCATTTAAGCAGGTTTGGACTAAAGCAGGATTGCACTAAAAAAGAAAAAATGCTTTAATGAAAGCCACATGTTGTTCAAATATAAAACAAAAACTTTTTTACGTGATTGCTGGACGAGGTTTAAGGAAAAAAGCTGATATACAGTAAATATGCTTTCATGTTCATTTTGATTAGTTTCTAAAGCGATACAAAAATATAGCAATAACCGTCTTCAAGAGTAGTATCGGTGACCTGTGAAACGTGATGCGAATCGTATCGCCAGATATAAGGCATGACACACCCCTGATATATAATGTGGTAGTCGTAGCATAATTGTGTGTTGGCTCACTCAGTAAAGGTTTGGACAGGTTGCTCATCATAGCTCCTGGAGCTCCATATGTGCAAAAAATTAAGAAGACAAACTATCTCAAAGCTGTTGTGTCTTTAAATAGTCAGCACTGGCTTATTTTACCAAGAGAGACGAATTACTGGTTGTTGGCATTTCAGTCAACAGACTGAATGCTCTTGTGTGGGATCAATGCAAGATTATCAACACATGGGTACCAATGACGAATTCAGAGACAAAGATAGCAAGCGGGCCTGGCCGCTGATATCAAACATGGTCTTTATTTTGTCTATCTCAAGAACAGGCACCGCCACCATATCAGTTGTACATGTAAATTCCAACAAGCGAAAATCAAACAATATTATGCAGATATGCCTCATCATTTTTGCAACTTTGTTGTTGTCAAAGATCAGTTCTCTTGCTGTGCGTTGACACCGGGGACTGAATATAGAAAAATATCCATGGGGTGGCGAAAGGGGGACAGGAACTTTGGGGGGTGGCAAATATTTGATGATGGTAAAATACATTATCGACTCTTTAATACAGGGGTGCCCATTGCCTCGATCGTAATCGACCAGTCGATCGCAACATTAGTGCGAACTGAGTAACATAACCTCATATGTTTGTCACACAACATGATTAACTGTGTACCGTATTTTCCGCACTATAAAGCGCACTTAAAAGCCTTAAATTTTCTCAAAAGCCGATAGTGCGCCTTGCAAACCGATGCACCTTATTATACGGATCAGTATTAATTAAAGATGCACCGATACCAATACCAGTATCGGCAGGGGGGGCCATCCAGCCCAAAATGGTGGTATCGTACCGGCGAGTAACAACAAAGAGGGCGCTTATACCATTTACCGGTCCAGTACTATAACACTTGAACACAGCCTTTTTCTTCTCCTGATGCTCACTAACTACACTCTCTGTCATGTGATCACTTTGCATGCCAAGCAACTATCGCTATTGGCCTACTCCAGACCAATGAGAGCGGGCCAATAACCGCTCTTAACCCATGCTGGGGCAGCTTTTTCATATGGAGGATAAACAAACCAGACGGCAGTCTGTGAATATTTCAGCATAAAACTCCATCGAGTACAATGGCTGAATGCAAGATTTGCGGCCTGAAAGTTTCGAGAGGAGGAGTTCAGTCGGCCAGTTTACCTCAAACCTGATATAACATTTGAAGACAAAACATGAACAAACACATAAGTTTGAGGCTACAAAAGCAGCAACTGCTACCAAGAGAAATAGGGCTGGACCGGAGCAACAAACCCTGGTCAGCTCACTTCATCTACTTTACTTATATTGTCTTTTACTGAAAGAAATGCCGCAGGCCTGTTTCAAAAGTAGGGTTGCCCAGTGGCGCCACCAGGGGGTGGCCAGGGGTGGCCACGGCCACTCTTATAAATTGGTTGGCCACCCCACTGGCCACCCCTCTTGCCAGTATATCGTTAGATTGTTGCAGCATCAGTTATGCATTTCATCCCAAATGAATGCGTTTATTTTGTTTTGTTAACTTAAATGTACACCTTATGCCTAATATAGACATAACACAATAAAACAGAATTGTTGTGGAACTCAAAATGTTGACTGGACAGTTATTTTGGACTATGCACATTAAATCATTAGTAACATCAAATATTACACAATACACCAAAGTATATCAGTTTCAGTGTCCTTAAGTTTTTCTGATAGTTTTCCCCTGACCTTTTTACTGCAATAATATAATGAAAACCTGAAATTATGGGAGGAGGAGGGAGGAGTTCGGCGAGGCCATGGAAAACAACTTCCGGACGGCTTCGAGGAAATTCTGGTCCACCATCCGGCGTCTGAGGAGAGAAAAGCAGTGCACCATTAACACTGTGTATAGTGAAGATGGTGTACTGCTGACCTCGACTCGGGACGTCGTGAGTCGGTGGGGAGAATACTTCGAAGCCCTCCTAAATTCCACCGACACGCCTTCCTTTGAGGAAGCAGAGTCTGGGGACTCTGAGGTGGGCTCTTCAATCTCTGGGGTTGAAGTCACTGAGGCGGTTGGTAAGCTCCTCGGTGGCAAGGCCCCGGGGGTAGATGAGATCCGCCCGGAGTTCCTAAAGGCTCTGGATGTTGTAGGGCTGTCATGGCTGACACGCTGCGTGGACATCGGGGACAGTGCCTCTGAATTGGCAGACTGGGGTGGTGGTCCGTCTTTTTAAAAAGGGGGATCGGACGGTGTGTTCCAAATATAGAGGGATCACACTCCTCAGCCTCCCCGGTAAAGTCTATTCAGGGGTGCTGGAGAGGAGGGTCCGTCGGGAAGTCAAATCTCAGATTTAGGAGGAGCAGTGTGGTTTTCGTCCCGGCCGTGGAACAGTGGACCAGCTCTGCACCCTCAGCAGGGTCCTCGAGGGTGCATGGGAGTTCGCCCAACCAGTCTACTTGTGTTTTGTGGATTTGGAGAAGGCGTGTGACCGTGTGCCTAGGGGAGTCCTGTGGAGGGTGCTCCGGGAGTACGGGGTACCGAGCCCCTTGGTAAGAGCTGTCCGGTCCCTGTATGACCGGTGTCAGAGTCTGGTCCGCATTGCCGGCAGTAAGTCGAATTCATTCCCAGTGAGGATTGGACTCCGCCAAGGCTGCCCTTTGTCACCGATTCTGTTCATAATTTTTATGGACAGAATTTCTAGGTGCAGCCGAAGAGTTGAGGATGTCCGGTTTGGTGGCCTCAGGATTGCATCTCTGCTTTTTGCAGATGATGTGGTGCTGTTGGCTTCATCAAGCCGTGACCTCCAACTCTCACTGGGGCGGTTTGCAGCCGAGTGTGAAGCGGTTGGGATGGAGATCAGCACCTCCAAATCCGAGACCATGGTCCTCAGCCGGAAAAGGGTGGCATGCCCTCTTCGGGTAGGGGATGAGATCCTGCCCCAAGTGGAGGAGTTCAAGTATCTTGGGGTCTTGTTCACGAGTGAGGGTAGGAGGGAGCGGGAGATTGATAGGTGGATCGGTGCAGCATCTGCAGTGATGCGGACTCTGCACCGGTCCGTTGTGGTGAAGAAGGAGCTGAGCCAAAAGGCGAAGCTCTCGATTTACCGGTCGATCTATGTTCCTACCCTCACCTATGGTCACGAGCTGTGGGTCGTGACCGAAAGAACAAGATCCCGGATACAAGCGGCCGAAATGAGCTTCCTCCGCAGGGTGTCCGGGCTCTCCCTTAGAGATCGGGTGAGAAGCTCGGTCATCCGGGAGGGGCTTGGTGTCGAGCCGCTACTCCTCTGCGTTGAGAGGAGCCAGTTAAGGTGGCACGGGCATCTGGTTCGGATGCCTCCTGGACGCCTCCCTGGAGAGGTGTTCCGGGCATGTCCCACCGGCGGGAGGCCCCGGGGTCGACCCAGGACACGCTGGAGAGACTATGTTGCTCAGCTGGCCTGGGAACGCCTTGGAATCTCGCCGGAGGAGCTGGCTGAAGTGGCTGGGGAGAGGGAAGTCTGGGCTTCCCTGCTAAAGCTGCTGCCCCCGCGACCCGACCCCGGAATAAGCGGAAGATAATGGATGGATGGATGGATGGATGGATGGATGGATGGATGGATGGATGGATGGATGGATGGATGGATGGATGGATGGATGGATGGATGGATGGATGGATGGATGGATGGATGGATGGATGGATGGATGGATGGATTAAATTATGGCTTTTAGTTTTGGCCACCCCAAGATTTTAAGTGGCCCCATCTGGCCACCCCTATGAAAAATTTCTCGAGGCGCCACTGGGGTTGCCATCTTTCTGAAATAGAAATAAGGGGCGCACCCCACTTGCGGCCAAAGCTGTACAGGCGACGAAAAAAAGGATATCCCCAAATCTCCTAAAATGCATAGAAATATATCTATATATATATATATTCCGTATTGGTTCAATATGGAACGGAACTTTTAATTCCCAATTCGGAATGATTCATTATTTCAACGGAGGTGGAGGCAAGCCTATTCAAAAGTGCTGTAGAAGTAAGCTAAGTAAGCTAAGCTAAGTGTATGTTTCTGCTGGTGCACAGAGAGGGAGGCTAATAGAGAGACAGGATGCTGTGGTCAATTACTATTACTTATAATTTCATGAAAGTTGCACTGTTTGGCCTGTGAAAGCCAAAACTCGGGGTTTAAAAAAAAGTGTATTCATTATTCATTCATTGTATTTTTACCTTCTCACTGCTGGGCTAGTATTATACATGTTATAACTTAATGAATTTAGCACTATTTTGGCCTTTGGGAGCCAAACGTTTGTTTAACTAATTTGTCACCCATACCAGGTATGCAATAAAAGGTTCTACTGGATTCATTTAATTTCAAACAAAATGGTATCGTATCGGCCGATACTGCACAGCCAGGTATCGGTATCGGGGCCAAAAAATGGTATCGGTGCAACACTAATATTAATTAATCATGGCATGACATTCCCGTTAACGCAGCTTAATCTAGTGGATTCATCTAATGCCACGCCAACAACAACTACTACTGCGCCTTATAATGCAGTGCGCCCTTTAATGAAAACAGTTTGAAAAATGGGCCATTCATTGAAGGTGCGTCTTATTTTCCGATGCGCCTTATGGAGCAGAAATAAAAAAAAAAACATTTAAAAAAAAAATATTAATAATAACAATAATAATATATCCCCCACCCGCTATAAAAGTAGATGTGATCTGCTCGCATTTAACACAAACTGTTCAAATTACCCAACGAAACAAAAAAATACAAATCAGTTTTTGTGTGTATAACAATTTTGTTGACGAAACAGATTTTTTAATGATTTTTTTTTTCTTTTTTAACAAAACGGGATATTAAAATTATAATCATTTTGCATTTTCATCTAATTACGTACATTCAATATTGCTTAACTAATTGATATATCGATCCACATCTAGTAACTATTACACTCCAAGTTATGGCAGATCTGTATACGTATTGAATCAGAGTTTGCAAAGAAATCATATGTCGAAACTAAAAAAAAGGCAGCAGTGAGATTTACAACTGATAGAGAGACATAGTTCAATAAAATATTTGTATTATTATATGGATCCTCACTGACACAACTACTTAATTGATGGTAGTTAAAGTCAAATTGACCGATTTTTTTTCCATCAGTGGGGTGATAAGCCTGTCTATTAGGGTGGCAGCTGCCCCCCCCCCCCCCCCCCCCCACGCCACCGTGGTCGATCTGCCCCTGGTTGTCACCTCAATCAGGGATTAGGTTCAATAATTTTGCAGGCACACACAAGTGGGATCATTTGAAAGTGGGCTGTTTGCAGTTGTATAAGGGTGCACACAACAATTCCATGTGCTGCCAATCAAAGTCATTCCCTATGAATGTGCAGCATTAGCATGTTACAATGTAGGCTAGTATACTGAACAAAAACTAAATACAGATTAGGACTACTTATGTTAGAAAAACGTAAATACTATATTGTGCTATTGTTGATTATAATAATTTCTTAATTCCAATCCACTGAGTACCATAATCGATTCTCGTAGAATTATCCACAACAACAGACACAGGCAGATGCATCAATGACTTCACTGGATTACATTAATCTTTTTTTTTTCTTTCTCAAGCATCTATGGTAAAGTGTCTGTTTGTGACATACAGTAAAGGGTCCTTGTGCGAGATATTTTGCGTTTGGTTGATGTCATCCACACTTCAAGTGTCAGTCACAAGTGCCCAAATGGCTCAGTGACACCAACCACAACAGCAAACAAAAAAGGAGGACTTGATAATAACTTGTCAAGTTATTGGCGATAAACAAAGACTAATTATCCAAATAACAAGACTGAATGGTGGCTGGGCTCGTAGAAGAAACAGTGTTTTCTCTCTTGGCTAAACACACAAGATATACCAAATGTACGAAATCACATACAGATGTGCATAGTATTGCAGAAAAAAAAAAACATTTAGATAGATTCTTAACGTGAGCATAAGGTGCAAGTACCATAACTTTTAGAATTACTCAGTCAAATGTGAATAGCTTAGTGTTGAGTCGTTCACAAATGAATCGTTCTTTTTGAATTAATTGTTTGAAGGACGAAACTGAACTAATCACCTTCTGCACTGATTCATTCTTAAGGAAGTTGGGACTTCTGTGGGAGGGCGCTGAGCAAGCCCCAGTGACTGACATCGCGCACAACCAATCAGACGCCAGCAGGAAGGCCAGGCAGAGGAGGAAGCAGAAACAGAATCAGAGCATCTGTCACTCACTTCCACGTGTGGCCAATAAGCTGCCAGCATGCAGGCAGGGGGCAACACTGTGTTGTGTCACTTAGTTAGTCAGTCCCGTTCATTTAGGCTGCGTTCATACTGAAGGTCTTAATGCACGAATCCGATTTGTTCGTGTTTCTCCGACTCGAGTGAGGCATTAACGTGACGGTCTGAACGGGACAAGTCGCATAGAAGTAGACCATTTCAAATCCAATCCGGGTCACTTTTGTATGTGGTTTAAATCCAATCTGGGATGACCAGATGGCTTTTTTTCATTCACCTCAAGGAACTGTGCCATGGCAAAATGAAATGGCGTGCCGAGGCACTCTCAATCAGTGATGATGTGTCAAATGCGTGTAAACTGTCTGGTGTTGAAAATTAAACTTCAAAACAAGTCTTTTTGCACCAAACCTGTGCTTTATTCTTCATAAAAAATTGAAAATAATTTGACATATTGTGATAAAAAGCTGGCAGTTTTTGGCCTGCTAGGTCACTGCCTCGTGTGGCCATTTGCTTCCGAACACACACATACTTTTCTAGGAGGTTCTTCCATTTTTTAAGCTGATCTCTTAGGCTGATCTCCAGCCCCGTATTTTCAGCAATCTTCTTCCACGAAATTGCTTGCCATTAGGCAACCTTTATAATGCCTTGACGAAACATTATACAGGTGGTCGTACTTGTGGACCTCTTCTTTGATGATCCTAACGTCGGCTCTGTCCATTTTTGAGTGTAGCCCAAGAATGTTTGTAAATGGCGGTGATTTCGCGCTGAAACGGGAACAGCAGTCTGAGCGGAGCAATCGCAGTCAATTTGTTTCAAGTCACCACGCGTTGACGTAACCCGTAGTCAGGATTTTGTGGAGGTGCACGTCAGGCTACGGCGTTGGGTCCTAAATCAGGTCTGCCTTGATGGCGTAGGTCCGCCGCAGAAGCATAACTCAGTCTTTAGTAGTGTACTACTTTTCTGAAGAGACTCAAGACTACATATGATGACATACTATCAACTTTACAGAAGTTTAAAACCCTTTCGCCAGTAGCTACAAGGCGAGCAAAAGCTGAGCAGCGAGAACATCACGAGGGTGGAGGAGAGAAATGTCGGAGACTCCAGCTGGACTAGGTTTGTCAGGGCCTCCAGTGCCTCCACCCATCTCAGCCAACTCTGGCAGGTGTGCATGTCTTATCCAAATTAAAGGTTGGATGTCAGACGAGTTGAGCGGCCACAGGCGCAGGCTATCACCATCAGCAGCCTTTAAAAGCCTCACCTCATCGCCAGATCAACTCGTCTAGTTCTGCTGTCTGTTGCATCACACATTGCTTACATTTTGTCTTCGATTCTCGGCTCACGATTTTTGCTTTTGCCACAGGACCTGTTTCTGCAGGTCCTTATTGGATCCCTACGCCTGGTTCTTCCCTGAGCAATGCTGGCCTCTGGCCGGTCCGATTTCCACCAACTTGGTTCGCAATAAACACATTTGTGGATAAGTCTGTTGTGCTGATGTCTGCTCTGAGATCCCTCATATCCATGCACCCTAACAAAGGGGACTTCACGCACGGCAGCAAAATGTATTTTATCTATTATCTCAGTGTTGGTTAGGGCGCAAATTTGACAAATTAAGTCTATCCTCTGCTACTCGAGGGCCCAAAAACTAAACGCACGCGGTTACGGGGGATGTATCTTTATGTCTCCATTTTCTTAACAGACTAATGAGAGTGGAAAAGGTGGCATATTCTAAAGAGCAAGCGATTCTCTCGTCAGCATTTTGCGATCTGAGTTGGGGGAAACTGATGGGATTATTTCTTAATTATAATACCAGTGCAAAAATGATATTTCAATATGATCATCTTAACACTGATGTGCAATGAACGGTTTCCTATTAAAAGTATCTTTTCAGAGCAAGAAATTTGACAACCCACTACATACACCTCAGTTTTAACAATAGTTACCAACCAAGGTGGGTAGAGTAGCCAAAAATTATTCAAACGTACTCAAGTAAGAGTAGCATTACTTCAAAATATTACTCAAGTAAAAGTAGTCATTCAAAAAATTACTAAAGTACAAGTAAAAAGTATTTGGTGAAAAGAATACTCAATTAATGAGTAACATTGTGAGTAACTGCTTACAAATTTGATTTTTAAAAAAATCGTATTTCTTTTTCTCAGCACAAAGTTATCTATATGAACTGCTGTTGCAATGATGCTGTACAATAACCCATTATGTAACCACATTGGGCAAAATAAATACATTAAAAAAAGTTTTTTTTTAAATTCCGCCGAGAGGAAAAAAAATGACAGAAATGAAGCATTATTCGTCCAAGAGCATGAGTGCCCTCTAGTGGAGAAAATAGTTCCTAGTTTGAATAGTGAATAATTCCTTCATAGTTGCTATTATGAAATTAAAAGGATCATATCTCTGGTTTTCGGTGGTCAATCGGTGCCAAATAATGGCTGGGAGAGAAGTTATAATCTGCGCTTTCCAGTCATGTTGAGGGCAGCGCTCTATGTCAAATACTTCATTGCTTTAAAGACCCCACGTGATTGAACAGGCTGGAATGATCATAGAACGGCAAGCTTGTTTCTGATTAGTATAATGGAGTCATATGATTACTGTTGCGACGTCTCATTGGTGGAATTGGTTGAGCTACTCTTGGCATTGCTGAAAAAAAAAGAAGTAAATCTAATATTTAGAATAAAAAGGAAAAATGTAACGACTTGTGTAGCGCAAAGTAGAGGAGTAAGAATAGCATTTTTTTCTTCACAAATCTACACAGGTGAAAGTTAAAAGTATGGCTTAGTAAAACTACTCTAAGAAGTACATTTTTCTTAAAAAGTTACTCAACTAAATGTAACAGAGTACATGTAACACTTTACATTTAGAACGAGGAAAATGCGACGAAGAGAGCTGCAAAATGTCATTGTTTCAATCTCTCCAATATTTTTACAGGATATTCTTTTTATCTCAGTTTTTTCCCCAATTGTTAGATAAATGGTATGGTCATGACAAATAACAGTCTTGTGGTAAATGGAATATGAAATATTAAAAATGCATTTATTTATTATGACATGGCAAAATTACTCCGTAATGGTCAAAACTGTCAACTTCTTGCCTCTTTTCTTTTGTCATTTACCTGTTTCGGAGCGCGTAAACAAACCAGGAGGTGTGAAAGCTAGCCGACATACTAACCCAAACCAATGGATATTTCAAAGTCTTATTCTCCCCTTTCGAAGCGGAAATCACACATAACTACCCCGGATCATCTCACACGGCGGCGGGGTTGTCAGTTGTCTTCGCTGATCGGCAATCCGCCCGGCGGCAAGCAAGTTACAGCTCGTCGTTCCCCTGCTGCAGGCGGGAGAGCTCGTTTGGCGGGGAAGCAGCTGGAGAATTAGCGTCTTAAGTGGGACAAACTCAAACTCCGCTCACCATTTTGGCGGTGCTCTCCAGCGTTTCGTAGTTCACATCTTCAGTCCTTGGTTCTCGTTCGGTAATTGTTGTCGTTTTTGAAAGCTTAGGTTTGTAAAAAATTACGAATATACAGTACATCTTGTTTCTTCTGTCCTCAGGTAGTTTTGGCTAAGCAAAGCAAATGACCGTCTCTAAGGTGCTAGCCACATGATCTGTTCGAAAATCAATTTTGACCCATTGTAAAAAAAAATTATTTTTTTTTGTTAATTTTATTCATTTTTGTTTGTTTTATTGATTTACAACTTTTATAGACAAAATTTTACTAGCAAACTCTTAATTTTAAATTCATGGAAAGTAAATAACATGCAATGACGTAGCCATGTGGAGGAGAAATTAAAAAACTTTAAATAACCATTATGTGCTGGACCGGTCAAATATATATACAGTATTTGCCTGATTTCTTGTATTATCTAATGATATTCTTCTAACTCTTCCCCATGAAATATTGCACACATACACCTTATTAAGTTGTTCCTATCACATGTCAACTATTTATCGTAAAATTTCCCAATTCCTTCTCTGAATATGACAAATTTGTTCTCATACAGATTGAATTGCATCTCCTCTTCCCTATAGCCCCAATATTCCTTCCAGTTTTATTTTTAGGTTCATGTGTTGGTTAAATAGTAATAAGAATGTAAACTGGCTGCAAATGTACTTTACCGCAGGTTCATTCTTTCATGGTGATGGTGGTCTTCATATATGTTTGTTGGTGCGTGCAGTCTTGACTGCATGAAAGGCTTTAGCGGTAATGGTGTTCAGTCTACTGGGACACACATGATAGCTGTCACGGTGATGAACTCTTTAACCTGCAGCTGAACCCTCCCAAAGGTGTGCACACTTGCCGTGGCTTTTTATGACTTTTCTCATTATGGCCTGCAGTTTTAACGCAATTCAATACAACCCCTGGAAAAAAGTATAGAATCACTAGTCTCGGACGAGCACTCACTCAGACATTTTATCATGTAGAACAAACTCAGGTAAAAGCGTGAAAAAATAATGAATTACTTCAAAAGTGCAACTCTCTAGCATTCAGTAACACTAAAAGAAATGAATAAAAAACATTGTGGTGGTCAGTAAATGTTACTTTTATGGAATCATGAAAAACAAACAAAGAAATAACAATCAAAACACATCTGTAGTATTTAGTAGCACCACCTCTAGCTTTTATGACAGCTTGCAGTCTCTGAGGCATGGACTTGAGTATTCTTCATCAATTTGGTGCCAACTCTCTTTGATTGCAGTTGCCAGATCATCCTTGCAGGTCGGAGCCTTGCTGTGGACCTTTTTTTTTTTTTTTCAATTTCCACCATAGGTTTTCAATAGGGTTGAGATCTGGGCTGTTTTCAGGCCATGACATTGACTGGATGAGTCTTTCTCCATGGAATACTTTAAAAGTTTTAGCTCTGTGTAATGATGCATTGTCATCTTGGAAAATGACAAACATATTTTCAATTGAAGGGATAAGAAAGCTGTTAAAATCTTAATGCAAACTTTTTGCATTTATTGAAGATTTAACCACAGCCATCTACCCAGTGCCTTTGCCTGACATGGAGCCCCATATTATCAAGGGCTGAGGGAATTTTGATGTTTTCTTCAGGCAGTCATCTTTGTAAATCTCACTGGAACAGCACCAAACAAAGGTTCCAGCATCATCACCTTGTCAAGAGTCAAGAATCTGCATCGGACAAGGTGATGATGCTGGAACTTTTGTTTGGTGCTGTTTCAGTGAGAGTGAGCGAGACTGGTGATTCCATACTTTTTGCTAAGGGTTGTATTCCACTGTGATGTGTGTCATATTCAGGGGGCCTCGTTTCCATAGCATGAAGATGAGAGAAACTTTAAGACAATAAGATAAAAAGAGATGTACTTTTTTTTACTTTTAACCTTTAGTACTTCGTTGCAGTGTTGCACTCGGACGCGATTTGATATCTGCCAAAACGGAAGGAAATTGGTTTCATTTGGATTCTATCATGCTTTGTTAAACAAATTCTTACCTCACGGAATGTCAATCAAAAAAGTTAAAATTATCAAAGACATTTACCAATCATAATCTTGATGCTCGCACTGGACACACCATAAAAATGTGTGTTTAATCTCTTAATAGTATAACAAACATCATTAGATTACTGGGATTCAGTTACATAGGAGTTAATTGTCACAGATGTGAACAGTGTCAGATGCAGTGATAGCACTTTGCTAAATGACCTGGCCCTAGGCTGCGTTTGCAGCCTTATTCGAGTGACTGATTCACGTGTTTATTTATTTATTTTTTTTTGTGCCGATGAGCTCATGTCCCTGTTTGACTAGCTCGACAGCAAGCTACAACTGGAAAGTGATCTAATTAACAGCATCAACAAACTATGCAAAAAAAAAAAAAAAAGCTCAACAGTCACTCTTCTCTCTGCAAGGCATGCAAACATTATCTACATTTTCTGCCCTGTTGGCAGAAAAAGGTTATTGATTCCTATCTCTGCTTTTACAGCAACAACGCTCGCTGTCACTCAAATAATGAGTGAGGAGAGACAACTTTTTCCTTAGATCAGCACCAAATTCTACACATTCATCAGAATCAACGTCATGTTTATCGACCAATTTCAACAAACATGCCACTACAACAAAAAGTACATTTAGGATTTAACACCTAAGCAAGGTGTGACATTTACTGTCACAAGACATACATGAGAAACTGATTTTCATTCAAAATTGAATTTTTTCAATGATGTGCAAAATAACAGTTACCAAAAACACCATATCTTATCCCCAACCTCCATCTCTTAATTTACAACTTTCCCTCATTTCCGCACATCTAAATGCAAAACATCAATTTTAACTACCTAAGAACATAGGATGTATACACTGTACATGTGTACAATAAAATAGAACATAATGTAAACAAAAACATAATGTTTTTGAAATATAAAATAGCACCATATGTGAACAAAAATAACAAACTAGGCCTGCAAGCAGGAATGAACAGGCCCTCGCAGTTGGTGGCAGATCATCCCCTTCTCGCCATCTCATGAGAAACTAAAATGTGCTTGAAACTCACCTCTTTTTTTGTGTGGAACCTGTTTTGTGTTGTGGGCATGGCTGACAGAGAAGTTTTTGTATATCCTAAGATGAGAAATACATTCACACACCTAGGTGAAAAGCCCTACAAAAAAGAAGGAAAAGCTGAACTCTGCAGCCATGCCCTTATTCAAAACCCAAATGATTCTTCCAATAGCCTACCACCAGTGTTGTTAATTTTACTTTAAAAAAGTAATTAATTACAGTTACAAATTACTTCTCCCAAAAAGTAATTGCGTTAGTAACTCAGTTACCTGAATGTAAGAGTAATTAGTTACTTGGCAAAGTAACTAGTGATAATTTTCATGTTTTGTTTTTTTTTTTCTCAAAAAAAAAAAAAAAAAAAAAAAAAAAAAAAGGTCACACAATGTGAAGTTTAAAGGGTTTTTGGGACAATTGGCCCTAGCCCAATTCTTTACCCTCCACTTAACTAGACACAAGGGTATTGCGATAACTAGATAGTAACCATTGCTATGTGTGGTCATTTAAAGTTGTGAATCATCTGTTAAAGTTGTTAAAATTGCTCCCGCTATTGCATTAGTTCCCTTCTGTCTACTTTCAACATGTGTAAGTTTTAAAACTGTTTCATCATTTAAAGATAGAAAAGTCAAGATTTTGGACCATTTTAGATAAGAAAAAAAAAAAAAAAGTAGGTTCGTTAGGAAGGATCTCTACAACAGAGCCTTCTTGAGAGGTCTACTGCTTTAAGATGGCGGCTGTTTACTAACGCATGTAGACCTTAAACATGTTGCCAATGCAGCCGTGTCTAACATTTGCATCTAGTTCTATAATATGTGATATCTACCGTATCATGTGGGCGTAGTTTGTAGGCTACAGTCAGGTATTATTGGAGCCATCTAGCATCGCGTTTGCAACAGCGTCTTCCCCACTCCTGCTCTGCTCTCTCGTCTCTGTGAGTCCGTATCTCTGACTTTTTTTATTCAACCAACTTAGCAACGCATAGTAACGCATGCCTTTTCCGCCTCAGTAACGGTAACGGCGTTGCCAAGATGAGAAAAGTAATTAATTAGATTACTCACCACTGAAAAAAATAACGCTGTTAGTAACGCCGTTATATTGCAACGCTGTTATCAACAACACTGCCTACCACACAAATTCTATTTTTAGACTGTGACGTCGCCATCGTAATACGGAAGTGGGTCATTATAGACATACCCTCGCATACAATCGATGTTATTCCTGCTTGTTTTTTCCGGTAATCTTTCAAAAAAGAACATGCCGATCAAACACTGCTGCTATGGAACTTGTAGAAACGACTGTAGACATTACGAGATATGAAGGAAAAGTTCCCGAAACCAAAAACTCAGAGGAAAAAAATGTGAAGAATTGATCAACTTGCGCGGACGTCCAAAAGACCAGTTTACCGCCAGAAAGGTGAAGCCATTCACATTTCATATGCAGTAAACATTTTGTCAGGGGCCATGGTGGTCCTACAGAGGACAAAGAGGTAAGCCATTTTGATATTTTTACTTATTTTTTAGTGTGGCATTTTGCCGTGCTGCTTCTGTCTGACAATGAATGACCTGTAAAAATTAAAATGGTATCTGACTGCCACTGTTACCGTTTCTGTTGAAAAAAAAAAAAAAAAAAAAAAAAACTTTAGTAAGGGAGAAGTGTAAATGAATAATACAATAAAGGTTTGTTAATAATGAAAAAATAAAAAGTGTTCGTTGGCTGTCACTGAGTAGCATTTGCGATTGCTACACAAAAATAGCAATGTAAATGCCCCCGAGAACGGTCAGACGTAAGACAACCAGATGATATAATATATAAAAAAAAACAGAGTGTATGGTGGTAAAGGATAGATTGTTGAAAAAGGAGAGTGTCATTGTCAGTGGCGTAAGGACATCATTTTCAGACAGAATTGGTAGGTTTAGCTCAGTAAACATCTCGTTCGTACACTATATCCATGCATTTACTATTAGGGTCAAACTAGAGCTTGACCCGCCTAGCAACAGTTGCTAACGAATATTAATAAGCGAAAGTGACGTGTTGCTGGCGGTATGCCATTGGGCCAATTCTACCTAGTGTGCCAAATTTTGTGGCTCTATAAGCTGCCTAAGTCCCTGAAGAAATCTACTTCCTTTTAATGGCGAACAAAGGGTTGTCATGGCAACAGACAGAAACATGTGGACGTGGGCTTTAAAACAGTAGTATTACTTAAGGTCTTGTCACTACACTGACCAACCTCAAAGGAACTGGACATTTATAAGTAAAATGAGTGACTTTCTGTTGCCACTATTTAGCGCTGTAGGGTTCATCAAGGACTGGAGGTTTGGTGCAGATATCTGCTAAGTTATGGCTGTTTAAAATTTGTGGTGAGACAAAACGGCGACAGTCATGTTCACTTTTCTGTTTGGACCCCTCTGCTTCATCGAAATGTCAATATTTTTCATCAGGCACCTGAACACATCCTTCAAAAACAGCCTTCGGTCACAATTCTCTCTCTTTAAAAGCCAGTAAAATCTGGAACAGTGTACCACTCACCATCAGGCAATGTCCCACAATACGAACTATCAAAACTCTGCTCAAGCAGTGGTTGAAAGCAAATCAGTCTTGCAATCACTTTTAGTAACGTATTGTATTGTGTTGTTTTATTGTAATCTTTTGTTATTTCTTTTCTTTTTGTATCTTTGTGTCACCTGTTTAGGGACTACAGATGTAAATTAGCATATTCTTGCTACAATCTGGCATATTTACATCTTTTTAGATGCTCATCAATGTGCACTGTCCCTATTAAATAAATAAATAAATAAATAACAATAAATGTCTTAAGGCTCATCTGATGAGGGTTTACGTCTAATAGGTAATTTTTCAATGCAGTCGTGTTCAGGCTGGGATACGGCTCATACATGTCTGATATGAAAAAGACTGAAGCTTGGATTATTGAGTTATTAGTCATTTACTGATTCGAGGATTGATTAGTTTTCCCTGAGACCATGTGACGTCAACACTTTTGAGTCGTAGCTGTAAAATTGAATTCGTCCACAGACAAGATTCGTAGTCATCTAAAAGAGAGTTCTATTCACACACCCACAAAAAAATGTGCCGTTAGAATTTTGTGGTTACAGATACAAATGCCTAAGTAAGAACACAAATGTGTAAATATGAGTATGAATCTTTTATATACGAACATGAATGTGTAAATACGAGTACAAAGCTTTTGACAGCTATCTCAATAGATTTGCTGTGCGCTTTCGCACATAGACGCGAGTCAATTGTCTCGTCGGACTCAGATTCACACGCTGGGAGAACTCCATTGAATAAATAAACAACAAATATCGGTGTGAAGGAATCTGACCTTTGACTGTGAGACTGCCAATATCATGCCAGCTGAACCTCCAGACCCGCGCTGGCGCAGCTCCAACGACCCGGGCCGGAGAGGTACCAATGACCCGGGCCGGAGAGGAACCAACGACCCGGCCAAAAGGCCAAACTCAGCGCGCTCACCTTAGTCTTAACCCCTTGCACTAACTCCATTTTGAAAGCTGGAAAAAGGCATCGAAGCACAAGTTGACAATTTACTCAAGTCGACAGCGATCAAACAGCAAGGCAAAACAGCAACAGACCCAGGCGAGGAGTCAGACTGGTTCCAGGGTCGCCATATCACAAGTCAACAAAAGATTCCCAAGAAAAAATGACAACTATTAGTTAAACATTCAGTTTCTTTGAAGGCTCTCGCAGAGCGGGCTGTAGGCAGGAAGAAAGGTGTGTATCGGTGTTGTTTTGGGAGTAGTGTCTGTTTGTGGATTGGACAGGAGGATTCGGGAGTTACTCTTGTCAGGGCAACAAGGGTTGTGGATTTTGCCGCCTCAGCGTCACGTGAGTGCTGATTGTTCACTTCTCGGTCACGGGTTCCTCCCTATCAGATGTTCCTTGTCAAGACAAGATATTCCGCCATTTGTTCTGGACTGTCCGGAAGAACTGATTGCGGGAGTTGGTGGTGCAGACGTGGGCTTGTAGATGTCTTTCCTCGTCAGCGTCGGGCTTCCGTGATCAAAAGGCGTCATGTATCCCTTATGCCCTATGTCAAATATATTCTGCTTGTTTTCCTTAAACTATGATATAAATGCTATTTATTTTATACTGGGTGTGTTAAAGTAATACAAACAGTCAAACAGTAAATACGAGAAAAGATATTCATTCATTTTCAATTTGCCATGTAGCCCAAAAAACCTTCGAGGATAGATTAGTTTTCCTTAAGACCACGTGACGTCATTTCAACACTTTTGAGTCGTAGCTTTAAAACTGAATTCATTCACAGACAAGATTCGTAGTCGTCAAAAAGAGAATTCTATTCACACACCCTCAAAAATATTTTGTGGTTACAGATACAAATGCCTAAGTAAGAACCCGAATGCGTAAATATGAGTACGAATCTTTTATATACGAACACAAAAGTGTAAATACGAGTACAAATCTTTTTGACAGCTATCCCACTCCATAGATTTGCACGCATTTGCACATCACTGCGAGTCAATTGTCTCGTCGGACTCAGATTCACACGCTAGGAGAACTCTGTGTAATAAATATATAATAAATATCGGTGGAAATGCATGACACTACACCAGCACTTTATTAAGCTTGTTGTTAACACTTTTTTAATGTAAATCTGACGTTAGTAGATTGCTTTCTTCTTGGAGATGCGTGTGTGGCAGCCTGGCAGTTTTTTTAACATGGAGTTTTAACAGTTCCTGTCATATTTTTGGGATCAAAGCACTGTTCCGACCCCAACATTTATACCGGAAAGTTGTTCCGGCTCACTTACGTGGAGATTTTTTTAATGTCGGGCGCTTGGTATGCAAGCAGGGAAAGCAGCACAAAGTCAAAAAAAGCACACCAGAGTGGCCAAAACATTGACTTATTTCAAATTCACAAAGGAGGGTACATTTGCGTCCTGTCTCTTCAATGCCAAGCTTGGCTGCACGTCGGCCGTGAATGAACACCTAAGGCGCCGTCACCCAGTTGTAATTTTGGAAGACAACAGGATACAATTACAAGCCAGAAGATCGTAAGTCCATCTAACTAACTAACGACATGTTTTATTGAAGTTGCTAAGCCTGTCGCGATATGCAATGAGTCCATTTATCGCACGGTAAATAAAAATGAGGGCGTTAACTTTCACGGCTGTGTTATATCGCCGCGTGCGGGTGCATACATTTGTGCGTGCTGATGGCATATGAGTCTTCAGTTCCTTTCACAGATGATTATTGGTCATCAGCACGCCGTATAATTAGAGTTCAGACATACAAAATAAGGAAACACATCTATATTAAACACTGTACACGTGAGCATTGCTACATTGAGGCTGATGGGGAAAAAAGACAACCTAGCCTTCTACAAAATATTGGCAGTCTTCTCCCAAACGCAAACTTGCAGTTAAAAGGTGACACTACAAACATGAAAAATCATTGGTTAACAGCATTTACAAACAAACAAACAAGAAAAAAAAAAAAGATTATTGACACCACATGCAATGACAAAAAAAGCTTTTTTTACGGAGTGTAAAGCTTACTGTTAGCGGTTTAGCAAACGTACTTTCGGTAAACATTTCAAAATAAAATCACATCATGTTCGTCATATACAAGTAAATAATTATTTCTGGGGTTAATCCTACATACTTCAGAATTCATATTCTACACTAAGAATACCTTTAAAATGATACCCTTTATGAAAAATCTGATAAGCGAATGAATAATTATTATACTACTATTATATATCTAGTAGTATTCTATAATATTAATGCTAATGCTAGATTTTTTTAAAGAACTGTTTTGAATCACATTGGAAAGGCGAAGTCAGTGTTCTGAATCTGTTTACATTCCATTCTTTTGCACTAGTACATGCTATCAGTATTTGACCTCATTGTTTATTTGTGATTTATTGTTGTTATTTACATGTTTATTTGTATTTTAATAAAGAACTTAAGTGTTACAAAATTTTTCTGTGAATTAATAAGCGTCATCAAATATTTCATTGCTAGAAAAGGAAAAAAAGAAAAAAATATATTGGATTAGTCGACTAATCATAAAAATAGTCGGCTGACTAATCGGGAGAAAATTAGTCGTTTGAGACAGCCCTAGTTGTACAGTGTACTGGAACATATTTCTCACCTTTTTAACCCCCTGACCCATTTTCATGCCTGCTTTTTGCAATAAGTACTGCAAAATGAACATTGCAGAAGTGTGCATATAAGCAGATAATGCAGAATGTCCTAAAGCCAAGTGTTCCAGTAGTGTATGTGGTGCGGGTAGTAGTATTGTTACTGTAAATGCAGCTCAAAATTGTTATATATATTCAGTAACGATGCGACAAGAATAATAATGGCTTTGCTGTCAAAACAAAAGTGGCTAAATAAGGGCAATCTGCCAGTATGGAATTATAAATTTACTGTTTACAGAGTTAATGGCCAAGGAGAAGATGCCGAAAATACTAAAATTCACCTGTAAACTTGGCAAAAGTGAAAAATCCATGCCTTTTCCTTCTTAAACAAACCCATAATGATTCAGATTTTTTTTTTTTTTTTTTTTTTAATAAATAATGAATAGAAACATCCATCCATCCTAGAACATATTTTAAACTGTATACAATTATACTCCCAATGGAAAGCATCATCTTGTATGTCATGGTACATTATCTCACTGTGTAAACACAGATGTGGAGTGTGAGTGTATGTATGTGTGCCTGTACCTGCTTGATCCTGTTGATAAGAAACACACACACGTGTGCGCACCCCCACGAACACACGCAGCAAAGTTGTGTGTAGGTGCACGTGTGCTCAGACAGAAGCTTTGTCTCCTAAAGACACCAGCGAATGTTGCCTGGCGACAGGTATCAATTGTGGTGCGTTTCCTTGGAGACAGTCTAGCGGGTGGGGCATGGATGAGAAAAACACAGTGCCTTTTCCCACCACCCAACCCCAAATGCAGTAGTGATCTTGAATTCATTGGAAGAATAATAGAAAAAGTCCAAGCGAAGTTGCATAATTGAAATCTATTGCGGCAAGGCATTCTAAAAGGAAGCTTGAAAAAAACTTTCTCATTGTCTCAACACTTAAACATTCACCAGAGCATTAGAAAACCAGCACACGCACATTTTTTCTTCCACTTTCTTTTCCACTCTGAAATAAAAAAAATAAAAATAAAAACATTGTCACACTTTATATTCAGTAACCAGCAAACATCAAATGCTGAGGCCAGTTTGAAAGGACATTAAACTTTTTCATTGCTTGCAAGCATTACAAAAATATTTTTTTTACATAGCGTACTTTAGATGTTCTTACATACATGCGCAAATCTGCCTCGTCTATTTCGCGCTTTTCTGACACCAAAACATTCCCGCACACGTCCGCAGTGAACCGCGTCATCAACCAAGCTCTCTTCAGCACCTTGACCCACTGTACTTATTTCACATCGATTTGTTAAGTAAATATTTTAGTCTGTTATAAACTGTCGAGTTGCCCGAGGCAGTTGAGAGAGTAAAATATTGTAGCGATTGTTATTTAATCTGTTCCGCCACGATGAATGATGGGTAGTTGTGCCAACCAAGACTGAGATTATTGGTTACTGTTGTTATGTCATGTATGTTCTGGTCAATAAAGTGTTGTTCCTTGTCGTTTCTCGTGCGCAATGTTCCATCTAAGGGCGCTTTCACATTTGACCAAGAGGACCAGGGTCCGGTTGGAGAGCTACCTCGCAACAACACTCGCAAATGACTTGTTGAAAAGGTTCAGCATTCACACTGCGCCAACCAAACTTTCAAAGTAGCATCACATGGACGAAAGGTGCTCTCATTGATTGGTCAAATAGAAAAGGAAATACTTTCCTCTTGGGGCGGGGGGGAGCATGCATAAATTAAGTCGCCACTCTAACTCTATGCCGAGCGAATTGGAGTTAAAAAAAATAAAAAAATGCGTAGGGAAAAATTAAACCATGAAAGGGAACCGTGTGGTACCCCAAGTCACACAGGTATGCAATCACTCTCACTTTCATGACTTTTTAGATTGTCTTCCAGGAGAGCGAGACTCACGAAACGGCCGCCCCGAAAGGCTCAGTCTGTCTCGGCCAGTCATGTTACAGAAAAAAAAAAAAAAAAAAATGTTCCTGGCTTGTAATCATTTTATTTGTGTTGCTTGGTTCCAAACTAAATGGAAAAAGTGCCACTAAAAAGGTAAACGTTTGGTTTTGCTCAAATTAGAGGCTATATTAGAAATTTCCGGTTTTATGCTCTAGTTAAGCAGAAAATACTGATGTTAAATGTCATTTCTCTGTGTTTCAGGTCAAACTACAGTGGTATGAAACAGTATCTGATCCTTTTGGAATTTCTCACATTTATGCATAAAATCACCATCAAATGTTATCTGATCTTTGTCAAAATTACACAGATTAAAAAACTGTCTGCTTTAACTAAAAGCACCCAAACAATTATAGGTTGTCATATTTTAATGAGGATAGCATGCAAACAATGACAGAAGGGGGAAAATAAGCAAGTCAACCCTCTGCCTATGGAGACCTAAAGAGCAATTGAAACCAATTTTTACCAAACAATTCAAGTCAGGTGTGTGCCCAATCACTGAGTGGTTTAAAGCTGCCCTGCCTACAATAAAACACACAGCTAGTAAGAATTTTCTTGATGAAAACTATTGTCTGATGTACATCATGGCTCGGTCAAAAGAGCTGTCTGACGACCTGCGATCAAGGATTGTTGATTTGTATGAAGATGGGAAAGGATACAAAACCATCTCTAAAAGCCTGGATGTTCATCATTCAAAAGTCAGAGAAGTTGTCTACAAGTTTGGCACTGTTGCTTCTCTCTCTCAAGGAGTGACCGCCCAGCAAAGATGACGCCAAGAGTTCAGCGCAGAATACACACAGAGGTAAAAAAGAACCCTAGAGTGTCTGCTAAAGACTTAGAGAATCACTGGCACAGTCCAATATCTCTGTGCACAGATCAACTATATGTATAGCTATGGCCAAGAATGGTGTTCATGGGAGGACTCCACGGAGGAAGCCACTGCTGTCTAAAAAAACAACATGCTGCTCGTTTAATGTTTGCAAAAAGGCACTTGGATACGCCACAGAAGTTGTGGCAAAATATTTTGTGGACTAATGAAACCAAAGTTGAATTGTTTGGGAGTAATAAAAAACGTCATGTGTGGAGGAAAAATGGAACAGCTCACCAACATCAAAACCTCATCCCCACCGTGAAGCATGGTGGAGGGAGAATCATGATTTTGGGCTTTTTTGCTGCCTCAGGGCCTGGACAACTTGCAATCATTAATGGAAGAATGAATTCAAAAGTTTATCAGAGTGTTTTGCAGGAAAACCTGAGGCCGTCTGTCAGACAGTTGAAGCTAAAAAGAGGATGGATGCTGCAACAAGACAAAGATCTAAAACACAGAAGTAAATCAACTTCAGAATGGTTTCAGAAGAACAAAATACATGCTCTGCAGTGGCCAAGTCAAAGTCCAGACTTGAACCCCATTAACATGCTGTGGCATGACCTAAAGACAGCGATTCGTGCCAGACATACCAGAAATCTGACTGAACTTTTGTAGAGGAGAACTGGCCAAGATTTATCCTGATCGATTTGCCAGACTGGTCTGCAGCTACAGGAAGCGTCTGGTTGAAGTTATTGCTACCAAAGGGGGGGCCACAAAATATTAAATGTGATGGTTCACTTACTTATTTTTTTTCCCCTTCTGTCATTGTTTGCATACTATCCTCATTAAAATATGAAAACCTATAAATGATTGGGTGGTTTTAGTTAAAGCAGACAGTTTTTTCATCTGTGTGATTTTGACAAAGATCAGATCACATTTGATAGTGATTTATTGCAGAAATGTGAGCAATTCCAAAAGGTTCGGATACTTTTTCATACCACTGTAAGTCTATAAAATAAAGAGGAATATGTACGTATACTGTACATATACATAGTATATTATATGGCGGAAAACACAGACAAGACTGAAAAAGCAGTTTCTGCTCTTGCACCCCTCTTTGAAATAAAATGCTGTATTTTAAGCCAAAAGAAAAGTTGTGTTTGAAAGAATAATACAATATGTCTATATGCTGCCATAGCAGTTCATGGCGCATTAAGCCCACGAACTTTTTTTAAATTTGTCTGTTTTACCCTGGAAACCCCCGTTTACAGACGTCGCACAACCGCTTTTGTTTCAACCCAGCCATAAAAAGAAGTGTTTATGTTTATTATTCGAAATGTCTATCATTTTTAGCTTAGAATCATTAATCAATGTCCAATATTTAGTTTAAAAAAAAAAAAAAAAAAAAAAAACTTTATAAAATTATTCACTTGCATGTTTTAAACTTTTCAACTAAATTTGAAAAATTTGAAAAACGTTTAAAAGGGTAAATATATCTCCACCACTCCTTGATGTCTGCGATTTCTGCATCGCGACCGTTGTTATATTACCATGTTTCTCGCATAAAATCCCCCCCAAATCCAGCTGTGGCCATTCACATCTGTGTCTTGACACTCCGTGATACATTCTACATGGAGTTTTTGGATCGAAACAAGGTAAGTACGCAATAAAATCTCGTTAAAATCATGGCATCTTTTATTATGCTCTCGCGTGCTCTCACCTCCGGTTAGGGTTTTTATGTTAAAATTTTTTTTTTTAAATGCCCTTCTCTTCAAAACTTTTCTTCCCCCAGAAAATTGAGATTTTAAGCTTTCCAATGATGTACTGTATCACACATGCATATTAGACAATTTTGAAATTTGGCCAAATTGGGGGTCTCAGAGCGGAACTTCAAGTCACTTGAGTGTTTTCCGCCTTATATATATTTACACACTGTATATATAAAAATATTAGAAAGTACAACACTAAAAGTAAAGTACAAAAAAAAAATTCAAAGTTTTGACCATAAGCCCAATTATATGGGGAAACAAAATTGTTGTTCTATGTAAATGCGACGAAACAAACTAAAAAAAAACTTATAACCTGGTAACAAAACATGTGTTACATGGTGTAAACAGTGACAACTTGTTTTGATATGACTTAAGGGTTTTATGGTATGCACCCACACTAATAAATGAACATTTATATGTTTATGAAAACATAATGGATCCACTCCCCCATAAATATCCATCTCAGTAAAATTGAAGCCCATCCAGCAGATGAAGATGGACCAAAAAAAAGCATTTAGAAAATCCCAAAGTGCAGTGGCGAGCGGATGTAGTTAGGAAATTAAAGTGCTCATTGTGCAGAAACCACCAAAATAAATAATCAATGGAACATACAGAAACCTTTTGCCAGAAAGGCTTTGTATAAATCGTTTCCAGGAAATGAACAGCATAAATGAGATGTCTCATCATGACCATGAAGCTGATTTATTAGAATTTGGGTTTTGTGGTGAATCACTGAACATATGAACTAAGTTCTACTTTACCATCTATGGTAAATGGTAAAACTAAACAGCCTGCAAACTGTTATTTAATCATGCAAATGAAACAAAACTGCGATTCCAAAAACAATGGCAAACCAAAAATGAAACGGCAGATTCAAAAACAAGACGGCAAGTCAAAACACATAACGGCAAATCCAACGGTTAGTGCGAAGGTTAGTGGCTCAGTTCTATGATGTCCATAGCCCCCTTCCAAACGTTGTGCGACCATGGCACCAGTACGCAATGGTTGGTTGAATAAAACTACAATACGATACACATGATTTACTGTACTTCATTTTGCACAGAAAAAGTATACGATACCTTCACAAATTCACATTATAACATTGCCGTTAAGTGCAACATCTACAGCATATATCGGCTAGACCTTACAAGTAGCTTAGCTTGTTCCACTGGCGGAAACTGGCAACAGCAAGTTAACAAAAAAAAAAAAATCCAACAGGCACCAGCAAGTAAAAATAAATAAATAAATAAATAAACTTGGCTTCCAATCAAAAAACAAAACGGCAAATAAAAAATACACAACAACAATTAAGAAAAAACAACGGCAAATCAAAAAACAAAATTACAGAAAAGGTAGGTATCAGTCAAAAAGTACACTCATCGCTGATTGGATGAATCTACCATTAAGAGTAGGTACTGTGGAGCAAGGAAGTTGATCCGCTTCTGGCGTGGTATTTGAAAATGAGCATTACCAAAGTCACGAACGTGGCTGCCGCTATACATGTGCATCCCG
This sequence comes from Corythoichthys intestinalis, assembly GCF_030265065.1. Lineage (NCBI taxonomy): Eukaryota > Metazoa > Chordata > Actinopteri > Syngnathiformes > Syngnathidae > Corythoichthys > Corythoichthys intestinalis. Next base: position 52,038,574 of record NC_080406.1, read on the forward strand.
AAGAAAAATATTCATTTACACTGCTGGCCAAAAGTATTGGCACCCCTGCAATGCTGTCAGATAATGCTAAATTTCTCCCAGAAAATGATTAAAATTACAAATGCTTTGGTAGGAATATCTTCATTTATTTTGCTTGCAATGAAAAAACACAAAAGGGAATGGGGAAAAAAATTAAATCATTATCATTTCACACAAAACTCCAAAAATGGGCCAGACAAAAGTCTTTGAAAAATCATGTGATGCTACTCTAATTTGTGTAATTAACTGCACCTGTTAATTACCTGTGGCATGTAACAAGTGTTGGCAATAACTAAATCACACTTGCAGCCAGGTAAAATGGATTAAAGTTGACTCAACCTCTGTCCTGTGTCCTTGTGTGTACCACAATGAGCATGGAGAAATGAAAGACCAAAGAATTGTCTGAGGACTTCAGAAGCAAAATTGTGAGGAAGCATGTGAAATCTTGAGGCTAAAAGTCCATCTCCAAAGACCTGAATGTTCCTGTGTCTTACGTGCGCAGTGTCATCAACAAGTGTAAAGCCTATGGCACTGTGGCTAACCTCCCTAGATGTGGACAGAAAAGAAAAATTGACAAGAGATTTCAACGAAAGATTCTGCGGCTGGTGAATGAAGAACCTCGACTAACATCTAATCAAGTTCAAGCTGTCCTGCAGTTCGAGGGTGCAACAGTGTCAACCCGTACTATTCGTCGGCGTCTAAATGAAAAGGGATTCTATGGTAGGATACCCAGCAAGACCCCACTTCTGACCCAGAGACATAAAAAGCCAGGCTGGAGTTTGCCAAAACCTACCCGAGAAAGCCAAAAACGATTTGGATGAATGTTCACATTCGACATATTTACGTCAAGTAAATGCTAACTGCCCAATTTTCTGCTTTTAACCAAGAATTGAGAGTGTTTTACGTTCACATCCATAAAGAATTCAGGGATTCACGCATTTATTCACAAGAATTTTCATCGTAAAAAGCTGTTTGTTGTGATAAGGCGCCGCCATTTTGGCTAAAGACTAGCATCATATTCGGTATATTTACGTAAAATAAATACTAACTGCCCGGTTTTTTGCTTTTAACCAAGAATCGAGAGAGTTTTGTGTTCATATCTCTAAAGAATTCAGGGATTTATGCATTTATTCACAACAATTTTCATCGTAAAATGCCCTTTGTTGTGATAAGGCGGCGCCACAATGGCTAAAAGACGAGCATCACATTTGACATATTTGCGTAAAATAAATCCTAACTGCCCGTTTTTTCTCCTTTTAACCAAGAATCGAGACTGTTTTACGTTCATATCTAGGAAAAATTCAGGGATTAAAGCATTTATTCACAAGAATTTTCAACGTAAAAAGCTCTTTGTCTGTGTTTCCACTAGGTCATTTTTGACAGAGATAGGCCCTCTGTGAATCGGCCCCGCGCCCCGTGTCCTGTCACTATATTATGAAGTCTATGCAAAGAGGAGCGTGACTACCAAAATAAAAGAATCTTCATGAGCCATCAACATAACAAGACTTCTGAGACATCACAGATTCGTCCAGTCATCGATGAGTGTATTTTTGACTGGTACCTTAATGTAATTTTATTTCTTTCATTTGCCGCTGTGTTTTCTGATCTCTTTTTTAAATTATTATTGTTATTTTCTTTGTTATGTGATTTGCTGTTGTGTTTTTGAATATGCCGTTGTTTTGGAATTTGCCGTTTTGTTTTTGATTTGCCGTTGTGTTTTTGAATTTTACCGTACTACTTTAGCAACTGAGAATGCTAAAAAAAAAAAAACAACAACAACAACAACCTGTGACTCAATATTGAGCTGATACTTAACCATTAAATTTAAATGATATTAAAGTTTTCTGATTATACCTGGTAATTGTTATTTTCATAGCTAAATTAATAACAGATCTTAGTTTTGTACAACAGTATTTCACTAACAGTAGGCCTACGCTACAAGATCCAAAACAGGAAAATCATATTAATGATTTTAAATATTTCTGCTCTTAAGTCATGCTTAGAACAATTGAACTGCTTAAGTTTTGTCAAGCGGGAATACTTAAGAAATTATAATTAGGTAGCAACATACACAGACAAATACACACATGCACACAGTAATTAACAGGTCTTGATTGACTTGTGCAATCAGCAGCCTTCCAATTGAACGATAAATCAGGCCCTGGATTTGCTGAGGCCTGAGACACCAGCTATTAGTCACTGCATCCAAAGAAAGTTATTTCCACAAATGTAGGCACTCGCAAAATTGAGACGTTGCCATCAATCGTTGTGAGCGGAAGATGGAAAAGCCTGTTTACAAAACTTTATTAGAAAGTTATCGTTCTGGGGCATTGCTTTGAAGCGTTAGCAGACATCCACGCAGGCCCCTCCCATTTGCGGTCAGTTATCGGAACACAGACGCATCATAAAGGGAATGTTGTTTTCTGCATACTTGGGCTTAGACCCAGTCTACGCATTAACGGCACTTTAGGAAACGGTCAAACTTTGAACAAATGCACACACCTAAACACATACTTTCACTATGGGAACACAGATCCCATCTGAAATAGAAGAATGTTTTGTAGAAGAGGCAATAAAAGGTGGTAATGTAACCTAATGGCTTACACACACATGCACACACATTTGTCCAGCCCTCTTCATGAGGACATAATGCATCTGCTCGCGCCTCCAAAAAACCTGCTTAATAAAATATGAAGCTCAGCCCAGTCCAACCCAATTTCAAGACGGGTCAGAAAAAGCATTTAGGGAAAACATTATGTTGACCAACAGTGATTTTGATTTCAGAATGCTCATTGCACATACAGTGGTATGAACATGTATCTGAATCTTTTGGAATTTCTCACATTTCTGCATAAAATCACCATCAAATATGATCTGATATTTGTCAAAATCACACAGATGAAAAAACTCTGCTTTAACTAAAACCACTGAAACATTTATAGGTTTTTGTATTTTAATGATGGTAGTATGCAAACAGTGACTGAAGGGGGAAAAATAAGTAAGTGAACCATCACATTTAATATATTGTGCCCCCCGCCCCCTTTGGCAGCAGGAACTTAAACCAGATGCTTCCTGTATGGCCTCATTTTGAAACGTTGTGAAAAAAAATCAATGGGAGAAATTAGCCGCTAAAACATTGGCACTATACTTGGCAATATTTATGTAAAATAACTGCTAACTGCCCGTATTTTTGCTTTTAACCAAGAATCGAGACTGTATTACGTCCATATCTACAAAGAATTCAGTGATTTAAGCATTTATTCACATGAATTTTCAGCTGAAAAAGCTCTTTGTTGTACTAAGAGGGCCGCCAGAGTGACTTAACTTGCAGCACATTCGACATATTTCCGTAAAATAAAAGCTAACTGCCCGTTTTTTGGTTTTTTATTTTTTTATTTATTTTTTTGCTTTTAACCAAGAATCAAGACTTAATTACACCCATATCTATAAAGAATTCAGAGATTTAAACATTTATTCACAAGAAATTTAAACGCAAAAAGTTCTTTGTTGTACTAAGGGGGCTGCACAGTGACTTAACTAGCAGCACATTCGAATTATTTACGTAAAATAAAAGCTAACTGGCAGGTTCTTTTTTTTTTTTTTTTTTTGCTTTTATCCAAAATTCAAGACTGGTTTATGTCCATGTCTATTAAGAATTCAGGGATTTAAGCATTTATTCACAACAATTTTCAGCTGAAAAAGCTCTTTGTTGTGCTAAGAGGGCGGCACACTGACTTAACTAGCAGCACATTCGACATATTTCCGTGAAATAAAAGATAACTGCCCGTTTTTTTTTTGTTTTGTTTTTTTTTGCTTTTAAACAAGAATCGAGATTGTATTACATCCATATCTATGAAGAATTCATGGATTTGAACATTTATTCACAAGAATTTTCAGTGAAAAAAGCTCTTTGTTTACATATGGTGGCTGCTAATTATTGATATTATAAAAAAGGTCCATAAAAAAAAAACTATCTTTTTAAAACAAAAATATTTTTAGGCTGCATTTAGCCGGAAGGTGCTGGCCAGGTGGGAGAACTACAAGTCTGTCATGGCCGGCTACAAGTTGATCCAGAAGGTGCTGGCGCGCTCTTCGATCGAGAAGCTGAGCGTCGGGCTCATTATGGCGGTCGTCAACCCCAACACGGTTGCCGGGATGAGGCTCCTCGCCATGACCATGTGCAAGTAGGAACACAGGGACACACAGGGCCAACATCCTGGAGATGTTCTAGAAGACAAGGGAGAGCTGGAGATGGGCCGGGCGGTCCTCAAGCAGCCACATGGCGTCCTTCGGAATGTTGCTGTGAGACTCACTTATGTGCAGGAATCACAAGAAGGATAGGTTCCTCTCCCTTGCCATGCACCACAGTGACAGTTTCAGGCACTTGCTGGAGTTCCTGGCGGTCCCTCTTCAACTGTTTTGGTGCAAATTTCTCCAAGGATGTGACTTCAGAAGCGAGGAATTACAAGGCCTTGGAGTGGCCGGCCGGCAGGAAGAGGAGCAGAGTCAAGGAGGGCAGAAAGGAGACGGCGAGGAACTGGGACTTGTACAGGTCGAGGAAGCAGACCAGAAAACGCATGACATAGAAAGAGGCTATGTGATTGTTGAAAGACGAGGCTCACATCCTGCTAGCACCACATCGATTAGTTGCACTGCCTGAAATATAGTACTATCTCTTGCGCATTTTATATTTATTTTATTTAGATTTCATACTTGCAAGTCGCTTTTTAGATTTTAACTTATCTTATCCTGCACTGAAAAGATAGATGCGCCACAATTTCATTGTACAACTATATAATGACAATATACTATGATAAGTTGTGATTGGATATAGAATTTATTAATAGTCTATTTATATATTATTTATAATTTATTCTGCATGTTTTCCTCAAGTATTAAGTTTCTGATGTGAAAACTGAGTGATTTATTAGCTGTCGAAAACCTGTAATAAAAAAAATTTAAGTTGGTATTTTGGGCAAAAACTTGTATGATATGTTAATTATCGCTATTGATCCTGAAAATATAGGTGATTATCTCTGCTTTTGTTGATTTTGGTGCATTTAGTGTATAATCTTTGAATATTTTATAGCCATTTTAAGTTTTGTTATACTTATACAAAAAAAAAAATGAATCGGGATTTTATATGGGAACAACTTTGAATTTTTTGATGCCGCTGCTCATGAAGACTCATATATTCTTAAGGTAGGTGCCTGTTTTGGTTTTAGGTCGGCAGCAGCTTTGGTTCTGAAAATATTTGAATTTAAAGTTTTTGAAAATAGGCCCCTTTCGGATCGGCCCTGTGCCCTGTGTCATGTCAATATATTATGAAATCTATGGCTGAGCGTCAGTCAATGTAAACAGTAACGTTAGCTGCTGTTGGATTCGTGCTGCAGGCGGCGACCTCTTTGGAGAGCTTTTTACAGGGAAAAGTCCATTTGCTGAGCCACAAGAGGAGCCTACAACAGAGTCCAATCTGCATATAATATGTGGCTAAAAGCTAGCAAACGAGGCAACCAAAGCGAATGCACTGAGGGCATCATACCTCGTGGCGGACCGTGTTGCTAAATAAAAAAAAAACTCACCACCAAGAACTCATTTTGCCTACACCAAGGATAAACACAAGAAAGCCAGCAAACAGTTTGCTGAAGACATGTCAACAGAGCACATGGATTACTGGAACCATGTCCTATGGCTTTCTTGTGTACCGTCTTCAGAAGAGGCTTCCTCCTGGGGTGACAGCCATGCAGAGACATGACAGAGTGCGGCATATGGTCTGAGCACTAAGAGGCTGACCCCCCACCTCTTCAATCTCTGCAGCAATGCTAACAGCAGTCCTGTAACGAGTCACATGACATTTTGGAGGGAAAATGACAAGCAGTACTCAATTTGGACATTTAGGGATGTACGTTTTTTCAAAGGGGTGTACTCACTTTTGTTGCCAGGGGTTTAAATATTAATGCTTATATTTTGAGTTATTTTGAGGGGAAAATAAATTAACTCTATTATTATATAAGCTGCACACAGACTTTTTTTCATTGTGTCAAGGTGTCATTTTGCCAGAGTTGTCCCATGAAAAGAACTACATTATACATTATATACATTATATCAAATACTTGTTCTCCCCACTGTACATATCAATCTATACCTCACGTCAACACAGGCTGACGAGTTGTTATAATTTTGGCAATGAATGATTAACGAAGTGATAAGAACAATTATACAATCTCATTGACGTCTCATCTACATCGTGCTGAATGCATTTATGGAGATTCTGTGAGGTCCTGTGCTTTAATTTTGCAGTTTTAACTTTGTCAAAGCACTGTTTACCTCAACCGTAATTCATGTTTTTTTTCTGAACCAGAAGTTGGAGGCAGACATTGTCCAAGATGGCGCTGCTCATATTTAGCTTAGGAAACTTGTCTACAATAATAGCAGTTCATACAGATGAAGTTCTGCTAAGGACAAAAAAAAAAAAAAAAACAGACACTTTAAGCAGTTACTCACAATGTTACTCATTACTTGATTATTCTTATCAACGAACAACTTCTTTACATGTACTTGAGTAAATTTTTGGATGGCTACTTTTACTTTTACTTGTGTAATATTTAGAAGTAATGCTACTCTTATTTAAGTAATTTATTTGGCTACTCTACCGTTCTCTGCACAAAAGAAAATGAAAGACATGAGCAGCAATGAGCAGACCAGGCAGAAAATTCAGTCTTACTACATACGGTATGCAGAAAATCAGAGCATTGTGTGGGAAGTTATTTCATCTTACTTTTCTCCGACTCTTAATCATATTCTGGACATTTGGCTCTGACCTTTGGAAACTGCTTCTTTCGAATCTGCCGTTTTGTAGAGTCATCAAAAATGTTACTACCAAACTACACACTCACACAACAGAAGAAAAGTTTGGGATTTAGTGGCAAAAGGCTAAATATGTAGTAAGTTACACCGTGCGATATTACACAAAGCCCAAATTGCATAAAACACATATGAACACGGATGTATTTTATATTTTGGTGACGGACGACAATTCCTTTCCGCTGCTGCCCCTGAAAGTAATACGAGAAATTCAGCTGATGCCACTGCTACATGAGACAATACTGCCTGCCATCCATGCTGCGTTGTTGTTCACAACCGGGCATTTGTCTTGCCTAGACAAAGCCCAAATAACAATAAACACATATACAGTACTGTAGATTAACAAAGAGAAAGAGCTTCTTGCTATAATTCAGAGATTCAGCACGCATTTGTTCTCAGCTTGTTTTCAGCATTTATCTTCAAACATATTTCAAATACCTACAATAGAATCATTAAAATGACAAGAGTGTCTCTTTAAGAAAGCTTTATACGAACACTTCAATATATGATCATCATTCATATCCTTGACAGCTGTCATGTCATAATTATGTGTCTTACAACACTATCATACGAAGCATTCAATTAAAATGTTACCGAATATAGCTATCAAATTTCATTCTGATTTGTCAATGAATAACAGAGGAGTAGGCACTTTAGTTACGGTAGTCTCCCTACCAAGATGAAGAAGAAGAAGAACAACACAATTGAGATCGTGAGTCATTCCCTCTGGCGATCAAAAATCGAGGGTAGCGCACACACTACAAGATTCTATCCAGACTGAGTTGACCCAAATATAATATGATATAATAATTATTATTTGAAATACTGATTATTACAAAAATCATTTTCATTCATCAACCCTCAACTTAAGGGGACTTAAAGAGCAATTGAAACCAATTTTTACCAAAGATTTTAAGTCAGGTGGGTGCCCAATCACTGATGAGTGGTTTAAAGCTGCCCTGCCCACTATAAAACACAGACAGGGTAAGAATTGTCTTGATGAGAAGCATTGTCTGATGTGCATCATGGCTCACTCAAAAGAGCTGTCTGAAGACCTGCGATCAAGGATTGTTGATTTGTATAAAGCTGGGAAAGGATACAAAACCATCTCTAAAAGTCTGGATGTTTGTCAATCGACAGTCAGAGAAGTTGTCTACAAATGGAAAGTGTTTGGCACTGTTGCTTCTCTCCCAAGAAGTGGCTGTCCACCAAAGATGATGCCAAGAGTTCAGCGCAGAATACTCAGAGAGGTAAAAAAAAAGAACCCTAGAGTGTCTGCTAAAGACTTACAGAAATCACTGGCAGAGTCCAATATCTCTGTGCATACATCAACTATATGTAAAACAATGGCCAAGTATGATGGGCCATACAAGACATTTTTCATTCTGGCCCTCTCACACACATACATACTCCTCTCACATACATATATATTTTGTTTCACACACATATACTCTCCTCTAACATACATATATATTCTCTCTCACACTCATACATTTTCAATCTCACATTCATACATTCTCCTCTCTTACATATATATTCACTCTCTCACACACACATATTCTCATCTCACATACATACATACATTCTCCTCACGTATACATATAAATTTCACTCATACACATACATATATATTCACTCTCACACACACATATATTCTCATCTCACATCCATACATTCTCCTCTCACATTCACACATATTTTCACTGACATGCACACATATTCTGTCCTCTCACGACATATATTTTAATTCTCACACACACATATGACATATTGACTAGCTTCAAACTTCAGTAGCTGTGAGGTCTTTTGACCCCCAACCAGAGCAGGGTTGAAGTACTTGGAGATAAAGGCACACCTCTTAGTTTTCCAATGTGACAACATTTTCACTTGAATAGCAAATTGGTCTCGTGACCTTTTTTTTTTTTTTGTACACATTCGTAGAACTCTCCTTCCTGTTTGTGGAACATATTTTTATCATTAAGACAGCTACAAATTTTCTATTTGTTGCTCTAAATTATAGCAGAAATGAAATATGATCCGTCAAAATACTTGACACAATTATAGAAAGTGCATGCTTGATTTTACAATATTGTCTTAATTAGTCAGGCAGCCATCATTAATTTTCTATTGAGAAAAATACAAGTAAATGTATGTCTCTAGCTGGATTCGACCCCACGTTGCCCAAGCCACAAACGATCAACTTTATCACATTCTACCACATGATGTCAGGACCATGATTTTCCAATTACAAAACGCGGCTCAGTTCACCGCAGTGTTTCCATTGCCGGCAGTTCCAGTTGTCAAAATGGTGTGTCTGATATCGCAATAACTGCCGTGACGATCCTCTAGTTTGGGCACGTGTCACGTTAGCTCCCGCTTGGACTGCTAAAGGAATTTGGGAGTTGCTAGGTCGGAAAATTTCTCTCATCTCACATTCAACCGAGTTATTATGAGTGAAGTTGGGTGCAGCTGATCCTGTCCTCTGCCGCTCGAGACAGCATGACAAAGATGTGACTGTTTCAGAGGTCGACAAAATATTTCGTAATAGCCCAACTGCTTGCCGAAGTGCTTACATCTCCTCTTCCATGTTGACCTCCCTCAACAGGAATTGCTTCAGCTTCTCAGCCAATCAGAGCTAGCCAATCAGAGGTAGCTTCCGTTTCCACTATACTCCTTCCGTTTCCACGATACTTTCACTCACACATATATATATTCTCCCCTCACACAGATATATATTAACTCTTATACCGATATATTCTTCTCTCATTTACATATATTTTCTTTCTACATACCTACACACACAGAGTGAAAATGTATGAATGTGAAAGTAAAAATGTATGAATATGAGAGTGAAAATGAATGAATGTGAAGTAAAAATGTATGAATGTAAGAGTGAAAATGTATGAATTTGAAAGTAAAAATGTATGAATGTGAAAGTAAAAATGTATGAAAGTGAGAGTGAAAATGTATGAATGTGAGAGTGAAAATATATGAATGTGAGAGGAGAATATATATGAATGTGAGAGGAGAGTATACTGTGGGGCAAATAAGTATTTAGTCAACCACTAATTGTGCAAGTTCTCCCAGTTGAAAATATTAGAGAGGCCTGTAATTGTCAACATGGGTAAACCTCAACCATGAATGTGGAAGAAAAAAAAAACAGAAAATCACATTGTTTGATTTTTAAAGAATTTATTTGCAAATCATGGTGGAAAATAAGTATTTGGTCAATACCAAAAGTTCATTTCAATACTTTGGTATGTACCCTTTGTTGGCAATAACGGAGGCCAAACGTTTTCTGTAACTCTTCACAAGCTTTTCACACACTGTTGCTGGTATTTTGGCCCATTCCTCCATGCAGAGCTCCACGAGAGCAGTGATGTTTTAGGGCTGTCGTTGGGCAACATGGACTTTCAACTCCCTTCACAGATTTTCTATGGGGTTGAGATCTGGAGACTGGCTAGGCCACTACAGGACTTTGAAATGCTTCTTACGAAGCCACTCCTTTGTTGCCCTGGCTATGTGTTTGGGATCATTGTCATGCTTAAAAGACCCAGCCACGTCTCATCTTCAATGCCCTTGCTGATGGAAGGAGATTTTCACTCAAATTCTCTTGATACATGGACCCATTCATTCTTTCCTTTACACAGCTCAATCGTCCTGGTCTATTTGCAGAAAAACAGCCCCAAAGCATGTTTCCACCCCCATGCTTCGTAGTGGATATGGTGTTCTTCGGATAAAATTCAGTATTCTTTCTCCTCCAAACACGAGAACCTGTGTTTCTACCAAAAAATTCTATTTTGGTTTCATCTGACCGTAACACATCCTCCCAGTCTCCTTCTGGATCATCCAAATGCTATCTAGCGAACCGCAGACGGGCCTGGACGTGTACTTTCTTCAGCAGGAGGACACGACTGGCAGTGCAGGATTTGAGTCCCTGGCGGCGCATTGTGTTACTGATAGTAGCCTTTGTTACTGTGGTCCCAGCTCTCTGTAGGTCATTCACTAGGTCCCCCCGTGTGGTTCTGGGATTTTTGCTCACCTTTCTTGCTATCTTTTGACTCCACGGGGTGAGATCTTGCATGAAGCCCCAGATCGAGGGAGATTATCAGTGGTCTTGTATGTCTTCCATTTTCTAATAATTTCTCCCACAGTTGATTTCTTTACAACGAGCGTTTTACCTATTGCAGATTCAGTCTTCCCAGCCTGCTGCAGGTCTACAATTTTGTCTCTGGTGTCCTTCGACAGCTCTTTGGTCTTGGCCATAGTGGAGTTTGGAGTGTGACAGACAGAATTTGTGGACAGGTGTCTTTTATACCGATAATGAGTTAAAACAGGTGCCATTAATACAGGTAACGAGTGGAGCCTCGTTAGACCTCTTTAGACCTCGTTAGAAGAAGTTAGACGTCTTTGACAGCCAGAAATCTTGCTTGTTTGTAGGTGACCAAATACTTATTTTCCACTCTAATTTGGAAATAAATTCTTTAAAAATCAAACAATGTGATTTTCTGGGTTTTTTTTCCCACATTCTTTCTCTCATGTTTGAGGTTTACCCATGTTGACAATTACAGGCCTCTCTAATGTTTTCAAGTAGGAGAACTTGCACAATATGTGGTTGACTAAATACTTATTTGCCCCACTGTACATATGTACAATTTTCCTGATGACTGTGATTACATAAAGCATACAATTTGAAGTCACAGGTATTTGGAATTGGAATATTTAAAATCAAATCAACATACAGTATCTAAATGTACGAAACATTTAACTCCACTTTTACATATTACATAGTCCGGCAAGATCTATTTTAACTATATGAGAAATACATTGATCAACATATTGTGATATTGCAAGTACCGTATTTTGCGGACTCTAATTCGCACCTGAGTATAAGTCGCAAAAGCCCAAAAATGCGCAATGAAGAGAAAAAAAAACATAAGTCGCACCGGAGTATAAGTCGCATTTTTGGGGAAATTTACTTGATAAAATCTAACACATAGAACAGATATATCATCTTGAAAGGCAATTTAAAATAAAAATACAATAGAGAACAACATGCTGAATAAGTGTACAGTACGATAATGTTTCATGATGCATAAACAACGAAATGCGAACGTGGCCGGTATGTTAACGTAACATAGCTATTAAGAGTTATTCAGATAACTATAGCATAAAGAACATGCTAACACGCTTACCAAACCATCAGTGTCACTCCAAAACACCAAAATAACATGAGATTATATAATTATGTGTTAATGATTTCACACATAAATCGCTCCAGAGTATAAATCGCACCCCCAGCCAAGCTATGAAAAAAAAACTGACTTATAGTCCGAAAAAAACGGTACAAACTTCCACATAAGCAAACTAATGTGTTCAATAGTGTTAATATTGACTAGCATTTAACTACACATCAAAAATGAATTCTGATAGAACTGTACGTTTAAGTTTACAGTTACACTTGTGCAACTGACGCTAAGGGATAAAGAGTAACAGTTGCTGCTGAAACCACCAGCCTACGCAACCACAATCTTTTAACCATTGTAGAATTTGACCACAAGTTAAAAAGATGACCAGGAGGCGGTCAGTTAAGATTATTGGTAATGTGGCCAGAATGGGTCACAGCTGGCCAGCCATACCAAAACAACAACAACAACAACATAAATACGCAGTTGTCTGCCCTCTGTTTGTTTGGCATCATAAAGTACTTTAGTGGACGATTTCATGTCCTACTTCTGTGACAGCATGCATTTGAACAATTACAATCACCGATGAGCAATCAAACCAATAGTAAAACATACATGAACAGTATTTATTTATGGATTACCATGAGGTTAGTAACGTTCTGCTCATAACTGTGTGGCATTTAACAGTGTTAAAACATTGCCTGGTGTCTCCAGAATTCTTTTCAGTATTAAAAAAGGAATTTGTAAAATTTACATGGAATAACAGAAGTTCTAGACTGAGACTAACCCAACTGTATCTCCCGAGGGGCTTGAAATGCTCCTATTTGAGCTGGTACTATCAAGCAACTCAACTGAGATGCATTATGTTTCATTTTTTGACCAAAGACCCTCCATGTTGGGTCGAAATGTAATCCTGCGGTCTTAAATTGCTGGTGTTTTTATATCGATAAGCGGATTTGAAGAAAAGGTTGCTCAAGCAGACACAAAACCCAATTTTGAAAAACATGATAACAATATGGCACCAAACAAGAGAAGGACAAACAACGACATAATCCCTGTTTAGTTCAGTCAGGGGACATAATTTGTTCATACCAGGGACAGCGGAGGTTTGCATAGGGACGGTAAGGACATAACACTACCAACTTTTCAGGATGCTCAAAATGTTCTCACCAACTTCAAGGAACCTTATTGCATTTAAAAACAACTTCAGTTATATATGCAATTTAGATTATCTTCACATATGTTGTAAGTTTAGAATTGACCCTACCATTATTAAGTGAATTATTTTCATTATGTTATTATTTAACCTTGTTAACTTGCTAAAGGTGCCAGTCAATTTTTTTCTCCTCGAACGCACATTTGATTGGCCGATGTCATGACCCCCCTCCCCCCATCCACACACACTCACAGTCACGGCAGAAATACAACAAGTCGACAACATGACGCCTCCTCCACCCCCTTCGAAAAGGAGGGATGTTAGAAGTTTTTTTCGGCCAGCAAAAGCCACTGTAAGTAATTTAAAAATACGTCATTGTTGTGGACGTGGGGAACACACCATTAATTTTGCTACTAAAAGCCGGACCTGCATCAGAGTTAGCATTACACTAAACCGTATGAATTTGCTAACCTGCAAAACTCAAGTAGGAATCTGCTTAAAGAGAAGTGTCCTACTGTATGTGCTTTCTACTGTTAACGTTAATTAAACAGTGAGAAATGGAGTGAACCGAGGTTTACCCCCACTAAAGAACGAGGAACAATATAAACTGTGGTTACTTGCTGCTGGCGACGACATAAACACTCCGGTGAAAAATATATCACTCTGCTCTGCAGCTGTTCCCTGCAGAGCTGCTGGATTACAAATGTCGCTGTTTATGCTATTAATTATTGACATGCACTGGTAAGTTTTACTAATTTTATCCTGAAAACATAGCCAAAACTATTAATTGCATGGGTCATCGGTAATTCTCACGCAGGCATATGTAGTTTTTTTTTGACATGCTAAGATGGGACCAATGAAACTCCAGAGCCCTGAAACCTATAAATAACCGACAAACTGCACAGAATTTGTTGAAATTAACTACACCGATTAATTAAACGAAGATTAAGCTGAATGTCAAAAGTTCTGAACTTCCCCCTTAACTAGCTCACTTAGTTAGTCAATGATAAGATACAGTGGGGCAAATAAGTATTTAGTCAACCACCAATTGTGCAAGTTCTCCTACTTGAAAAGATTAGAGAGGCCTGTAATTGTCAACATGGGTAGACCGCAGCCATGAGAGACAGAATGTGGAAAAAAAAACAGAAAATCACATTGTTTGATTTTTGAAGAATTTATTTCCAAATTAGAGTGGAAAATAAGTATTTGGTCACCTACAAACAAGCAAGGTTTCTGGCTGTCAAAGAGCTCTAACTTCTTCTAACAAGATCTAACGAGGCTCCACTTGTTACCTGTATTAATGGCACTTGTTTTAACTCATTATCGGTATAAAAGACACAGCTCAGTCAGTCACACTCCAAACTCCACTATGGCCAAAACCAAAGAGCTGTCAAAGGACATCAGAGACAAAATTGTAGACCTGCACCAGGCTGGGAAGACTGAATCTGCAATAGGTAAAACGCTCGTTGTAAAGAAATCAACTGTGGGAGAAATTATTAGAAAATGGAAGACATACAAGACCACTGATGATCTCCCTCAATCTGGGGCTCCATGCAAGATCTCACCCTGTGGCGTCAAAATGATAACAAGAACGGGGAGCAAAAATCCCAGAACCACACGGGGGGACCTAGTGAATGACCTACGGAGAGCTGAGACCACAGTAACAAAGGCTACTATCAGTAACACATTGCGCCGCCAGGGACTCAAATCCTGCACTGCCAGACGTGTCCCCCTGCTGAAGCCAGTACACGTCCTGGCCTTTCTGCGGTTCGCGAGAGAGCATTTGGATGATCCAGAAGAGGACTGGGAGAATTTGTTGTGGTCAGATGGAACCAAAATAGAAATTTTTGGTAGAAACACAGGTTCTCGTGTTTGGAGGAGAAAAATTACTGAATTGCATCCAAAGAACACCATACCCACTGTGAAGCATGGGGGTGGAAACATGCTTTGGGGCTGTTTTTCTGCAAAGGGACCAGGACAACTGATCTGTGTAAAGGAAAGAATGAATGGGGCCATGTATCGAGTGATTTTGAGTGAAAATCTCCTTCCATCAGCAAGGGCATTGAAGTTGAGACGTGGCTGGGTCTTTCAGCATGACAATGACCCCAAACACACAGCCAGGGCAACAAAGGAGTGGCTTCGTAAGAAGTATTTCAAAGTCCTGGAGTGGCCTAGCCAGTCTCCAGATCTCAAACCCATAGAAAATCTGTGGAGGGAGTTGAAAGGCCGTGTTGCCCAACATCAGCCCCAAAACATCACTGCTCTAGAGGAGATCAGAAAACGTTTGGCCTCCGTTATTGCCAACAAAGGGTAGATAACAAAGTATTAAGATGAACTTTTGCTATTGACCAAAAACTTATTTTCCACCATGATTTGCAAATAAATTCTTTAAAAATCAAACAACGTGATTTTCTGTTCTTTTTTTTCTTCTCCACATTCTGTCTCTCATGGTTGAGGTTTACCCATGTTGACAATTACAGGCCTCTCATATTTTCTGTTGGGAGAACTTGCACAATTAGTGGTTGACTAAATACTTATTTGCGCCACTGTACATGTAAGAAACAGTGTTATCGTAAAAATGAACGAAGGCTTCAGTGTCCTATATTTGCATATGTAAGTATAATTTGTTTGAGTTTATGTTCTACACATGTACATTAAAATGCTTTTAACATTCGAAGGCATTGTGTTTGCTTTTATGTCATAATCATTGGATGGTTTATAAAAAGGAAATTATCACCCTCAACAAAGAAATGTATATTTTTTTATCATTCAATCTAACACGTACATACGAGAAAATGGCGTCCGTTTGCGCATGCGCAGTAGCAATACGTCGCGACCCCGTAGCCCGTTACGATCGGGTAATGACAGTCAGGAACAGCATGCAAAACACAATGACGAAATTAGAACCCGATTTGTTATATTATTAACAGTGGTATCTCTACTTATGAAATTAATTAGTTCTGGAAGTAAAGTGAAAATTCCATAAGCAGAGACGCAATTTCCATGTAAATGCGCTAGTCTGTTCCAAGCCCCTTCAAATTCAGACATAAATCTCTAATAGAGCATAAAAATGAATCAAAGCATGTAACAGATACATGTTACAATTTGATTATTGCACAATAAAAATAATATAATGATTGTGCAAAATATAAAAATCAAAGAATATGGCAGAAAACATTCAGGTGACTTGAAGTTCTGCTCTGAGAGCCCCAATTTGGCCAACTTTCAAAATTGTCCGATATGCATGTATGATACATCATTGGAAAGCTTAAAATCTCAATTTTCTGGGGGAAGAAAAATTTTGAACAGGAGGAAAAATAAAAATAAATTTTAAACAGTCAAACCCTATCTGGAGGTGAGAGCATGAAAGAGCGGAATTAAAGACGCCAAGACTTTAACAAGATATTATTGCGTACTTCCCTTGTTTTGGTCCAAAAACTCCATGCAGCTTGCATCTTTCTAGACACAGCTGTAAATGGCCACAGCTGGATTTTGGGGGGATTTTATGGGTGAAACATGGTAATATAACAAGGGTCGTGATGCAGAAATCGCAGACATCGAGAAGTGGTTGAGGTTTTC
This sequence comes from Corythoichthys intestinalis, assembly GCF_030265065.1. Taxonomy (NCBI): domain Eukaryota; kingdom Metazoa; phylum Chordata; class Actinopteri; order Syngnathiformes; family Syngnathidae; genus Corythoichthys; species Corythoichthys intestinalis. Next base: position 52,055,377 of record NC_080406.1, read on the forward strand.
TTTTTCATATATTTACCCTTTAAACGTTTTTTTGTTTTTTTTCCCTTTCTTTGGATCAATTATTTATCATCTAACATATAGGAGAAAATTTGACAGTACACCATTTTTGTCATAGTGACGTAATTTGTTTAAAATTTTTAAAATATGCGAGTGAATAATTTTTTTGTCTTTTTTTTTTTTTTAAACGAAATATTACACAGCAATTAATGATTCTAAGCTAAAAATGACAGACATTTTGAATAATAAATATGGCGAAAAACACAGACAAGGCCAAAAAAGAAGTTTCTGCCCTTGCACCACTCTCTAAAATAAACTGCTTTATTTTAAGGCAAAAGAACTATTGTGTTTGATAGAACAATATGTCTATGTAATGCCAGAGCACATTCTTGGCGCATTAAGCCCCCGAACTATTTTAAATTTGTCTGTTTTACCCTGGAAACCCCCGTTTACAGACATCGCGCAAAAACTTTTGTTTCAACCTAGCCATAAAAAGAAGGTAAGTAATTGTATTTATTATTCAAAATGTCATTTTTAGCATAAAATCATTAATTGATGTCTAATATTTAGTTAAAAAAAAAAAAAAAATGAATTCAAAAAATTATTCACTGACGTATTTCAAACTTTTAAACAAATTACGTCACAATGAAAAAATTAGCGTCTGTAAATAAGTCACAGATCTTATAACTATCGCTTAATTGTATTTTTTTCTTTACAGTCGCATTTTCCCCAATATTTTAGATGATAAATAACCGACCCAAACAAAGAAAAATGGGGATTTTTTTTTTTTTAAAGGGTAAATATATGAAAAAAAAAATCATGACCACTTCTTGATGTCTGCGATTTCTGCATCGCAACCCTTGGTATATTACCATGTTTCACCCATAAAATCCCCCCAAAATCCAGCTGTGGCCATTCACAGCTGTGTCTTGACACTCAGTGATGTATGCTACATGGAGTTTTTGGATCGAAACTAGGTAAGTACGTGAAAATATCTCATTAAAGTCATGGCGTCTTTAATTCTGCTCTTTATTGCTCTAACCTCCATATAGGGTTTCGCTGTTTACATTTTTTGTAGAAAACGCCTTCCTGTTCAAAATTTTTATTCCCCCAGAAATTTGAGATTTTAAGCTTTCCAATGATGACACATGCATATTGGACAATTTTGAAAGTTGGCCAAATTGGGAGTCTAAGACCAGAACTTCAAGTCACCTGAGTGTTTTCCGCCATATAATTAATTACTTTCGTTTTATGGCTGGGTTGAAACAAAAGCGGTTGCGCGACATCTGTTAACAGGAGTTTCCAGGGTAAAACTTAAAAATAGTCTGGGGGCTTAATGCGCCATGCATCTGCTATGGCAGCTTATAGACATATTGTTCTACCAAACACAACAGTTCTTTTGGCTTAAAATAACAGCAGTTTCTTTTAAAGAGGAGCGCAAGAGCAGAAACTGCTTTTTCAGTCTTGTCTGTGTTTTCTGCCATATAGTAAAGAACAAAAGTTAATACACTCAAATAAAGCTGTCGGAACACGAGAGGTGAATAAAGAGGACGCTGGGATACACAAATACAGTAGAGGTCCTTCTTAGCCAAATGGATGCCAGGAAGATGCTAGGCAAGAGCCAATGGCAGAGCAGCTATAAGGCATGTGTAATTGCTATTTGTATTTTGTACCTGCAGTATTTTCTAAGGATTTAGTGTAGGTTTTTGGACTGTGGAACGAATAATTACTAATTATAATGCAATCTTATGGGAAAATCCCGTTGGACCTAAGACCATTTTGACTTACAAACCAGGTACTGGAACGAATTAAATTCGTATGTAGAGGTGCCACTGTACAAAATATATTTTAATTGGAACTTTTTAATCAGACCACATTGACACAGTGATCACAGTGGTGCTGAAATGGAAAAGGACAAAGTAGTTATAAAAATTCAACTCAGAATAGTGCCAAGAAAGGTCATGCAAGTAGGCCAGCCAGAAAGGTGGGAAGCCGGAAAGTCTCCTTTACTCCATCCAATTTTTAGTGGTATCTCAGCAAGTGCCAGGGACATAAAAACTCATATATTAAAACAAAAGGTGAGAAGGACAACTTAATAAAGAACACAAGGCCAAAGCTCATTTAATGGTCGGAAGGCGATCTCAGAATGAGTATTATTTTACTTATGACATAAATCCCCTTCCGAGGGGATTTAAGATTGAGTGTGTGAAAAATTGGCACGTTTTTGCAACTCCAGTAAAACGTAGATATTTTATGGGTCCTGATTAAAAACTCTGCCCCCACCAACATTCCCTCTAAGCTGCACGCGTGCCCGATTACTCAGCGCAGAAGTAAATCTATGCAGCGCATAGAATAAAATTCAACAGAAACGTATTGCAGCCGGTTGATGGCGGCGCAGGTGGCCTGGGGGACCACCCTGGATTCCTGGGGGGTGGCGATGGCCCCTTTGCTGAGCTGCAGGAGGAGGGATGGGCTGCGCTGGCTTATTCCAACACATTGTCGAGGACAGGTGACTGATGGCTAGAAATCCGATCAGTTCTTAAACGCGACACGAGTAGCTATCCAACAGCGCCAAGGTGTCACGTAAGTTTAAACGTCATCTCCAAATGAAACACTTCAAAACAAGTCGATGGACTATTTTGTTCGCTTTCTTGAAAAAACACAGAAACAGGCAACTTATTATTATTATTTTTTTTACAAAAACTACAAAGGTAAATTAGAAAGCCTTCACAGCCAGTTACCTTGTTGCTGAACTTGTTGCTAAATCCAAAAAGTCCCACACTGTGACAGAGATATTAATACTACCTGCCCGCAAAGCCATTGTCAGTGAAGGGTTTTGCCCTGCTGCGTTTAAATTAGGGCTGTCAAACGATTAAAACCTTTAATCGAGTTAATCACAGCTTAAAAATTAATTAATAGTAATTAATCGCAATTCAAACCATCTATAAAATATGCCATATTTTTCTGTAAATTATTGTTGGAGTGGAAAGATAAGACACAAGACGGATATATACATTCAACATACTGTACATACTGTAAGTACTGTATTTGTTTATTATAACAATAAATCAACAAGATGGCATTAACATTAGTAACATTCTGTTAAAGCGATCCATGGATAGAAAGACTTGTAGTTCTTAATTAAAAGACAAATGTTAGTACAAGTTATAGAAATTTTATATTAAAACCCCTCTTAATTTTTTCGTTTGAATAAAATTTGTAAAAATTGTGTAAAAATAAACTAGTAGCTTGCCATTGTGGATGTCAATAATTACACAATGCTCATGGCGGTGAAACCCATAAAATCAGTCGCACCCAAACGCCAGTAGAGGGTGACAAAACACCAAAAACACAAGTAACAAATGGACATGACACTGTGCTGTCATTTCAATCTGTTTGAGCGGGGCATGTGCGTTAAATGCGTCAAATATTTTAATGTGATTAATCAAAAAAATTAATTACCGCCCGTTAACGCAACAATTTTGACAGCCCTAGTTTAAAGACATTGTTAATTGATAATTCTGAACTTCAAGCCTAACTGCTGTAAAAAAAAAAAAAAAAAAACAGACTCAGGTTTCACACTGAGTAGGCATAAATATTGAGAAAATATTTTATAGTTAAAAATATTGTACAGAAAGTAATTTTGGAACATTTTTGGTTTGTGGTGTGTGCCGCAAGATTTTTTCCAATGTATAAATGGGTCGTGGGTCGTGAGAAAAGGTTGAAAACCCCTGACTTAGAGCCAGCGTTTAATATATTTCTTGTTGTTGTTTGTGCTTTTTCTGTTTCTCTCTCCCTCTTTTCTTTTGTTCCCCCATAACCCCTTCCTGTTCGTTGCTTTCTCCTAATAAACGAGGTACGTTGAATGATCCCAATGGATGTATCTCATACTCCCATGTGATACATTAAAACTGTTCAGATCATTCAGACACTCAGATCTCCATTCTCCATGTCAAGCAGCTCAACAGGACAGGTTAAAGACAAAAAAAATGAAACGTATTGTAGCGCTACTAGGAATACTGTCTAAGCCGCAGTGATCTGTCAGCGTGACACTCCCATTGGTGAGTTTGATACGGCAACGCAACGCTTCCATTGGTTGGTCTACACCAGGATTGTATATAGCTTTGAGGTGCATGACTCCAAGGGTGAAAAGTGAGCGTCTGTGACTCCTGTGCTGATTTACTGAAGCAAATTTTTGCAAGCGTTACAGTATTATCTAATATTAGAACTGATGTAATCTAGTTAATTAGATCAACAAAATAGTTTTCTGTACCCTTTTGCAACGTACCTCAATGAGAAAAGGTGTTTACCCAATAATACAATACAGTTCACGTCACTTACGCAACGCAGCTAATCATAGCAGTGACAGTTTTGCGCAAACGTATGTGCCCTGCCCAAACACGCCGTGCAGGTTAGCTAGCTAACAACAGTGCAGCGGACTTAAGAGATGAAAATACTAACCCCTTATCATGGCAGGAGGAGCGGGCAGCGATACTGCACTCATCAAACCAAAGTAAAAAAGAAATGCAGTTCTTTTAAAATGTTATGTGCAACTAGAAGAACAAGCGGTGAAACTGAGTGAGATTTTTCTTTTTTTTTTAACCTGTCCTGTCCAGGTAGTCCCTGGGTTATTGATGAGTTAAATTCATACCCTTGCGACGTAATCTGAATTTCCGCTTAAAACAGAATCAACCCTTTAAGTACCCCTAAATCTCATAATAACTATCCAATGTCTAAAACTATTGTATTTTGTTTAATAGCGGAGGATACACTGCCTTCTTGTGGCAGAGTTGGGTCTGGCTGTACTGTCTGTCGCCTTGTATTACTGGGGAGCAGACTCGTCTGACATGGATAAAGGACAGCTGCGCTCTGGTTTGGCACACGTAAGGCTGTCAGTTGTTTCAGCTAAAATATGTTTGTGTATGCATTTGTAATTCAGTTTACAGCTACAGTGTGTGGAGTTATGTGTGAGCGGTTTGCTATGAGAACTGTACGTTAGCATTCGTAGCATTTAAACTATCGGACTTTTGGTAGGCAAATTAGGCTAATTTAATCCACTAAATTTACATATTGATCAGACTAGATGGACGTTTGAACGCCAATTGTTTTGTATCAAGTGTTTTATGGTTAAAACGTGTCGTTTTGAACATAAGTGTATATATGTGTGTTACAGCTTTACAAATTGTCAAAAGTGAAGCAAGTAAAAAGCTTCAAAAACCACAATTGCCTTGTTTGCTGTCTGTCAAGCTGAACAAGTTCACGTTTATTGAGGACGGAACACGTCATATTAATAAAGTAAAGTAAAAAATAAGATAGTGTGAGGTACAATAAGGTACTGTTTATGCGACTATGAAAAATAAATAAATAAAACGACTGGTGACAAAATGGCAGACGAGACCCCTGAAGAATCACGTAAATCGAGTTGGACTACCTGTATAGCTGCTTAGAAACAGAGAATAGGAATCTTGAGTGTTCTTATTGTCTGAACAGTTTTAATGTGGGAACTTGATCTACTCCCACTGTGGTTGTACTTTATGTTTTACTTATTAACCCACCCATGCCACAACTGGACCTTACCCAGGCCAAAGCAGGATTTCTCCGATGGTGAAGCAGGATTCTCATCAGTGTTGCCACAGATTACTTAGTAATTAACGAAGTAATTTTTGAACATTTTTGGTTTTTCTGTGTGCCGCGAGATTTTTTTCCAATGTAAAAATGTGCCGTAACTCAGAAAAGGTTGAAAAACACTGCTCTAATGGAACTTCATGTCATACATAAATGGGTGTCTTGTTTGAAAATCCTGTCAAAGATCCTTTATGAAAAAAGCATTGTGATGACTACCTGCGGCTTCTTTTCAGATTAAGTTTTCATGTTATTGCATTTTAATCATCACATAAAATGGGATCAACCTGTTAGCTGGCTCTGCACTGGGTTTACAATTTCATCTCCTGCTGAGAATAGTGTGCCTCACAACAATGAACGAGATACCTGCAACCCTGCATGTGGCAGAATCCATCCGTCCTAACAACTTCATCTCAGCTGGATGTGGACATGACCCTGGGGCTAAATGGACTTGGGTTAGGTTTAGAACATTTCCAGGTTGGGAGAAAAGATAGACTTTGACGTTTGCGAAGTCGACTTTTTAATGAAACTAATCAATAGTGAAAACATGATTTACTTCAAAAATGTATTTCCCTTTCATATTTTCCCCTTTTTATGCAAGCTGGCAGCTTTGCCGAGAAGACATCAAAGACACGCCTTTATCACGTTAAATGATGTGAATTGGGGGAAATATGTCAGTTCCGAAGCCTGGCAAATTAAAATTCTTGAGATGTCAAACCACTGTTGTCATCTCCATTTGCCTTGCAATGGTAACATGATGGACTGAGCTGCTTCAAACCTCCACCAAAGTCAACTGAAAGGTCACACTCTTTTTTTGTTGTGACCTTTCTTTGATCATCCAGCAAAACAGCTATAGTGTTAACCTTCTTAAATTTGTTCGATCTCCCTCCTAAAAAGAAAAACTGTCTTTCTTTGTTAACCTTCAGGCGATTTTTTTGACCTTCCAATCACAATAAAATGCAACAATTACTTTGTTGTTTGCCTTCCACACTCACTTTTAACTCTATCACAAGGACAAAAGAGTATTTTGACTGTGTACATTTCAAAGCCAAAAGATATCTTTAGCTCAAACGTGAAGGTCTTGACAACATGTCAAATACAAACTTGTTTTTGTAGCACGTAAAATTCCATTGTCTCGAAATCTGTTAGACACAAAGTTCATAGACAGCTGCTTACAACTGATATAATAGGTTCAAAGTGAGCTTCCAATAAGATAAGAACATTAGTCATCACCAGAAACATGCTCAAATTGTCAACATTTCAAAATGAATGAACTTGGTGTAAAAATTGATAGAATCTCTCTCTTGCTTTCGCTCCCTCTCTCACTCTTTCTCTTACATACAAATTTACATAAATTAAAATGCATACAATACAATTTTTTTCAAATGCGTTCTTATAACCTATGCCGATTTTCTCAAAACCTTGAACACAAATCCAAAAATTCAAACGATGCGCACGAACTGACTACCAAACTTTGACCTCAAAACAAACTCAAGTCCAGCATAATAAAATGCGAACAAAGTGGTAAAGTGAACATTACAACCTGTAATGTACCAATGTACCAGCATATTCCATCACACTCATGCATCACAAAGCTTTCATCACAAGGACTGTGTACTCTTTAATATGTCACAAAGAACAACTGAGAGCAGTATATAAGGCACAAACACACAGCATTCAGTGTCAGGTCGTCAGCAATTCAGCATACTGTACGTTTGCATGCCAACTAGCCATTACCGCTTGACCTGATTGTTTTCTTTGTTTGTCAACATCAATAAAATCCTGTGTCTGCAATACGCAACTGGTTCCTACATCTCGTACATGACAAAACAACATAAAAAATATCTAATAATGAGAAATGTGTCATATGTATGAAATCTAAGTAAATTCATGAGAAAAAGGCGTTTGTTCAAGTCACCATCCAAGGGGATGTCATTCAGATTGGTTGATCAAAATATCCAATATTTTCACCAATAGATTATCAATAGTGAAGACCTCTGTGAAGTTGGCCCCCCATCAGATGAAAATTAATAGAAAAATTATGTCATTGGTTTGTGCTAGGTTTATGCTGCTATTGTTTTTGAGATATTAACAATTCTTTTACGGGTCAATCTCTGGTCAACCAACCCCCCATTTTGATTAGAAATTTCTAAAAATTGTTTGTGCTACGTTTATGCTCTAAAAATTTTCATTTGTGCTGCTATCGTTTTATAGGAATTACGGTATTAATTTGTAGTGATGACGTCAATCACAGCTACGCCGTCATGACTGACAAAGCGTACTTACTCTCTCAATAACAGAGGGATGTCCCAACAACTAGCGCAAACGTAGCGCTTATACGTCTTATCGGTACATCGAGATCTCATTTAGCTTAGCAACTGGAGTTGTGAGATCTATTTTTCAAGTGACCCAACTAGGGCTGCAACTAACGATTATTTTTATAATTGATTAATCGGATGATTGATTGAACGATTAATCGACTAATTGGATAATTGTCACTTTTTTAAATTACAATTTAACTTGATGTTGTTTTAGGCCTCATTTTTTTCCTGTAAACTGTTTGTTGATGCCGCTTCCCAAAAAGCTCTACTTTTGTTTCATCTGACCAGAGAACATACTTCCAAAACGTTTTTGCTTTCTCAGGTAAGTTTTGGCAAACTCCAACCTATGTCTCTGGGTCAGAAGTGGCGTCTTCCCGGGTATCCTACCATAGAGTCCCTTTTCATTCAGACGCAGACGGATAGTATGGGTTGACACTGTTGTATCCTCAGACTGCGGGACAGCTTGAACTTGTTTAGATGTTAGTCGAGGTTCTTTATCCACCATCCACCATCTTTCGTCAAAATCTCTCATCAATTTTTCTTTTCCGTTCACATCTAGGGAGGTTAGCCACAGTGCCATGGGCTTTACACATATTGATGACACTGCACACGGTAGACACAGGAACATTCAGGTCTTTGGAGATGGACTTGTAGCCTTGAGATTTCCCATGGTTCCTCACAATTTTGCTTGTTAAGTCCTCAGACAGTTGTTGGTCTACTTTCCTTTCTCCATGCTCAATGTGGTACAGACAAGGACACAGGACAGGGGTTGAGTCAATTTTAATCCATTCTTAAGTGGCTGCAACTGCGATTTAGTTATTGCCACCACCTGTTATGTGCCACAGTTGAGTAACAGGTGCTGTTAATTACACAAATTTGAGAATCATTACATAATTTTTAAAAGGGTGCCAATACTTTTGTCCTGCCCATTTTGGGAGTTTTGTGTAAAATGATAATGATTTAATTTCTTTCCCATTTTCTTTTGTGTTTCTTCATTGCAAGCAAAATCAATGAAGATATTACTACCAAAGCATTTGTAATTGCAGTCATTTTCAGGGAGAAATTGAGCATTATCTGACAGAATTGCAGGGGTGCCAATACTTTTGGCCAGCACTGTATACAGTGGGGAGAACAAGTATTTGATACACTGCCATTGGCCCACTGTATATCTTATTTCTTATTTTATTTTATTAATATGACATATAATACATGTTTTTGGATAGTTATTTTGAGATTTCGGGGTCATTTAGGGGTACCTAAAGGATTAATTCCGACTTACGTGGAAATTCGGGTTACGTCGCCAGCGTAAGAAAGAAAGTTTTTCGTAACCCGGGAGCTACCTGTATTTGGTTTCGGCCAAGAATTTTGATTTCAGTCCATCCCTAATAATCAAGCAATCGTTAATACAGCAGGTTGTAGGATTCTCTAGCTAGACCTCGGTACGATAGTATTCAAATAAAGGATAAAAAGAAGTTAAAAGGGTTAGACTGGGTTTAAGGTTTCATGTCAGTGAGCAGCAAGTTGCTGGATCAATATGCTGCGACTAATTAAATTAGGAGGCAAAAAAGAAAGAGGCTTGTGAGAAGGATGGTTCAGGGAAAGAATTGAAACTAGGGGAAATCAAAATGAGAAGAGAATTTGCATGCAGATATTGTTACCGGTCACTTGTAGAATCCCTTTGAAAACATCAATGAAAGACTCTAAAACGAAAGAGAGTGGGAAGTAATGGAGGAAATAGTTTCGGATGCAGGAGCAAATTACTGAAATGGAAGTGAAAATGGGCCTAAGGAATCTCTTTTGAACCAAGGTCTCTCATTCAGAAACATAATTCAGACTCAGCTGACATGCGAGAAAACATTCTTTTTTTCTTCTGTACAGATATTCACGACGAAAGTCATATTTCTGATATTTCATTTCAAATTAGCCAATATAAAGATATACCTAATGTGGGAATGTATATGTTCACTGATTATGGTTTACAGTTAACTGTGTGTAATCCAATATTGAAAATGCTTATTGAAAAAACTTATTTCTGTATAAAAGTTACCAAATTTGCTAGCTAGTGAGTGCTACCCGACTTTAACTGTTACCTCATTCAATGGGCATATACACATATATAGATATATAGATTTACATCACTGGGACGCGTGCCCCAGTATTGATTTGCAGTGCCCAGTGTAAAATAATAATAATAATAATACTTTGGAGTTTTAAATCTACATAGCATAATCTACAGAATGTGCCTGTTTAATATGGTCATATTACTCTTTGGGATATAACCTCTAATAATTTTGTACATGTGCTCATCATGATTTCCAGCTGTTTTGCAACTTTTTTAATTGTACCAAACAAATAAATATTGTAACAGGTTTTTAATTATTTGTATTACTTGTACAACTGACATAGCTACTACTGCCATAGCCAACGCCATCAACGACAGAACAACAACGAGCAAGTCCTCGCTCTCTCCCCAGTCACATGGTGCATTTAGGAACAGCATGCAAACACACCATCTACACTATAACCCGATTTGTTACACGACATACAGTGGTACCTCTACATACGAAATTAATTAATTCAAGGACCTGGGTTGTAAGTCGAAATGGTCGTATGTCGAGTGGGATTTTCCCATAAGAACACATTACAATTTGATTAATTCAGCCTAAAAAGCTATGCTAAATCCTTGATAAATACTGCAGGTACAGTGGGGCAAATAAGTATTTAGTCAGCCACTAATTGTGCAAGTTCTCCCACTTGAAAATATTAGAGAGGCCTGTAATTGTCAACATGGTTTAACATCAACCATGGGAGACAGAATGTGGGGGGAAAAACCCCCACAGAAAATCACATTGTTTGATTTTTAAAGAATTTATTTGCAAATCATGGTGGAAAATATGTATTTGGTCAATACCAAAAGTTCATCTCAATACTTTGTTATGTACCCTTTGTTGGCAATAACGGAGGCCAAACGTTTTCTGTAACTCTTCACAAGCTTTTCACACACTGCTGCTAGTATTTTGGCACATTCCTCAATGCAGATCTCCTCTAGAGCAGTGATGTTTTGGGGCTGTCGTTGGGCAACACAGACTTTCAACTCCCTCCGCAGATTTTCTGTGGGGTTGAGACCTGGAGACTGGCTAGGCCACTCCAGGACCTTGAAATGCTTCTTACGAAGCCACTCCATTGTTGCTTTGGCTGTGTGTTTGGGATCATTGTCATGCTGAAAGACCCAGCCACATCTCATCTTCAATGCCCTTGCTGAGGGAAGGAGATTTTCACTCAAAATCTCTCGACACATGGCCCCATTCATTCTTTCCATTACACAAGTCAGTCGTCCTGGTCCCTTTGCAGAAAAACAGCCCCAAAGCATGATGTTTCCACTTCCATGCTTCACAGTGGGTATGGTGCCATTCAGTATTCTTTTTCCTCCAAACAAGAGAACCTGCATTTCTACCAAAAAGTTCTATTTTGGTTTCATCTGACCATTACACATTCTCCCAGTCCTCTTCTAGATCATCCAAATGCTTTCTAGCAAACCGCAGACGGGCCTAGACGTGTACTTTCTTCAGCAGGGGGACACGTCTGGCAGTGCAAGATTTGAGTCCCTGGCGGTGCATTATGTTACTGATAGTAGCCTTTGTTACTGTGGTCTCAGCTCTCCGTAGGTCATTCACTAGGTCCCCCGTGTGGTTCTGGGATTTTTGCTCCCCGTTCTTGTTATCATTTTGACGCCCCGGGGTGAGGAAGGAGTTGAAAGTCTGTGTTGCCCAACGACAGCCCCAAAAAATCACTGCTCTAGAGGAGATCTGCATGGAGGAATGGGCCAAAATACCAGCAACAGTGTGTAAAAAGCATGTGAAGAGTTACAGAAAACGTTTGGCCTCCGTTATTGCCAACAAAGGGTACATAGCAAAGTATTGAGATGAACTTTTGGTATAGACAAAATACCTTTTTTTCCACCATGATTTGCAAATAAATTCTTTAAAAATCAAAAATTTTGATTTTCTGTTTTTTTCCACATTCTGTCTCTCATGGTTTAGGTTTACCCATGTTGACAATTACAGGCCTCTCTAATATTTTCAAGTGGGAGAATTGCACAATTAGTGGTTGACTAAAAACTTATTTGCCCCACTGTACAATTACAGTTAGCAATTACACATAGCAAAACTAACAAATTATAAATACAAAGCAGAATAATAATAATAATCTAATGAATAGTGTTGTAATCTGGCGGTTGGGTTTTGCACGTTTTTCCTGAACAGACTGACGAGAAAGAGAGAGGTGTGGACAAGTTTTTACTTTCACTTTTCATGTTCTGCTGTTGTTGGCATCAGCTACGGCGGACAGTAGATTTGTTGTGTTGCACAGGTTCTGAAATAAATGAATAAAAACATGACAATGCTGGCGAGTTCCTTGCCAATGTTCCAATAATAATAATTGTCACCTTAAAGTGCCTGTGACAGTATAAAAAAAATCTTAAATATCATTATTTTGTGAATTACAATCAATATTTTGAGACGATTCGACTATATACAACAATTTGGCAAAACGCAGATGACGAGAAATTAGTCTTTTAATTTACTGTTTACCCCCGCCTGCTATAGCGTCCCCAGCTGGAGGATGACGTCGTCAGGGTTACGATTTCATCTGATTTAGAATTCAGCCCATTGAAGGGTAAAATTAAGAGCGTGAAAAAAGGGGTTGAAGAGAGCAGCAAAATGTCATTGTTTCAATCTCTGAACTTCAATATTTTTACAGGATATTCTTTTTATCTAAGTATTTTTCCCCGATTGCTAAATAAGTGGTATGGTCATGACAAATAACAGTCTTGCGCTAAATGGAATATTAAATATTAAAAGTGCATTTATTCAGTACGACGGCAGAAAAACTGCATAATGGTCAAAACTGTCAACTTCTTGCACCTCCTGAATGGTATTTTATGCCACCGGAGTTAGTCCGGCTTTTGTCATTTCCCTGCCCCAGCTTCGGAGATGGAGGAAAGAGCGTAAACAAAACATGAGGCGTGACAGCTAGCAGACATGCTAACCTGAACCGTGCGGGGTTTCCAAGTCTTATTCTTGCCTTTCGAAAACGAAAAAATAGCACAAAAGTACTCCAACTCATATCGCACACGGCGACGAGGGTGATAACCTTCAACGATCGGCCAGCCTCCGGCGGCATGCAAATTTCAGCTTGTCGTTCCCCTGCTGCAGGCAGGAGTGCTTGTTGCCAGGGAAAAAGCTGGAGAATGACCGCCGGACAAACCGGCCGAAGTTGGAGGAGCGCGTGGCTGCCCAAGCCCAACCCGAAGATAGTGGTCTATTGCCGATCCCAGTATTTTACATAATACTAAAGTCCAATGGTCCCACAGTTTTTGGACTTGTTTTGGTCAATCTCCGCGGTGAGCGGGAACTTTTTGAAACCCAAAAAGGCTCACACGCCTCTCCCTGGTGCAGCAACAAAAACCTGCAGCACATTTGACTGGCATGATGTGAAAAATAAACGAAATAATCCGCAAAGTCAGCTGAATCTGTAGTCCATCTGCATGCTATAAAGCAATGCTGTATTGTGAGATGCTGACCTGGGTAACGTCACATTCACAATCTTCCTCAATCCAGGAAGTCACTCATTTTCATTTTCAGGATTTAAAAAATTGAATATAGAAATCGATCGCTTCCACACACATTCAAGCGGTCCATTTCATTCAGGATCTTAAAATACCGCTGTCATAGCCACTTTAAAGACGTTCCATCATTTCCATCTGAATTTCAATGGTAAGCTTCACCTTTTTCCTTTTTTCACCACCCGCACTAGCCTTCTTGGGACCCATGTTGATTTCTCTCACAAGTCTTGCGGGAAAACAATGAAATTGCGACGCTGATGTAAATGGTTGTATTTCGAGCAGTTAAATTTTACGTCAGCTGTCGAAAGGATCGTATGTCGAGGTGTTTGTATATCAACGTACCACTCCATTAGAAAGAATAGTTGCCCGCAACGTAACAAAAAACTGTGGTTTCGGTCCAACATGCTTTTGTCACCAAAATAACAGTACCAACATCGCAAAAACCTCAGTAGTATGAACTTGGCTTGGTGCAACTACTCGCATTTCATGAAAAAAAATTATGTGGGATCTTTTTTCCTGCTTGTCAAAGAATCAAGCAAATGTTTGGACGGGTGTTATGAAGAAATTAATTTTAGATCACAGGAAATGTAAACCATGATAGTGCTACTACTGTATGACCCACGCTCCATTCATCAGAGTGAGGACAAGTTCAGCCACGACCAACACTAATCACGCAGTCATAGCCCGGCTCACGAATAATGTAGAGCCTCGCTGGGACAACATGATGGATCTTCTGCGAATGATGAGTAGGGTCTTTTCCATAAAGTCCTGCAATGCTCTTGATTTATTACGTACCATCAAGCAAGCTTGACAACAAGCTGTATGTGCCATTAACATACGATCACTCCTTCACTTTTGGCTGGCCAAAGAGAGAGCAGCTCAGTCTATAAAGTTAAAACAGGCATACTTGTGTTAGCGTTGAGATTGCAGCGTTGCAACATTCGTAACACATAAATGCAAAATTTATGGCAGTTTGACACTTTGTGAGGACGCTTTTAGTTTCATTTGCAAATCAGCAATATGTGTTTGCGATTCAACAAAATGAGGTGGTTTGAATCAACCATAATACAGCTAGTCCCCGACTTATGTGATTTTGACTTTACGATGCCCGAGTCGTCCACCATTTTGTCTCCATGCTTTTTTTTTTTTTTTTTTTTTTGGTGGGGGACTGTCCCGTACTGTACTGTCCTCGCCGTACAACAGTACTGCTAGGTGGCGTCTTTGTTGCTGGACCTGACCAACAGGGAATTTTGCAGGAACACAGAGAGCTGGAGTTTGGAGATAAGGTCAACACTGGAGACTGTTGTGAAAATAGGGCAGGAACTTCGGCCCATGAAAAATATTACAGAGTAAGCTGACAGTACAATGACATATAACCAGTGTTGTCTCAGATAACCTGAAAAAGTGATTTAATTACTGATTACTGATTATTAAAAGTAATCTAGTTACTTTACTAATTACTTTATTATGAAAGTAACTATGTTACTTTAAAAGTAATCTGTCAGTACTTTTTACCAATTTTTCTCCCTTTGCGGGCTTAACATAGGAATGACAACAGAAAAATGTCGTCGCATGAATTGAATTTTTCACATAAGGCTTAATATTGGAGTTAGCGGGGGTTTAATTAGTTGAAGGAGTTGATTTCAACCACCATTGACCAGCGCTAGCTTAGCCACTACGGAGCCCTGAAACTAACAAATAACTGACAAACTGCACAGAATTTGTTCAGATCAACTCCAACGACTAATTAAAAACCCCTGCAAACTCAAAGATTAAGCCTAATGTAAAAAATTCTGAACTTCCCTTTTAAAATAAAGACCATTAAATATAGCCGTTAATATAGCCATTAAAATGTTGTCTATAAAAAGTTTTAAAGCAATAAAACAAACAACAAAAATGAACAGGAATCCTTCAAAGTATTTCATAATGGGTCCAAATTATTTTTCGAACAGATCATGTGACTATTGCACCTTAGAGACGGTCGTTTGCTTTGCTTAGAAAACAAACCTACAAACCTACAGCTGAGGAGGCAAGATGGGTATTTAGAATTTCTTTAAACCTAAGCTTTCAAAAGCTTCAACAACAACGGAGTTTGAACCAAGGATTGAGCACGAGCAGTATCAGAATGTACTGGCTGTCTCATTACCTGTAGCCTTTGTTTCGAGTTTTGTCCACAGGCGGAGTTTGACTTTTGAGGCAGAGGGGGCACAACATGTTGATGACCCCGAAACGCAGTGTCAGCAATAAAATTAACTTAGAAGAATATTTATAATAAGTTGACAGTGAGCGTTTTTTGTTTCCCATCATTCTTGAGGGGAATTCTAAATCAGGATGCTTAGGCAATACTTTTCGCCAAGATCGTCATCCGTTGAATATGGTAGGCCCGCCAGTGTCGTGCCAATGTAGTTACCCCAGTCAAAAATTGTATCCCCTGGGCGGAGCCACATGGAGGTAGATTTGTGTCTTTACTATTCAATCAAAAAAAAAAAAGTTGCTTCAATAAAACAAAACAAAAAAAGTTGCTTCAATTAAAATATATATTTTTAACCAAAAAAAGTCGCTTTCATCAAAAAAAAAAAAAAAAAATGTGTTTGACTGCAAAAATACATTTGAAACTTAAAAAAAATGCATGTGAATGCTATTTTTCTTTGATTTTTTTGTTTTTTTTTATGATTGAAGTCAAGTGTTTTTTTTTATTGAAGCAACTTTTTTGATTGATGTAATGTTGATTTGATTTTGGGCCACATTTTGGCAAGGACATTTTTGTCTTTATTATTCAATCAAAAAAAATAATTTGCTTCAAAAATATATTTTCAAAAAGAGAAATCACTTCAATCAAAAAAAAGAAACATTCAATCAAGGAAAAAGTTTTTGAATGCGAAAAAATATTTGAGATTGAAAAATTTGCATTTCAACACTGTATTTTAATTTTGTATCGAAAAAGTTTTCTTTTCTTTCTAAACCCTAACCCTAAACCCTAACCCTATGGGTAGGACGTTTGTGTCTAAATCATTCAATCCCCCATAAAGTTGCTTCAATAAAAAAAATAAAAAAAATCAATCAAAGAAAAAATCATTTGAAAAATAAAATTGCCCTCCCCAATTTTATTTTTAATTTTTTTGAAAATTATATCTAAAGCAAATGACCGTCTAAGTTGGCAGTCACATGATCTGTTCAAAGTCTAATTTTGACCGATTATAAATGTTTTTTGTTTGTTTGTTAATTTCATTCATTTTTGTAGCAGTTTTATTGCTTTACAACTTGTACAGTATATTTGTAGCAAAGTCAATTACAGTCTTCGACCACCAGGGGGAGCCTGGCCCCCCTTAAAATCAGCTTATGGTTTTGTCGTATTGTGCTGTAATTCCAAGTGGTGCTTGAATTGGATGCTTTTAGCGGTCGACAGTCTTTTTGAGCCAGTGAAAAGTTCGCAACGCACGGAGATATTTTTGTCATCTTTACTGGACAAAAATGTGAATTAATGGCTGTGTTTCCATTGAGCAAATACAGCTGTTTGTAGTATCTCCTGCCTCTTTCATTGCATCCTGGCGAGGTAGCAAGGCTATGTTGTTTTGGCCGCAAACTCTCAGCGCTCACGGCTCATGCAGCATGGTAGTACACGTACGTGACCCGTTTTTTTTTTTTTTCATGTCCGATTAGAAAATGTGGCATGTGATTTGACTCCTATGACTACAGTATTCTTCCATCTACATACATTATGTGGCAATAACAAAATAGTAACGCACAGGCATCGAGGAAATTAACTTTAATCAGATTACTGATTTAGGAAAATGAACGCGTTAGATTGCTCGTTACTCAAATAAAGTAATCAGATTGTATTACTTAGTCACGCGTAACTGACAGCACTGCATATATTTTGAGAATTTGGGTGACTTAAAGATTTAATTCCAATTCACGATGGAAATTCGGGTTACGTCGCCAGCATAGGAACGGAACTCGTTCGTTACCCAGGGACTACCTGTATATATTTGTCAATAGGTAAAGGCCTTGGAAAATGGAACTTCGTAACTTATTTTCTCATGCTTGGCTTAAAAAGCATGTCTGCAGAAAAGATCTTCCCCCCCAAAAATGACTCATCATTGATTCAGGCTTGTTTGGTTCAGCTACAAATTAGGCCAATCTGGGACCTTTAAATAAGTCGCTGACTACGTTTCCATGGACAAAATGTACTTATTCCAATCAGCGTTTGGATTAAAATTATAATCGGTTGCAGTGTTTTCATGAACAATCAGACATCTCACCTTTGGTTGGAACAAATTATTTTAAGATGCGCAGTTGGTTAAATACAACCTAAATAATAATAGAAGAAGGAGCTGGAGCGACTTCCATGTTCTAAATACAGTGCATCCCTCCGTCTATTTTTACTTTAAACTTCAGCATAATTTTGCATATTTTGAAAAAAAAAATACTCAAGTACGAGTAAAAAAATATTCAATGAAAATAATAATCAAGTGAAGAGTAACATTGTGTGTAACTGCTTACAATGTCAAGTTTATTTTTAAACTAATGGTATTTTTTTTTTCAGCACAACTTCATCCATATGAACTGTTAGTATTTTAGTGTACTATAAGTTTTTACATGACCATATTAAGCCATAAAGATGACACAAAAATCATCAAATTCAAGATGACACAAAAATCATCAAATTCAGAACAGAATAACACTATGAAACATCACCCATCCAAAGAGCATGAGTGCGCTCTAGCAGAGAAAAAAATGGTTACCTCTGATTGGTGTAATGGAGTCATGTGGTTATTGTTGCAAAGTCTCATTAGTGAAATTGAGACAGCCACTGTTGACATCTCTGGCAAAAATATGTCAATATGGAGAATAAGGAGGAAAAATGTAACAACTCTAGTGTAGCCCAAAGTTGCAAAGTAAGAGTTCTGTTTCTCCTTCATAAATCCACTCAAATAAAAGTAAAATATATTGCTTTCTGGCATACACGCTGGGTTTGGTAAACTTGTTGTGTTTATCGTTTACCCATGATTTTGAAAAAGAATTTGGTTTGACTTTGCGATGCATTTGCTAAATTCTGTTTGTTTTTACCAAGTTGAATTCTCTCTGGATGTAGATGAGTGTCCTGTGACTTGATAGAGAAGGTTGTGCTTGTTCAGCACAATTTATCAGTCAGCCCCACAGTCTACAGTCTTTCATTGGTTATTATAATTAGCGTTTCAGCATAATGCTGTGTCTATGTTGATGTGGGTGTGATTGCTGTGTGACGTGAGTGGCGCTCTGCATAAGCCAACCATGACTCACTCTCACACATTTTCAAATGGGCTTTAAATTTGCATCGTCACTGTGGCAGTTACAGTGTATCACAAAAGTGAGTACACACCTTGCATTTCTGCAGATATTTAAGTATATCTTTTCATGGGACAACACTGACAAAGTGACAATTTGACACAATGAAAAGTAGTCTGTGTGCAGCTTATATAATAGAGTTAATTTAATTTCCCCTCAAAATAACTCAAAATGCAGCCATTAATATCTAAACCCCTGGCAAGAAAAGCAAGTACACCTAATAGAAACTATGTACATCCCTAAATGTCCAAATTGAGTACTGCTTGTCATTTTCCCTCCAAAATGTCATGTGACTCATTACAGGAGTGCTGTCAGCATTGCTGCAGAGATTAAAGAGGTGGGGGGTCAGCCTCTTCTGAAAACGGTACACAAGAAAGCCCGCCAGTCTCATCAGACCATAGGACATGGTTCCAGTAATCCATGTGCTTTGTTGACATGTCTTCAGCAAACTGTTTGCGAGCTTTCTTGTGTACCATCTTCAGAAGAGGCTTCCTCCTGGGGTGACAGCCATGCACACCAATTTGATGTAGAGTGCGGCGCATGGTCTGAGCACTAACAGGCTGACCCCCCACCTCTTCAATCTCTGCAGCAATGCTGACAGCACTCCTGTAACGGGTCACATGGCATTTTGGAGGGAAAATTACAAGCACAACTCAATTTGGACATTTAGGGATGTACGTAGTTTCTAAGGGGTGTACTCACTTTTGTTGCCAGGGGTTTAGATATTAATGGCTATATTTAGAGTTATTTTGAAGGGAAAATAAATTAACTCTATTACATAAGCTGCACACAGACTACTTTTCATTGTGTCAAAGTGCCATTTTGTCAGTGTTGTCCCATGAAAACAAATACTTAAATATCTGCAAAAATGCGAGGGGTGTACTCACTTTTGCGATACACTGTAAGTTTTTTCCCAAAATAGCTACTTAATTTTTTAAAAAATTTAGTTTAGTGCAAGTTTGCAATAGCTAATAAATCACTTGATTTTCACATCAGAGACTTAATACTTGAGGAAAACATGCAGAATCATTTTAATTTTAGTCAACAAAAGCAAAATTTGCATTTTTCTATATACATTCACAACTTATTCAGGTTGAATTTCACTATTGTGTAGAGAATCAAAATCCAACAAGAGCTTTTTAAGTTGAAAATTCTTGTAAATAAATACTTAAATCGCATAATTTCTATTGATATGAACGAAAATACTAGATTCTTGGTTAAAGCCAAAAAACGGGCAGTTATCGTTCATTTTACATAAATATTCAAGAAAAAGTTACACTGATTTTCTCCATTGATTTTTTTTCATGTTTCAAAGTGCATGCACGGTGCTATTTAATATCATAAGTACCTTGATTCCTCGACCAAATCACTCTAGAGACACTCCTGCCTGCTTGTACACAGTAACACCTTCGTCCCATTTCCACCTAAATCCAGCGTTAGAACGTAGTGTGTGTTTATCACAGTGAAAGCTAACTCAACGTTCTGCCTGGGTCGGCCCCCTACGGGAATGCGTGGCGCGTTGTCTATGGGAGCTGTCTTGTCAACTGATGGTGGAGTCCTAACATGCATGGTTGTAAAACGTAGGTTGAAGCCCTCGCATGCAAAAAAAGGGAAGAAAAGGCTGCACAAGAAGGCCATGACAGGTATTTGCTGAACCTTAGGGTCACCAGGAGCTCACCACATTGCCCTCACCCTGAAGGTTTAATTAAAAAATGTATTACTTTCTAAGAGGAATAATTGTTTCTAAATTTGACCAGCATCTCAGAACAAGTTTTCGCTCATCTTGCAGTATGTGAACTGCATGATGAATTGTTCAAATGTAACCCAATGACAAACAATAAATTCCCCTCATCTACAGTTAGGTACTAGGAGCAAATGTGACCTCTTCTTTCCAAAGGTCCATTCACTTACACAGGGAGTGGAAGTAATCGCGGTGTCCATTTCCCCGAGGCATTTAAAGCTTCAACCAGCCATGCGAGGGAAACAATCACAGCACTCTATAACCTTCTACATAAATGGCCCTTTTCCAAGATGCCAATGGAGCTAATCGGGATGCCTGCTGGTGGTGTTACACTTTCATTAAACTGTATGTTCACGCATGAAAGTGGTAAGACATTTGCCAACCCGATTGCCTCCAGACAGAATTTAATAAAGGACAAAATTACGTACATACACAGATATAGACTCCCATAAAAAAATATTTTAACATGCATTACTTGAGATATGTTGGATAAGTATCGCAAAATTGGTGCATTTACAGGCAGGTGGAAACAAAACGATTAATCACGCAACATGCAAGTTTAAAATTCTGCTGACTCTGAAATACAGGAGAATGGAAATACAGTGGAACCTCGACATACGATTCGTTCAACATCCGACGTAAAATTTGACTCCCCATTTGTCCTGACATATGACACATTCTCGAAATACAGTGGTATGAAAAAGTATCTAAACCTTGAGGAATTTCTCACATTTCTTCATAAAATCACCATCAAATGTGATCTAATCTTTGTTAAAATCACACAGATGGAAAAACAGTGTCATTTATAGGTTTTCATATTTTAATGAGGACAGTATGCAAACAATGACTGAAGGGGGAAAAATATTTAAGTGAACCGTCACATTTAATATTTTGTGACGACCCCCCTTTGGCAGCAATAACTTCAACTAGACGCTTCCCGTAGCTGCAGATCAGTCTGGCACATCGATCGGGACTAATCTTGGCCCATTTTTCTCTACAAAACTGCTATAGTTTAGTCAAATTCCTGGGATGTCTGGTTCAAGTCTGGACTTTGACTTGGCCACTCCAGAAGGTGTACTTTGTTCTTCTGAAACCATTCTGAAATTGATTTACTTCTGTGCTTTGGATCATTGTCTTGCTGCAGCATCCATCCTCTTTTTAGCTTGAACTGTCTGACAGACGGCCTCGGGATTTCCTGAAAACCATCCTGATGGATTTTTGATGTCATTCTTCCATCAATTACTGCAAGTTGTCCAGGCTCTGAGGAAGCAAAACAGCCCCAAATCCTGACGCTCCCTCCACCATGCTTCACGGTGGGAATGAGGTGTTGATGTTGGTGAGCTGTTCCATTTTTCCTCCACACATGACTTTGTGTGTTACTTCCATGCAATTCAACTTTGGTCTCATCAGTCCACAAAATATTTTGCCAAAAGTTCTATGGAGTGTCCAAGTGCCTTTTTCCAAACATTAAATGAGCAACAATGTTTTTGTTAGACAGCAGTGGCTTCTTCCGTGAAGTCCTCCCATGAACACCATTCTTGGCCATGGTTTTATACATAGTTGATGTGTGCACAGAGATATTTGACTGTGCTATTGATTTCTGTGAGTCTTTAGCAGACACTCTAGGGTTCCTTTTTTACCTCTCTGAGTATTCTGCGCTGAACTTAAAGTGCCAAACTCTCTCCATTTGTAGACAACTTCTCTGACTGTTGATTGATGAACATCCAGACTTTTAGAGATGGGTTTGTATCCTTTCCAAACATTATACAAATCAACAATCCTTGATCGCAGGTCTTCAGACAGCTCTTTTGACCGAGCCATGATGCACACCAGACTATGCTTCTCATCAAGACAATTCTTACCAGGTGTGTGTTTTATAGTGGGCAAGGCAGCTTTAAACCACTCATCAGTGATTGGGCACACACATGACCTAATTAGTTTGGTAAAAATTGGTTTCAATTGTCTTTAAGTCTCCTTAGGCAGAGGGTTCACTTACTTATTTTTCCCCTTTCTGTCATTGTTTGCATGCTATCCTCACTAAAATATGAAAACCTATAAATGTTTGGGTGGTTTTAGTTAAAGCAGACACTGTTTTTACATCTGTGTGATTTTGATAAAGATCAGATAATATTTGATGGTGATTATATGCAGAAATGTGAGAATTTCCAAAAGTTTCAGATACTTTTTCATACCGCTGGACAACGATTTATGACAGCATTGCAATTTCATTGTTTTCCTGCAAGACGAACAGACGGCGGAATTTCTTGTGAAAGAAGTCAACATGTGTCCCAAGAAGTTTAGTGCAGGTGGTGAAAAAGGGAAAAAGCAGCAACTGGTTGGTTCCTTTTTTTTTTTTTTTTTAAAACATGACACCTTTTTAAAACGATATATCGATTTTTGGTGGGAGCATATCGATAACCTTTTGACCTTTTAACCTTTTTGCGATATGATCACCTTTTTTGATTTATTGTCACATCTCTAACCAGTGTTGTTAATAAAGGCATTAGAGTATAACAGCATTACCAACGGCGTTATTTTTTTCAGTAGTGAGTAATCTAATTAATTACTTTTTTCATCGCGGCGTGCGTTACTATGCGTTACTACATTGGTTGAATGACGCGAGAAAAGTCAGAGAGACACGGACTGACGGAGACGAGAGAGGAGAGTGGGGAGGAGGGAAAGAAGTTTGACGCCTTTGCAAACGCGATGCTAGGTGGCGCCAATAATACCTGACTGTAGCCGATAGCCTACAAACTACGCCCACAAAATGCTACGGTAGATATCACATGAATATAGAACTAGATGCGAAATGACAGACACGGCGGCGTTAGTACGTTTAGAGAAATTGATGCGAAATGATAGACTCGCCGGCGATAGTAAACAGCCGCCATCTTAAAGCAGTAGACTTCTCAGGAAGGCTTTGCTGTAGAGAACCTTCCTTGCGAACCTAAGTAACTTTTTATTGAAAATACTCCTAAATCGGCAAAAGCTTTACTTCAATCTATCTTTAAACGCGGAAACAGTTTTTAAACTTTCACGTGTCGAAAGTAGACAGAAGGGAACTAGTGCAATTACAGGAGCAATTTTGACAACTTTAACGGTTGATTCACAACATTAAATTACTTCCAAACATAGCAGAGGTTACTATCTAGTTATGCATTATCCGCAATACCCCTGTGTCTAGTTAAGTTTAGGGTAAAGAATTGGGCTACGTCCAATTGTCCCAAAAACCATTTGAACTTCACACAGTGTGACCTATGTTTTATTTATTTATTTATTTATTTTTAATAAAGAAAAAAAAAACACGAAAAGTAACACCAGTTACTTTGCCAATTAACTAATTACTCTTACATTCAGGTAACTGAGTTACTAACTCAATTACTTTTTGGGCGAGGTAATAGCTAAATTAAATTAATTACTTTTTTAAAGCAAGATTAACAACAGTGTCCCTAAGTGACCGGTCCCCGTCACCCCCGCCAACAACAACAGAACATGAAAGGCGAAATGAAAAACTATTAATTAAAAACCACTATACCGCACCTCTCTCTCTTGTCAGTCACACGGTGCATTCAGGAACAGCATGCAAAACACAACTGATTTGTAACATTAATTTGTTAATATCATTACCTGTTTTATTGTTATTCCAATTTGTATTTATAATTTATTTGTTTTTCTATGTGTAATTGCTACTAGTAATGGTAGCTGCAGTATTGATATAGAAATTGCGTAAGTTTTTGGGCTGTGCAACGAATTAATCGAATTATTAATGTATTCTTATGGGGGAATCCCACTCATACATACATACATACATACATACATACATACATACATACATACATACATACATACATATACTGTATGACCATTTCGACTTACAATCCAGATCCTGGAACGAATTAAATTCGTATGTAGAGGTACCACTGTAATGGATATGGTAATTGGATGCCATATTCAGGACGAATTTTTACTACAATGAAACAAACAAACAAAAAAATGCTATTCAGTAGTTTAACATTCCGCTCCATGTGTTCATTATTTTTAGTTGTAAAGGATAAGATCAACACTAGAATACATTCACAGGAATCTTTGTTCATTTGGAATTTTTAATTGTGGCTTGATGTTGATAAGTGGAGACATGCCAGGAGGGTTGGGGTTGCAGGGAGGCAAAATGTGGGTGACAGCAGAAAATAAAGAAATCACTGAGGCAGCGACGGAATAAAATTAAAAAAGAGGCAGGGCTGGGTTGTGATGTGGAAAAATAAATGCTGATTTGTTGGATGTGAATGAGGGAAATGACGCATTTAGAATCCCTACTGTTTGCAAGACAAAGATAATGTTTGTCAAAATGCACTTAGTGAATTGAAATACCAGTTGAGATGAGAAAGTGGAATAATAATCACACAGTTTTGTGATCAGTAGCATATGACACTGCTTTGTTAAAAGTTTTCTGGTTTGTGTCCTAAGTCAAATGAAACTTACCCCACTTAAAAAGTGCACTGTCACTGTCTGACCTTTGTCCTCTAAATGTTTGGGTGTCAATAAAGTCCCAGGCACAGGCGGAGATGGGGGGGAGGGGGGGCTTGCAGTGTTCCCCTGTGGCCAAGAAATTGCATTTACCATATTGGCCCAAATATAAGACGGCCTTGATTATAAGACGACCCCCTCTCTTTCAAAACTCAAGTTTGAAAAAAGATTTTTTTGAACACCAAATTAATTTGTATACAGAAAATAATTACAGTACATCCGAAACAAATGATTAGAACAATATATTTGCGAGAAAAAACATGTTATTTGGCCTCATTCAAATCCTAATATCTGAACATTTAAATATGTAAACTAAAGTGCAATCACATTCGTAAATGAATGGCTTCTGGTTTTTGAAATGTAAAGAAACCAATCTATTGTGATAAAACAACAAAATTGCAATAACTGCATTAACCATCAAAGTGAAGTCTAACTGCAACTGTAGTCTGAAACAAATCTGAATGAGGAAAAACATTGCAATAAAATAATGCAAACTGGTTAAACGTGTGAGTAGCTGAGATCTGTCATGACAGGACATCGCTTCAATGATATCTGGCGCCATCTAACGTCGTGAATGGGGAGAGTAGCTGAGCTCTGTCATGACAGAACATCGCTTCAATGATATCTGATGCCATCTAGCGTCGGGAATGGTTGTAATGTCTAGACCGCGAACATAAGACGACCCCCCTCTTTTTCAGTGTTATTTCAATGCAAAAACACTGTCTTATATTCGGGCCAATACGGTATTACTGAAGTAAGAGTAAAAGTAATCATCCAAGAAATGTACTCAAGTGCAAGTAAAAAAGTATCCAGTGAAAAGAATACCCAAGTAATGAGTAACATTTTGAGTAACTGCTTAATTTTGTTTGATTTTTTTTTTTCTAACGATGGTATTTTTTGTCTCTCAGCACAAACTTATCTATATGGACTGTTAAAATGATACTGTACAATAACCCATTACATAACCACATTAAGCCAAAGAATTTTTTTAAAAATCATTAAATTAAAGAGAGAAAAAAAAAGTAATGAAGCATTATTAAGAGCATGAGTGCCCTGTCCTCTAGTGGAGAAAATAGTTCCTAGTTTGAGTAGTAAATACTGTAGTTCCTGCATCGATACTATGATGAAATTAAAAGGATCATATCTCCGGTTTTCCAGGGTCAAATAAAAACTGGGAGAGAGTTTTAAATCTGTGATTTCGATTCATGTTGAGGGCAGCGATCTATGTCAAATACTTCATTGGTTATGGTGCTTTAAAGAAGCTTGATTGAACAGGCTTGCGTGATCATAGAATGGCAAGCTTGCGTCTGATTGGTGTAATGGACTAATGTGATCATTGTTGCGACGTTTATTGGTGAAATTAAAAGCGCTACTCTTGGCAATAGCATCGTTAGCAAAAGAAAAAATAAATCTAATATGTAGAATAAAGAGGAAAAATGTAACGACTCTTGTGTAGCCCAAAGTAGCGGAGTAAGAGTAGCGTTTTTTTTTTGTTTTACAAATCTACTCAAGTAAAAGTAAAAAGTGTGGCTTAGTAAAACTACTCTTAGAAGTACATTTTTCTCAAGAAGTTTCTCAAGTAAATGTAACAGAGTACATTCAACGTGTTACTACCCACCTCTGGATTTGTGTGAAATTGTTTTGGCCACATAAGTATTTCGAACAATGATCTGCATTTTGAACTTATTTGACTATGTTAGATCTGTTAATATCGGTTTTTATTGGCATGTTAAGCAGGCACCATTGACTCGCACAAGCTTAGCCACCCCAGAGCCCTGTAACTAATAAATATCTGACAAACTGCACGAAATTTGTTGAAATGAACTCCACCGACTGATTAAACCCCCGCTAAAGCGAAGATTAAGCCTATAGTAAAAAAAAAAAAAAAAAATCTGAATTTACCCCTTAAAAGAAAGACCTAGCCGGTAAAATGATGTCTCAAAAAGTTGGAAAGAAATAAAACAAAGTACAAAAATGATTGAAATTAACAAGATTCCACAAAGTATTTCATAATGGATGAAAATATATTTCTTAAACAGATCATGTGACTAGCACGTTAGATACATTCCTTTGCTTCGCTTCGCCAAAACTACACCTGAGGAGGCAAAGATGGATAGTTAAAATTTCAGTGCACCTAAACCATACGAGGAGATTAATGGGGGGCTTGGTGATATAGCTCGCCCCACCCCCAGTGGCCGAAAATGTCATTGCATGTAATTAACTTTCCAATATATTAATTTAAAATTAAGTCTTTGCCGGTGAAATGTTGTGTATAAAAATTGTTGTTCAACAAACAACAAAAATGAATGAAATGACCCCAAAAGATATTTTTATAATGGGTCAAAATGATTTTTTAAACAGATCCAATAAGTAACACCTTACAAACGGTCATTTGCGTTGCTTAGCCTCCCCCCACCCCAAAAAACCCCCAGCTGAGACAAAAAAAAAACAAAAAAAACACAAGTTTTCTTTTTATTCTTTCTTTTTAGTATAGTAAATTTTCCTGGCTGCAATATTCAGTCATAAAGGATGCGGCATGTACTTCTCCACTAGGTAACACAGACAAACATGCGCGCTCAAACATGCACACTGTTGGGATGCCTGTATGTACGAGCATGGGCTACTATGTTACGCTAATATCCGAGCATATATCTTGTAAGCTAATTTCATTGCTGACTCTGCATTTCAGAGTCATAAACATCTTTCCCCCCTTCCCACAAAGGTCAAACTCTTCCTATAGTCCCAGGTACCTTGTCTATGATGCAATTTTTTAGAAGATATGTCAGTCTTCACGCACTGACTGTATTTTGCAAAAAGAGCCGAGAACTCCACAGCGCTATCACCATCATCAAATGTCCATAACCAATCAACTCCTTTTCTGCTGCCAACAGAAAATGATGATCCTTCCCAAAAGATACTATGCTGTTGTGTTGTAATATCTGGGAAATTGAGTATTTTTCCTTCCCTTGGTGCTGCTTAGCTCCAATTTGTGTGCGTCTTGTCATGTCTCACACTGGAGTCAGCCATTTTATTCTTTCACCAAGTTCATCATCCTTTCCTCACAGAGAGAAAGAGAGAAAAAGAAAGCGAGTGAGACCTTGACAGAGTTCTAGGTTGAGAAGTAATTGCGCCATTTGGTACGTTTCAGTTTTAGAATGAAGGGACCGGCGATGGCAAGGCCTTTGTTTGGGCATCATGCCCAGGCACCAGCTTGACAACAGTCAATACAATATGCAGAAGGGAAAACAAGTTGTATAATGCTGCTATAAAGATACAAGCTGTTTGTCCATTGAGTTAACACACTATAGACACAATGTAGTGCATTAGAATGAAATGAAGCAAATAATTGTAGTTATCCATGTACCAAATGCTTTATAATGATTGATGGGTCAGATGGGGCTGCCCTACAGTCCGCTTCAATTATTCGCAGTCGGTCACAGAGTCAACACATGCGGTGATCCAATGCCTGATTTAAAAGTACGAAAGCTGTACCGCATACAAACAGGAAGGATTGTCTCAGGAGTGATTTGTTCGAGGATTCAAAGTAATTATTATATTTTCTGTACCATGCATGCATTTTGAAACGTGAAAAAATTCAATGGGAGAAATTAACCGCTACGGACTAGCATTGTTCTTTGACATATTTACGTAAAGTAAATGCAAACTGCCTGTATGTATTTTTTTTTTTTTGCTTTTAACCAATAATCGAGACCGTTTTACGTCCATATCTATATTCA
The DNA here is from genome assembly GCF_030265065.1 of Corythoichthys intestinalis. Classification (NCBI taxonomy): domain Eukaryota; kingdom Metazoa; phylum Chordata; class Actinopteri; order Syngnathiformes; family Syngnathidae; genus Corythoichthys; species Corythoichthys intestinalis. The sequence goes on from NC_080406.1 coordinate 52,084,270, forward strand.
GGGATGTAAGCATTTAGTCACAAGAATTTTCACCGGAAAAGCTCTGTTTTCATAAGGCGGCCGCTACATTTGCTAACTGACTAGCATCATAGTTTGCAATATTCACGTGAAATAAATGCTAACTGCATTTTTTTTGCTTTTAACCAAGACTCAAGACTGTTTTACGTCCATATCAATAAAGAATTCAGGGATTTAAGCATTTATTCACAAGAATTTTCACTGTGTTTACATAAGGCGGCCGCTAGCTAGATTTACTAACAGACTAGCATTGTACTTATAAGATATTTACGTAAAATAAATGCTAACTGCATGTTTTTTTTAGCTTTTAACCAAGAATTGACACTGTTTTACTTCCATATCTATAAAGAATTCAGGGATTTAAGCATGTATTCACAAGAATTTTCAACAAAAAAAGCTCTTTGTCTGTGATTAAAACTGCACAATAAAAATCAATTTGGGCTTGACACAAAATCAAATCTTTACACTTTGCAGCAGTGGTGTACTTAAGTACATTTTTGTGTATCTGTATTTTACTTGAGTATAAATATTAAGCGGTACGTTCTTCTTTTACTTTATTACATTTTACAGCACGTATCTGTGCTTTTTACTCCTCTACTTTTCAAATAGTCACATGTGTTACATGTAAATTTTGTTTGGTTTCTTATGGTAATGGTTCCTCATACCTCCGGCGCAAACGATAATCCCCGTGCAACTATACTGTAATTGAGCACTAGAGTCAGCAACATGAGTACAAGCAAGATTAGGCAGGTGAACAAGATATTGTCGAATAAAAACCAGCAGTGAGAGGAGCGCGTCCTTGAGTTTAAAAACTAATCCGAGTAATTTTATTCGCCTCGAGGAATTGTTTAATTTTGCCAGCTCTAAGCATCACGTTTTGACCGGACTTCTTTTAACGCGCTGACGTCACGTGCGTAAAGGAAGATGCAATAATACCTGACCGCAGCCGACACGCTACAAACTATGCCGACGTTGCTACAAACTACGCCGCATGATGCTACGGTGATAGCAGGTAGAATCTGATGCGTTTTATAGATATCACATGCAAATAGAACTAAATACGAAATGACAGACTCGGCGGTGCTAGTAAACAGCTGCAATCTTAAAGCAGTAGACTTCTCAGCGCTAATAAATATGATTAACGTTACTGTCTCTTGCTCACGTAACGTTAGCCCTGCGGAGGTCTAGGTTTCTATTATGAATTCTGTCGATGCGTGGCTAACGCGTCTTACATACAGGCTTTATTTAATCTGTTAAAACATAGTGCTGTAGAGTGATGAGGATGTAAAATAAAAATATAATAAAGCTAACTGTCAATTTTAGCTCAGAAGTCTAATTGCTGGAAAAAAAACAAAAACAAGTAGCACTGATCCCTAATGTGCTCCAATAAAGTAGGTATCATACATTTATTTTGAACACTGCAAAAACTCAAAATCCTATCAGGACTTACAGTTTAGACTAACTTAAAAGTTAACCAGAACTTAAAAATAGCTTGACACAAATGAAAACTCAATTGAAACACGTAGGAAAAAAAACAAACTTTTAAGTGATGTTTGTTATCAAGCGAAATGACATTTTTAGGTTAGAAATAAGATTTTATTTTTTTATTTTTATGAGATCTAGAAGTTTTTTGAGTGGAAGCAGTGAATTAGTCTTTTTTTTTTCTAGTCACATCTGAGATGCAATTGTTGGCTGTTTTCAACAATGCACATCGAAAATATTGACATTGATGACTGAAAATGGTTCAATATTAGATGAAATGTCTTGTTTTCTCAGGTATACAGTGCCTTGCAAAAGTATTAGGCCCCCTTGAATCTTGCAACCTTTCGCCACATTTCAGGCTTCAAACATAAAGATATGAAATTTAATTTTTTTGTCAAGAATCAACAACAAGTGGGACACAATCGTGAAGTGGAACAACATTTATTGGATAATTTAAACTTTTTTAACAAATAAAAAACTGAAAAGTGGGGCGTGCAATATTATTCGGCCCCTTTACTTTCAGTGCAGCAAACTCACTCCAGAAGTTCAGTGAGGATCTCTGAATGATCCAATGTTGTCCTAAATGACCGATGATGATAAATAGAATCCACCTGTGTGTAATCAAGTCTCCGTATAAATGCACCTGCTCTGTGATAGTCTCAGGGTTCTGTTTAAAGTGCAGAGAGCATTATGAAAACCAAGGAACACACCAGGCAGGTCCGAGATACTGTTGTGGAGAAGTTTCAGGCCGGATTTGGATACAAAAAGATTTCCCAAGCTTTAAACATCTCAAGGAGCACTGTGCAAGCCATCATATTGAAATGGAAGGAGCATCAGACCACTGCAAATCTACCAAGACCCGGCCGTCCTTCCAAACTTTCTTCTCAAACAAGGAGAAAACTGATCAGAGATGCAGCCAAGAGGCCCATGATCACTCTGGATGAACTGCAGAGATCTACAGCTGAGGTGGGAGAGTCCGTCCATAGGACAACAATCAGTCGTACACTGCACAAATCTGGCCTTTATGGAAGAGTGGCAAGAAGAAAGCCATTTCTCAAAGATATCCATAAAAACTCTCGTTTAAAGTTTGCCACAAGCCACCTGGGAGACACACCAAACATGTGGAAGAAGGTGCTCTGGTCAGATGAAACCAAAATTGAACTTTTTGGCCACAATGCAAAACGATATGTTTGGCGTAAAAGCAACACAGCTCATCACCCTGAACACACCATCCCCACTGTCAAACATGGTGGTGGCAGCATCATGGTTTGGGCCTGCTTTTCTTCAGCAGGGACAGGGAAGATGGTTAAAATTGACAGGAAGATGGATGCAGCCAAATACAGGAACATTCTGGAAGAAAACCTGTTGGTATCTGCACAAGACCTGAGACTGGGACGGAGATTTATCTTCCAACAGGACAATGATCCAAAACATAAAGCCAAATCTACAATGGAATGGTTCAAAAATAAACGTATCCAGGTGTTAGAATGGCCAAGTCAAAGTCCAGACCTGAATCCAATCGAGAATCTGTGAAAAGAGCTGAAGACTGCTGTTCACAAACACTCTCCATCCAACCTCACTGAGCTCGAGCTGTTTTGCAAGGAAGAATGGGCAAGAATATCAGTCTCTCGATGTGCAAAACTGACAGAAACATACCCCAAGCGACTTGCAGCTGTAATTGGAGCAAAAGGTGGCGCTACAAAGTATTAACGCAAGGGGGCCGAATAATATTGCACGCCCCACTTTTCAGTTTTTTATTTGTTAAAAAAGTTTAAATTATCCAATAAATTTTGTTCCACTTCACGATTGTGTCCCACTTGTTGTTGATTCTTGACAAAAAATTAAAATTTTATATCTTTATGTTTGAAGCCTGAAATGTGGTGAAAGGCACTGTATTTATAATTGCTCTTTATCTTAAAAAAAAAGTGTTTTATCTGACTACTCAATTAATCGATAGAATTTTTAGTCGAATACTTGATTACTAAAATATTCGATAGCTGCAGCCCTACACCTGATAGTTGCTTGCAATCAGCGATTCAGCTAAATTTTGGAGTTTTATTTTATTTTTTTATTTTTTTTGAGCTTGTTAAGCTTCTCTTTACAGTGCAGTCAATTTTATTACTTGTTTTATCCATTGTGCACAGTTTTAAATAAAATTAAGCAATCAATGAATTTTCTGGTACTTTGAATATTGGGTCAGATCTCTGTGTGTGTTATATTCATTCATTTTCCATGCCATTGGGGTCCTGGACCCTATCCCAGCTAACTACGGGCAGTATAGACAGGGTACACCCTGAATTGGTTGCCGGCCAATCGCTGAGCACAATGAAACAACCATTCATGCACACATTCATACCTATGGATAATTTAGAGTGTTCAATCAGCCTACCACACATGTTTTTGGGATGTGGGAGGAAACTGGAATCCCGGTAGAAAACCCACGCAGGGACGGGGAGAATATGCGAACTCCACACAGGAAGACTGGAGCCCGGGATTAAACCCTTTATCTCAGAACTGTGCGGCCGATGTGCTAACCAATCTGCCACAGTCCCGCTGTGTGTTATAAATATATCACATTTTTGGGAGAAAATGTTTTTTTCTTTTTATCTGCAAAGTAAATTTTGAACCAAGTACTTCTGTAGTACTTTTTAGATACTCTACTTCTTAGATACTTGTACTTTTACTTAAGTAATTTTTTGCCCCAGTATCTGTACTTTTACTAAAGTTAAAAAAAAAAAGTAAGTACTTCATGCACCACTGCTTTGCAGTAAATTTAAACATAGACTTCATAATATATTGACGGGACATGGGGCCGATTAATAGGGGGCCTGCATTGTTGGCGTGGCCGTCAAAGCTGACTGAGTGGAATCACAGACAATGAGCTTTTTCGGTTGAGAATTCTTGTGAATAAATGCTTAAATCCCTAAATTTTTAAAGATATGGACATAAAACAGTCTCGATTCTTGGTTGAAAGCAAAAACAAAAAAACGTGCAGTTAGCATTTATTTTACGTAAATATTGCAAACTATGATGCTAATCAGTTAGCAAATGTAGCAGCCGCCTTAGGAAAGCAGAGCTTTTCCAGTGAATATAAATCCTTGAATTCTTTATATATATGGACGTAAAATAGTCTCGATTCTTGGTTAAAAGCAAATAAAACATGCAATTAGCATTTATTTTATGTAAATATGTTTAAGTACAATGGTAGTCTGTCAGTCAATGTGGTGGCCGCCATATGTAAACAGAGCTTTTCTGGTGAAAATTCTTGTGAATAAATTCTTAAATCCCTGAATTCTTTATAGATATGGACGTAAAACAGTCTTGATTCTTGGTTAAAAGCAAAAAAAAAAAAAAATGCAGTTAGCATTTATTTCACGTGAATATTGCGAACTGTGATGCTAGTCAGTTAGCAAATGTAGCGGCCGCCTTATGAAAACAGAGCTTTTCTGGTGAAAATTCTTGTGAATAAATGCTTAAATCCCTGAAACCTTTATAGATATGGACGCAAAACAGTCTTGATTCTTGGTTAAAACCCAAAAAATCGTGCAGTTAGCATTTATTTTAATTTATTTTATTTTAAATATGTCAAATTATGATGAAGTAGTCTGTTAGTCAATGTGGCGGCAGCCTTACAACAAAGAGGTTTTTACGTTGAAAATTCTTGTGAATAAAGGCTTAATTCCCCGAATTCTTTATAGATATGAACGTAAAACAGTCTTGATTCTTTGTTAAAAAAGCAAAAACACACATTTATTTTACGTAAATATGTCGAAGAATGACGCCACTGCCGTCGCAGTTAATTTCTCCCATTGATTTTTTTCACAACGTTTCAAAACGCATGCATGGTATGAAAAATTTAATAATTACCTTGAATCCTTGACCAAATCACTCCTGAGACAATCGTTCCTGTTAGTATGCGGTACAGCTTTCGTACTTTTTCAACCTAAATCCAGCAACTGACCGAAATAACTGAAGCGGAGTGTGGGATGGCCCCCTACTTGAAGGCAGTGTATGTCGACTATGACCCGTCAATATAATTATAAAGTCTATGAACTACTCTATGCTAACTATCATTCTACTAGTCAAAATTACCGTATACTATTGACAGTTCCGCTTGTTGAGCCTGAAGTTTAGAAAAATGTCACTGTGCAGTAATAGCAGTATTTTATTGTCAATCACTTAGGCACAAAGCCATCAACAGATTCATGAAATACGCACGTCTATATGTGAAAAAACATAACTGAAACAAAAGTCAAAAGTTATGTTAACATGACAAGTGTGACAGATGTGTATTTACAGTGTTAAACCCGCAATAAACTACAAAATGAACATAAGCATAGGCTTACTGCAAATTTAAAGATACATATTCTTCACCTGGTAAATCCCATGCCGATTCCAGTGAGCTATGCTAGGTGGTCAGAGGTTGCAGATCAATAGTCCTTTTTTTTTTTTTTTTTTTTTCACCACCTTTGGCAGAGTGACCCAATATCCTCTGTAATGCCATCGAGGAAAGCTATCTTGTAGTTGCATGGATGGCTTCCCTTTTATTCTTGTGTCAGGATTCCGCAGGGGATTCTGCCTTCCCGTGGTGAAAAGACGGGCTGAAATGGAAATGATGTAAGAAGCCATTGCCCTTTTAACACTTCCCCACAAACACTCCGTGTGTGTGCAAAACAGTGCAAAACTGCAGAAAACACTGATTCACACACGGCTTGTTTTCCTTTCACTGATACAACATAGTGGGACAAGCCCATTTTCCCATGCTAATTCAGAATATATGTATAAAAATAAAATAGTTCGATGCACAGTTTAAAATGTAAAGATTTTGAAGTAAATTCATTCCAAAAATCAGCTAGCACATGCTATCTGCTACTATCTTGTTGCTAATCAGCACGTGTAGGATGGCACAATTATGTAAACGCAAAAATGCAAGTGTTATAAGTTTTTTGTTCGTTTGTTAACAGGTGGAGAACGCTGTTCGGCAAGGGAAGACAAATTGATGTGCCTCACAAACAACAACACTTACTGTACGTCGATGGACATATATCGAGACTAAGTGCGTTCTACTTTGATGATGAGGGGCTCGACTTATGCTCCACCTTCATTAATAACTTTGTAATAATTTTTATATTGACCTGTTTTGAGGGAGGGTTGCTACAAGACACCGGTGTTCGGCCATTCCTTACTACGCGGCGAAACGTCCTACACAATGCTCAGCGCACTTGCGCATGCATCCACAAGCATGCGCACATCGGTTAGAAGAGGTGAATACTCACTATTTTTGTCTTTATTTAGAACCTTTTTACTGCCTCAAATATACTTTTTGCATGTATTACCCTCTCATACTTTTAACCATTCTTTTTTTTTTTGTGTTAACTTTGAAGCAGTTGACCACATGAGTCACGTAGCGTATTTAAACCGTCCTTATTTGATATAACTACATTTAAGTATTTTCTGCAGGCATTATTTTAGTACGTTATTCCTGTGTGCATCTAAACAAAACAAGTTTAGTTGCATGGTAGTACTTTCGGTGTCAAATTCGACTAATGTAGGACGTTTCGCCGACGCAGGAGATCTTGGCAGAACACCGGTCATCGGCCATGTGACATTCTCGGTTAACAAGGTTGCATTGTCAGCCACAAAATGCAGGCCACCTCCGTATTAAAATGTGTGCCATTATCCCAGTATTTGACATGATACAAAATACGATGTTTACTAACGTCCTCATAAGTCAAATGGTCCCACAGTTGTTGCACACTTGTCTTGGCTGATCTCGGGGTGAACGGAAACTTTCTGAAACCCAAAAAAGGCTCACACGCCTCTCCATGGTGTGGCTACAAAAGCTTGGCTGGCGTGATGCGAAAAATAAACGAATTATTCCACAAAATCAGCTGAATCCGCATTTCATCTGCATGCTATAAAGCAATGCTGTATTGTGTGATGCTGACCCAGGTGACGTCACATTCGCATTCGTCTTAAAGCCGAGACTGAAGCCGGAAGCCACTGATTTTCATGGCGCGGGATTCAAAAATGGAATATATAAAACAATCGCTTCCACACACATCCAAGCGGTCCATTTCATTCAGGAGTATAAAACCGCGTGAAATATGAAATAAACATGCTTTTTGGTGTCATACGCACTTTAAGGCGTATGGGGAGGTAGATTCCCACCGTTACTTTGAAGCTTGGCGCTGTTCAAAACATTTCACTTCCAACCATATATATAGGCGCTTCCAGGACTTGACCCACAGCACAGAAAGTCCCAGAGTCTCATCTATGTCGTGCTGAATCCATTTCTGGTGATTCCGTGGGTTTCTCTGGTTTGATTTTGCAGTTTTAACTTGTCAACACACTGCTTACTTCAACCGCACTTCATGTTGTTCTGTCTAAATCGGAAGTTCGGAGCAGATATTGCCCAAGCCTTTTATGTATGGGTCTGAAAGGTTAACTTAGGACTCTCATAGTTCACTTTCTGATGGTTTGTGGTAATTTTTTGGCAACAGGCAAACCTTTTCCTTTTCTCGTCTCGCATTCTTGACTTTGGAATCGTGTCTCAGAGGTCCGGCCATGAAACGGGCTGTGTTTCAGCCGAAAAACTTCAAAGTGATCTTTCCTTCGTCAAATCTCAATCCCTGAAGAAGAAAGATGCATGAGAGCACTTTGGCATCTATTCAGATGATGAAAGGACCTATTTTCCATTTATGACTATTAAGTCCTATGTGTACTCATGGTATTTTTTTAATCATGAATCACAAAACAGGTTGATAGATTTTGAAACTCATTAAAATGAATCATTTAACTAACACATGAATTGGGGGCGTTTTACTTTCAGTGTCGCAAATTGTCTGAGGTACTCAAAGTATGTTAAAACCCTTCACCGATTTTAGTAAATTGCTTGGCTTCATTAACTAAAATACATTTTTGTCTCTTCTTAATCTTGCATGTCTGTACAATGACAGTGCCCTCAAAAAGTAATTGGATGGCACGGTCATTTCTTTTGTTCTTGATACTCATATTTCATGGTATTAAATAAATTTCAGTACATTTTTGTGTATCTGTACTTTACTTGAATACAAATATGAAGTAGTACTTTTTATTTTTATTTTGCTACATTTTACAGCACGTATCAGTACTTTTTACTCCACTACTTTTTAAATTGTCGCCTGCGTTAAATGTCACTTTTGTTAATTTTTCTCTCATTGTGAATTGATAGTTTCGTTTTGATACCTCCAGGGCAATCGATAACTATACCGTTATTGAGCACTAGAGACAGCAACACGAGTACAAGCAAGATTAGGCAGATGAACAAGATATTGACCAATAAAAAGCAACAGTGAGAGCAGCGCGCCTTCAAATGCACCTGATAGATGATTAAGATTTAAGAGTTCTTTGAGCTTGTTAAGCTTCTGTTTACAGTGCAGTCAATTTTATTACTTTTTGCATTCTGCATATACTAGTATATAAAAAATGTATTTATATTTAAAATATTAAAATTATACAGTACAGTATATCAAATTTTAGCATCAGAAGAAAATACTTTTAATTTTTACATTTGAAGTAAAGCTAGTACTTTTGTACTTTGACTTGAGTAATTCTTTTCCTAAATACTTTTACTTTTGGTTTTTTTTTTTACCCATATATCTGTATCTTTTACTTAAGTAAAAAAAAAAAAAAAAAAAAAAAGTGAGTTCTTAATACACCACTGACAGGGACAGACAAAATGTTATTGTCGAGTCTCCTTAACTGAGACACCAAAATGTTCATCTCAGTGTGTTCTCTTCCAAATCGCTGCATTTTGGCAGAGGCTGTTCTTATACACACTCTAATCTCATCACTTGGGAGCATTGTAAATGACAATGCACTTGCTGCTATTTATATGAACAAGGCAAGTGTATTTTTTGAGAGCCGTGAATCGAGATATTTATGCATGGCCACTAGCTTGACTAGATATGTTGTTGTCGAGGGTGTCCCGCCACTTGCCCCCCAACCCCCACCCTGTGTGCTCTCTGCTTGCTTGTCCAATAGCACTTGTGACCAAACTACAGCCTAAAACGCAAAAAATGAGTTAGGACTGGAACCAAACACACTGGATAAGTTAAGATACCAGGGCCCTATGACCTAAGAACTCCGTTTTTATAAATGTCTTATTGCCTGATAGGAAGGCCATTGTGAACCCTTATGTGGACTTATAGACATATATTAATGATGATAAGCATCATATTAAGGACATATTAACACTTATGAACTCTTATGAGTGCTTATTAATTAGACCTTAATCTAAAACGTTACCAAAAAGTCCATCTCCAGAGGATAAATACAGTGGTACCTCTACTTATGAACGTCTACATACAGAATTTTCAGGTTAGGACGCGCCTCATCGGGAAAATATTGCCTCTTGTTTTTAGCAACGATACCGATACCAGACGGCGAGTACCAACAAAGAGGGCGCCAATACAATTTACCGGTCCAGTATTATAACACTTCACAGCAGCCCTTTATCCTCCTGACGCTCACTACACTCTGTCTCTGTGTTACATGACACGTGACCACTTTGCATGCCAATCAGCTATCGCTATTGGCCTATTCCAGACCAATGAGAGTGGACCAATAGCCGCTCTTCACCAATGTCAGGCAGCTTTTTCATATGGAGGAAAAACAAACCAGGAGAAATGGCGGCGGTCTGGAAATAGTTCAGCATAGACGATTACAATCAATGGCTGAATGCAAGATTTACGGCCTGAAAGTTTCGAGAGGTGGAGTTAAATCGGCCAGTTTCAATTCTTCGAACCTGATAAAACATTTGAGGACGAAACATGTTAACGAACACAAAGGGTTTGAGGCTACAACGGCAGGACTGCTGTCCAAAGGAAGGAGGCTGGTCAGTTCACCGTCTACTTTACTTTTATTGTCTTTTACTGAAAGAAATGCCACAGTAATTTGAGACCTATTTCCAAAAAGTGCTGTAGAAGTAAGCAAAGTAAGCTTAGTTTAGTGCCTAAGTGTGTTTTGCTGCTGGTGCACGGAGAGGGAGGCTAATAGAGAGACAGGATGCTGTGGTCAATTATTATTACTTATAATTTCATTAAAGTTGCACTGTTTAGCATTTGAGAGCCAAAACTCACGGTTTAAAAAAGTATATTCATTATTCATTCATTGTATTTCTCCTTTTTTACTGTTGGGCTAGTATTATACATGTTTTAATTTCACGAATTTAGCACTATTTTGGCCTTTGAGAGTCAAAGTTTATTTAACTACTGTCACACGTACCAGGTATGCAATAAAAAGTTCTACTGGATTCATTGTATATACAGTACATATATATATTTATGTATAAATTTCAAACGAAGTGGTATCGGTATGGTATCGGTATTGGCCGATACTGCACAGCCAGGTATGAGTATCGGGGCCAAAAAATGGTATCGGTACAACTTGTTACGAAAGAAATTTCAGGATACGAAATGCAAAATACAGTATGACTAGTACTTACAGCTCCCAGAGTTTACTGAACGTAACATACTTGTAGCTGCTATTCCATTGGCTATTGCCTAGCATTCCTGGCATCCAATTGGCTAAGAGGTACCTCTACCATATGTGTATGCGTTAAGGGTGTCAACAATAATCGATGCGGCGATGCATCCCGATGCGGGGCAGGGACGATTCGATTCGATGCGGGCAACACGCTGAATCGATTCAGCGCATTTTAAAATATATAAGTACGTTCAAAAATCTTCCCTGCGCAATTCCGGTGATGCAATGGATTTAGTTTCCCCATTTGTATTGTTATTCTCATGTTTACCTGTAGAGAGAGCTACTTTACATTCAAAGCAAGCCCGTAGAGGTTAGATCGGGCCTAAAAAATTCCAGCCCGCTGGTATTGAAGCCCGACCGGCCAGATCAATTAACTATAGATTTGCATGCCCGAGCCGAGTGATGCGGGGGAAAAAAACGCAGCAGCAGCAGCAATTTATTTTCATTTCTTCAAGTTTTCATACTGTTTAAATAGTCTACATATTTTTATAAGAGTTATAAAAGCATTTACACAACGAAATAACGCTGGGAAAGTTTAATATTAAAAAAACACGGTTTTGCAGACACACAGAGAAGATTCGAAAGGATCTCATTTGCCTTTGTGTGCATAAATAAAAGTGTCTTTCCTAACAAATTCTCAGTTGGCAGACAAAAAACGCAAGTTTACTCAATATTTAAATAGTCTACATATTTTTAAGAGATTTATAAAAGCATTTACACAACAAAATAACCCTGGGAAAGTTTAATATTTTTTTTAAAAAAACACGGTTTTACAGACACACAGAGGAGAAGATACGAAAGGATCACATGCATTTGCCTTTGTGTGCATAAATAAAAGTGTCTTTCGTAACGAATTCTCAGTTGGCAGAAAAAAAAACGCAAGTTTACTCAATATTTAAATACTCTACATATTTTTATGAGATTTATAAAAGCATTTACACAATGAAATAACGCTGGGAAAGTTTAATTTTAAAAAAACACGGTTTTACAGAGACACAGAGGAGAAGATTCAAAAGGATCACATTTGCCTTTGTGTGCATAAAAAAAATTGTCTTTCGTAACGAATTCTCAGTTGGCAGGAATAAAACGCAAGTTTACTCAATATTTAAATAGTTTACATATTTTTATGAGAATTATAAAAGCATTCACACAACGAAATAACGGGAGGAGAAGAAGAAAAAAAGGGCTGCGCCACAGCCCTCTGCGCATTTTTTTTTTTTTTTTTTTTTTTAGTAATTTATTAGTCCGGCGCGGCGGCCCGACCCGACCCACCGAAACGTGAATGCTTAACATTTCGGGTCGGGTTCGGGCACAAGATCTAACCTCTATGCAGGGGGGACGAGAAACCCAAATCCGCTTCCTCACCGGAGTAACGTCACAGACAAGTGCAGTTGTAATCGAGAGAGCAGAGAGATAGGACATAACATAACAATTGCTGAAACGGAGAAAGAGGAAGCGAGAAACATTATAGATATAAGATATGCTAGGCCTACATTTTACTTTTGTTCTACATTGCAATTTAGTTGATGTTTTGTTTGCAACTGAATTGATCCCTGGATTGATATTGCGATAAAGATGCTGCTGCACTACAATATTTTCTTTGTCGTTTTCTTTAATATTTACTTGAATATTTTTATTGATGGGTCATTGTGACTAAAATACAGTGACTGTTATTACTGATTTTGCATAGGAGTTCAGATGTTGCACTGTGTGAAAGGCTGCTACTGTGTGTTAAAAAAAAAAAAAGAGAAAGCCCTGGTCTCATTCAAAGCACTAAATAAATGCTGTGATCTGATTTTTTTTTTTTTTAAATATATATGAAAGTATACTATTTTCATTTGACTTCAACCAGGAGTGACACAAGAGCCAATAAAAAGTTGTTTAATGTCTGTCCGCTTGTGTTGGCTCATGATTCACGAAAAATATGCTTTGCTTTAGAATTTTAATGCATCCCAGGCTTTAATGCATCGCAATGCATTGCCAAATCGAACCGAATCGAATCGTGACCGTCTGAATCGAATCAAATTGAATCGAATCGTGGCCCTCCGAATCGTAATCGAATCGAATCGTGAGGGCAGTGTCGATGCACACCTCTAGTATGCGTACATCACAGCGTCCTGTTCATTCGCCCCTTGCGTTCTGACAGCTTTACATGAGTGTATTCTTGGTTTTTACATTATGCACAACTCTGATTTCATTTTTATTGTGCAATAATCTAATTGTAACATGCATTTGTTACATGTTTTGATGCATTTTTATGCATTATAAAAGGTTTATGTCTGAATTTTGGGGGCGCTTGGAACAGATTAGGGCATTTACATGGAAAACGCGACTCTACTTACTGAATTTTCAGGTTACGAAACTACTTCCAGAATCAATTAATTTTGTAAGTCGAGGCACCACTGTATTCCCGCCCCCACCGATCACATGACTTATATAAACAAATGACAGATGAACAACAAATTACATGCTTTTTTGCTTCAAACCAAGTGATCAGCTGGTGTCATTTCACTGCTTCCATGCATCATTGTCCCCGTACAATGTCCATTTAAGGCTTCAGAAAAATGCATCCCGACACAAGGCCTTAAGACAATGACCAAAATGACCCAAAAATGACACCAAAACAACAATATATGTGCTAATGCTTTTCTCTCACTCCACTCGACACCATCCACCCACTGCAATCTGTAAAAGAACAGAGAGACAGAAAGCGAAAACAGCCCAAGATGTGCTTGACCATACGAAGCTGACGATACAGTTCAAGTGAGCTCAAACCTACAATATCTCATACTTATAACGTCTCAAGTATATCACTTGAGATATGCGCAAAACGATTTGTTTTAAGACCGCCAGAAAGAACCACACACAACCAGCAGGGGTGACAATAGTACACACACATCCACAACTAATTACAATAAGTAGGAGTGCAGTCACATGTGTTAAAAAAAAACGTTATTTAAACGATGATGGTTTTTTTTTTTTTTTTTTGGCATGTTGTAAGTAACAATGAAGACAAAATGGATGACTATTTCTTTCAAAAATAAATCACAGCTTCCTGACTTAATTGTAGTCTACAACTGTACAGTTTGAGGTACATAAAACATGTTTTGTTTTTACTAAAGGTTCTGAGTATAAAACATAAAAATACTTTCTCAGTTCACAAATCAGACAAAAGTCCTGTAAATTAAAATTAAAAAGTGCTGCTGATTGACTTTTTTTTTCTTGTGTGCAAAGCACTAATATAAATTGTGTCAATGACTCATTTATTTTCTTTAAACAAAAAATCGAATAAGGAGGAGGCAGACTGTAATGAATCAGTTTTCTTTATCAAACAGCTGTTCATAAATAGAATTCAAATCCAGTTTCAAAGCACACTCTCTTGTATGACAATTTACAGTTTGAATGGTATTTTGGATTGAAAGGAGACCCTAAGCCAGGGGTCTGCAACGCAAAATGTTGAAAGAGCCAAATTGGAGCAAAAAAAAAACAAATATGTCTGCAGTCGCAAAAAAAAAAAAAAATTGAAAGCCTTATACATATATATAAGCCTTATAATGAAGGCAACACCTTATATATGTATCTATATTAGCTATATTAGCCTACTATAAAAATGACATTGGCTAGAAATACAGCCGTCATGTTTACCGTATTTTCTGAACTATAAAGCGCACCTAAAAGCCTTCAGTTTTCTCAAAAGCGGACAGTGTTCGTCAGAAGCTGATGTGCCATATATATGGATCAATATTAGTTAATCATGGCATGACATGTCGTTTAGCTCAGCTCCATTTTGTGGATGCATAATTTAACGCCAACCACAACCACTACTACTGCTGCGCCTTATAATGCAGTGCGCTCTATACATAAAAACGGTTTTAAAATAGGCCACTCATTGAAGGTGCGCCTAATGCGCCAATGCGCCTTATAATGCGCAAAATATGGTACATGTTTATTTTCTCTGCAGTGGATCCTATAGAGAATGACGCACCACGTGACTACGCTGTTGCAGGATGTCGCTTCAAGTTTAAATTTATTACAATATTAATCAATTAGAAGAATGTTTGTGTAATGTTTTTACTCCTACAGAAACCATTTTAATCCTCTATCTATTTCCATTTTCAAACATATTTGAAAAAGCTCCAGGGACCCACTAGGGCAGTGCTAAAGAGCCGCATCTGGCACCAGAGCCGCGGGTTGCTGACCCCCGCCCTCAGCTGTTAAATGAATGGGTTTATGTGTGTGGTTTCTTTACAAAAAGAAATGAGACTTTACAATCTAACAATAACTCAAGTGCAAATATGCATCTCCTAAACAAAATACAAACGGACACTTAAGACAGTGATTACCATCATCGCTAACTAGCTTAGCACTACGTGCTAAGTAGTCACGTCTCATCAACAAATAATACAAACAATACAATTGGCTTCATTTACTCACCACTGACAGAAGTCCACTGGATCTAACAACACAAAAGACAATCTAACTGTCTACACTTCATAATACAGTATTATTGATTCAACAACCCAACTTGGGTGTAGCAGTGAACTCTCTCTCTCTTGCTCCAATCACTAATGTGTGCGCACTCTCATATTACACAAAAACAAGGACCCAAATGGGACCGCTCATGGCTGCCGGCAAATATCAATTATCAAATTTGTTGGCAACTAATTTTTTAATTGCTTGTTGCAGCCTTAGTATGCAATCAAAACGTAGATACAAAAGTAAAAGATTTTCATTGTCATTTTTTTTTTTTATTATTAATTTTATTACTAGGCTATCCTTTGGATGTGTGTCCAATAATGCCTATTTGCATTTAAAGTGCTTGTGACACAAAATGGCATGTTTATTTCATATTACACGCAGTATTTCATGCTTCTGAATGATATGGACCGCTTGGATGTGTGTGGAAGCGATCGATATATTTATTCAATTTTTTTTAATCCCGCACCATGAAAATGAGTGACTTCCGGCTCGAGTCTCGGGTTAAGGAAGAAGGCGAATGTGAAGCAGCCGAGTAACCATCTTATAATACAGCCATCACTATCTCATGCAGAAGGACTGCGGATTTTAATACGGATCAGCTGATTTTGCGGATTAATTTGTTTATCTTTTGCATCACGCCAGCCCAATGTACTGCAGGCTTTTGTTGCTACACCAGGGAGAGTGGTGTGAGGCTTTTTGGATTTCCAAAACATCCTTGTACACCGCGATGGGCAAAAAAACTCCGACAACTGAGGAACCATTGGACGAACAAGGAAGTGCGTAAGCTTCGTGTTTTATATTATGTCGAATACTGGGATCATGGCAAACGTTTTAATAAGGAGGTGCACATGTATGTTTGCGATGTAACTTGTTAATTTAGCACCCTTGGATAACATTGAGAGTCCAATTGAATGCAAAAGAGGGCTTATTCACCGCCACAAAAGCTTTGGGAGCAAAATATTATTAGGGTGCAAAATTTGGCTGAACACCAGCGACGAGCACTGCCTGCCTGCCTTGGCCACAGCATAACGACAAGCCGAAACTTGCTCGCCGCCGGGGGGCTGGCCGATCGGTGAAGACAATCAACCCCGCCATTTGGGAGGTTTAAGAAGTCGATAGTTTTGACCATTATGCAGTAATCTTGCCATGTCGTACTGAATAAATGCATTTTTGATATTTTATATTCCATTCAGCACAAGACTTTTATTTGTCATGACCATACCATTTATTTAGCAATTGGGGAAAATACTTAGATAAAAATAATATCCTGTAAAAATATTGGAGGAGAAACATTCAAATAATTATTACATTTTTCTGCTCTCTGTCGCATTTTCCTCGTTCTGAATCTTCCCCCTCAATGGGCTGAATTCTAAATCAGATTAAATTGTTACTCTGCTGACGTCATCACCAAGCTGGGGACGCTAGAGCGCCATTATGACAGACGAGGGTAAAACTGCAGATTAAAAGACTAATTTCTCGTCATCTGAGTGATTTCAAATTGTTGTATTTAGTCAAATCGTCTTAAAATATGATTCTAATTCATATAATAATGCTATTTAAGACTTTTTTTTATCCTGTCACAGGCACTTTAACAAGGGAGGGACAGGCTCAACACCATCCAGTCAGAAGGTGAGCTAAGCCAGGATGCCCACCCTACCAGTGGAGGGGATACTGTCTACGCCCAAAAACCCAGGTCAGTTCCCAAGCCCCACCTACTGAGATGCCACGACCAGCCTCCAGAGTCATGAGGAGTAGCAAGGGTTGGCAAGCGACAATCAGTAGTCCACTTAGTAGAAACCCGGATCGTCAAACTCATCATAGATCAAAATATACCATAAACACATACTGATCAATCATACAAATTATTATTCATTGGGCTGCCAACTTTTAGTCCCCCCCTTCTTTTCCCTTGCAGCTCTCCTTTCTGACAGGCCTCTATACTTTCTAGACTATTCACCAAGAATGAGTCATTTCGTTGTGACAAGGTGTCGCGAAATTGTCGTGCACTTCCAGGCACACTTTTAGTGAGCACACTGCTGCAGCCTGGCTAAAAATAAAGGGAAAAAAACAACTTCAAACTAATACCAATATGTGTTATAATAACTTATAAACAGTTTTTTTTTTTTAAATGTTATTTATTTAATTGGATTTTTTATTGAATCAAAAACTCCAAATTTTAATGAGTGATGCACAAGAACATTTGTACATAAGATATGTCGACTGCCATAATCTTGACGTGTGGGTGCACGTGTTCCGTAGGCGAAACAGGCGGGTAGGAAGAGAACTAAAGCCCCACCTGCAGCGTTCCCATGACACTCAGTTGACACATAGCACGGTGCGCCATAAACCGTATGGTTGCCGGGTGGTTACTATCAGCGTTGTACAATACAAACGCAAACACATGCACACAACCCCTCTTCTCTTTGGATCAGAATCAAAGCTCATCTACCGCCAACACTCCTCCTGTTGCCATTAGACATGTCATATTTATCATTCCCCAACATGCTTGCATCATCCCTGGTTCTGACTTTGTTCTTCCGGTTTATATTAAAGCTCAACCAGAAACTTGTTTTGCACACTGAGCGCTACGGCAATGTCACAGTAGACATTTCTACCACATCACAAGTATGGTAATGTAAATGAATTAAATTTATAAGTCACAGTAAGCAAATGCATGGTAAAAGCAGACCTTTGGCTGATCACGGTTGTTGAGGGCAGTTCAAACCTAATGTATAATTTGCTTTTGCTTGAATTAATATTTGCAGGGGTCTATAATATAAATGGTTTAGGGTCAGGCCCAGAGGTTTTTGAAACCGTTAGGGCCACCAGAATGCTTCAACCACTGAGTCCAGTGAAAATATTACGTCAATTTTTTAAAAAATCCTATTTCACATTATTTCCCAGTGGTTCCATGTTTTGATGAATATTACGCTATCCCAATCAAAGATAACCTTACAGTCTATGCAGCCAGGCGTTACTCTCCATGGGGCGTAAACGCACCTCATTTGAACACGCGCAACCTAATTACTGCAGCAGATTGACTGTCAGTATTTCAGAACCCACCTAACGTTATACCACAAGACGGCATGTTTCTGAAACCCCCAGCACCCGGCCAAGCACTGGCCAAAACACCACTCAAGGAAGAGAAAGTCATAGGAGGAGTTGAGGGAAAGTGAAATCCAATATGAAAAGGAAAGGGAGAGAAAATTTCAGCCCTAGTGGCGAGACCACTGGAAACGGCTCGGCTACAATGAGACAGGGTTTACTGAGAGGTATGCAGATCAATGCAGACAAATAAGTTTGAGAAAAGTTAACGAGTATGAAACCTATGGTATGAACATAACGTGATCATTCATCCGTGTGACTGGGAAGAAAATTTCATCACAAAGACAGTCTAGCTTGAAAATCGTTAGCCATAATTGCCTTACACAGACCCTTAACTGTCCAAAGTACCTGACCATTGAAGGGCCAATACTTGAAAACTTCAATGCTGAGAGGGCGTTTTGAGATGGTGACAGCCAGGGCCCAGAAGCAGACGCCCTAGATACATTTCATTGGGCATCAGGGCGCAAAATAAGCCAAGTGAGAAGGAGATAGAGGAAGAACAGATATTAGATATAGAATACAGAAATAGAATATTGGAGTGATTATGGAATGATAATGGATGTGATTATGGAATTGGAATAGGATTATTTGCACTAGATTCATGTTTTTGTACTGTTATGCAGCACTTTTCATTAAATCTACATAAAAAGTGTTATTCATGTTATTCAAACACATTGTTTTTTTTGGGGGGGGGGTTCGTGATTTTAGGTATCATAACTGACGCGTTGACTTGGGCCAGTGGTTTTGATAGTGGGGACCGTGAACTTCAAAAGCCACTGGCCCAGCTAACTTCACGTATTGTCTACCCCTGATATATGGGTAACCTTGGTATGTTTACCCTGCTAACCGATTCCGATTAAAAGTAAAAAAAAATATCTAAGTAAAGGATAATGCATCACATCACTTTCTTTTCTTATTGATCAATAGAATTTCAACACGCAGTTGAAGACTTCTAATTGCCTATGGTGTGAATGCAAGTGTATTCTATACTGTACTTACATATAAATGGAATTTTTTCTGTGTGTGTGTGTGTTCGTTCCCTATGGACTCCGAAACGGCTGGACAGATTTTGGCGAAATTTTACACAGTTGTACTTTGTTTCTCTGAGTGTTCATATATGGGTTTGATCTCTGTAAGCCTTCATTTAGTATAAAAACGTAATTCGAAACTACAAAAATTAGCATAGAAAATCCCTGATTTTTGAGGCAACAGCGCCCCCTTTTGGGCAAAAGACGAGTCTCTTGCGATTGCAATGTTGCAGTTGGCTTTCAAACTCTACAGTTTTACAAATTTAAATGTGCTGTGTTATTACATTGTGGCTTTGAGTACTCTACAACAAGATGCTGGATTTGAAAAAAAAAAAGAGTCAAATTTTCCAGAATATTACTAAGGGATTCAATTCGGCTGCATATTCATACTGTAGGGACTGTTATTTAGAATAGAATAGAATAGAATAGAATAGAATAGAATAGAATAGAATAGAATAGAATAGAATAGAATAGAATAGAATAGAATAGAATAGAATAGTCCTTTATTGTCATTATACTGAATGGACATAAATATACATAATGAAATCTTTTATTATATGTATGTTACACCCGTAATGGTTCATGGGTAGTTTTGCCAACCATAACTGAGAGTGGTGGTTGCCGTTGTTATGTTCTGGTGTATTTGGTGTATTGGTGCCTTTTGACACATCAATATGCCTGTCTACCTTATTCACTAATACGAGTACAGATTTGTGTACATCACCATCTAGTGGTTGGCCGCCATTACTGGGGTGTTTCCACACCTATAGCAGTCCAGCATTAGCGGCTGTTTGCTGTGTGCTGGGGGCAGTAACGTCTTTGCACAGCTATTTTACCAGGTGCTTCTCTTGCTTGTAGTTCACTGAGATAGACAACACTTATGAGTGGCAGCCACACATATGACAAGCAGACAGGTGGGCAAACAGAACAGCAGTGTGGATGGACGAGCTGCCAGATGGACAGACAGCGAGGCAGGCCAGACTTAAAACCAACATGAGAGAGAGAGGCAAGTGTACAGACAGACTTATAAATAGATTACTGAGTGCTGGGGCCATATTTGGAAGCGATTGCTATCTGATGCTGACTTCACACCTGATGAGATGCTCAACCCTCAGGTGACGGAGGGTGAGCATATGTGCAAGACAGAGAATATATGCACACTCAAGGGCCTGGTTATTTTTTTGCCATGTGGCAAATTATGACTTACTGTATCCATATTCACAAGAAATATGACAACGATCTTACAAATAGTCTTCAAATAATACGAATCTCTCTAAATCTTACCATGCACAGCAATATTTTGGTTTTATGTGCTGGTGACATGTGCTGGTGACAGTGATCAAGTAAAACTACAGGAATGTTTTAACTTCATTTAATAACTTTTCTTTCCATCTACTTAAATTAAGAGCCATATTAAATCATAAGTCAACTTGTAGGTGTTATGCCTTGAGTTCATTTTTGTTAGTATTTTGCCCTAGTGTTTATTGTACAGGTATATGTGATTACCCATTGATTTCACCGGTTGTGGCCTGCTCCTTGACCAATCCGCTGCCTCATGTATCAACCACCTGTGTCTCGTTACCCCATGTCTGTATTTAAGTTCCCCATGTGCTCTCTGTTCTTGTTCGGTCATTGTCTATTCTAGTTCATGTCTTTCCGTAGCCCTCTTGTTGATATTCCTGACATTCGCCCCCCCCCCCCCCCCCCCCACCTCCACCCCATGATAATTGATGAATATGGAGCAGAAAATCTGAAAAGTGAAGGCAAATATTTCAAGAATCTCAAAGCCAAAATGTCCTCCAATTTTGAAATGACCTGCTTCAGAAATGATATGGGATATATTTTACTATCTGGGCATAATGATATAAATAGCATGTACACAAAATGCTGAATTCTGGCCATGAAATATAGTAGTGGCACCCCATGCAATTCTGTCAGATAATGCTCAATTTCTCCCAGAAAATGATTGCAATTACAAATGTTTCGGTAGTAATATCTTTATTTATTTAGCTTGCAATGAAAAAAAAAAAACACAAAAGAAAATGAAAAAAGCAATTAAATCATTATCATTTTACACAAAACTCAAAAAATGGACCAGACAAAAGTATTGGCACCCACTACCTAATACTTGGCAGCACAACCTTTAGACAAAATAACTGCGAACAACCACTTCTGGTATCCATCCCTGAGTTTCCTACAATGCTCTGCCGGAATTTTAGACCATTCTTCTTTGGCCAACTGACCCAGGCCTCTGAGATTTGAACGGTGCCTTCTCCAAACTGCCATTTTCAGATAATTCAGGTCTGGACTCATTGCTAGCCACTTTAGAAGTCTCCAGTGCTTTCTCTCAAACCAATGACCTAGTGGTTTTTGAATTGTGTTTTGGGTCATTGTCCTGCTGGAAGACCCATAACCTCTGAGGGAGACCCAGCTTTCTCACACTAGGCCCTACATTATGCTGCAAAATATGTTGGTAGTCTTCAGACTTCATAATGCCATGCACACGGTCAAGCAGTCCAGTGCCAGAGGCAGCAAAGCAACCCCAAAAAATCAGGGAACCTCCACCCTGTTTGACTGTGGGGACTGTGTTCTGTTCTTTGAAGGCCTCATTTTTTCCCCCCTGTAAACTCTATGTTGATGCCTTTTCCCAAAAGGCTCTACTTTTTTGTCATCTGACCGGAGAAGATTCTTCCAAATTATTTTGGCTTTCTCAGGTGGGTTTTGGCAAACTCCAGCCTGCATTTTTTATGTCTCCGGGTCAGAAGTGGTGTCTTTCTGGGTATCCTACCATCGAGTCAATTTTCATTCTGATGACGACAGATTGTAAGGGTTGACACTGTTGTACCCTAGGACTTCAGGACAGCTTGAACTTGTTTGGATGACAGTAGAGGTTCTTTATCCACCATCCGCACAATCTTTCATTGAAATCTATCGTCAATTTTTCGTTTCTGTCCCAATCTAGGGAGGTTAGCCACAGTGCCATGGGCTTTACACTTTTTGATGACACTTTGCATGGTAAACACAGGAACATTCAGGTCTTTGGAGATTGACTTGTAGCCTTGAGATTGTCCATGCTTCCTCACAATTTTGCTTCTCAAGTCCTCAGACTGCTCTTTGGTCTTCTTTCTTTTCTCCATGCTCAATGTGGTACACACAAGGACACAGGACAGAGGTTGAGTCAACTTTAATCCATTTTAACTGGCTGCACGTGTGATTTAGTTATTGCCACCATCTCTTATGTTCCACAGGTAAGAAACAGGCGCTGTTAATTACACAAATTAGAAAAGCATCACATGATTTTTCAAAGGGTGCCAATACTAATAAATAAATATTATATTTTATATTATTATAAATATAAATAAAAAATAATGTCTGGCCCATTTTTGGAGTTTTGTGTTAAATGATAATGTTTTGTTTTTTTCTTCATTCTCTTTTGTGTGTGTTTTTTTTTTAATTGCAAGCAAAATAAATTAATATATTACTACCGAAGCATTTGTGATTGCAATCATTTTCTAGGAGAAATTGAGCATTATCTGACAAAATTGCAGGGGTGCCAATACTTTTGGCCAGCACTGTAGGTAAACTTCATAAAACCTTTTATCTTTGAGCAGCTGACCCTTCAAATCTCTCTTCTCACCGGTGGTTCACTTTATTTCTAAAGAACTGCAGTCACA
Source organism: Corythoichthys intestinalis (assembly GCF_030265065.1). Lineage (NCBI taxonomy): Eukaryota > Metazoa > Chordata > Actinopteri > Syngnathiformes > Syngnathidae > Corythoichthys > Corythoichthys intestinalis. Next base: position 52,107,584 of record NC_080406.1, read on the forward strand.
GTTTGACAGATAAGATGTTTACAAGTAAGGACCAATGTGTTGAATGGACATTGGTGACAATATTAATGAACGTACATTAAAATAGTCAAGACACCTAATCAGTACTACCTTTTCCTCCTCTTCCATTAAGGTCTGATAAATATTCTCTGTTACCTTGTCTTCTCTTTATTTTCCAGCTCCTCGCATTCATTAGAGAGGCCAATCTGTCTGCTCTGCCAAGCCTGGTCATGTTTAGCCTAGTCCATTATTCCTTTCAATTTGTTGTTACCTCTTGCTACCTTGGAAAGCTGTAATCCAGCTGTTGCAGATTTTCTCCAGATGGTCTATAAATGCCTGACCATTGAATCTGTAAACTATGTTCACTGGTACCTCTACTTAAGAAATTAATTGGTTCTGGAAGTACAGTGGTACCTCTACTTACTAAATTAATTGGTTCTGGAAGTACTTTCTTAAATAAAAAATTCTGTACAGTGGTATGAAAAAGTATCTGAACCATTAGAATTTTCCAAATTTCTGCATAAAATCACGATGAAATCTGATCTGATCTTTTTCAAAATCATACAGATAAAAAAAAAAAAAAAAAAACAGTGGCTGCTTTAACTAAAACCACCCAAACATTTATAGGTTTTCATATTTTAATGAGGAAAGTATGCAAACAATGACAGAAAGGGGAACATAAGTAAGTGAACCATCATATTTAATATTTTGTGCCCCCCCCCCCCCTTTGGCAGCAATAACTTCAACCAGACGCTTCCCGTAGCTACAGATCGGTCTGGCACATCGATCACATGACTCATCTCAATGGGTTTCAAGTCTGGACTTTGATTTGACCACTCTAGAACATGTATTTTCTTCTTCTGAAACCATTCTGAAGTTAATTTACTTCTGTGTTTTGGATCATTGTCTTGGTGCTGCGTCCATCCTGTTTTTAGCTTCTTGTCTGAGAGATGGCCTCAGGTTTTCCTGCAAAACATCCTGATCACCTTTTGAATTCTTTCTTCCATTAATGATAGCAAGTTGTCCAGGCCCTGAGGAAGCAAAACAGCCCCAAATAATGATGTTCCCTTCACCATGCTTCACGGTGGAGATGAAGTGTCGATGTTGGTGAGCTGTTCCATTTTTCCTCCACACATGACGTTGTGTATTACTCCCAAACAATTCAACTTTGGTTTCATCAGTCCACAAAATATTTTGCCAAAACATCTCTGGCGTGTCCAAGTGCCTATTTGCGGCTTCCTCCATGGAGTCCATCCATAAACACGATTCTTGGCCATAGTTTTACTTATAGTTGATGTGTGCACAGAGATTTTGGACTGTGCCAGTGATTTCTGTAAGTCTTTAGCAGACACTCTCGGGTTCTTTTTTTCATCTCGCTGAGTATTCTGCGCTTAACTCTTGGCGTCATATTTGGTGGCCGGCCACTCCTTGGGAGAGAAGCAACAGTGCCAAACTCTTTCGGTTTGTAGACAAATTCTCTGACTGTTGATGGATGAACATCCGTACTTTTAGAGATGGTTTTGTACCCTGCTTTATATAAATCAACAATCCTTGATCACAGGTCTTCAGACAGGACTTTTGACTGAGCCATGATGCCCATCAGACAATGCTTCTCATCAAGACAATTCTTACCAGGTGTGTGTTTTATAGTGGGCAGGGCATCTTTAAACCACTCATCAGTGATTGGCACACACCTGACTTAAATTGTTTGGTAAAAATTGGTTTCAATTGCTCTTTAGGTCTCCTTAGACCAGTACTTCTCAAATACTGGGGGGGCGCAGAGCGATGCCAGGGGGGCGCATGTGACCTCGGGGAACATGCTTTTTTTTTTTTTTTGCCGTACTGGAATAAAGTGTACTTGCACATACACTCAGTAGGTGGCAGTGGCACTCTCATTTTCAGAGTGCGCGCAGTATTTTTGAACTAAGGAAGAGCACTCAGCACACACAGAAAACAGATATGAAGAGCAGTGTGCCACCGCCGTTTTCGAAAGCCCTTTCCGACCGGTGTAGGTGCACTATCCTATTCCCCTCACTATCCACTCGCGGGGGCCTGCACTTGTCAGTGACGTTCCTTATTCTCGCTATATGTTTATACAACTTTAACATTTGTTAATAATACGCTCTGCGTGGAGTATCATCCATCGCTTTTCCTTTTTAAATGGGCACTTTTAAGCGAACGCAAGAAGTAACAACGGGAACATTTTTAAACAGGCATTTCACGGGACAGCATTTCCTCGGCCAATTATATAGCTTATATAGCGAGAGCGAGTGGATAGTGAGGGGAAGAGGATAGTGAACCTACACCGGACTCACACAGCGACCCACTGTCTTGTCCAGTTCTCACGTCGCCGCCCGAGAAGTGCCATTTTCGGCTTGGGATCGTCACGACGACCGCCCTCACCTACGGTTCTACCTCAGCCGCCGAGATTGCGCTTTTTTCGTGCTGTTTGCCTTTTAGCTTTAACTTTTAATACAGTGGGTGATGAGGTAAGACCACTGTTTACTGTGTCTAAAAATAATTATAGCGGACAGCCAGAAGCCAAATCAATTAAGACCCCACTTAAAGACATTAGACCCCAATCTCATTGATAAGCCGCTTGATTGGTTTTCAGTGAAAACGTGCCGAATATTGCCAACAATCGTCCTGCTTTGTCAGGTTATATCAGTAATCCAGTGAGCATTGTTATGCTCATTGCAAAATAACTCCACACCATTGCAAAGGAGGTAAATACTGTGAGCAGCAAAAATAAAAGCTGTCCTGTCCAAGGACACTCTTTTTTCTTTTATTCAGTTTTGTTTTTTCGGTCAAATTTTTTGGGATATTGTCCTCATGAGTGAATGTTTCTAATCAATTTTAATTTGTTATTGTTTTATTGATTTTATTACATTTTATTTTTCTGTATCAAATGGTCAAAAATGTACCTTGAGTGTATTTTTTACAGTTTGGATGTGACTTTTTTTTTTTTTAATTCAGGCAAATTGATGCACGTCAAGTCTTCTCTGTTACAAACAAAACAATTTTAATAAAGTTATACTTTATTATAAGTTGATCCCTGTTACTTTTCTTCTTTATTAGAGAAAAAAGGACACAATGTTAGTGTGGTGGCTACCATTACCACCACAAGTTAGTGTTTCAAGATTTAGTTGATTATGTGATATTTTTTTGGACATGTATTTTCTAATGGGTGCACACTTTAGTTAATATTTGTCTGAATGCCTATTGGATTTTATTTGCCAATTTGAGTTAATGACCACAGCTGGGTAAGATCTGGCACCTACCATACTGAAGGGGGTTATTTAAGTTGATTTAATTTTGATTGTTTGGAGTAAAGTTTTCACTGTTTGTTTAAAGGCACATTAGTTATTGTTTGAATATATGTATATTTTCCATCTGTTGTTGTTTAGTAAGTTGAAAATGTTTGGTTAATTTGGCATACCTCCTTCAGGTGGTTGTTAGTGGAGTCCGCCCTGATTTAAACAGCCACACAGATGTGTCTAGAGGTCAGGTCAGTTTGGTTGAAGCCTTTTGTTATGTTGGCCTCTGTTATGTTGGGCCCAAGGTTTGTGTTAAACTGTTTATTTTGTGACTTTATTAAATGGAATTTTTACCTAAGTTGAAACACCAGTGTCCGCGTGTATGTCGGTCCACTACAGTTAGGCAGATGCGTATTTATAATAGTAAATTTATAGACAAATGATACTATTTACAGTGGCGGAAGAGAGTTTGGGGGGGCGCAAAACATTTATGTCTTCCTTGGGGGGGCGTGACAGAAAATAATTGAGAAGCACTGCCTTAGACAGAGGGCTCACTTACTTACTCTTCCCCCTTCTGTATTTGTTTGCATGCGATCCTCATCAGATTATGAAAACCTGTAAATGTTTCAGTGGTTTTAGGTAAAGCAGACACAGTTTTTACATCTGTATGATTTTGACAAAGATCAGATCACATTTGATGGTGATTTCATGCAGAAATGTGAGAAATTCCAAAAGGTTCAGATACTTTTTCATACCACTGTAAGTAGAGACACGTTTTCCATGTAAATTCCCTAATCAATTCCACCCCCCCCCCCAAATTCAGACACAAATCTTTCATAATGCATATAAATGCACCAAAACATGTAATGAAAACATTTTACAATTAAATTATTGAACATCAAACATAAAATCAGATTTGTGCATAATGTAAAAAAACAAAACAAGAATAGGGTAAAAAATAAGTTAATACAGACATGTAAAGCAGTCGAAACACGCGGGGCGAATGAAGAGGATGCTGGGATACACTCATACATATACAACAGAGGTTCCTCTTAGCCTATTGAATGCCAGGAATGTCAGGCAATATCCTATGGCAGAGCAACTATAAGCATGTTATGTTAGGTAAACTCATTCTGTACTTTTACTTTTCGTATCCTGTCATTTCTTTCGCAACAGGAAGCAATATTTTCCCGTCATCGCATGTCTTAACCTGAAAATTCTTTATGTACAGACGTTCATAAGTAGAGGTGCCACTGTAGTTTCGTAAAGTGAAAATTTTGTAAGTAAAGACGCGTTTTCCGTGTACATGCCCTAATCCATCCCAAGCCCCCCCAAAATTCAAACATACATCTTCTATCTTTTACAAATCATAAAAATGAATCAAAACATGTAACAAATACATGTAACAAATACATGTTACAATTAGATTACTGCACAATAAACATGGAATCAGAGTTGTGCATAATGTAAAAACCAAAAGTACACTCACGTAAAAGCTGTCGGAACACGAGGGGCGAATGAAGAGTACGCTGGGATACAGACATACACATAAAGTAGAAGTCCCTCTTAGCCAATTGGTTGGCATGAAGATGCTATTTGAGAGCAACTACAAGTATTTTATGTTAAACTCATACTGTATTTTTGCCTTTCGTATCCTGAAATTTCTTTCATAACAAGACGCAATATTTTTCCGTTGAGGCGTCTATCAACCTGAAAATTCCTTATGCAGAGACATTTGTAAGTAGAGGTACCACTGTATTAACACTTTTGCTATCGTGAAGATTCTCCCGACACACATCCTGTGTGTCTGTGTTGCTTTTACTGTGTGTCTGATTCCCTGGCACATCTCCTTCACACATGAGGACCCACACTTTTTTCTTGATAAGATATGACTTTGTGAAACATAACCGCACAACACTTTATTGCCTCATGACAAAAGCATACTCACAAAACACTTTTTATGCTTTGGTACACGCCGTGAGTGAAGAGAGCTCGCTAACACACTCTTTGTTCGATTAAAAACACCAGCATAATAAACCAGACGAAAAGTCAACACTGTTGCGTTGTGTCTTTCAGCACTCCAGAAGGGTGGAAAGCATTGAGGAGAAAGAGGTGCTGTTTATATCAGCACTATTATATGGATGCAAAGGAACTTTCAAAGAGTAAAGATTTGTTTCAATTGGACTACCGTAATTCGCGGAAATAAAAAATTCCGGGGCGATGAGGGGCAAAAAAGTTGTATACAGAATTTGGAAAAAATTTTACGGTTCCCCAGAAATTTGCCAAAAACTTTCCAATTCATTTTTAATGGGATTCAATGTTCAAATTTCCCATTCACTTCCAATGGAATTGCTAATGGAATTTACATTGCATTTATGCCATTGACAGCTATGTATGTCAATTCTATTGATGCCAACGTACTTGGATTCCCTTGACACATATTTAAGTCGATGCTATTGACAGCCATGGACGTCCAAATTTCCTATTCATTTTCAATGGCATTTACTTTGTTTAATGCCATTGACGGCCATGTTTTTTGATTCTATTGATGCCAATGTACTTGGATTCCATTGATGCAAATGTATGTCAATGCCATTGATGGCCATGGACGTCCAAATTGCCCATTCATTGTCAATGGCAAAAAAAAAAAATTGTTCCCAAATCAAATGGAAATGACCAGATATCAATAGGACATGTCCCCCAAATGTCCCCAAATGACCTGATATGACTAGGACACCCCCCAAATATCCCCAAATGACCTAATATGACCAGGACATTCCCCCCAAATGGCCCAAAATGACCTAATATGACCAGGATACACCCCCAAATGTCCCCAAATTCCTGATATGACCAGGACACGCCCCCCAAATGTCTCAAAATGACCTGATATGACTTGGACATGTCCCCAAAACGTCCCCAAATCAACAGGAAGTCACCTGATATTGTCCCCGAAATGTCCCCAAACCGACATGGGCAGGGCTAAGATCTGCATCTCCACACAGCAAAGACCTAGAGTAATTTCTCCAGAAATGGCAGTTTCTAGTCTATGAACCAATGACATTTTTGGGTCAAATTTGGTGGGTGGCGGCTTATAGTCAAGTGTGCCTTATAGTCCGAAAATTACGGTAAATATTGTGGTAGAAAATACAAATGTAAATATATATGTTGTTAGTGAATTTAGGGGGGGTACAATCATCACTCAACTTGAGTCTACAAAGTATTTATTTTTGGGGAAATATTTTACTTCTTTATTCTGTATATTTGCTAACTGCTATATGTAACTCGTATTCCTTACTCTGTCAAAATTGGCCTTTTAATGTGTGAGAAAGCCAGAAAACTTAGATAAAAGTGGGAGAACGAGGCACATAGGACAGTGCCATGCAGGGGCAGAGCCTCTGGAGGTTGCTGGCGGTTTGGCCCGAGCCTCCAGATGGGTTTGATCTCTGTAGGCCATGTCACTACCCAATCGTGACGGGCTACCGGATTGCTGAGCGAACCGATGCCATTTTCTCTCGAGGGATGACTGGAGATATAATAATATAATAATTTTTTAACTGAAGCCACTCTTGGCCAATCATATACCAGACTATTTTCTTTAAAAGCCGAACAAATAGCATCCGGCTATTGGGCTTTGTCAGACGCATCACGGAAAAGGTGATTGTCCGAGCGTCCTGAGTGTCCGTTCTAAAACCGGACAGGTGGTCAACCTAGTGACTTCTAAAATGGAATCCTGGGCACTTTCAAAGCAAAATGCCTTGCCATCTTGGTAAAATAGCTTGCGAGATTTTGAAAAATAACGTCATAAACTTAAAGTTGAGGGCACCTTTAAGCTAGCAAGTAACATCTTAAATAAATGAAGTACAATTTTTTGGTTAGATTCAAGAATCTTTTTTCCCTGACATCCTGCACTACAATATTTGTGTGATATCTGCAGACTCGACCCCCTGCTCTCTGGTCGTACAATATTAATCACATTCACACACTGACTCCTGTTTCGTTTTGGTTTTTCTCATGTATGCTTCCTTTTTGCGTATGCATTTGCACAAACACCGCAGGGACTAGAACATGGCTGATGCAACAGGCTTGTTTTTTTGTTTTTTCACAGTGGTTCAAAATGTTCATGGTTATTAACAAATAAGCCTTAGGCATTTTTCATCCTAGTTTCTTGGGTCATGCAAACTGCGTTCTTCAAGTGCCAGCATTGTTGACATTTTCGATAAATTTGTAGTGTCGGACATGAACATACATATACATCATTAATCTGTACACTGTGCCATAATTGCGTAATCGTATGACTCTGATAGGCTATAATAAGAGACGTGGTTTCAGCACGTGGCAGTGGCTTGAAATCACAGTTGTAAGGCTTGAAAGAGATACCCCCCGCCATACACGCACACACATTATGCGCCCACACCAGGTTGGATTCACACATTCAGCCAATTAGTTTGACAGTGGAGAGCATCGGAGTACTAGTCAGTCGTTTCTCCTACGGGAATATGAATAAGGTCTGAAATCTGTTGATCTTCGGGTTTAGTTACGAAAGATTGCATTCTCGGGTGGGCACGTTATATACAAAAATATTGGGATGCCAAGCGGTAAGAAAAAGAAAATGGGGGAGCTGCTGCTACCAGTTCTTCTAAATTATTTTCTGTTACGCTCCCCCAGGAAGACGTAAACATTTTGTGCCCCGACTCTGCCACCTCTGTAAAAAGTATCATTTGTCTATAGACAAGTTTCCGAGGTATTTCCACTTTACTTCCGCACGTTCTCTGATCAAAACAACAGTGGAGCGGGAGTGGCATCACACATCATAATCCCTCAAAAAAGACAATGTGGAAATACCGCATCCATCTGCCATCCTCACGACATGGGAGGACAACATGTTCATGAAGGCATATGTGGAACCAAGCCAGTACCACCACAAAGACCAGGTGTTTACTTTATGTAGCCATTTTGCCACTGGTGTTATGTGAAGGAATCTGGCCTTTTAGCCAGATTGCCCGAATCACGCCAGCTGAACCGCCGGACCTGCGCTGCCGCCGATCAGCGACCCGGGTCAGCGGAACTCCGGCGATCCGGGTCGGCGGAACTCCGACAACCCAGCCAAAAGGCCAATCTCTGCGCGTTCACCTTAGTCTTAACCCCTTGTACTGACTCCATTTTGAAAGCTGGAAAAAGGCTTCGAAACACAAGTTGACAATTTATTCTGAGTCGACAGCAATCATACAGCACAGAGAGACCCGTGCGAGGATCCAAGGTCACCATATCACAAGTCAAGAAAAGGTTCCCGAGAAAAAATGAGAATGCTTAGTTAAACATTCAGTCTTTTAGAGGCTCTCGCGGGGCGGGCCGTGGGAAGGAAGAAGGGTGTTTTGGCATTGTTCTTTAATATTATTTACTACAACTACTGTACTGCTGTGTCTTCAAACACATGCTATCTTCTGTTAGCCTGTTGCTAATCAGTTCGTGTACTCTAATGGCACAATTATGTTCAATTTGACTACAATTCTCTGTTCTGCGTCACAGCTGAGCCATCATTAGCTTTGCATTAGCTTCAACGATAAAGAAATGGAAAACAAACACTCATCTACTACAGGTCATACATGGGTTTCTCATCCTAAATGCATAAATGCAAATGTTACAAGTTTTTGTGTGTTTACAGGTGGAAAACGCTGTTAGACACGGAAAGACAACTTGATGTGCCCCACAACAACACTTACTGTACGTTGATGGACATATGTCGAGACTACGTTCATTCTACTGCAGTGTTTTTCAACCTTTTCTGAGTCACGGCACGTTTTTACATAGGAAAAAACTCACGCCACAAACCAAAAATGTTCCAAAATTACTTTCTCTACAGTATATTTATTTCTCAATATTTATACTTACTCAGTGTAAAACTCGAGCCTGTTTAGATGAACATAAAGCTGATATCCTGGCAGGAATCTTCATCGACAGCTCTCAGTCTCTGTTTTTATTTTTTTATTCAGTTAGGCTTGAAGAGCTCAGAATTATCAGACGGACGGACTTTAACAATGTCTTTAACCGCATCATGGCAGAGCAATTCCCTGACAATAGCTTTGCAGGCAGGTAGTATTAAGGTCTCTGCCACAGTTTGGTACTTTGGATTTAGCAACAAGTTAAACAACAAGGTAACTGGCTTTGGGGGCTTTCTCATTTACCTTTGTAGCTTTTCTCAAAAGAGTTGCCTGTTTCTCTGTGTTTTCACAAAGGCAAACAAAATAGTCCTTCGACTTGTTTTGAAGCGACTGGTGTTTCGTTTGGGGATGACGTTTAGGATAGCTGCTCATGTCGCGTTCAAGAACTGCTCAGATTTCTAGCAGTCAGCCACCTTGCCGCCCTTAACAATGTGTTGGAATTAAACACAGGATTGACTGTCGTCACATGTAGATAAATTGGAAAGGACACTTTCATGAATATTGACTCTTGACAAGTCTAATAAAATGATGCACAGTAGACGTGCTAGGGTCCACATTGTCGCGGACAGCAAGGTAGCTAATGGCTAGAAATCCGAGCAGTTATTGAACGCGACAAGAGCAATACCGAGCTCATCTGCACACGACTGCATTTTTCTACCTCCTCCTTCCTTCCTACTGCAACTCCGCCCGACGACATAAAAAAATAAAATAAAATAAAAAATGCTATATTGGATAATTTCTCGCGGCACACCTGACAATCTCTCCCAGCACACCAGTTGAATAACACTGTTCTATTTTGATGATCGAAGGCTCACCTTATGTGTCACCCTCGTTGATATTTTTCTCATAATTTTATAAATAAAATTTTTTTTAACCTGTTTTGCACATGCACCAAACATTTTAAATAAAACAAGAAATGGAATCATGTTGTCCAAAAGTTTTATTGTGATCAATATCTGCAATAAAAAAGTGACATTTCTATTTATGTTTATATGTACATGTGTGGTGAGCTCATAATACCATAACTATGACCAAACCAGATGACAAATACCTTGTAGTATTTCCGTATAACAACAAAATCTTTGTCAGCCCTTCTGCATTCGGCAATTGTAACATTAGTGGTCATTTTACCTAATTTTCACTCAAGTGGTCGGTGTATCAATCTAAACCTCATGTTGACACCCGCTGCAAAGATTGTTACAATTCTGTCCATGAACGATCAAGAAAGTGATAAGAACAAATGCACAGAACAGAAAGTCTTGGAGCCTTATCTACGTCATGCTGAATCCATTTTTGGAGATTCCATGGGTTCCTCTGGTTTGATTTTGCAGTTTTAACTGTGTCCACACACTGCTTACTTCAACCACACTTCATGTTGTGCAGTCTAAACTTACTTCAGTCTAAAATTACTAAATAATAATAAATAAAAATTGATTAGCAACTTTAACTCATGAGGACAATATGCCAAACAATTTGACCAAAAAAACAAAATGAGTAAAACAAAAATGACAGTGTCATTGGACAGAGGGACAGTTTTTGAATTTGCTACAGCCAGTATCAGCTCCTTTGCTATGGTGTGGTGTTATTTTGCACTGAGCAACCTGCTATGCTACCTTATATGATGCTAACAGTGCTGGCTGGTTTACCGATGTAACACTGACAAAACAGGACGATTGTTGGCAATTTTCTGCACGTTTTCACTGAAAATCAAGCGGCTTATCAATGTGATTGATGTCTAATGTCTAAGTGACGTCTTAGTTGATTTGGCTTCCTGCTGTCCGCTGCAAATGTTTTTAAACACAGTAAACAGACTCGTCTTTCCTTGTCTCCCACTCTATTACAACTCAAAGCCAAACGCTACATAAGCTTTGTTATATTTCCTCGTCTTAGCTCTTCATATTTCCAGTGCTGTTTGCTTTGTACTCTTGTTTGGTTCAAAAATACTGCGCACACTCTAAAACAGAGATCACCAATTAAAGCAATTACACTTTATTCTTGTGCGGCAAAAAAATATGTTCCCTGAATTCACATGCGCCACCTCTGGCAATCGCTCTGCGCCCTGCATGAGAAATATGAGATCTAAAGTTATCAAACTACTGATTTTTATTCATGGAGCTGAACTGAGCAGGCTGCCAAAGTCTGCCTTTTTTGGGCAACACGCCAAATTCAGAAAATGACTAACAACTCTATGATCTTTTTCATATCTGGCATGTATGAGAGGTATCCCAGCCTGAGCAGGACTGCATTGAAATGTTACAAATGTTGTAGGACCCTCTTCAGTAGGGATTTTTTCACCTCGGTGTGTGAATGTATTTCTGATCTCAGGATGTACAAAAACATCTCTTTCAGCCATGCCCCCAACAGAAAAGAGGTGTGTTTCAAGCACATGTTCGTTTTTCATGAGATGATGGGAGGGGGGCGATCTGCCACCACCCTGAGCTGTATGCCATCAGAGCTGTGCCATACTGCGAGGGCCCGTTCAGTCCTGCTTATGGGCCGAGCTTTTTTTTGTTTTTTATTTTTCAGGGCAAGTGAAAATGGACAATTAGAAGCCACAAAATTTAGTACACTTGATCGAATTTGCCCAGTTACAAGATTTATTCTGGTTTTGAATAAGGGCGTGGCCAGTGTGTGGACTCTCTTTAATAGGGTTTTTTTCATCTAGGTGTGTAAATGTATTTCTCATCTCAGGATATACAAAACATCTCAGTCATGCCCAGAGAGATTCCACACAAGAAAAAAAGAGGTCGAGTTTGAAGCACATTTAGTTTTACATGAGATCATGGGGGGGGCGGGGTTTGGGGCGATCTGCCAACCTCCTGAGCTGCGTGCTGTCCGAGTTGCACCAAACTGCAAGGGCCCGGTCAGTCCTGCTTGCACTACAGGCCACTACACCATGATCCATCAGTGACACACTAGTATTACTAATAAAAAAAAAATATTAAAGACTTTCAATTTTTAATCTGAATAAAATGAAACTATTATTTTCATTATACAGTACTTTAATTATATTATACTATAATTTTACCCATCTGTAATAAAACACAATAGTTACAGTCATAAAATTTTGTATGTTGTAGAATTTTTATTTAGATTTAAAAAAAAAAAATGTTATTACTGTTGTACGACGTCATACTACAAAGTATAGCTGTATAAACATCATAAGTTTTCATATGATAGAATTAAGAAATCATTTCAAAACTACGATACTAAAATACAATTAGAATGAATAGAAATATACATTTTTTAATATTATGATAAGGTTTCTTTTTTAAACAACTAAAAAGTCAATTGAATGCCCCAGTGCCAAAGTACAATTGTAGATAATTACACCTAATTCTGTTCTCTGTACTCAAAGCGTATTATCTTGTTTGAACATTCACAGAATCAAATCTTAAGGCCTAAATTGCATATGGAAGTATTGTCAGCATTTGTATGAAATCCAATTAAATCAACATAGAGCAGCAGGAATACACATATGCATAATGCATGACAACAAAAAGCTGACAGCAAAAGGCTTTTGTTGGTCTTCTCGCTACTTCAGCTTTATCCATCAACCACAAAGTACATAAATAACAACAGGTTTGAATTTAGACTTTTAGACCCAATAAAGCCCTCAGTACTTGTTGGTCCAATAACAGGTGCACGCATTGCTCGGTCACCACGTTGGAGAAGTCAATATTTGCGGCAATTAAACAAAAGCAGGAAGAGATTAGCAAGTGGAGCATCATGGTACAGCTAATGATGCCATAAAAGGCTCATCTAGCATTCCCAAAACAAACACGTGCAAGGGTGTACACACCCATCATTGAATATCATCATACATGCCGCAGGCCGACGTGGAATAATCTGATGAGCAAGACAGCACGCTGCAGTGTTTCCACTTTCTTTAGATGATGGTTGCTGGTCCCCTGGCTCTCCCTGCCACTTCCCGTTTGAGTAATTTGCTTCTCTTAGTTTACTTCAGATGGCAACCTGGTTGAGAGAAGGATCTCAAGCAACCTCAACCTTCAACTCTCCTCCCAGTCACATGACTACAAAAGATGACGGGGTTGTAATTGGCAACTGGAAAATTTGGATTTTTCAGTTCTGCTTCATTAAAATTTAGGAGACGACAGAATTGCTTTTTATGCGACTATTCAAGGTGAAGCAAATCAAGGGGGATTCATGGTCAAAGTGGAAAGAAAATAATAAAATGTACAAGAATGAATACTTCATCAAAGTTTTCGCCAACTTTATCCATATTTGAAGTTACTTTTAAGAAAAAAAAAACTTAAATGGCAACAATACAAGTAGTCCCGGGTTATGAACAAGTTCCGTTCCTACACTGGCGACGTAACCTGAATTTCCGCGTAAATCGGGATTAACCCTTTAAGCACCCATAAATTTCAAAATAACTATCCAAAAACATGTATTTGTTAGGGCCTCTGCCCCTCCCTCCTGGCCACCTCCGGCAGGTGTGCATGTTTTTAGCTGATTACAGGTCAGATGAGTGGAGCGGCCACAGCTGAGGGCAATATGAACATCAGCCAGCTTTAAAAGCCCAGCAGACGCTCCACCTCGTCGCCCGATCAACTCGTCTGTTACGTCAGTTGTATCTCGCATTCCTTACAAGATATCTTTGCTCATTGGCTCACGACCACCTTGCTTTCGTCCCAGGTCCTGTTTTCTGCGCGATCCTCGTCGGATTCTACGCCTGCCTCCCTTCCGAGGCTCCTCGTCAGCTCAACTACCCCCGAGCCAAGCAAACCTCCACCCGCCACGCTCTTTCTCATGATCACTAATAAAATACTACTCGCCAGAACACGTTTGTCTGCATTGGGATCCCTTCCTGCTCACGCACACCCTAACAGTATTATACGTCATTGTGCTGTCCTCGCCAAGATGTTGGAGCTAAGTCCTAGATAGACAGCGAGCTAAGCTCCAAAATGACGATGTCAGACGTCCGTGTGGCTTACTGACTTTATTCAGCTGCTCATGACATCAACACTTGCAAAATAAAACTAATATAAAAATGAAATGGAACCAGTTTCATCTTCAATGACAGCAATTTTTGCATTTATAACTAGCTGCTGATACAGCACTAACAATCCACACAAATGATTAGCATCTCTCTGTTAGCATCCGCACATCATCAAAAACAATCATAAACTCGACCCAAGTATTTGACCATGATTGAAAACGCACGATAAACACTACAAAAGGTGTTATATAGAGGTGTTGCCTCTGTGGATGCTTCACAAGCAAAAAATGTGCGCGCAGTCTTGCAGGTTTTCCCCTCCCTCTCTCTCTCTCTCTCACTTGGCTGCGCGACTTCTTCCTGTGCGCAAATGCATTCTTCTTCGCGTGTACATGCATATCTCAGAGACCTGGAGCAGTTGGCCAAAGAAAAATGGTCTAGAATTCCAGCAGAGCATCGTAAGAATCTCATTGATGGATAAGTTCGCACTGTTCGCAGTTATTTTACTCTAAAGGGTGTGCTACCAAGTATTATGCTAAGGGTGCCAATACTTTTGTCCGGCCCATATTTGTAGTTTTGTGTAAAATGATAATGATCTATTTTTTTTCCCATTCTCTTTTGTGTTTTTTCATTGAAAGCAAAATAAAAGAAGATATTATTACCAAAGCATTTGTAATTACAATCTGTTTCTGGAGAAAATGAGCATTATCTGACAGAATTTGAGGTGTGCCAATAGTTTTGGCTAGCACTGAAAGTTAGAGTCTTCAATTAATCTACCATGTACTTTTTGGGAATGTGGAAGGAAACCGGAGATAATACATGGAAGGCCAGAGCTCAGATTTATATCATTTATTTATTTTTTACATTATTTTGCAAACTCAAAGCAGTATAAATATGCCACACGTCTAGCTACACTATGGGTAAGTATGATTTTCTGTCTGGAACACAGTTAGACAGATTCTAAATTCTGTGTACTTCAGATTGTATATAGGATATATTTTGTCCTAAGTACAGTGTCATCCAAAATTTTGAGCATACCCAGGGTGCCAATGATAGAAGGTGGGATAAATGCTGTACCTGAGGCCCACTGTCATTGGTTGTGAAGGTTTTGCACCCACAGCAGTGCAAATCATTCTATTCAAAAAGCACCTGCCTGGTCATGTCCACTGAATTAACAAATACCAAGTGTAAAACATCTCCTTACGCACCAGAGCAACATGCCACTCTACTTAAGCACTAACGTAGTTCACTCCATCAAATATGATCGATGTGAGCTTTTCAATAGCGGAGCTATTGACTTAATCTTATACAGCTGGACAGAAATATATTATATTTACTCCTTCATGAAACTTTTCCTTTTTTCTGCTAGGATTGTCACATGTCAAGCACATGTACACATTTGCATCTTTAAAGCCTACGGCTACCGTATAAGCGGCATTTGCATCTATTTCTGTGCTGTACTATATGGCCATATGTCACTGTTTTTTATTTACCATTTATCAAGAGTAAATCAAATGCATGTCAAATGCTCCATCTGGGCACTTAAGACATTATAACATGATTTACATAAATCCTGTTTACGCCGACAATTCACTGCATATTACCAACTGAAGGAATACGTATACCGCATAAGTTAAAAATGCATATAAAATGACTGTCAACTCTAGCTGCAGGGTGATAACTATGCTTGGTGGTTGGACACACCCCTTTCAAAGTTTCATGTTTATAGTGATTGGTCAGCAACTTATACATAACTAGAAAATGCAATTTCTGGAGAAGTTAATGAGTTCAGTTATGTAGGTAATTTAGATTGTCTTCCCATATGTTGTGAGGATAGAATAGACCCTACCATCATTAAGTGAATTATTTTCATTATGTTCAGACTTACATTTCTCCCTTTTCACTTGCTGAATGTGCCGGTCAATCCCCCCCCCCCCCCAAACACACGTTAGATTGGTTGATGACTTGACCCCTCCAAACACACAGACACGCACACACACTCACACAGCCCCGACAGATTAATTTCGACCACACACCGCCTCCTTCGAAATGGAGGGACATTAGGAAGGTGCTTTTTTTTTTTTTTTTTTTTTTTTGGCCAGCAGCAGCAGCAGCAGCAGCAGCAGCCACTTTAAGCAATGTAAAAAGATGTGTGGGGAATAGAACACTGATTTTCCTGGTGAAAGTCCGACCTACATCAGAGTTAGCATAACATTAAACCGTGTGAATTTGCTAACCTGAAAAACTCAAGGCGGAAGGTGCTTAGAGAGTTGTCCTCCTGTATATGTAGTGAACTGAGGTTTAACCCCTTCTCCCCAATTTTCATTTTTATTTTATTTATGTGGTCTTAAACACTTGTTGTGCCGAAATTTTCCATTTTTGCTGCAACCCCCCCCCCCCCCCCCCCCCCTTTGCAGGACTGATCAATTCCTCTCAAGATGCTCGTTGTCTCCATTGCAATGCAAATTGTTTTGCTAACTGTTGTGTGTGAGAGGGAGGGGAGTGGCTGGTAGGTGGTCAGCATTGTCCTGCAAAATGAGCAAGCTCAGATTCCAGCTAGAGTTTGCAAATTGTAATAACAGTTCTCCGTTTTATTTTATTTAGTCAACACAACAAACAACCTGTTTGTATTTTGAGCCAAGAAACAGTTTGAATTTGCCGTAAACAATTTGAATTTGCCGTAAAAAATATTTATTATCATAGCCTGTCATTTTACCAAGGTCACAGTTGCATCAGACGTATTTCTAATGAAAATCCTTCGTGAATGGGAATTTGATTGTAGTCTACACACCAATAATGAAAATTTCCTCTGCAAATATCAAATATTCAGAGGAATGAAATTACCACCCCAAACAGTTCAATTTCAGTTTTGAAAAACAACACAGAAACAGAAGGTATAACTTCAAAAATATATATTTTTAATTTTAAATAAAGATGTGCAGTCTGACTGCATAAGAACAAAGCGTTACATATAAAATGGAGAAATGTAGGCTATATTTGTCCAGTCTAGCAGTTTCCACATTCCCAAGGGGAAGCTTTCCTACATTTGCAACAGGTAAATTTGCGGCAGTGTACACAACGTTCAGTACTTTTGTTTTTATTGCAAAGTATGGCCACTTGACACTGAGTCTTTTTGTGCTGAGAAACTCTCATCTCGCGAATATCCTGTTTGCTCCCTTTATCCTGTGTCTTTTCCTGCATGTGCCTGTTTTTGAGCTCCTCCGAAAGCTTCAGCATGAACATGAACTAGGTACTTGAAAGGTACTTATGCACTACTTATGATTACAAAGGAAGGCAGTCGGTGTATGTTGTGGGGGAGAAGGTGCTCAACACGTTGAAAAGGGTCTGGGGGGGTTGGGGCTGAGTGCAGAATATATTCTGCATTTTGGCCTATCAAGTGTAAAGCAGTCCTAAAGAGATTTCATTTTTTTGCATTTTAAATTTGCTAATAAAATCCAGACATTTATTCAGGAAGTTTTCAAACTGTTTCTTTAGTAGTTTTTTGAAAACAAAGGTTTGGATCGAACGGTGTATCACCTGAAGCAATAAATCTTAAAGTTAGCTTAGTCAATACAGATTTATTTTTGCTTTGATCATTTAGCCTATGAATTTTAAGTTCATATGCGTGAGAAATGTAGCCCTGACCACTGTTAACCCAGTCTGTTTGGTCTTGTTAATGTCCCGTCCCCAGCAAAAAGTGTACATGTAGTTTATGCTGTTATGTTGTCCCTACCAATGTTGAGACCAAACCTACGCTCTTGAGTTAAGGACATTTTAGGGTCACTTTCCTATTGATATCAGTTCATTTCCTATTGATATTATGTCGTACATGCCGTCATTGGCGATGAAATCTAGCGCATGAAACAACTTGTTGTCTTTGATATTGTTATCACGATGATGATTGTAATTATGATGATGTTTGATATTATTCACGATAACTGCTGTGGCTGCAATACATGCTTTCTGCTGCTAGCCCGCTGCTAATCATTACGTGTAGGATGGCACAATTATGTAAACAGATAAATGCAAGTGTTACAAGTTTTCTAATAATTGTTCATAAATTGTGTTTTCTTGAGCTGTTTTGCTTATTTACCAATCGTTTTATATAAATCAAGAAATAGAATCATGTTGTCCAAATGTTTTATAAAAAAGAATGACACAGTATTTTTGTTTCTGTGGATATACCTTGTAGTATTTCCTTGTAACAACAAAGTGTCCGTGTCAGCCTTTCTGCATTCGGCAACTGTAATATTATTTGTAATTTCACCTCATTTTGGTCACTCAAGTGGCCTGCGTATCAATCTACACTTCACGTCAACACAGGCTGACAGGTTGTTATAATTTTGTCCATGAATGATCAACAAAGTGATAAGAACAAACAACAATCTTTTATGTTGATCCTTAGTTTTAAAGCACATGCTTAACTTATTGTCTGAAGCTGGTTTCGATTTAGGGCGTATGGCGAGGTAGATCCACACAGGCGCTTTGAAGCTGGACGCTATTCAAAACATTCAACTTCTAACCATATATATAGGCACTTCCGGGAGTTCACACATAGCACAGAAAGTCTCGGAGTATCATCTACGTTGTGCTGAATCCATTTTTGGGAGATTCACTGGGTTCCTCTTGTTTGATTTTAAAGTTTTAACTTTGTCCACACACTGCTTACTTCAACTGCACTTCATGTTGTTCTGTCTATCCGGAAGTTCAGAGCAGAAATTATCAAAGATGGCGCCGCCCATGTTTCGCTCAGGAAACTTGTGTATTAGACAAAATATTTAGATATTATTTATATCAGTCAGTTAGTTATATTTATAGGTTAAAGATTACAACATCTTTACATCCACATTGGGAGGAAATGAGATGGAAACATTGTTTCCAATTAGCTGTTTAGCATTGCAGGAGTTTCCTTTGAATGGAACAACATAATTGAGCAAATACAAAATGTTAGTGGAAAGTCTAATTTACCGACTGAATCCATTAGGCTGTCGCGAAGCATCAAGTCCTGTGTTTTAAAATTGCTTCTGCTTCCTATCGAAGCGTATTAGCATTAATAGCAAATTTATCCTTGGTAAATCCGACTTTATATACTTCATTTGCTGCCACTACAGCAGGCTCGAGCCTCTTCTTACTGCTTGGATAACCTGCCAGAACAAATGGATCGCTCGGTTCTACAGTATTTATACAGTATATTATCTGTTCAAAGCATGACCTCCACCTTGAATCTAATAAATGGTATTGTGTATATTTAAATTTTAAAACGATTTCAAGGTGTGTTAATGACATTTCTGTGATGTGCTTTTTGTCAAAATAGTCCAAAGATGAAAAAAAAATATCAACAGCAAGCAAAAATGGAAACAATACTGCCGTTAATTGGTAAAGAAAATACTAAATAGTTTGTGTCAGTTGCAATATGTTTTTTGTGTTTGTTTTGGTTCTAGTGCAGCTGTGTTTTCATCCAAAATACTTCCAATTAACCATTAAAGGCCAATAAAGGAATCATCTTTTCCAAGTGCTCGCTGTTTGCCGACTATACCTATATTGCATTTTCAGGGCATCACTGTGGCCCCTGAACACATCTGGTTATTAGCTGCATGCAAAAATGTCTGATTGACATCTGGGATGAATTCTAATAGAATGCGTGTTATTGCCTTAGAGTGAAGATGTCATAAACCCAACCAATTTACACTGCATCGTGCAAATTAGCTCCCTCTTAATTCATTTTCCTTGAAAGGTTTAGTGATTATTCATGATAGTAATCATTTTCATAATCTCTCTTTAAGTGCAAAAAGGAAATTGTTGAATTTAAAATTAAGATAAAGAAGGTTTGCGGAAGGCTTTCTTGATTACGATAAGAGCCTGGCTAATTAATGCGTTGTCCTTTTCAATCGCAGGGCACATAACCGCATCGGGGCTGCGTTTCGACATCGGTATTGGGTCTGAACAATATTGGAAAAAAATATCATTGGGAATTTTAAGGGGTTTGCGGTATATTGCAATATTATATTGTGATATTAAACTGCCTGTGACACAAAAAAAAACATGTTTTCCATATTACACGTGGTACTTTATACTCCTGAATGAAATGGACCGCTTGGGTGTGTGTGTGGAAGCGATCAATATATTTATTCAATTTTTTGAATCCCGCACCATGAAAATGAGTGACTTCCAGAGTCTGGATTGAAGAAGAAGGCGAATGTGACGTCAGCGTACTAATCATCTAATGCAGAAGGACTGCGAATTCAGATGATTTTGCGGATTAATATGTTTATTTTTTGCATCACGCCAGCCCAATGTGCTGAAGGCTTTTGTTGCTACACCAGGGAGAGTTGTGTGAGGCTTTTTGGATTTCCAAAAGATCCTTGTTCACCGCGATAGGCAAAACAAGTCTGACAACCGAGGAACCATTGGACGGACAAGGAAGTGAGTAAGCTTCATCTTTTATATTATGTCAAATACTAGGATCATGGCAAACGTTTTAATAATGTGGCTTGCATTTTGTGGGTGACAATACTCCCTGTCCACCGAGAAGGCCACACGGCCGACGACCAGCGGCTTGTCGCACACCATGGTTGTCAGCCGATAAAGGCGTGCCCGCCTACAGAGCGCTTTCCTCGGCTTGGCCCCCAGCAGCCCCTCGCTCTAGTCTCCGGTTCTCGATTGTGTAGACTTCCACCCCCCTTGGTCCTCTTTGCGTGCCCGCCGAGAATCTGTTATTTTCGGCTTGGGTTTGCCCGAGCCAAAAAAATCCGGTCAAACATTGCGCCGGTGACCGCCATCTTTCATCAGCAAAGTTTTATATCCTCTCTCTGCTGGAATAACTCATTTTGATCACAATTATATTGGAAATATGGCATCACAACGACATGGCATGTGATAATACACGGGCGCATTTATTTCCAATCCAAAAACTCCAACATACACTGTAAGTGAAATAGAACACTGTCTTTGTAGTAGCCTAGTAGTAGTACGTAAACTATCCAGCATGAGCGTGTACTGCCATTGTGCACGCCTTGGATGGAGAAAACACGCGAGCATGACAAATTTGGACCGAAACGGCTGTTTTTGGATGGACATCAAAAAAAGACCCTCAGCCTCCCCTGCTGTGAGTGACTTCCAGCACCCCTGCATGCAGCACTAAAGCCATTGACCCCCCCCCCCCCCCCCCCCCCCCGGGTGATACGATACCATAAAAGGTTATACTCCTGATTGTTTATTTCACACCAATCATCAACAAAACATTCATCAGCGTGTCAAGAGCCATTGCCTGTTGAGTCTTAAAGACATTATTGAACATTTTAAAATAGTAATTCCCCTGAGTTAATCCATTGAGTGTTTCCCTTCATTTATTTGGGGGTAGGGTCATGAATATTTAATAATGTGTTATTATTATATTATTATTGTATAATTATTTCTGGTAAAAAAAAAAAAAAAAAAAAAGTTCACCTGCATATGATGAATGAGCAGCACCAAAGCTATTTGAGCTACTGAGCTTTTGAGTACTGCAAACTCAAACAATTTAGGATAATCCAATTATTAAGGTTAATTCGAGTCCTTAAAACTTGAGATAATTAGGTAAACTGCATCTAATTAATGTAAGTACCATAAATTACCTTAAAATTTCTAAGGAAGCAAGTTTGCATGTTTTTGTCCAAGTAAAGTCAGTTTATCATAGTTTACAGTGCAGACAGGAAAATTATTTTGGCTGCTTGTATCAGGGATCTTGTTGTTTTGGTTATGATCCAGAGGTCTCTTGACCATAGGTTTGAGTAGGAAGGTAGGCTGACCTGTAAAACGAGAGCATGGCCTTCCAGCACAGCTTCTTCACCATGACGGACGCCGCAGCGATCTGCCTGTTGATTTCACACTCTATTCTCCCCTCACTTGTGAACAAGACCCTGCGATAATTGAACTCCACTAGGAGCACGGCCTACGCTGCACTGTTTTTCAGCATTTTGCAAATCAAATTTGATTTGCTCAGCAGGAACAGAGAATGATATCAAAACAATTGCAGTGTAACCCAGTACTTTATTCATATCATTTAACCTTTATTTACTCAAGGAGGTCAGTTGAGAGCAAGCTCTATTTTTTGATGACACCCTGATTACACAATACGTCAAACAACAACAATAAAGTGAGTTTTCAAAACGATTTAAGGTGATCCAATTTCAGTTTATTTCAGTTCCATTTGTGAGTTGCAAAGAACTCAATGGCAGGTTTCCCCAGTTCTGTCCTCATACTTGGAACACTATAAAACACTAAAAATCTTTTTTGAGAGTATACAAGTTACACACTCAAAGTGGCATTTTCAATGGAAAGATAACCAGGTAAAATACGCATATAAAAAAATAGTGTTGCTCCCGACTTACACTTAAAGCTGGCCATCCAACTTTAATGTAAAGAAAACAGTGATGTGTTTAGAACATAGGGACGGTGGGGACATAACATGACCAACCTCTTCTTCAAGTTGTCCCCACCAACTTTAAGCAACCTTATTTGCATTATATAATGAGTTCTTTTTATAGGTCATTTAGGATGTCTCCCCCTAATGTTGTAAGAATAGAATACACACTACCATTATTAAATGAATTATTTTCATTAGTTCAGACTTGCATTTATCCCTTTTCACTTGCTGGATTTGCCTTTCCATTTTTTTCATTTGATTGGCTGATGAATTGGGCCCCCCCAACTCCCGCCACACAGACACGTACTCACACAGCCCCGACAGATTCATGTCGACAACATGTCGCCTTTTTCGAAGAGAAGGGATATTAGAAGTTTTATTTTTGACCAGTAGCAGCCACTGTAAGTAATGTAAAAAGATGTCAATGCTGTGGAGGTGAGGGAAACACCACTAATTTCGCTAAAGGAGGTACAACCTGCATCAGAGTTAGCACAGCATTAAAATTTGTGTTGCACCGATACCATTTTTTGGCCCCGATACCGATACCTGGCTGTGCAGTATCGGCCGATACCGATACCATACCGATACCACCCCATTTATATATATATATATATGTGCACCAGCACACCAATGACAGCCCCGTTTTGGTGCATAAATTAACCCACCGATAACAGCCCCGGCGACGCTACAATATTTTAATTGTGTCTGTCTCTTAATCTCAGATTGACTGCATCATGTTGAGATCAGGGCTCCGTGTGCGGGTGTGTGGGTGGTAGAGGGGCGGGGCCTATTATGCCCTTGGTTGTGTCGGTGGGTTTATATCTTTGTGCACATTTAGAATTTGTGGCGCATAACATCTGATAGAGCTGTTATAAACAACTGTTAAATAATCTGTAATATTTATAAAATGGATAGCGAATTATATACTACATGAACTAAAAAACAGCATACTTGGAATTGGTGTCTCAACACTGCAGATTCCTGTGCCCAGCGCAAACTGTTGGTTTTTCAATGAAAAGTCAAGTAAAACGTAGGAAAGAAAGAGAAACGTCTTGAATAGCCCACCAGGTAGAAACTTGTGGCTGTCTCTTTATTCTCCTTCGTACTTTTCCCCCTCGACTCTGTATACAAACCGACATTGTGTGTGCGCCGGGCACGAGAATTTCTGCAGTGGAACCACTTCCAGACACGCTGCCGTTTTTTTTGTTTTTCCTCACAGTTGTCAGCACGTCGTGTGATATCATTGCCAGAAAAACACCTTGCAGCTTCGCTTTTAATGCTGTCCTTATAATAACGATCTGCTGCATCGTATATCACTTTGTGACTTTCCACCTCCATGATGAAACGTTCTTCATCCATGTTCTCTGGTGTTTAAACCGTGAATAAGCAACTGGGCTGTTACGTCCAGGCCCAGCTCCGCCCATTTTGTCGGATGCGTGTCCGGCAAAAATAGAAAATAGCCTATACCATCTGGCGGGCATGCGACACGCCGGAGATGGTTCGCAGTCAATCCGGAGCACTGACGCGGCCGGTATACGTTGAACAATAGGATATAATGGGAACGGATTGGCTCCGGCGCTATTTTTTACCGGAGTCGGACCGGAACCGCAACGATCATGCATCTGGTGTACTTGGGCCCTGACGATGCACCTGAATCCAATGCAGGCTCATCAACGCAGCATTTAAGCACGGGTGATCTCAGAGAAGGCTGCTGAGATATTTGCCTTGCTGATCGCCATTTGACATCTCGCACTATAGTCTCGCTACATTTGCTTGTTATGCCCCTGCATTGGGTTTTTTCTGTTAGTGTGCTGCTCTCGTTTGTAACCTCTACCCTGTGCAGGTATTTGAGTGTTTTTATTTTGGCTTTTTGGCTCGCTGCCTATCGTCTTAGTTGACCTTTGAGTTTGTAGCATTGAGCTCCGTCGACCTGCTGTCACGGACTCCTTTTGTTATCTCTACTATCCCACAATCGCGTGTTATTTTTTGTTTGCAATCATTAAACCCTTGTACATATCCCCCGCTTGTTGTCTGCTTCGAGGTTCAACCTTGTTTCCGCATTTGCGGACGCTAACAATTATAAGTAATAATAATTGACCACAGCATCCCGTCTCTCTATTAGCCTCCTTTTTTCCGGGAGGGGGCGGGGGAGTCCCTTATTTCTATTTCTGAAAGGTGGCAACCCTACTTTGGAAACAGTTCCCAAATTACTGCAGCATTTCTTTCAGTAAAAGACAATAAAAGTAAAGTAGACGTAGTGAACTGACCAGAGATTGTTGCTTCGGTCCAGCGCCCTTCCTCTGGAGAGCAATCCTGCTCTTCCAGGTTCAAACTCGTCGTGTTCGTTCATGTTTCATCTTCAAATGTTTTATCAGGTTCGAGGTATTGAAACTGGCCGATTTAACTCCACATCTCGAAACTTTCAGGCCGCAAATCTTGCATGCAGCCATTGATTTTAATCGACGGGATTTCTATTTTGGAAATATTTCCCGACTGCCGCAATTTCTCCTGGTTTGCTTTTCTTCCATATGAAAAAACGCCCTTGTCATTGGTCAGAGTGGCTATTGGCCCGCTCTCATTGGTCTGGAGCAGGCCAATAGCGATAGCTGCTTGGTGTTCACGTGTCATCACACAACACAGAGACAAAGTGTAGTGAGCGCCAGGAGGGAAAAAAAGGCTGCGGTCAAATGCTATAATAATGGACCGGTAAATGGTATCGGCGCCGTCTTTGTTGGTACTCGCCGATACCGATACCACCATTTCGGGCCGGATCGGCGCCCCCTGCCGATACTAGTATCGGTATCGGTGCATTTGTAATTAAAATGTGTAACTTAACTACTGCAGACCATTGTTTGCATTCTGTGCATTACGATATTGCAACACTGTGGCTTGAGGGTGCAAGTCCCTCTATTAAGCGGTGCATTGACACGTCAGTGATGCCGACGCGTCGCAGACGTGCCTGGTGTAAAACCAAAGCCTGAGTGGATTTGAGTGGACTCACTCAATGAAGCATTTAATAAAGACAAGCATTTTTTACATTATTCTTGTTTAAAAATAATTCATATTATGAAGGCAACAAGTGGGACAGTAATACAGTGGGGAGAACAAGTATTTGATACACTGCCAATATATACACTGTTGGCCAAAAGTATTGGCACATCTGCAATTCTGTCAGATAATGCTCAATTTCTCCCAGAAAATGATTGCAATTACAAATGCTTTGGTAGTAATATCTTCATTTATTTTGCGTTCAATGAAAAAACACAAAAGAGAATCAAAAATTTTTTTTATCATTATCATTTTACACAAAACTCCAAAAATGGGCCGGACAAAAGCATTGGCAGCCTGAGCCTAATACTCGGTAGCACAACCTTTAGACAGAATAACTGCGAACAACCGCTTCCGGTATCCACCAATCGGTTTCTTACAATGCTCTGCTGGAATTTTAAACCATTCTTCTTTGGCCAACTGCTCCAGGTCTCTGAGATTTGAAGGGTGCCTTCTCCAAACTGCCATTTTCAGATCTCTCCACAGGTGTTCTATGGGATTCAGGTCTGGACTCATTGCTGGCCACTTTAGAAGTCTCCAGTGCTTTCTCTCAAACCATTTTCTAGTGCTTTCTGAAGTGTGTTTCGGGTCATTGTCCTGCTGGAAGACCCATGACCTCTGAGGGAGACCCAGCTTTCTCACACTGGGCCCTACATTATGCTGCAAAATTTGTTGGTAGTCTTCAGACTTCATAATGCCATGCAACCCGTCAAGCAGTCCAGTGCCAGAGGGAGCAAAGCAACCTCAAAATATCAGGGAACCTCCGCCATGTTAGACTGTGAGAACCGTGTTTTCTTTGAAGGCCTCGTTTTTTTCCCTGTAAACTCTATGTTGATGCCTTTTCCCAAAAAATCTCTGTTCGAGGTTCTTTATTCACCATCCGCACAATCTTTCGTTGAAATCTCTCGTCAATTTTTCTTTTCCGTCCACATCTAGGGAGGTTAGCCACAATGCCATGGGCTTTACACTAACTTGATGACACGACCCACAGTAGACACAGGAACATTCAGGTCTTTGGAGATGGACTTGTAGCCTTGAGATTGCTCCCTCACAATTATGCATCTCAAGTCCTCAGACAGTTCTTTGGTCTTCTTTCCTTTCTCCATGCTCAATGTAGTACACACAAGGACACAGGACAGAGGTTTAGTCAACTTTAATCCCTTTTAACTGGCTGCAAGTGTGATTTAGTTATTGCCACCACCTGTTAAGCCACCACTGGTAAGTAACAGGTGCTGTTAATTAAACAAATTAGAGAAGCATCACATGATTTTTCAAAGGGTGTCAATACTTTTGTCTGGCCCATTTTTGGAGTTTTGTGTAAAATGATAAAAGAATAGGGGGGTGGGGGGGAATAAATATTTTTGTGTTTTTTTATTGCAAGCAAAATAAATGCAGATATTACTACCAAAGCATTTGTAATTGCAATTATTTTCTGGTAGAAATTGAGCATTATCTGGCAGAATTGCAGGGGTGCCAAAATTTTTGATATTGGCATTGAAATCAGTATCGAATTGGGATTCTAAAAATCAGGTGACTCTGAAAATGTGCAATCGGGACACTAACCTCTGCAACAGGGGTTAATTTGTGCCTGATCCTGCTGGAACAAGATCCGGCACCTCTTGATTTTGGCCTCCGTGTGTTCCGGGACTTGTTTGGCATAAAAAATAATAATAATATAAAAATGTTTTTTTTTTTAATATATTGTAATATCCCCAAATGGGGGGAAAGAAGAAGAATCATTGATGGCTTTCACCACTTTAGTGTGGCAACTATAAGAAAATAATAAACAAAATAACAGCGGACTGCCTTCACATTTGACCACTAACTTTTGCTCCTCGCCCATCTCCCTCTCACTTCCTGCTACCTCACAGCTCTCCAGTCCCAGCGTCCCTTAAAGGGATCGTGCATAGTTACGGACATTACAGTATAAAATGAAATAAAAATAAGCATAAATTTATTTACTGAACAAATCCCAAGAACTGCATGTTGTTTTAAAAAAATTTTACATCTTTTGATAGAGTCGGAGATTTGTTGATGCACTGAAAAGCTGGACAAACAAATCGAGTCCCTGACATTAAAAAAAAAAAAAGAAAAGAAAAAAAGAAAAAGAAAAAGAAAGAAACTTTGGAAAGTTGTGTCATCTGGGGAGCAAGCAGCCAGGATCAAACAGTATTTGAACATGCCAAAAAGACAGTTGCATTTCCTGTCTTTTTCAAAAAAGAAGGAAGATGGTTCAAAACGATTCAGAAAAGCAATAACTGGCGATGAGGGCAGCTGCAGCAGTCATGCTAACGGGCAGGACCAGGTGCAGCGCCACAGCAGGTAGTCAGGTTCACGGACAGCCAGCCAAGCCGGGGCAGGAGGCTGCAACCGTGACAGCAGCTGGTCAGATTCAGCGCCACCTGGAGTTGGGGCCAGCTACAGCGCCAGCAGTCGGCCAGGTGGACCACCAACAACTGGAGCAAAAGGCCAGTATCCTTATGGGAAATTCGGGTTTGGGCTGTACAATTTGTAAGGCGACGGGAACTTTGGGGCCAGAAAAGACGGAGGGGATGAAACTTGCAAAAGAATAGGTTTGTGTTATTTATTCTAATTTCTGATTTTTTTTTTTATGTTCACAAGTTAGACTGTACGTTACTGTAAGCCCCACCTGTGGTTATGTGGGCAATTACCCAAGCTATGTAGAGTGTAGCCTGAATAATTGTAAATTGTTGTAATAACATATTATGCAATGGATAAGATCTAAAATTGAGGCTTGTAAATCGTACAGCATGGCAAGTGGGCATTTGCATGTTGTTTACGGCACCATTTTCTACGTATGTTCCAGGACCTGTGCCCGTCTCATCATCCCTGCACTGTCATATGTACTTTGCGTTCCGGCACCTTATGATTTACAAATTAAGCACTGCTCTGCAACAACAATGGCATTGGGTTTGATATGTTTTCCAAACAAGGTAGCTGGTGTTGTAATGCCCCCATACCACATGAAGCCCTATGCAAAGCACATTATGCGTAAGGAGCGGTGCCTCTGTTCAGCACCCCTGTGACCCTTGAGAGAATAAGCAGCACATAGAATGAATTAATGAATAATCTACAAGTTTTTAAAGGATTTGGGAAGAAAGGTATATATATACAGTGGGGAGAACATGTATTTGATAAACTGCCAATGGGTTTTCCCATTTACAGTGTATCAAATACTTGTTCTCCCCAGTGTATATATTATATTTTCGACCAGATGTAGGTATTGAGGAAGAGAAAAACGTCCCTGTTGAGTTCCCTTGTCCAACTAATGAAAAGTGTCCTCCAAAACTGAATTTTGTTTTTAAGCCTTTCCATTAGAGGAAGGAAATTTTCATTCACAAAGGAGCTATGTTTTCTTGTTACTACAAAGCTCAGATATGCAAACATTTCAGAAATCACTTTAACCGGGAGGGATACCAGCCACTCTTGTTTTTCCAGCTCACAGTTGTTATATCATTTTTACCCCAGTAACTGCAAAAGTCACAAAATTATCAATAAGAAAAAGAATTGCAGGACTGTGATTTGAGGTTTCACTGTCATCAGTATTGTGTGAAATTGTGTTACTAGTGTAAGCTACGATGTACCCATCACTGCCAAATATTCCAAAGAAAGGGCGAACAATAACGGACTGAGAACACATCCCTGTCTAGTAACTCTGAAAAGCTTAAACTAGGCGGACATTGTTTGGTTTGTGAGTTGGCCTATTCTAGCGGTGGAATTTTTATACAACAGTATTATCCATGATTGTTTTTTTAAAACACCACGCATGTCTGCCTCACAGTCACTAGAGAATCCAAGTTTATATCTCGGCTCAGGCCTTCCTGTGAATACAGTATGTTCCTACTATTCTGGCTTCAAATTTCATCAACAGGTATTAAATTGTGAATCTGTGCGTGATCAATTAATTTTCTACAACAATCAGTACCTGCCTTGCAGCTGACTGGCCAGTCCAGAGCATGGTCGTCATTAGACATATTTCGCTGGGGCATGTGCCCCAGTATTGATCTGCAGTGCCCCAGTACAAATTTCACTGGTAAAAATAGAGTTTTAAGTCTACATAGCATAATCTACAGAAAGCGCCTATTTAATATGGTCATATTACCCTATTCACTCCATATACGTACACAATCTGCACATGCCTCCTTAATATGCTAATTTATGCATGTAACTTTGGCTGTGATAGGCATACGAATTGACACTTGTGCTGCGTTCATGTGTATCGGGTGATCTGGATTCCCAAGTTGGAAAATCGTTCTGATGTAAAGTCGTAATGTGGAATAAAAACATGGTTGCTGCAAAGAAGAGTAGCCTATTTTAATGCTCGAACGATACATCACAAGTTGAGTTGTTTCTCCCATCTGAAAGCAGCCGTTTCGGTCCAAATTTGTCATGCTCGCGCTTTTTCTCCATACAAGGTGTGCACAATGGCAGTACACACACTGGATAGTTTATGTACTACTACTAGGCCACTACAAAGACAGCGTTCTATTTCACCTACAGTTTGTGTTTGAGTTTTTGCATTGGAAATAAAAGCACCTATGTATTATAATGCAAATCCCTGTAGCTAGACGGCGCAATGATACACTTTTGAAAACTAATAGGTCCAATAAGCCTCGGTTTAACACCCACTTTTCACAACGCTCAATTTCCTTACGAATATCCACCAGCGCTCTGCACGGCAGCACTTTAACAGCAACAACAAACAATAATATAGCTACAATGCAAGCTATTTGAAGTTCTCAACGGTCTAAATCTGCAGGTAACGTTTCCTTGTTGGGCATTATCATAAACCATAGTAATCATCTTCATTGTAGACATCGAATTGAATTTTAGATAATTTCTCTGTTTTTGTAAAGAAAAACAATGTCTTTGCGTCATGTTAATGCCTCCTCTGTAAACAGTTAACTTTTCCGTTGCAATAGCGCCTTATTCAGTGTGATCTGGTAGCAAGCAAGGTGTTCAGTGGTGACCATGTTATTAACAAATTAAAAAAAAACTTTTTCAACATATACGCTACCGTTCAAAAGTTTGGGATCGCTTTGACCCCTAACATTTGAACCGTAGTGTACATAATGAAAAATCCCATATGATACACTTTGGTTCAAAAGTTTGGGGTCGCTTTGACCCCAAACCTCTGAATGGTAGTGTATATTGAATCCCCAAAGTTCAATATGCTATTGTATATCTTTTATTTATTGATTTATTAAAAAAGAAATCTATCAAAACACTTTTTCCCCCCAACACCAGGGGGTGCTGCAGCACCCTCAGCACCCCACTTCCCACGCCACTGCAATAATCTGTAACAAGATCGAGTACTTTTTTTTATTTGGCTCAAACAGCATTACTCTTGCAAATGGATATTAGAAAGTTATTTGCTCGCAGCAAGGAAAATTCAGCAGAAAGAAATGAAAGAGGTAAGCTAGGTAACCCATCCAGGCAACATAAACTACTTTGAGGTCACAACCAACAGTTGGAAAACACTGATGAATTTCGTAACAGTTACAGTAATATATCCCAATGTCTGTCCAGACAAAGTAGAGCAGCAGAGTGCAGGAATAGGTGAAGGAGAGATGGAACTTGATGAGAATGATCAGAAGGTAAATTGACTATCAACAATGGATGTCTCAATTTTGATTTTGAATACTGGTGGCTGAAAACCCAAAAAATATATTTTTTTGTTTTTTTACAGAAACATTTGTTCTGGTTTGATCATACATAGTTTAGAGCGCTGTTTCTGACTTTTTATGATAGATTAGTGCGCAAAGAAATTATTTTGTTCGTTCGCCAGTGCCCCAGTATTGTATTAGGTCTAGGCACGCCCCTGGTCTGGAGTGGACCCTGCTTCTTCTCCAGAATGAGTTGTGATATTGTTTCTTTATTAACCGGTTGTTACTGTTTATTTATGAAGTTTTAATCTTTGGATTCAAATGGTGTCCAAAAGATTTTAAGGATAGTGTCACAAAACACATTTGAAAAAAAAAATTACAACTACAAAGATTGCTCAAAGATTGATCAAAACTAATCCTTGAAAACTAAACTAAATCTCTACCCACCAAATTTGGCATGAAAACGGCATTTGTTCAGATAAGCCGCACTGAACTATAAGCCGCAGCTGTCTTCAGTGTATTATGGGATATTTACCCCAACAGATATTAACTGGTAACACACAATGGGATATTTACACTAAAAGATACCAACCGGTAACATTTTATTTGACAGTGGCATCAGATGACTGTCATAAGCACAAATGAACCACCATGAAGCTTTGAACCAATTGGTTGCAAAGCTTTATTGCTGTTAACACTGTTGTTGTCCAACATGCCTCCTAGCATGCATTGCAGCGCTACAGATGTAAATAACAAACAAAATGTTCAAAATGTTCTGTGCTAAATATTTCTTCAGTTACTGTTCCAGTTGTTTCATAATGGCGTACCACACACTACAGGTCACTTCTGCTCATTAACATTTATGATGTTAGCAACTTTTGCTAAGGGGGGTACAAGCTCCCCTTTGTCCCCAAGAGTAAATGAATGGTAATAGTGTACGAATTAGATGTTTACAGAGCTAAACCTACCAATTCTGTCCGAAAATGATGTCCTAGTGCCAAATTCACTGGTAAAGATGTGGAAAAACATACAAATGTTCAGTTAAACAAGGCGACATAAGCTTAGCCTTAGCTTTTTTATCGACACCTTTTTCTTACGTCACTGACAATGACATTCTCCTGTTTAAACAATCTATCCTTTACTACTATATGCCCTGTCTATCTTATATATTATATCCCCTGGTTGTCTTACATCTCTTACTGTTCTTGGGGGGTACATTGCTATTTTTGTGCAGCGATCACAAATGCTACTCGTTGACAGCGAACGAGCACTCATAATTTTTTCATTAATAACAAATCTTAATCCTACAATTTATTTAAACTTCACCCTTACCAAAGTTGTTTTTTTACAACAGAAAAGGTAATAGTGGCAGTCAGATGCTATTTTACTTCTTTTCAGGTCATTCAATGTCAGACAGAAGCAGCACGGCAAAACACCACGCTAAAAGATAAGTAAAAAATATCAAAATGGCTTACCTCTTTGTCCTCTGAAAGACCATGCCAACCCAACAAAATGTTTACCGCATACGTCCGCGCAAGTTGATCCATTCTTCACATTTTTTTCTTCACAGTTTTTGGTTTCGGGAAACGTATGAAGAAAACATCCTTCATATGTCGTAACGTCTAGAGTCGTTTCTACAAGTTCCATATCAGCAGCACTTGATCGGCATGTTCGTTTTTGAAAGATTACCAGAGAAAAATAGCAGGAATATAATGGTTTATATGAGAGGGCGTGTCTATAATGTCCCACTTCCGCTTTACGATGCGATGTCACGGTCTAAAAATAGCATTCATATGGTAAGCTATTGCTAGTTATGGCATTTGGTAACACTTTATTTGACAGTGGCGCCATATGACTGTCATTAGACAATCATAATTATGACATTGCACTGTCATTTATGAATGCTTATAACAAATGTCATTTAGTGTTATCTGGCAAATTATCTCACTATTGAATGGATGTAAAAGATGCAAGCTGGACATAAATGGAGTTAGTGACATAATTTGCCGGATGACACTTAACGACATAAGCATTCAGTAATGCCCATAATAGTGTCATGTCATAATTATGACTGTCTTATGACAGTGCTACGACGCTGCTGTCAAATAATGTGTTACCAATTAACCCAAATAAATCAACAAATAAGCCGCATTGGACTATAATTAAAAATTAAGTATAAAAGTAGCAGTTTATAGTCCAAAAATTACAGGTACTGCATATTAGATCTTCCACAGCTATGTCATCTTTTTTGCCCTGCACATTTTACTTTGAAAATAGTAAATAATTATTCGGGAGCTTGTTTGAATAGGGCATGTAAGTTCATGATGCACTACAGAAAATTAAAAGAGGGGCTTGAATGAATCATGTCCGTTTGCTCTATCATTTAGATAATTATGAAGTGGAGGTCACTGTTACGGTCTCAGCTGAGAAATGAATTTATCACCCGTGACAGACACCAGCAGGTTTAGTATTAATCTTCATTTTCTAATTTTATTGCTTGTGATAGTGGAAACAAACAAGTCCTCCTAATGCCTGACTTACAAGTTTTTTACGAGGTCTATACTGAAGCTCGTTGCTCTGAACATGACAGCACGACGAGCAGGGTGCTCAGGCTCTAACTTGATTAAGCACCAAGCTGAGGCCCACTCAATTAATAGGACCAATTGACTAGTGCAGTCCTTGCACAGCTGCTGCTACCAGTGGATGGAGCACAGCAGCAACAACGGCAAATGAACATTGATTAAGGCGTATGTGAGGCGTTTCTGGGAAAGAGTTTTCCATGCTCCCACTTCTCCCAAAACTAAGTGTCGTGTTGCCAGATCAAAAAACGATTTAAAAAGAAAAAAGAAAAAAACCTTAATGAGAATCTATGTGACTATATTGATAGTTGTGTTGGGCACATACAAGAAGCCATGAATATTTTTGACACATTTTCTATTTACTATTTAAGACTGCATTTAGTGCTAAAACATGAAATTTCCTCCTGTGATGGCACTGAGTAGGGCCTGCCCAAAAAATAAATGAGCTAAGCCCTTGTGTAAGGCCTCCACGGCCATTAGGGTGCCGCCAAGAGTGCCGTAATTTTCAAACTATAGGCCGCTACTTTTTTCCCTAATTTTGAGTTCTGCGGCTTATAGTCCTGTGTGGCATATTTGTTTTTGTTTTTTTTGGGTTAATAGGTAACACTTTATTTGAAAGCGGCGTCATAAGACTGTCATAAGATCGTCATAATTATGACATGACATTATCATAGGCATTAATGAATGCTTATGACAGATCTGATTAAGTGTCATCCGGCAAATTACTCCATTTATGTCCAGCTCGGATCTTTTACATCCATTCAAAAGAGAGATAATTGCCGGATGACACAAAATGACATCTTTCATAGGCATTCATTAATGCTCATGGCAGTGTCATGTCATAATTATGATCGTCTGGTGACAGTCTTATGGCGCCACTGTCAAATAAAGTGTTACCAAATTCCATAACTAGCAATTAATGAAACAACTAGTACAGTAACTGAAGAAATAATTACCACAGAACATGAACATGAATTTTGATTTGTTATTTAGGTCTGTAACGTGCAATGTATGCTAGAAAGCATGTTGGACGTCAACAGTGTTGACAGCAGGTGGCAGGAGAGGTTGACTGTCTCCCCCAAGAGAACAGTGATGGCCAAATGATGCTTGTTGAAGCAATGAAGTTTTGCAGCCAATTGGTTCAAAGCTTCATGGTGGTTCATTCGGTCTTATGACAGTCTTATGATGCCGCTGTCAAATAAAATGTTACCGGTTGGTATCTTTTAGTGTAAATATCCCATTGTGAGGACAGCTGCGGCTTATAGTCACAACACCTTAGCAACGAGCGAAGCGCCTATCTGCCAGCCGCTACCTGATGACGTCATCTCCCCAAGACCTGACTAGCACTCCAATACAAAAATATAGCACCACGCTATCCTTGCCATATATTGCAAACATTTTCTGGGTTGTAGCTATGAAGTGTTCAAACAAAGGCTCGAGACTCTATGAGTGGCCCAAAAAAACTTCTTCTGCAAGGATTTGGACATCTTTTGTGAGAGTATAGACTTCACTATCAGCTGACAACACAGCTCCCACAAACATTACGCCATGCCTTACTGTTGGGGGCCGATCCAGGCATAGCTGAGTTGGCTTTCAATTTGATAAACTCAAACACACGTTGAATACAAACGCCGAATTTTGGTGGAAACATGACAAATATTTTACTGCATACAAGCAGGCAGGATTGTCTCAAGATTTATTTGTTTGAGGATTCAAGGTAATTATAAAATAAAAGAGAACCCATGCATGCACTTTCAACTTAAAAAGCTATTCATTTTGTGACGGCCACGCTGCCACATTGGATTATACAAAAGCGTAATTTTAGCTCGAAATATTTACGCAAAATGAATGATATCGGCCCGTTATTTTGCTTTTAACCAAGAATCTAGACTGTTCTATGTTCATATCTATAGAAATTACGGTGATGTACGCATTTATTTCCAAGACGTTTCAACTTAAAAAGCTCCTTGTTTTGTGATGGGCGCCATGTTGTATCCATACAAGTTAGCGTAAATTTACATTCAAATGATCAGGGAAGCCAACTGCCCATTTTTTGGCAAAAAAGTAGTAAATTAGACATCTCTGCGTCCATACAAAAATTTTTTTTGCCTTATACGTTTTTTTATTTTATGTGACATTTCAATCTAAAAATGACGAGGGCCAGATAGCCGGCAAGACGTGCCTCCGTGCTGAGGCTCTGCCATAGACTTCATAATGATATTGACGACACACTCCACAGACAATGCGGCACGCCATCCCACACTCCGCTTCAGTTATTTGCAGTTGGTCGCAGTTATTCCACACATGTAGCAATCCAATGCCGGATTTAGGTTGAAAACTATAAAAGCTGTACCGCATACAAAGGATTGTCTCAGGACTGATTTGTTCGAGGATTCAAGTTAATTATTATATTTTTCGTACCATGCATGCCTTTTGAAACGTTGTGAAAACAATCAATGGGAGAAATTAACCGCTACGGCATTGGCGTCATGATTCGCAATATTTATGTAAAATAAATGCTAACTGCCTGGGTTTTTGCTTTTAACCAATAATCTAGACTGTTTGAAGTTCATATCTATAAAGAATTCAGGGATTTAAGCATTTATTCACAAGAATTTTCAAGGTGAAAAGCTCTTTGTGGTGATAAGGTGGTGCCACAGTGGCTTCAAGACAAGCAGCACATTCGACATATTTACGTAAAATAAATGCTAACTGCCTGGGTTTTTGCTTATAACCAGGAATCGAGACTGTTTTACGTCCATATCTATAAAGAATTCAGGGATTTAAGAATGTATTCACAAGAATTTCAACATAAAAAGCTCTTTGTTGTGGTAAGGCGGCGCCACTGTGACTTAAAGACTAGCAGCACATTTGACATATTTACGTAAAATAAATGCTGACAGCCCTTTTTTTTTTTGCTTTTAACCAAGAATCAAGACTGTTTTACATCCATATCTATCAAGAATTCAGGGATTTAAGCATTTACAGTGCTGCTCAAAAGTTTGTGAACCCCCTCAACATTTTGGAATTTTCTATTATTTCAACCTGATTTCCTAATCAATCAATTCAGTAGTTTTTTTTTTGTTTTTTTAACAGTTGTGTTGTCGAGACTAAATTAAAAAGAGTTTTCATCAACTGATGTAGGTGCAAAATTGAACTGTTTGGTCACAACCAAAACCGCCATGTCTGGCGAAAAGTCAACACTGCATACCACCAAAAGAACCTTCTCCCAACAGTGAAGCATGGAGGTGGGAATGTCAAGATCTGGGCTTGCTTTTCACCCTCAGGACCTGGACAACTCCACTTAGTCCAGGGAATCATGAATTCTGAGGAATATTGTCAAATCCTAGAACATAACCTGACGCCATCTGTTTTGAAGTTAAAGCTTGGCAGAAGGTGGATCATGCAACATGATAATGATCCAAAGCATTCCAGCAATACAACCAAGGAATGGCTGAAAAAGAAGAAGATTCGTGTTCTGGACTGGCCCAGTCAAAGTCCTGACCTAAATCCCATTGAAATGCTGTGGCGGGACCTGAAGCGAGCAGTTCATGCCAGACGCCCATCAAACCTCTCTCAACTGACTGCGTTCTGCAAGGAAGAATGGGCAAAAATCCCCCAAAGTAGATGTGAGAGGCTGATTAGTCACTACAGAAACCGTTTGGTTGAGGTAATCTCTGCAAAAGGAGGCGCAATATCCTATTAACTGAAGGGGTTCACATACTTTTGCACACATGATATCTGAGTTTTTCTTAAATCAACCACTTTTGTTAAATAAAGAATTACAATATAACTATTTCTTTTGTTTCAGTCCATTATTTGGAATGTCAGTATTGTGGATTTGGGTATAACTTAACATTTAATAAGGTTATTTTAGTTTTTTTTACAAAAAATCTCACCATCCCTGTGGGGTTCACAAACTTTCGAGCAGCACTGTATTCACAAGAATTTCAACATAAGAAGCTCTTTGTTGTGGTAAGGCGGCGCCACTGTTACCTAAAACTAGCAGCACATTCGACATACTGTACTTACGTAAAATAAATGCTGACTGCCCTTTTTTTGTTTGTTTGTTTGTTTTTGTTTTGTTTTGCTTTTAACAAAGAATCGAGACTGTTTTACGTCCAAATCTGTAAAGAATTCCGAGATTTAAGCATTTATTCAACAGAATTTCAACATAAAAAGCTTTTTGTTGTGGTAAGGCAGACCCACAGTGACTTAAAGACTAGCCGCACATTTGACATATTTACGTAAAATAAATGCTCCCAAAAAAAAAAATCCAATACACTGCCAATGGGTTTTCCCATTGTGAGTGCATCAAATACTTGTTCTCCCCACTGTACGTCCATATCTATAAAGAATTGCGCATTTACGCAATTTTTCACAAGAATTTTCAACGTAAAAAGCCCTTTGTCTGTGTTTCCACTCGGTCAGCTTTGACGGAGATAGGCCCCCTATTAATCGGCCCTGCGCCCCGTGTCCCGCCAATATCATTATGAAGTCTATGTTACAACTTAAAAAGCTCTTTGTTTTGTGATGGCTGCCATGTTGTATTCATACAGGTTAGCGTAAGTTTATGTTCAAATGATCAGGTAATTTTTGGCCAACTGCCCGTTTTTCAGCAAAAAAAGGAGTAATTCAGACATTTTTGCGTCCATACAAAAAAAAAAAAAATCACCTTTTGCGTGTTTTATTTCACGTAACATTTCAATGCAAAAACGACGAGGGCCAGATAGCCGGCAAGACGTGCCTCTGTGCTAAGGCTCTGCATTTGGTAATTTTTGTGCATCTAGTGTAAAATTACAGCATTTCACAGCCATTTTAAATTTTGTTTGTTTTGTGTAAAAAGATAATTAATCGGGATTTCATTAGGGAATTACATTACATTTTTTAATGTCGCTGCTCATGGAGATTTAAATATGCCTAAGGCAGGACCCTGTTTTGGTTTTAGGTTGCTAGCGGCTTTGGTTATGAAAATATTTGAATTTTAAGTTTTTGAAAATAGGCCCCCTACGGATCGGCTCCGAGCCCTGTGTCCCATCAACTGTTAGTGAAGTCTATGGTTAGAGTCGAGCGCAAGAACTTCTCGATCGCATCTATGTTTTCAACATTTCACCGACGACAGCTTTGAAAGCCTAGGAGGATACAACCTTGGTTATTCAAAGACGTACTGTAAGTAGACCCTTAATGGCTTTTCTACTTCTAAAATTTGATGCAATTCTGTTAACCGTATTTTTCGGACTATACAGTAAGTCACACCTGAGTATAAGTCGCACCAGCCATAAAATGCCCAACGAAGCGGAAATAATCATAAATAAGTCGCATTTTGGGGGGAAATTTACTTGATAAAATCCAACACATAGTACAGATATGTCATCTTGAAAGGCAATTTAAAATGAAAATACAAAAGAAAACAACATACTGGATAATGATAATGTTACATGATGCGCGAACAACAAAATGCGAACGTGGCTGGTATGTTAACCTAACATAGCTATAAAGAGTTATTAAGATAACTATAGCATAAAGAACATGCTAAGAAGTTTACCAAACCATCAGTGTCACTCCAAAACACCAAAATAACATGTGAAATGATATAATAATGTGTCAATAATTTCACACATAAGTCGCTCGAGAGTATTGTCCCACCCCCAGCCAAACTATGAAAAAAACTGCGACTTATAGTCGAAAAATACGGTAAATTGGAGGGCAAAACCCAACTGCCTGTTCGTCGTG
This sequence comes from Corythoichthys intestinalis, assembly GCF_030265065.1. Taxonomy (NCBI): domain Eukaryota; kingdom Metazoa; phylum Chordata; class Actinopteri; order Syngnathiformes; family Syngnathidae; genus Corythoichthys; species Corythoichthys intestinalis. The sequence continues at coordinate 52,147,128 of NC_080406.1, forward strand.
CCTGCGACCATCTCCTGTTTGTTAAGAGAATAAAAGAAACTGTAAAAAGGAAAAAATTGACTTTGGTGTAATTTACTAGTCTAGTGTAACCTGAGTCTAGTGTATATTACTACAGCTTCCTCCCATTCAAGTTAACCTATTGAAGCATTTCAAACTATCTTAGTTGTGAATTTGAGGTTGAATGTGACAGACAAGTGATGTACCCACACCTCTTGCCTAAAAATACACTGAGATCAGACCAGCTCAGGCTTAGGTTCACCAGCAAACCTCAAGAGGACAAGCAGTTTCGACAATCGATGGACAGAAATGACTGCTTCCCTGCCAATCTAGTTAAAAAATACATATTTCACATAAAATGTTATGTGGTACAGTGCATAACATGTTGAAAAGAAAGATAGGTAACACTTTATAATAACTATCCGTTTTACTAGTTAATAGATCATTAATAAATTGTTGATAAATGATATTGTTGATTTGTGAAGTATTTGTTAACGGTTTGTTAAGCATTTACAGGGTGTTCCAATATGGTTGACCCCATTCTAAATGCCCATGCTAGTTGATGGATCTTAATAAAACTTAATAAAACACTTTATGTTGAAGGTCATAAGTTTTATTGGTTAAATATACATAGAAAAGTACAAATATTTGTTGGTTCTATGGCAGATTTTCATAAATGTGCAACATGAGCGCTGCCTGCAAAATGCCTTATCAAAATGCCTTTTCTTTTGAAGTGAACGGCATTTCTTAACCTGAAAAGATAGAAATGCCAAACGTGACACACAAAAACTTGAAACGTTTCTACACAAACTGTTTCAGGTTAAGAACACCCTGTAAATGCTTAACAAACTGTTAGCAAATACTTCACAAATCAACAATAAATCATTTATCAACAGTTTACTAATGATCTATTAACTAGTAAACCGGATAGTTATTATAAAGTGTTATCGAAAGATAAAAGATTATATTGGCACTCATTGACTTCTTGCAAGGTTGCAACTACCGCCACATGCACAAATTCAGAGGTTCCCATAAATTCTCATATGGATGCAGCACTTACTGTAAATAAAAAAACAACAAGTGGCCTTCGCCTTTCTGGTGAGGGCTTTTATTCAGGAAGTAAAGTCAAATTGTATACAATCGCATGGCGATGTGACACATAATAGAGCAGCCCCTCCTCCACCGAGCATGGCTAGTGCAGCAAAACCCCTGCCCCCAACCATCAGGACCACCACCATCACCTTCCCCATATCCCGCACCCCCGCCCAGTCTGACAGCTGAGACCAGGCCACAATGGATCCTTGACATCTGTGCAGTTAATTACAATGACTGTACACGGTGCTGCTAGAGATGTGTAATTATTAGCCCAGTGGCCGGGGGAGGGACAATTTCTTATAGTGAGCTGCGACGCCTTTTGACGTGACAGGGGCCGATCCATACAGCGAGCGATTGAGACAAAAAGACGTGGCTTCCCCACACCCCATCTTTGTGTGTGTGTGTGTTTGGTACAGGCTGTGGGTGGATGCATTTATGCACTGTCGCCTTTTTATTCCCATGCAGATGACACCATTATGTTGAAGACAACAAGATGAAGAACTGTCTTTTTCGTTCAACAATTAAGTGTGAAGTGATGAGCATCTCCACAGACGTGCGAGGCGGGAAAGCAACTTGCCATAAGACTTGACAAAACAAAAGGAGGACAAAAGTATTGAGAGACCATTTAGGCAAGACGTGATAATGTGGAAAAATGTGACATTGTCTTGCACACAGGTTTTTCAAAAAGGGAAATCTTATCATTTTCACTCAGGAGAATTCCCAGAAATTGTGATGGATTGCTAATTTTGTGCACATTCATAAATATATGGAATAAAATGTGTGTTTGAATGGAGAATGGGGATATTCAATCCATATACAGTGGTACCTGAACATACGATCGCACACCTGACGTAAAAATTAACTTGTCATTTATCTTGATATACTGTATGACGACATGCTCGAAATACGATTTATGACAGCGTCGCAATTTCAATGTTTTCCCGCAAGACGGACGCACAGCGCATTTTCTTGTGAGAGAAATCAACATGGGTCTCAAGAAGGTTAGTGCAGGTGGTGAAAAACAAAAAAGGTGACGCTTACCATTGAAATTAAGCATGAAATGATGGAAAAATATGAGCGTGGTGTGAACTGGCTCGACAATACGGCCGGAATATGTCTACCACCTCGAGGATGAGTCTCATTATTATCATTGTAATATCAGCAAGGACTTTGCCAGCTTCGTCAGTTTTTTAATCATTTATTTCAGAACTTGTGCAACAACACAGCTACTGTCCGCCACAGCCGACGCCAACAACATTTAAAAAAGTAAAAACTTCCAACTCTACCGCACCTCTCACTCATTCGTCAGTCACACGGTATGTTCAGGAACAACATACAAAACATAACCGCCACATTAGAACCCAATTTGTTACATTATTGTTATTATTATATTATTTCGATTTATTTTTATAATTTATTTGTTTTGCGATGTGTAATTGCTATTTGTAAATGTACCAGCAGGCTTTATTATGGATTTAGCGTAGGTTTTTGTGCTGGGGAACGAATTAATAGAATTGTAATTAGGGCTGTCAAACGATTAAAATTTTTAATCGAGTTAATCACAGCTTAAAAATGAATTAATCGTAATTAATCACATTTCAAAACATCTCTAAAATATGCCATATTTTTCTTTAAATTATTGTTGAAATGGAAAGATAAGACACAAGACGGACATAAACATTCAACATACTGTACATAAGTACTGTATTTGTTTATTACAACAATAAATCCACAAGATGGCGTTAACATTATTAACATTCTTTCTGTTAAAGGGATCCACGGATGGAAACTTTTAGTTCTTAAAAGGTAAATTTGAGGACAAGTTATAGTAATTTTCTTTAAGAAAAAGAACGTCTCCTGACCAAATGCATGATGGAAAGTTGGGCAACCATGACTGTCAGTGGTGGCTGCAAATGGTATATAGTATGTTCTGCATTGTGTTCAATTAGGCCTGTTAAGAAAAACAACGTCTCCTGCTCTGCCCAAATGCATGATGGGTAGTAAGGCAACCATAACTGTCAGTGGTGGCTGCAAAATGTATGCAGTATGTTCTGCGCTGTGTTAAATGAGGCGTGTTAAGAAAAAGATCATCTCTTGTTCTGCCCAAATGCATGATAGGAAGTTGAGCAACCATGACTGTCAGTAGTGGTTGCAAATGTTATACAATATGTTCTGTGTTGTGTTCACTCAAGCGTGTTAAGAAAAAGATTGTCTCTTGCTCCGCCTAAATGCATGATGGGAAGTTGGGCAACCATAACTGTTAGTAGTGGCTGCCAAAACTTAAGCCAATAAAAGGCACGGTCCATCGCCTGTGTCCACTCGCATATCTCTGGCTTTTCACTCTCATTGTGCTCAAACGATGTCATTGTAAACTGTTTGAGGCAACTCATGAACGGGTCATTCCGTGCATGCGTTAATTGCATTGAATATTTTAACGTGATTAATTTAAAAAATTAATTACCGCCCGTTAACGCGATAAATTTGACAGCCCTAATTTTAATGTTTTCTTATGGGAAAATCCTGCTCAACATATGACCATTTTGAATTACAAACTAGGTCCTGGAACGAATTAGATTTGTATGTAGAGGTACCACTGTACTTGGTAGAACAGTTCGCTTGACTAAAGGGATGGACTTCTTCCATCTCCCAGAAGAACTCCTATCACAATCGTGTCTCAACATTTCTACAAAGAATACTACTGTACTGTACTTATACAATGATCCCTCGCTACATTGCGCTTCAAACTTCGCACCTTCTGTAAATCGCAGATTTTATAAAAAAAAAAATACAGATGAGCTGTCCCGAGTCGATCGCGTAGTCTCACTCTCCCACCCTCTTCCTGCTGTTTTTTGTTCAGGCAATGCACTGGAGTTGCTTATTTAAATTAATGATGATTGATAGACGTCTTCTGTTTGATTTGCCATGGATCACTGGAAGCCTGAGCATCAAAGTGCCGCAGGCGTCAATCATCGTTTAACTTGTTGAACTGTGGCAACTCATTGTTTGTTAGTGAGGAGATGGAGCGGAGTTGACTGGACTCAGTCAATGAAGCATCTAATAAAGACAAGCATTTCTACGCTTTATTCTTGTTTAAAAATAATTTGGTTGGACAATAACGTTTTAAAATTACAATTATTACATTTGAAGTGCTTAAAAAACATGTATTAAAATATATATATATACATAAGCTTGTTTTTTTTATTGTACTTTGGGGGGGAGAAACAGAAAAAACATGTTTTATATGTATCTCTTTCCAATCTAAATCTGAATAAATACGTTGAACATAAACAATCTTTTTTTTTTTTTTTTTTTTTTTATCGCAGCGGGTTTTGGTCCCCATTAACCACGAAAAATGAGGGATCACTGTATATCTTTGTACTACATACTATATACAGTCTATACTTTATATATGTACATACATGTGCATGTGAATATGTATGTACTTTGATTTTACAAAGAATTGAGATATTTAGAGATTATACACCTGCATTATATAGATACAGGTAGTCCCTGGATTTTTACGTACCTGACTTATCTGATTTTGACTTTACGACACTGGAATCTCTTCCGCTATTTTGTCTCCAGTCGTTTTTTTGTTGTTGTTGTTTTTTCTAATAATGTTGACTATTTTTCTTTGTGATGCATGCTCTTATGGAACAGAGGCAACACCTGTATATAACAGCTTTTGTACAGTTTAATGTGCGTTTTCAATTGTGGTCAAATACTTTGGGCCGAGTTTATGTGATTATTTTTGATGACGTATGGACGCTAACTGATAAATGCTCATCGTTTGTGTGGATTGGTATTGCTGTATCAGCAGCTAGTTATAAACTCAAATTTGGATCGCTGTTATTAAGGATGAAACTGATTTAATTTCATTTTTTTATTTTAGTTTTATTCTGCAAGTGTTGATGTCATGAGCAGCTGAATAAAGTCAGCAAACCACACGGACGTCAGACATCGTCATTCGCAGTTTAGCTCGCTGTCTAGCTAGGACTTGACTTCAACGTATTAGCGAGGACGGTACAATGACGTATAATTCATGTTTTTGGATAGCTATTTTGAGATTTGTGAGGTATTAAGGGGTCCTTTAAGGGTTAATTTCAATTTACGTGGAAATTCTGGTTACATCGCCAGCGTAGGAACGGAACTCAGTTGTAATCCGGTGACTATCTGTGTATACTGTATGTGTACACAGTATGTATCTACCCTAATTTTCCTGCTATAAGCTGCTACTTTTTTCCCTCATTTTGATTTCTGAGGTTTGCTGTGGTGTCATAAGACCTGTCATGGGCATTAATGAATGCTTATGACAGATGTCATTAAGTGTCATCTGGAAAATTCACTAATTCCTCTTATATGCAACTCAGATCTTTTACATCCTTTCAAAAGTGTGATCATTTGCTAGATGACACTAAATGTCATCTAATATAATCGTTCATAAATGCTCATGACAGTGTCATGTCATTAATTATGACGGTCTTATGACAGTCTTATGGTGCCACTATCAAATAAAGTGTAACTGGTTAATATTACCTTTTTCTGTGATTATCCTATAATACAGTAAAGACAGCTGAAGCTTATAGTCCAGTGCGACTTATCTGTGAACAAATGTCGTTTTCATGTCAAATTTGGTGGGTGGCGGCCTATAGTTAGGTGCGCCTCATAGTACGAAAATTACGTTATACACTGCTAGCCAAAAGTTCTGGCACCCCTGCAATTCTGTCACATAATGCGCAATATCTCCCAGGAAATGATTGCAATTACACATGCTATGGTAGTAATATCTTCATATATTTTGCTTGCAATGAAAAAACACCAAAGAGAATGAAAAAAAAAAAAAATCATTATCATTTTACACAAAACTCCAAAAATGGGCCAGACAAAAGTATTGACACCCTGAGCCTAATACTTGAAAGCACAACCTTTAGACAAAATAACTGCAAACAACTGCTTCCAGTATCCATCAATGAGTTTCTTAAAATGTGCTGGAATTTTAGACCATTCTTCTTTGGGCAACTGCTCACAGTCTCTGAGATTTGAAGGATGCCTTCTCCAAACTGCCATTTTCAGATCTCTCCACCGGTGTTCTATGGGATTCAGGTTCGGACTCATTGCTGGCCACTTTAGAAGTTTCCAGTGCTTTCTCTCAAACCATTTTCTGGTGCTTTTTGAAGTGTGTTTTGGGTCATTGTCCTGCTGGAAGACCCATGACCTCTGAGACCCAGCTTTCTCACACTGGGCCCTACATTATGCTGCAAAATTAGTTCGTAGTTTTCAGACTTCATAATGCCATGCACACGATCAAGCAGTCCAGTGCCAGACGCAGCAAAGCAACCCCAAAACATCAGGAAACCTCCACCATGTTTGACTGTGGGGACCGTGTTCTTTTCTTTGAAGACCTTGTTGTTTTTTTCCAGTAAATTCTATGTTGATGTCTTTTTTCCAAAAAGCTCTACTTTTGTCTCATCTGACCAGAGAACATTCTTCCAAAACGTTTTTGGCTTTCTCGGGTAAGTTTTGGCAAACGTAAGCCTGGCTTTTTTATTGCTCTGGGTCAGAAGTGGCGTTTTCCTGGGTATCCTACCATACAGTCCCTTTTCATTCAGACGCCGACGGATAGTACGGGTTGACACTGTTGCACCCTCGGACTGCAGGACAGCTTGAGCTTGTTTGGATGTTAGTCGAGGTTCTTTATTCACCAGCCGCACAATCTTTCGTTGAAATCTCTCGTCAATTTTTCTTTTACCTCCAGATCTTGAGAGTTTAGCCATGGGTTTTACACTTATTGATGACACTGCGCACGGTAGACACAGGAACATTCAGGTCTTTGGAGATGGACTTGGAGCCTTGAGATTGCTCATGCTTCCTCACAATTTTGTTTCTCAAGTCCTCAGACAGTTCTTTGGTCTTCTTTCTTTTCTCCATGCTCAACGTGGTACACACAAAGAGACAAGACAGAGCTTGAGTCAACTTTAATCCATTCTAACCGGCTGCAAGTGTGATTTAGTTATTGCCACCACCTGTTATGTGCCACAGGTAAGTAACAGTTGCTGTTATTGATTGACTGATTGTTATTGACATGATTTTTCAAAGTGTATAATAGAGATATTTTTTCCGGCCCATTTTTGGGGTTTTGTGTAAAATGATAATGATTTAATTTTTTTCCCATTCTCTTTTGTCTTGTTTTCATTGCAAGGAAAATAAATGAAGCTATTACTACCAAAGAATTTGTAATTGCAATCATTTCCTGAGAGAAATTGAGTATTATCTGACATAATTGCAGGGTTGCCAATACCTTTGGCTAGCAGTGTATATATATTGATTCACTGATTGAAGTAAGATTTGAAATCAGCTGTCCCAAATGGGATGGGGTTTTTCTACACAAAACTCAAAACAAAGCAAGTCTCATTTGAAACATTGCACTGGGCAACAGAAACGGGCCATATCCATCTATCCCTACAAAGTTCAGACTAGGGCTTGCAAATGTCTGAACCAAAGTGTCTAGTCCGATACCTTTCAGACTATTGCGAGGAGGGCCCCAATAGAAGCCAATAACATTGATTGCTTGCTCATAACGTATGTTCAGTTGGGCATGAAAAAGTAAGTATGTAGATGACCACTCTCTTTGCATCATTCGCACCAACGCCACAAATATTCAGTGTGAAGGGACAGAAGGTAAAAAAAAGCCCAAATGTAATATAAGCATCTCGCACCCGCCCACCTGCCCAGCATGAGCCTGAACACAGGGAATGCTCATTGCTTCTGTTCACAAACCACTCTTGCCAATGGCAAAATAAAATGTCCAGCAAAACTGCAAGTAAAATGCTCACAAGCGCTCCTGCAAACAACAGGCTATATACATCACCGCCTTAGAAAAGAGCTTTAGATATAGCACGCTTCATTCATTGCAGTGTTTAAATAATTCAGTCACTCATGAATGAATACACCAGCGTGCATTCATACAGTGCACTACCATTTTTATGTATGGAGAAGTGAATTTCAATGAACTAAGTTATATTGAAAGACCATCATCAATCTACTCACGGGTGCCATCGAATCGTGTGGCGATGGTGTCCAAGAAGGTGTTCTGAGGAGCCAGCAGTCCTCTCATCACCGGCATCCTGCTCCGGGTCGACTGGGTCCTCCTGACTCGGCGCCCCGGGGCACCGCTGGTGTCCTCCTCCCGCTGCTCAGACCCAAAGCTCGGCAGGAAGCGGGAGGTGCCCGGTGCGCATCCCAGCCCCTGGAGGAGCGCACCGATCCGAGAAACGCGCGGTGGCTCCACCTTGGCACCGCGGGGGCTGTGACCATAATCAAGCCCAAGACAGAGAGCGAGCTGAAGGGTTTTGCCGTTTGGGGTCAGTTAATGCGCACCTTCTTGCTGACCGGTGCGCAAAGGTGAGCCTGTTTTTACTCACATAAACAAAGGAGACACGCTGTAAACAACGGATGGTTGGACTGTGACTTTGTGGTGCTGATGATGTGTGAGTGAATCTTATAGCGACAAGCTCCTCCTCATCTCTCTCTCTCGCGCTCCCTCTCCCTCTTTCCTTTCTCCCCCTTGCTTTTTCCCTCCCTGGTTATCAAGAGAGAGCAGATGCCGAGTCACATGACGCCTGTAAGGTCCTAATGATGTGGTCCTCTTTCTAAGTGGAGGTGGGAGAAAAAGAACTGCCAGTTCATTTTCTCATCTTGGTTGCTTTTGTTGAGGAGGGGGGGAGTGGTGGCAGGTGCGTAATTATGTGCACAGTTGCCTTGTGGAAAACAGAAAAAAACGCACATTCAGCAGTTTGATGGCGTGGTGATGCACGTGAAAAAGAAGACAATGTCCATATTTTCATACCAGGATTTGATTAAACAACATTTTGTATTATAGTTATTTAATACAGGGTTTTCACCATGAGCATGTTGATGTGTGTTAAAGTGTTATTAATGGACATGTGCATGTTGAAATGTTTTAAAATTTGGGGTATTTGAAAGTCAGTACATTCACAGCTAGAGCTTCAGGATGGGGGTCCTGATGGGACTCGGTCTCTAGGGCTCCTGGTTTGTGGGTGTAAAAGGGGCCCCGGGTGTGCGAGGGGATGGGCTAAAAATCTCCTACTCCTTCCTTAGTTTTCTTCAGCTCACTCACTGAGCTATAACAATGTGTTTAAGAGGCAGTACATACCACACATGAAATCTAAATGCTTATATATATAAATAATTGTTTATATACTGAAATCTCAGACACCTGCAGCTTTGCTGACTTTCCTCTCGTCCCCATGGATGCATGAAAGCAAGAGAATGGGGGAATCAATTGTATAGTGAGCTAGCGCACTCTTGTGGCTGAAAAGATAACTATATGGCAGAAAACAGACAAGGCTGAAAAAGCCGTTTCTGCTCTTGAACCCCTCTTTGAAATAAACTGCTGTATTTTTAGCCAAAAGAAATGTTGTGTTTGATAGAACAATATGTCTAAATGCTGCTATAGCAGATTCATGGGGCAGTGAGCCCCCGAACTATTTTTAATTTGTGCGTTTTACCCTGGAAACCCCTGTTTACAGACGTCGCACAACGGCTTTTGTTTCAATCTAGCCATAAAAAGAAGGTAAGTAATCGTATTTATTGTCCGAAATGTCATATTTAGGTTAGAATCATTAATTGATGTCTAATATTTAGTTTAAAAAAAAACACTTAAAAAAATTATTTACTCGCATATTTTCAACTTTTAAACAAATGACGTCACAATGAAAAAATTGGCGTCTGTAAAAAAGTCATGGATATCTACCTCATAACTATCGCTTAATTGTGTTTTTTTTTTCATTTCTGTCGCATTTTCCCCAATATTTTAGATGATAAATAATCGATCCAAACAAAGAAAAATTGGGGGGTGGGGGGGCGTTTAAAAAGGTAAATATATGAAAATCTCAACCACTCCTTGATGTCTGCAATTTCTGCATCGCGGCCCTTGTTATATTATCATGTTTCACCCATAAAACCCCCCAAAAAATCCAGCTGTGGTCATTCACAGCTGTGTCTTTACACTTGGTGATACATGCTACATGGAGTTTTGGGATCGAAAAGAGGTAAGTACGCGATAATATCTCATTAAAATCATGGCGTCTTTAATTATGCTCTCGCGTGCGCTCACCTCCAGCTAGTGTTTTGCAGTTTAATTTTTTTTTTTTATATATATATATACATATATATATGCATATAGGACAATTTTGAAATTTGGCCAAATTGGGGGTCTCAGAGCGGAACTTCAAGTCACCTAAGGGTTTTCCGCCATATATAAATAATTGTATATATACTGAAATAACAGACACCTGCAGCTTTGCTGACTTTCCTCTTGTCCCCATGGATGCATGAAAGGAAGAGAATCAATTGTACAGTGAGCTAGCGCTTTCTTGTGGTCGAAAAAATAAATACAGTATATGTAAATTTTTCAGTGTAATTTTTTTAAGTAAATAGTCTTGAATCAAGAGCGTACATTTGGTGTCAACATTGGTACGAGCGATATAAAAGCAAAACCTGCATGTACACCTTTTGCTTGGGACAGGAGATTAAATAAGACCAAACAGATGATTGAACGGAGTTCAGGGCTACATTTCTCAGGAATATGAACCCAATTAATTGATGGGCTAAATGATCAATGCGAAAGACTTACATTTATCCCTTTTCACTTGCTGAATGTGCCGGTCCTATTTTTTTCCTCAAACGCACGTTTGATTGGCTAATGACTTGACAACTCCCCCCCTCCCCCTCGCCACACAGACGCACACTCACACAAGCCCCAACAGATTCATGACGACAACATGCCGCCTCTTCCACCCACTTTGAAGAGGAAGGATCTTAAAAGTTTTTTATGCTACCCTCTGTAAGTAATCTAAAAAGACATCAAAGTAGTGTATTGGACACCTCTACTTTTGCTACTGAAAGTCCGACCTGCATCAGAGTTAGCATAACATTAAACTGTGAGAACTTGCTAACCTGCAAAAGTACTGCGGTCAGGCCAGCCTCCACAAGGAACAATGAAGTCAAGCTAGCCGTCCCTCATTTAGATCGTTGTTTGCATTGTGTGCATTACGGTAATGCAAACGGTGGCTTCAGAGTGCAAGTCCCTTTATTAAAAAATTTTTTTTTTAAAACGGGGAGCTGTCCAAGAATGGGTCCACTTCAAGGGGACACTGACACGGTGGCGCGGGAAGTGTGGTGCTGTGGTTTCTGCAGCACCCTCTGGTGTTGGAGAGAAAAAAATATTTTGATCGATTTTTGTTGTTGTTGTTGTTGTTGTTGTTAAAAATAAATACGTAAAACACATAGACTTTGTTATGTACTTTCTTAATCTATGTACATGTAAGGCCGAGACTTGAATGGAACAACACTTCTTTATTCAGTGTGCTTCTCAGCATATGTGTCACCGACACATCACAGAGATTCCTTTTATACTGTACCACACCCAGAGGAAGTGCACACTATGGCAACAGCAGTGTGAAATAAATATGTCACAGATTTCATAATGTATTGACGAGACACGGGGCTCGGGGTTGATAAATAGGGAGCCTGCATTGTTGGTGAGGCCGTCAAAGCTGACAGAGTGGAATCACAGACAAAGAGCTTTTTTCGTTGAAAATTTTTGTGAATACATCCTTAAATTCCTGAATTCTTTATAGATATGGACGTAAAACAGTCTTGCTTCGTGGTTAAAAGCATAAAAAAACAAAAAACGTGCAGTTAGCATTTATTTTAAGTACATAAATATGTCGAAGTACAATGCTAGTCTGTTAGTGAATGTAGCTAGCGGCAGTCTGATGTAAACAGAGCTTTTCCAGTGAAAATCCTAGTGATTAAATGCTTAAATGCCGGAATTCTTTATAGATAAGGACGTAAATCAGTCTCGATTCTTGGTTATAAACAAAAAACAACAACTTGCAGTTAGCATTTATTTTACGTACATAAATAAGGCGAACTATGATGCCAATGCAGTATCGGCTAATTTCTCCCATTGATTTTTTTTCACATTTCAAAATGTATGCATTTCACGAAAAATATAATAATCACCATGAATCCTCATCAATCCTCCACAAATCACTCCAGAGTCAATCCTTCCTGTTTGTATGCGGTACAGCTTATTTATTTTTTCAACAGAAATTCGGCGTTAGATCGCTGCGTGCGTGTGTTTGTGAATAGCTCTTCGTGACCCGCCAATACATGATGAAGTCGGTGATAAAACATATTGAAACAATAGTGTATTCCACTTTGGGGATTAAATATACTATATATGTTTTTTGTTGTTGTTGTTGTTAATAACACCACCTTGCTTGCTACCGGGTCATGTTGAATAAGGCGCTATTGGGACAGGAAAGTAAACTGTTGACTGAGGAGGTGTTAACATGGCGCAAAAACAAATTTGTTTGTGATTTTTTTTTTTCTTTGAAAAAACTGAGAAATTTTCAAAAATTTAATTCGAGGTCGAAAATGAAGACGATTGTCATTTGGTGTCTTCAAATAGGCAAAACATGATTGCATTGTAGCCATATTATTGTTTGTTGTCCCTGTTGAGCAGCCGCCGTGCAGAGCGCTGTTAGATATTTGTGTGCAATTTATTTGAGTGTTGTGAAAAGGGAGTGTCAAAACCGAGGCTTATTGGCCCTTGCAGTTTTCAAATGTGTTCGTGTGTCATTGCGCCGTCTAGCTGTGGGGATTTGCATTGTAATACATGGTTGCTTTTATATTTAGTCCAAAAACTCCAACACATACTGTAGATGAAATAGAACGCTGTCTTTGTAGTAGCCTAGTAGTAGTGCGTAAAATATCCAGCATGCGTGTGTGCTGCCATGCCTTGTATGGAAATTTGGACCGAAACAGCTGTTTTTGAATAGGAAAAACTAAAAAAGATCCCAAGCACCCCATGCTAGGAGTGACTTCCAGCGCCTCTGCACTGACATGAACATCAACGTAAACTGACATGAAAAACAAATTCTGTGAAATGGAATCACACATTAGAATTTCATGAGAGTAGCGGTGTCGTCCAGTATGCCTCAGATGTAGATCAGTCCTTGGATATCTCATATTTTTCCATTAATTTTTTTCTCAAATAGCTTTTATGCATTGTCCCCCACAAGTGGAGACATTCTTGGATAGCTCCCCATTTTTTTAATAAAGGGACTGGCACTTTCAAAATGTTTCTTTAGTAATTTTTGGAAACAAAGGTTTGAATCGAACTTTGTTTCACCTGTACCCTGAAAGTTAGTTTAAATCAATACAGATTTATTATGCATTAATCATTTAGTTTATCAATTACTCAGGTTCATATTTGTGAAAAATGTAGACCTGATTCCTGTTCAATAATCTGTTTGTTCTTATTAATGTCCCGTCCCCAGCAAAAAGTGTACATGCAGGTTATGCTTTTACAGTTATCCCTCGCTACTTCGCGCTTCAAACTTCGCGCCTTCAGGACATCGTGGATTTTTTTTTAATTTAAAGAAAAAAATAATAATACAGATTAGCTGTCCCAAGCCGATAGCGCAGTCTCACGCTCGCTCCCTCCCGCCGTCTCCCTGCTCTTTGTTCGTCAGAGAATGAACTGGAATTGCTTATTAAAGTAAACGATGATTGACAGACGGTTAGATCTTGACAGAGACGCGACCTTCAAAGCGCCTCATGCGTCAGTCATCGTTTATCTTGTTAAACAGTTGCTGTGGCAACTCACTACCGGTAATATTGTAAGGAAGTTAACCTGCGGGGAAAAAACACACTTACCGCATTTTCCGCACTATAAGTGCATCGGAGTATGAGGCGCACCTTTATTTTAAAATGGTTTTTATGTATAGGGCGCACTGCATCATAAGGCGCAGTAGTAGTAGCTGTAGTAGTAGTGGTGGTTGGCGTTGCGTTATGCATCCACAAGATGGAGCTGAGCTAAATGGAATGTCATATCATGAATATCCAATATTGATTCATATACAGTACTGTATGTATAAGCAGTGTTATTAATAACGGCGTTAGAGTATAACAGTGTTACTAACGGTATTGTTTTTTTCAGCAGGAAGTAATCTAATTAATTACTTTTCTCATCTTTGCAACACCGTTACCATTACTGAGGATGTAAAGGCGTGCGTTACAATGCGTTACTACGTTGGTTTAATGAGAAAAGTCTGATAGACACCGAGTCACGGAGAGAGCAGAGCAGCAGTGGGGAGGAGGGAAGGATAGTTGTGACGCCATTGGAAACGCGATGCTAGGGGGCTCCAATAATACCTGACTGCTGCCGACAGCCTACTAACTACGCCCACATGATGCTACGGTAGATTTCACATGAGAACTAGATGCAAAATGATAGACTCGCCAGCTTTGGTAAACAGCCGCCATCTTAAAGGAGTATATTTCCCAGTAAGGCTCTGTTGTAGAGAATCTTCCTAGCAAACCTAAGTAACTTTTTATCTGAAATGCTCATAAATCGGCAAAATCTTGACTTGAATCTATCTTTAAATGATGACACAGTTTAAAACTTTCACTTGTCGAAAGTAGAGAGAAGGGAACTAATGCAATAACGGGAGCAATTTTAACAACTTTAATGATTGATTCACTACATTAAATGACTTCCAAACATAGCAAAGGTTACTATCTAGTTATCGCAATATCCGCAACATCCCTGTGTCTAGTTAAGTTTAGGGTAAAGAATTTGGCGAGGGCCAAATGTCCCAAAAACCCTTTGAACTTCACATAGTGTCACGTATGTTTTTTTGTTTGTTTGTTTTTTTTTGGGGGGGGGGCAAAAAACATGAAATGTAACAGCAGTTACTTTGCCAAGTAACTAATTACTCTTACATTCAGGTAACTGAGTGACTAACTCACTTTTTACTTTTTGGGAGAAGTAATTTATAACTGTAATTAATTACTTTTTCAAAGTAACATTAACAACACTTTATATAAACCAAATTGGATTATAAGGCGCATTGTCAGTTTCTGAGAAAATTGAAGGCTTTCAGGTGCACCTTACATTGTGGAAATTACGGTAATCATGAAGGCTCATTATGTATTTTTAGCCAACTTTGTCATTTTGATACTAGAATAATATAGCTAACATACAGTAGATACATACAGAATTTGTTGCCTTCATTATAAAGCTATTATAAGGCTTTCAATTTTTTGTGGCTCCGGGCATATTTGTTTTTGTTTTTTTTCTGCTCCAGTAGGGCTCCTTCAACATTTTAGGTTTGTTTATACCCTCTGTTGTCGAACTCCCGTATTACAAGCAACACAATAATATCCACTACTGTAATAGTATATCACATTTGCCTTGTTGCATGGGCCCCTGGAATGTGTTCTGTTGGGTGACAAACGTTTTTTTTTTTTTTTTTTTCTCCCAATTTAATTATTTATTCCATTCATCTGAAAAAAAAAAGTGGTTTAACTTGAAGTTGTATTTTGGCAAATTAAAACCTAAATTGAAAGGAAAAATGCATTTACATTTTTTTAAGTTAACTAAAAGATGTATTAAGTATACGAAATCCTAATGAGAGATTTTTTTTTTTTTTTTTTAATTGACATCAGTCAGCTCATTCCCACCACAGTACTACTGTATGCCTGAAAACGGCACGACTGCACGCCCACATAACTGTACGGTCTCGTCTGATTGGACTTTGACATTTTCTTCCCACCGCTGATTGGTTAATGTCTTATCAAGGTTGCTCGAATGGCAGGAAACCGGCGACAGCCAACCTGCCAGCCTCCTTCTTCCAAGCTTTCGCAAGCACTCACGGACCGGGTTCATTTAGGAAATTACGCCGCCTTCTTCAAGCATTTTACTTGCTAAATAAGGTAATAATGTGCACTGTTTTAGCTATTGCCTCTGCGTAGTATGCTGTCGAGCAGCAGGAAAGTCAGTATCGCCGTTTCCATTGTTCGCTTTACTGCTTAGCAAACCAAGTGAAGCTAATATGCCTTACACAACGATATATAAATAACAATAATGATTATCTGTTTTTAAAATTAAAACACCGCACGGGGCAAGATTCTTGTCACGTTTTGTTGTTATGACTTTTTTTTCATCCCAGTTTCTTAAACTGCTCAGTCAGTACTTGTAGTACTTTTACTTCCCGTTTGGGTGTTCCTCCAGATTTTTGCTTATAGAGCCCCCTCCCTCATCAGATCATTCTCAACACTTGTGTAACTTGACATTTAAAAGCTTCTCCTGGAGAGAGCATGTTGGAAGGAAAAAGGCTACATTTTTTTGTGACAAACCTCAATTTATGGGGAAAGTTTTATCATTGATTAGTTTACAAGCAGGGCTTTTTGCAAACCGGATTAAATGCCGAGTCACTAGTGTAGCCACTCCTCTGTCACACTATGAATGAACCCATTCAGCGAGGCACTACTATGCTTGTATTCCTTGTGTGTGTCCAGGATCAACAATGGCTGCTAAAATCAAGGCTGGTTCTGTGGTGGAGATGCAGGGTGATGAAATGACCCGGGTCATCTGGGAGCTCATCAAACAGAAGCTCATCTTCCCCTACCTGGAGCTGGACTTGCACAGGTAATACTAATAACTACAAAGGAATTACAGCAGAGGCGTCTTTAGACCTAATACAATACTGGGGCACACCAGGGCACTGGTGAGTGGGGAAAAAAGAAATTTGAGCACTTACGTGTCATAAAAAGTCTGAAACAACGCTTTACACCAGGGGTGTCCAAACTTTTTGCAAAGGGGCCAGATTTGGTGTGGTAAAAATGTGGGGGGCCGACCTTGGTTGACGTCCTTTACGTAGAACAATATATTTAAGCAAATTTTAGCGAGCCATTCTGTGTGTCACATTTGCTTTATTATTAATTTTTTAAATTAATAATTTCAACAATCTCGCAACTAGCCTTTGTGGCGTTCTTGGTATCTTGCTGCTGTGAAATTAAACTAGCTTCAAGTTGCTTCAATTTCTCGCTGCGTATCCTCCCTGTAATCTTGTCGTACATGTCAGCGTGTCTTGTTTGGTAATAACGCCTCACATTGAACTCTTTAAAAATAGCGCCTGTCTCTTTGTAAATGAGGCAGACACAGTTGTGGGTATTTTAAAAAAGAAATAGTCCAATTTCCACCTATCCTTGAAGCGTCGGCTGTCGCAGTGAACTTTTTTGTTGTTGTTGTTGTTGTTGTTGGTTGTTGCCATTTTAGAAAATTGGAAGTCAAGCGTCACATAGGGTAACATTGCTTACTGGACTGTCTCAGGAAATTAGAATACACAATATTCTAATTTTTTGAGACAGTCCTGTGTATATATACAGGACTGTCTCAGGAAATTAGAATACACAATATTCTAATTTCCTGACTGTCTCAGAATACACAATATTCTAATTTCCTGACTGTCTCAGGAAATTAGAATATTGTGTATTCTAATTTCCTGAGACAATCCTGTATATATACACAGGACTGTCTCAAAAAATTAGAATATTGTGTATTCTAATTTCCTGAGACAGTCCAGTAGAGTGCTGCTGCATTTTAGTGGGTAAATGAGGAGCAGCATTTAATGTGTAAGCTACTTCATATGCTGGTAGCAGTACTGCTAACCAATTTTTTAAGTCTGCGTGCGGGCCAGACGTTATTGATCTTATGACAGAGGCTGGGGGCCGGATGAAATTTGACCACGGGCCACATTTGGCCCCCGGGGCGCACTTTGGACATGTATGCTTTACACTATATATAATCAAACCAAAACACAAGTTTCTGTAATGAAAAGTAACTTTTTTTTTGTTTTTCAGCATCAGTATTCAAAATCAAAATGGCGCACGCAACACGTCACTTTTGCTCATTAATATTCATGACGTTAGCAACCGTTGCTAGGCAGGTCAAGCTCGCGTTTGTCCCTAATGCTAAATGCATGTAAATTGTGTACGAACGAGATGTTTACTGAGCTAAACCCACCAATTCTGTCCGAAAACATGTGGAAGAGCATACAAATGTTCAGGTAAAGAGATGGCTTGAGTGTCGGGGGCCGAAAAAGACGGGAAAAAGAGCCAACCTGATCCAGAGGTAGCTTTTTTATCGACACCTTTTTCTTGTGTGCATTGAGTTACGCCACTGACAATGACATTCTCCCGCTTCAACAATCTATCCTTTACCACCATATGCCCTGTGTTTCTTGTATAATATATATCCTCTGGTTGTCTTGCGTCTCTGACCATTCTTGGGGGTAAATTATATTGCTGTTTTTGTGTAGTGATCACAAATGTTGCTCAGTGACAGCCAACGAACACTTTTATTTTTTTCATTAATTACAAATCTTAATTCCATTAATTTACTTACCCTTCCCTCTTACTAAAGTTGTTTCTTTTCCACAGAAAAGGTAACAACAGTGGCAGTCAGATACTATTTTAATTTTTTTCTGGTCATTCAATGTCAGACAGAAGCAGCACGGCAAAACACCACACAAAAAAATTAGGAAAAATTATCAAAAAGGCTTACCTTCATCCTCTGTAGGACCATGCCCCCCAGCAAAATGTTTACTGCATATGAAGGTGAATGGCTTTACCTTGCTGGTGTTAAACTGGTCTTTTGGATGTTCGCACAAGTTGATCCATTGTTCACATTTTTTCCTTTGGGAAACGTATGAAGAAAACATCCTTCATATGTCGTAATGTCTACAGTCGTTTCTACAAGTTCCATAGCAGCAGTGTTTACTCGACATGTTCCTTTTTGAAAGAACACTGGCAGAAAACAAGCAGTACCATACAAAATTGTTAAAGGTTATATCCTCAAATATAGGCAATTAATTCATACAGATTGAGTCTATTCATTTTGGTCATATAAGCAAATAGCAATAAATAGCATCAGTATCGATACAGTTTAAAAACCACATATCATTGTAGCACAATATTAGACAAAGCTTTTGAGTGAGAGCCTCTCACCCAAATCACATTTATTTGACATTGTATTCATAGTCAGCTAAAAGACGGCAGCTAATCTGCTACTTCAATTTGCAACCAGAGTAGTTTACCGTAGTTAACGGCCTGATACGTAAATAATAAAGTTGAATCATTTAAATTCACAATTCATGGGAATAGGCGACAAAACAAACATCCACCTAGAGGTAAAAACAAATAACAAGGATCGGCAGTTTATCTGGCACTAACCTGGAAAGCAGGTGGGAAGATGTAATTTGCACCGTCGTCTGTATGATTGGCACACACACCGTAATATTGATGCTGTATTTACATGTTGTTGGAGTAATCCAAAAAAATGATTCTTTTTTTACATGGTGTGTATACAAAGTGCCAAGCGGTCACTGAACTTGTGCTGTATTGTTGGAGCATTATAATAGGCTACCCTTCATTATAGCAACTGTGTTTTTATCCCACGTTAAGACTTTACAACACATCAGAAGGATTTTCCAACGCGACACACATGAATGCAGCATATCTCCCAATCCGAAAATGCTTCGCTGAAGTATCAACTCATATGCCTATCACAGCCATAGTTAGGTGCATAAATTACCACATTAACGAGCCATGTGCAGATTGTGTATAAGCATATATGGAGTAACATGACCATATTAACTTATTCACTCCTAGCCATTTTTACCGGTGCAACCCCCTTCGCTCCGGGCCGTTTTACTGGATTTTGCAAGGTCCACAGAAAATTCTGTTCTATTGCTATATAAACATGGAACCCACCAAAAGAAAGATTAGTATCTCTCTTTTCAGCAGGAAAAATAAGTTAGTTCATATCTTTTTCCATTCTTTAGAAATCAGCATTAGAAACTAACTTATTTTGAGCAATTTTCCAATTTCTGATGAAAAAAACAGAGAAATTGAGCTTTTTGTAAAAGCATACATTTCAAACATAACTTTGACTTAAACACAGCTATTTTTTGCTTTTGTGACATCCCAAACATCTGAATATTGTTTTCCGTCTACAAAATAACATAAACAACAAGACAAATAGAGCTTTTAAAAGCAAAGTAACAATTTATTTCACATAACTAAATTATTGAACTGAGAGATGACGCTGTAAACGTTTCCCTCATTGCCACCTGTCTCATCAAGATGTGTTTTTTTTTTTTTTTAAGTCTTTCTTTTGTGGTGACCACTGCCTCGTGGCGGAGTTCGCCAGGTGAACTTGTGTGGGGCATGTTGTGTTTCTGGGAGAACTGGTTTGTCCGTGCACGTTTCCGGCTGAGTCGCGGGACACTGGAGGGTGGCGGGGGTACGCAAGCGGCCGAGCACGGCGGCGCGGGCTCTGCTCGGTGAGCAGCACAGACTCAACGGCATCGTCTGCTGCACTGGTGGTCCCAGTTGTCATGCTCAGTCTTACCTCGCCTGGCGTCCTGGTCGTCCATTCGGTCGTTTTCCGCCGGCACCCCGGCCATGCGGCCCGGCCGTTCGTTCCGTTGAGTCGGGTCGCGGGTCTTACCAAATGCGTTACTGCCCTCCAGTGGCCAGTTATATTGCTTTAAAATGGATTTTTAGCATTGTGCTTTGGAGCTTAGTTGCATCAGAACCTAGAGATGTCTCTTGTGGAAAAAAAACGTAAAAGACGTATAGATACGTCTTTGGGTCACTGAAACAATTAAAAATATAATGTATTTATACGTTTTTGGGAGGAAATGAGTTAAATAGGCATATTCTGTAGATTGTTTTTTACCAGTTAAATTTATACTGAGGCACTGCAGATCAATATTTGGGCACATGCCTCAGTGAAATAGGTCAGGCGAAGCCCCTGAACTCAGTACAGGTAGTCCCTGGGTTACAAACGAGTTCCGTTCCTAGGCTGGCGATGTAACCCAAATTTCCGCGAAAGTTGGAATTAACCCTTTAAGTACCCCAAAATACCCCCTGAACATCAAAATAACTGCTCCAAAAAATGTATTATACGTCATATTAATAAGATAAAGTAAAAACGAAGATAGTGTGAGGTACGTTTATCTAAATGCCGTTATATTCAATGACTATTCGGGCTTTAAAAAACTATTCGCCTTATTCGGGCTTTACTCGGGAGTGAGTCGCCTCCTGAGAGAAAAGGGCGCTGTGGAAAGACTGGGGCTGAGAGATGGGGGATATCATGGCCGCTCAGGAAGCCAGCGTCCCCTCTATTAACGCGAGCCCGCCATCTGGATTCAAAAACACTGAATCAGTACTCTCAAGAGGAGGAGGAGCAGCATAAGAACAAGGAAGGGGGACCTGATGCCGTCAGGAACTGCAGGACGGCGGCGAAGCTGCTGGGGGAGGAGGGGATCCTGATTAAGCAAGAATTAGGTACTGTTTTTGCGACTAGAAAAAGAAAAAGGACTGGAGTCAGAATGGCGGACGAGCCCAGTGTCATAAAGTTAAAATCACATAAATCAGGTATGTCATAACCCAGGGACTAACTATACTAGTATATCTGGATTTTAGCTCCAGGGTTTCCCCCAGAAAACTTTAGACAATTTGTGATAGAGAAGCCCACCGGTAGCCCACCCTGTTTTTGGAATTAATAAAAAATGAAAAAATGAGGTTGGCAGGAATGTTATTATTATGCATGTTGTATTGTAGGCCATTTAACAATACTTGACATGTGGAGTCTTCCAAAAACGCAGTCTTGAATTAAGCTTGCACAATATATCGTTTCAACATCGCCATCGCAATGTGCGCATGCGCAATAGTCCCATCGCAGGGCATGCAATTGTTTTAATTTTTTGAATATTATAACTTCTGTTTTGCTTCATAAAAGCAACAATTGTGCAGAGACATGGCTTCCTGGATCCCTTTTATATAAAGCGATCTTTATCAGTCCCAGATGAACTCCCTTGATTAAACGCTATTGGATGAATACAATGTGGTCATAGTGAGTCAACCAGAAGCCCCTTTCAGACTTCGCAACACCAGGAATATGGCGAGATTTAACCGTGCAGCAGTTGTGTGTGAAAACAATTTGCCGGGTCGATTGACATGGGGATTACGCGGACATATCAAGGGTCGCGTCTTAGTGTAATGTCCTGGACTTTTCCCAGGAAGCGGTGTGCGTGAAAGCAATCATAAATTCCCAGGTCACAGCACGATGGCTAATGACATGAATACCATGGCGGGCTGATCGTCACTTCGTCTCTCTTCGTGGTGAGACAAAAAGCGGTAAACAAACATCGCAATTATCAACATAGCAAGCTGGAAGGGCTAAATTAAACTGAAAACCACACGAAATGAAATTGCTACAAAATCGTAGAGCCGAGGAAGAGAGTCCATCGTCCATCTTTGGAAATGCGTGTTTAATTTGTTGCCGATGCTACTGCGGAAACAAGGATGTACTTCAAAGCAGAAAAGAACTTAGGGATGTGTTCAAGTGTTTATTAAATACAAACAAAAATACACGCGATGCGGAAAAGAGGGAATAACACAATGGGTCCGTGACAGTAGGTTGACAGGGATCAAAAATACTAACCTAAGCAGTACGCAGAGAGCTGATAAGACAACAAAAAAAAGCCAGCGGGTTTCTTCCTTCACGACACCCTTCACTTGGTTCGCCTGGGCCTAAATACAGTCTCAGGGATGCATCTGGGAAATTTTTAAAAAGGGGCCCAGTTGGCCCCCTTGTGTCTGAAAAGGGGGCCAGTTGGCCTCCTTGTGTCTGAAAAGGGGGCCAAATTCTGAAATTGATGGGGCCCGATTTTAACTACCGTAATTTCCCGAATATAACGCACACTTTTTTCCCCAAAATCAACTTGTAAACTCATGGTGCACATTATAAACGGGTACATGGATGGAGACAGAAATATATATGTATTACATATATATATATATATAAACCGATTTTTTTTCATTGACACGGCCACGTTGTGTTGAAGAAACGTATGCGGCGACCCGTTGCCGACCATTACGGTACGTGACGTCACCGTTTTGTTTCGGTAATACTTCACTCTAATCGGCCGAATGATTTCGTCTGTGTTAAATTCTGCTTTTTCCACTCTTCATAAAGCACAGAATTTAGTTTCTTGAACTCATTTGAGTCGACGTTTATTGCAGCTCCGCAATTCGGACCATAACAAATGTAAGGACACACACTTCCTGTGTCCGTCAACTATATCGGTCCCTCGGGAAACTCAAACCCAAATAACAATAGTTCCTTTTGTTACTGTCGTGTTGACAGCTATGAGCGCTCACGGATTTCCGACTTATGTTCTCACTTTCATTTTTCCGTATCAATCCATGGAAGAAACATTTATTCATCATGAGGAAACGAGCAAGTTATACAGCAGCCTTTAAAAGAGAAGTCACATCTGTTTTGTTTTCTCCTAGATTCTGGTAAGTTGGAGAAGTTGTCAAATCATATTATTACCGTAAATATTGTCAGTTTACGGTAATGTTTTGAACTACCAATGTGCGATGCTTGTGCTGTGTTTCACCAGTCAGTAAAATGACATCTCTGTATCTGTACACAAGCTTTGTTTTCTTCTAAAATTAGGGTGCGCGTTATAAACGGGTACAATAATTTTCCCTAGATTTTACAAGTAAATTTGGGGTGCGCATTATACACGGGTGCGCCTTATATTCGGGAAATTACGGTACATTGCCGAAGTGTACAAAACTGATTGAAATAAACCAAAATACATTCATTGGAGCATGATCTTTCTAAATTGCAAATGAAAAAAACATTATTTGAGTAAAATCTATTTTTTAATATATCAACAAACAATTTTAATTCAAGTCAAGAATTTATTCATACATAAAATAAACATTTTCAATTTTCTTTAGTTACTACTAGTGCTGTCAAACGATTAAAATATTTGATCGCGATTAATCGCACAAGTGTCATAGTTAACTCGCGATTAATCGCGCATAGATCACGACTTTTTATCTATTATAAATGTCCCTTGAATTATTTTAATACTCTTATCAACATGGAAAAGTGGATAGACTTGCTTTGTGCATTTTTTTAATTGAAAACAATATGGAGTGTTATATTTCGCAGTACCATTCTCACTTTGAGCAGTCATTCACATTTCAAGCAATATCTCACACAAGTTTAGACACGTACCTGCAATAATATAAAGAAGCTCTTGAGTGTTGTTAGTCACATAGAGCTCACTCACTCACTCACTTACTCACTCACTCACTCACTCACTCACTCACTCACACTTAGCGCACACTGGTATCAATAGTTACAGTATTATATGGGGAGAGAGGAGGGATATGTCTCTGTGTGTCTCTCACTCTCACTCACACACACACACACACACCCACACACACACACACACACACATTAACATTACTGTTCTGAAACATATCTACTTTGATTATTAAATTAACAGATAGGCACATGACATGGACAAACTATGAGTTACCTGCACTGCTCCAACGCAGCTTTGAGCTTCCTCATTTTCTGCAGCTCGGTAGCTGTTGGCATGGCGACATTGGTTGGATGTAGGGCCAGCGAATCTCTCAGATGTCCCGTATTCCGCTGGACGTGCTTGATCATTTCAAGGGTACTATTCCATCTAGTTGACACTTCCTGTGTGAGCGACTTTCTTCTGATGGTGTGCGATCTGTTGCTGCTCTAGCTCCACGGCATTTGCTGGGCTGTGTTTGAAATGTCCAACATTTCGGCATTTTGCCAATGCGCTGTCAAACGGGCTGTTGTGTAAAGAAACCGTGACTGCTCGGTGCACACTGTGTGCGATGCACGGCAAGTTTTCAAAAGGAAGCTGTCTGGCCGCAGCAATCAAGTTGCCTGCACTATCAGTGGTCAGTGAGACCACTTTGTGTTCAATGTTCCAGTCTTTGGCTACTTGCATGAAATGTGCTGCAACAACGTCGCTGAAGTGCCTCTCTTCGGTCTTCATAACAGTCAAAGCATGCGACTGAAGTTCCCACAGTGGGTCGAAATAATGTGCTGTGACCCACCCCGAGGTAGTTATCATTACTGAGGGACGTCCAGTAATATCTAGTGAGCGCGACTGTGTTTGTCTGCTCCAATGCGTGCTATACCTTGGACTTCTCCGTGAACTTTCCGTTCAGAATTGTTTTCGTTTCCATTTCGTTTAACTCAAACAGCCTACTCTTTCACAGCGAGTGAGCAGGCAAGATCAAGCACATGCGCGGGGCGTGCCTATTGTTTTGTTTCCAGGTTACAACTTTTTTTCTCACGTTGTAACCAGTGGCCACAGTTGATAAAAACCACAAGTCCACTTGTTCACAATGAACGTTAATCGCGCAATAAAAAAAATGACGCCGTTAAAATTGATTTTCGTTAACGCGTTAATAACACGCTATTTTTGACAGCAATAGTCACTACACAATCCTGTGCTATTTTGATATTCATGGTATTACAGAGAAGACAAAGAGAACAGACTTATATTATTATTAATTATTTATTAATTATTTTTATTAACTAACTTTATTATTAATTATATTAATATTATTATTAATTAATATATTATTATTAATAAATAATTAATCGTAATTATAAATTTTTTACCTTGTTAAAATATAGTTTGCGATATTCTAATAATGTGATCAAAATAATAATAGGAATTATTGATATTATTATATCAATATATATATTATTTCAACAAAATATACGAATCTCGGAACAAAATTTGATTTGTGTTATACGTCGAGTCATCTACCTAATTTACGTTTTACTCACCTGTGGTTTATATGCCTCGTAAGTGTATTAGTTCGCCAGTTGTTGCATCCACTCGTCATTTTATTTCTTTTGTTGTGCGATATGCAGAGTAGAGCTGAAACGAGTACTCGAGCAACTCGAGTAACTCGAGTTTAAAAACTGATCCGAGTAATTTTATTCACCTCGAGTAATCGTTTATTTTGACAGCTCTAAGCATCACGTTTTGCTCGGACTACTTTTAATGCGGGACAACGCGCTGTCACGTGCGGAGAGGAAGAAGGAAAAAAAAAAAAAAAAACTTACTGCAGCTGACAGCCGCCACAAACGACGCCGACGTTGCCAAATACTAGCCCGCACGATGCTACGTTGGTAACAGCTAGCGTCTGATGCATCTCATAAAGATCACATGTATGTTGAACTAGATGCGCAATGACAGACTCGGCCGCGTCTGGGCAGCGTTATTAAACAGCCGCCATCTTAAAGCAGTACAGCGCTAAGCGCTAGTAAAGAGCGCTAAGCGCTAATAAATAAAATTAACGTTACTGTCGCTACTAGCTCACGAAAAGTTAGCCCTGCGGAGGACTAGGTTTCAATTAATTATGACCACTGTCGATGCGTGGCTAACGTGTCTTACATACAGGCTTTAACATAACATAGCATTGTGGAGTGATGAGGGTGTAAAATAAAAACTTTATCATGGTAACTATCAATTTTAGCTCAGTAGTCATTGCTGGATAAAACACCAAGTAGCACTGGTCCCTAATGTGCTCCAGTACAGCCTGTATCATACATTTATTTTGAACACTGCAAAAACTCAAAATCCTATCAGGACTTACTGTTTAGACTAACTTAAAACTTAACTAGAACTTAAAAATGGCTTGACACAAAGAGAAATTCAATTGAAACACGTGGGAAAAAATCCTAACTTTTAAGTGATGTGTGTTATCAAGCATAACGGCATTTTTAGGTAATATATATTTTTTTTAAAAAAGATCTAAAAGTTTTTTGAGTGAAAGCAGTGAATTAGTCTTTTTTTTTTTTTTTAATTCTAGCTACATCTGAGATGCAATTGTTGGCTGTTTTCAACAATATACATTGAAAATAAAGACATTGATTGACTGAAAATGGTTCAAGATTAGATTAAATGTCTTGTTTTCTCATGTATATTTATAATTGCTCTTCACCTAAAAATATATTTGTTTTATCCGATTACTCGATTAATCGATAGCATTTTCAGTCGATTACTCGATTACTAAAATATTCGATAGCTGCAGCCCTAATGCAGAGATTGCAAAACATGTGGTTTTTACTTGCGTCATACCTTAGCCACGTGTATTTCTTCAGCCACTCTTTCTGAAAGACGTGATCATATTTTTTCGTATCACCATTGTCATTATCACCAACATTCGTAATAGGTTCGTTTTCTTCATCAAAATAATCCATATTGTCAGATTTCATGCGTTTCTCTGGTGGCGGCAATGTTTCACTATCCACTATAGTTTGCTTTCGAATCATTCCCATTATCCACTTAATTCGAATCATTAACAGCAGTTTGCTGCAATGAATTGTCACTACCCTCCACAGACTTATTCGATTGTTTCTTAAAAAAAACGAGAATATGTTTGTTTGCTGCCTGTTTTTAATGTCTTTTAGAGTTTTACGCCTGTTCTCACACTCCATATTGCAACCATCCGCCATGTTCGACGTAAATACTGCAATGCACCTCTTTCGGAAGTTTCCGGCGGATTACGGAAAAGCCCGAGATAGCCTCTACCACGACTTTGGAACGCACCGAAACAAATGCAAGGTGATTATGGCTAGTAGGGGTGTAACGGTACACAAAAATCTCGGTTCGGTACGTACCTCGGTTTTGAGGTCACGGTTCGGTTAATTTTTTTGTACAGTAGGAAAACAAAATGCAAAATATAAACGTGTTAGTTGTTTATTACACACTTTTGTGCTTTCAACAATAAGAACAGTAGCCTATACAAAGCTAGATTTCGGCTTAAAAAGTAGCAGGTATTTAAAGATAATAATACAGCAACAATTTGCCTTTCAGACCCCGCATATTGGGTGGCTTTCTTTCTGAAAGAAAGAAGAAAAAAGGTCCTGTGCTAAAGAGAAAAGCAATCCCAATGACAAAGATTTTACCATGTATTTTACAAATGAAATGCCTCAATGAAATTTTTTTTTTCGTATGAACGGTTTTCAAAAGCTTTATTGGTGGATTTTCTCAAGTTAAAGCGCCACACAGAAATTAATAAATTTGATTGTGTAAGCATGATCTGTGTACTATTTTTATTATTTACTTACAGGTGTTTTAGCTCATTTCAATTTATTTTATTTAAATGGGCTATTATTTATTTTGTGTTTTCATTCTATAAATGTGATGTAGTATTCATTTATATTGTATATTTTATGTTGTATAACTTTAATTCCTATGTGAATATTAGTTCCTACTTGTTTTGTTGTGGTAGGAGGGTTTTGTATTGAACACGGGGCCGTGTTGGTTATTATTATAGCAGAGAAGACAAAGTTAAATCAACAACGAGTACACGAGTGACTTCCGGTCTGCCCGGTCTGCTAGCTAGTAGTATTGACGCAGGAGGGCCGCGTCTCGCGTCAAATAATAAACTCTGCCGTTCTTTTCGCATGCATCGCGTTGAGCCGCTTCTGGGACGCGTCTAACACGCGGCCGCACTGCGACTGGTGTGCATTGGCTGATTGACTTTAACGGCCGCGTTTTACTGCGTTTTCGCGGCGGCCACGTTGTCGCGCCGTTGCCGTTTCTTACTTTCCTACCGTGTTGGTCCTCATTATAGAAGAGAAGACGGAGTAAATATAATCAACACAAAGAAACTGTGACCCGATCGACTCACAGCCTCGAAAAGTAAGGGTTACATTACGTCAGAAACTCGTTCGGTGCGCCTCCGTTCCGAACCGAGCACCAAGTACCGAAACGGTTCAATACGAATACATGTACCGTTACACCCTTAATGGCTAGATATCGGTAAGGCAAGATGGCAGACGACGAAAGTTAACTGTTCATTTTCCTTCAGAGGTTTTTTCAATTGCTGTTTAACTAAATTAATTTTTTTTAGCTATTTTAACAGAAGTATGTCATATGTGGCGCAGATCATGTAGCAATATGCGCCAACCGTAATAAACTTGCGCCGGTCCTGGCGCAGTGGAGTTACAAAGTTGCGCCAGTAGCTGTCAAAATGCGTAAATGGCGCAATGGCGCGGCCCAGATGCAACCCTGCAGTCATGATGAGCTTGAATCGGCTGCAGTTACGACGTCGGGCACAATCCCTCCGGAACAAAACACGATTTGTCCAACATTGTGACAGCTGATGCCGACCAAAAATGATGAAATGTCCAGGTTATAAAATCGCGCCAGCAGCCCTCCACGATGAGAGAGTGCCAGTGGGCAACATGGGACGAGTCAGTGAAAGTGTCCAACGCTCGTCATTCTCGGGACATCACTACATGCGTGAAAGCAGTTACGCGAGTAAACCACGCGTCACCCTACACAGGTATTTGTCTGGATATGTGTGTGAAAAGGTCTTCCCAAGGAGAACTATTCAAGTCATCTAGTGAAAATTCTAAATTTTAGTAGTGCAATAAATATCACAAACCCCCCAAATTTTTTTCCAATATCGTTCAGCCCCTACTTGAAATACAGTTTCAACAAACAAACAAAAATACTAGTACAACATAATTAAGTGCAATGGCAGAGAGCTGAGGCTATTTTTTTCACATATCAACCATAAGATGTCATTGCTCTATCACCAAACGTGTTTAAAATGCGGTTGAAATACTTACTCTTTTTATATTTTGTTTTGTAGCATTGTTTTAGCCTGGCAGGGAGGCAAGAGAAGCCTAGTTGCTGGTAAGTCACTGAGGGAAACCCAGAGTTTGAAACATCACCAGCATGTGGATCAAAGGGTCTCCTAATATTTAATTTCACGTCCTCATGCTCGAAAGTTAGGATCTGCAGTGCCAGGAATTTCTGGTCAGGGGTTGGTGTTTTTTTTTCCTCCCTTATAAGCAAAGTACAATTTAAGTGTGACAAGAAGATCTGTTTGATGCAGACGGCATCTATTTGAAGTATTTACTGTTAGGGCATAACCTGAGGTCGTTGCAGTGGCTTAGTTGCCGCTTTTGCTTTCTTCTGATTGCTTGAATTTCTCATGTGATCGACATACAATTGGATTTTTTAAAAACAAAATGGCGTGTTTAAATGATGCCTTGATAAATGCATACAGGAACCATCCCATTCTACAGTATATAAAGTTTCTTCACGATTATAGAAATGAGCAAGTAAAAATGAATACCTAATCTCATTAATGTTTAGTTACTAAACTCGAGACATATTTCCCCAATGAGTTTATGATTTTTTCTTTTTGTCTGCCAATGTAACTCTCCGTTCAGCATTTGATATGCTAGGCTTGACCTATTGCTGGTGGTACATCCATGAAAAACATTAGCAAGGTAGTAGAATGTGGACTGAATCGACTTTGGCTTTCAATTTAGCGCACCTTTTATCAATGTTTTGCTGCGTTTGCATAATCATTTGCCCTTGGGTGTTGTAAAACTTTTTTTCCGCCTTTGCTCACATACTTACGGTTGAATTATTACCCAAACTCAAGCTTGTCAATTCACTTGCTGTTGAGATAGCTGTTTGTCATACTGCTGTGCTGTGTTTAGATTGCAGAAATAGTATATACTGTACTTAAGTGAAAAAAAGCTCACGCTGCCACGTATGCACATTTCAAGATTTTGCAACCCATCCAGCATTGTTTGTCTAAAGGAATGTTGGCCAATGTATGCTTTTAGGAATGTATGCATGCATGTATGTCAGTGTTACACATGCATGTTGCAATTCATTTTACTTAGATAACATAACTTGTCAAACCTGATCTTGCTTGCCTAAAGCTTCCCTCTTACTGCTTAGTTAGACATCAGTTAATCGGTGTCTCATCACATTGTTGTGGTTAAGAATGGAGAAAGTGGGTGAAAGGTCTTGTCTGTTCGCAATCTTAGCCTGTGAATGCAACTAAAGTGAGACGGGTTGGAAGTTAATGCCTTTTCTCCTTGCAACTTGTCAGAGCGTATGATTATAGTGGAGAAATGAGGTCAATTAGATAATAAGGTTGGTCCCCCTGACACCCATTGTGCTTTAAGAAGGGTAATTAATTACCTGACTTCTACATCTAATTATAATAATCATGTATTAAAATCTGTAAGCCAGAAGCAGTCTTTTATGTTTTCTTTCGCTGATCATGCATATGGCGGAAAACACTCAGGTGACTTGAAGTTCTGCTCTGAGACCCCCAATTTGGCCAAATTTCAATATTGTCCGATATGCACGTGTGATACATCATTAGAAAACTTAAAATCTTAATTTTCTGGGGGAAGATTTTTTTGAACAGGGGGGCAGTTACAAAAAAAATGGTTTTTTTTTTTATTTAATCGCGAAACCCTAACTGGAGGTGAGAGCATGAGAGAGCCTAATCAAAGACGCCATGATTTTAACGAGATGTTATCGCGTACTTACCTTGTTTCCATTCAAAAACTCCATGTAGAATGTATCACCGGGTGTCAAGACACAGCTGTGAATGGCCACAGCCGGATTTTGGGGGGATTTTATGGGTGAAACATGGTAATATAACAAGCGATGCAGAAATCGGAGACATCAAGGAGTGGTCGAGATTTTCTTTTTCATATACTGTATTTACCCTTTTAGAGGTTTTTTTTTTTTTTTCAATTTTCCTTTCTTTGGATCGATTATTTATCTCACATATCGGGGAAAAATGCGACGGTAAAAAAAAAAAAATACAATTAAACGATAGTTATGAGGTAGATATCCGTGACCTATTTATAGACACCATTTTTTTTCATTGTGACGTCATTTGTTTAAAAGTTTAAAATATGTGAGTGAATAATTTTTTAAAGTCGTTTTTTTTTTTTTTTTTTAAACGAAATATTAGACATCAATTAATGATTCTAAGCTAAAAATGACAGACATTTTGAAAAAGAAATATAATTACCTACCTTCTTTTTATGGCTGGGTTGAAATAAAAGCGGTTGTGCGACATCTGTAAAATGGGGGTTTCCAGGGTAAAACGGACAAATTAAAAATAGTTTGGGGGCTTAATGTTCCATTAATCTGCTATGGTAGCATATAGACATGTTGTTCTATCAAGCACAACAGTTGTTTTGGCTTAAAATACAGCAGTTTATTTTACTGGTGCACGATAATTATTGGTCCGATAATTATCGGTCCGATAATAGGAATAATGACGTCATCCCAATAAATCCAATAACATCATTACCGGTAATAGGACCGATAATACTGTATGTACTGTGCTGCGCTACACACCAGTATGGGAAATCAGCTGACCATTTGCGGGGCATTGCTGCTACCTGCCGGTCAGAAATTTGCTGCATCTATTTTTTGTTTTGCTCACAAGCTCATTCATTTACACAGTGCGTTGTCTAGCGGTAGCATTGACAATTGTGAATGCTATCCGCCTCGGAAATATATGTCTGTAAGTATTTTATGCTTACTGTAACATATGGATGTGCAATACATGTTTACTTCTGTGGTGAAGGTTCATTTGTACAGAACTTCATAAGTTGTTGTGTTATAGAAGCCAGCCAATTCCTAAGGCTAGTAGCTCAAGCTAGTGTGCTATGCTATACATACAATAGTTGTGTATATAAGTGTATTGTGCAGTTTGTTGTATATTGAGTATTGAATATGTCTATTTTTCTGTTGTACTTTCACAATATTGAGACGAGTGTCTTCCCATAAAAGCAAGAAAAGACGAAGCCTTGTGGTTTATGGAAGTGCATTCATTTTTAGATGGCTGTCGGGCAGTGCAGAAGTGAAGCGCACTGTTTTGGGCAGTACATGTACTGTAATAATTTTGGCGCGTGTCGGTGGATTGGGATGTGTGCATTTGTAAATCAAGCGCTCTCTTTCTGTGACGTCATGCTTAAGTGTGCCGCACGGTTAGCGAGAAACACATCTTAATAAGCCACTGAAAAGATGACAATCGCTTCGATGGTGTTTTTAAGATTGATATTGATTATGATAAGGAAAGCTATTAATCCTTTTTGCTCTGCCATATTTTTGTTATGAGGAATGAGTGATGAACCTTACTATATAATGTTAGCATTTTACAGTGTTAGTTATACAGTAAGTAAGTTATTGAGAGGCCTTTTGGTTATTGATAGGCTTGCTGTCCTAACCTGTCTCCCAGGTTAAGAAAGTTGTTCCATGGACTAAGACCACAACAGTCTCCTCTCCTGTAGCACTAAATATTTTTATCTGATGACAAAGCACAATACCTGTTGGGTTTGTTTTAGTTCAGTGCTCAATATTCAGGAAACACATCTTCAATTATATTGACTAATTGATTGTGATTGACTCAAATTATATTTAATTGAAAAAATAAATATTAGACTGTATAAGACTGTTTTGTCTTTGTTTTGTCCATAATACTGTAATGTTCATGTCATTATGAAAAATCTGGTGAGGTCAAAGGCAAAAATCTGTGTTGAATCCACCACTAGTTTGTTTTTTGTTTTTTTCTTTCTTTTTTAACCTCCAGGTGTACATTCAAAGAATTATATATTTATTATCGGTTATCGATATCGGTATCGGCTTTGAGGAGCAGGAAGTTATCGATATCGGTATCTGTTTCAAAAAATGGATATCGTGCACCCCTAGTTTATTTTACTGAAGAGTGCAAGAGCAGGAACTGCTTTTTCGGTCTTGTCTGTTTTCCGCCATATATTTACTCAAATGAAGTGTGCAAATGTGCATCTGATGAAGACCCTGGAGAGACTGGTCCTTGTCCGCCTGCGCCCCTTGGTGAGCTCCTCAATGGACCCACTCCAGTTTGCATTCCAACCTGGTATTAGTGTGGATGATGCCATCATCTACCTCCTCCACACTTCACTCTCCCACCTGGAGTGTATGGATGCTCCAAACAAAGTTTCGTTGTGCTTTTTGCAACAATGACAATAAATATTCTGAATCTGAATCTGAGAAGGCGGGGAGCACTGTGAGGATCATGTTCTTTGATTTCTCATTAAGTTTCATCCGGCAAATTATGTCACTAAATCCATTTATGTCCAGCTTAGATCTTATACATCCATTCAAAAGCGAGATAATTTGCCGGATAACACTAAATGACATCTGTTATAAGCATACATTAATGCTCATGACAGTGTCATGTCATAATTATTAAAGATGTCCCGATCAATCCGCATCCCGATCGATCGATCACATCCTTTTTGAAAGTATCGGAATGGGCAAAAAAATATCGGACATGCCTTTTTTTTAATATATATATATTTTTTATTTAAATCGTTTTTTAATTGTATTTAACGTTACAGACAAAATGTCTTACACTCATCCAGAGTAGTTTTGGCTTAAAGTAGGGCTATCAAATTTATTGCGTTAACGGCGGTAATTAACTTTTTTAAATTAATCACGTTAAATAATTAACGCATGCGCTGCACGACCCACTCACGCATTGTCGCGTCCAACCTCTAAAGACGCCGTTATACCTATAGATTGCGCTAAAAGGCAGCGTATAATGAGTAGACAGAATTTTGACAGCCTTTGGAGCCATTTTTTATGTCGCTAAAGCCTTACAATACCTCTCTCAGCAATTAAAAATGATGTGGGAGGCAATGTGGGGAAGAATGGTAGTAGTTGATCATTTTTTTAAAACCCTATGTTCTTTCCCAACGCAGAGAAGATATATCAATTGGTGCCCCTACGCACAGTCATGGTTGCACTTCCCATCATGTATTTGGGCAGAAGTTAAATGGCTGCAGTATCATTTACTGAAAGCTAAAAAAAAAACACTAGATGGCAATATTTAGTCACAATATACAAAGTCACATTTATCCTTTAAGAATTACAAGTCTTTCTATCCGTGGATCCCTCTCACAGAAAGAATGTTAATGTAAATGCCATCTTGAGGATTTATTGTCATAATAAACAAATACAGTACTTATGTACTGTATGTTGAATGTGTATATTTGTCCGAGTTTTATTCATTTTTTTCTTAATGCATTGCCAAAATGTATATGATCGGGAAAAATTATCGGAAATGATTGGGATTGAATCGGGACCAATAAAAAAAGCAATCGGATCGGGAAATATCGGGATCGGCAGATACTCAAACTTAAACGATCGGGATCGGATCGGGAGCAAAAAAACGTGATCGGAACAACCCTAATAATTATAATTGTCTAATGACAATTTTATGGCGCTACTGTCAAATAGACTGTTACCAAATACCTTAACTAGCAATTAATGAAACAACTTGGGGGAAAAAAAAAAAAAACTTGAGAAATAATGAGCACGGAACATGAATTTTGATTTTTACATCTGTAGCATGCTGGGAAGCATGTTGGACAACAACAGTGTTGACAGCAGGGGGCAGCAGAGGCTGACTGTCTCCCTGAAGGGAACAGTGAAGGCCAAATGAAGCTTCTCGAAGCAATGAAGCTTTGTAGCCAACTCGTTTAAAGCTCCATGGTGGTTCATTTGGTCGTCTGACAGACACCTATAATAGTACAGTGGGGACAGCTGTGGCTTGTAGCCCAGTGCACCTTATCTTTGAACAAATGCAGTTTCAAATTTGGTGGGTGGCGGCTTATAGTCAAGTCCGCCTTATAGTGTGAAAATCACGGTACTCTGCTTTATCCCCAGCATCAGTTGGGATAAGCTGTAGGCAACTAACATGCAATCCTGACAACCTAATGGTGGAAGGTTTTACAAAATGGTGTTCAAGTGAGGTGCCTTTTGTTGCTTTTATTTGAGGATCATTGAAAAATGTAGTTGTTAGTACATTGAACCTTTCAGAAAAGCAAATAAACAAAATGTCCTGATTTTAGTGGATTGTTTTTGCGTCACGTGACTAGGGCTGTCCCGATCGCGCCATTTTTCATAGGCTCAGAATCGGATGAAAAGGATCGTGGTTTTTATGAAAAAAAATTATTTGTTTTTCTGCTTCATGCTTGTACAGCCTGTCACTCTCCCTCCTGCTGCTTTTCGTGGTCAGCTGGAGTTTGCTACTTAACGATGATTGACGGGTTTATAGCTTTGATCTGGCGAGTGAAGGCTCTGTAGCTCTACGATCAAAGGCACAAATGTGCTAATCTTCGTTTAGTCAATCATCATTGTCTAGGGGCTGTTTTCGGCAGCATCAAAGCGTGAGTGAATTTGAGCCGAATAACTCATATGAATTATATAAATGTTATGAACAGTAATTAAAAGTATGCCATTAAAGGTGAGGCAATAAAAATGTGGGTGTGCCTAAATTTTTTTGCTAGTGCACCTTAAAGTGAGCCTCGATTTTAAAGACATGTAGGCTCAAATAAACCACAATTGTTCTCTTGTATTAAAATATGTCGTTAGAAACACATAAAATGTTAACTCAATGGAAATATTTTATAATATTTAGTGCATATTTTGACCGATAGTTGGCGCGGAGTGATGACGTAGATGATATTTTTCCAAACGTGTAGCGTGTGTACAACAACTGTGTATTACTGGCTTAACTCGCGAAGTAAAATGCCACGATGTGCTGCTTATGGATGCAATTTCGAGTCAAATGGAAACAAGGAGAGTGATGCGAGTCTCCACAAATTTCCTGTTGAGGAAGAGAGAGGAGAAAGGTTTGGGAAAATGCCTGTAGACAAGCAAATCTTCCCAAACAACCAAGGCTTTGTTGTCGCCATTTTTCTCCTACCGCGTTTGAGGATTTTAGTAGATGACAACTAATGAAAGATCTCACCGGAGCAGCTATATATAAGCGCAGACTAAAACCAAATGCTGTTCCAACTATTTTCCCGCACAAGAAGCCTCAGCTTGCTCGGATATCGAGTGAAATGCGCGCAATGAAGCGAGACGGACGAGACACTCTGGCCGCCCTCTTAAGCACCCAAGCCGCTCCTGTCGCTACTGCGGGAGGCGAACCTTCGGGCGTACCGCTAGTCACAGAGGAAGCTAATAATCCACCTCTACTGTCAGTTCATCAGGCAGTAAGTGTGTGTGTTCAGTATTCAGCTAATATGAGTGATGCTGCCACTCAAACTGATCAAAGCACGTCCAATGCAATTCATTCAATGCAACACAAATGTCCCAACCCCATTGATAAAGCAATAAATTCTCATCGCCGGAATGGCATACATGTGAAGTCAAAATCCATTTTAGGGGACTCCCTCTGAAAGCTCATCGCGAGAATGGCAAGAGTGCCAAACAGTAATCAGAGAAAAGGGTGGCTACTTTGAAGATACTAGAATATTACACGTTTTTAGTTATTTCACCTTTTTTCTAAGTACACAATACACACCTGTGCATTTGTAGCAAGTTATAACAGAATTCACCGGCGGAAATTATATTGGCATGTTGTGTGGTTGGGGTGGGGGGGGGGGGGGGGGGTACTTTGTGAAGGGAACAGCTGGAAATAATGTTACCTTCCGCGGGTCGCATGCCAGACAGACATTGCTATTTCTTGCAGCCTAAATGTCAATAAAACAACGCGGATTAGCTCCGTGGTTTGATACTCCGCCTCCTTCCCTAGCTCGCCACACATTCATAGTTTTATTGCCTTCAGTGAGAGTTTATAATGTCATTGGTCAAGAAAATAAAAAGGCACGAATGCCAAGGTGTTTTGGCCTGTACTGTATGTAAAGCATACGACAGCTCTGGATGCTAACAATCTACACAATTATATTGGAATGAGTTTGATGACGCAATAACTCACCTTGAAGATCTGCTGACAAAAACCTGAGTTCTCGACAACATACGCTCTCTCGCTCCGTTGTCATCGAGATGCACTTGCCGCAAGTACACCAGAAGTTTAGCCCAACTCTTGCCTCATCAGGTATTTCTTGCTCTGCATTTCGCCGTTGCTGCTCGTCTTGTGTACGACCGACAGTGCTGTCCTGCTCTTCACTTTTCCGCTCTGGTTCAAATTGGAAGGGACGAACCGACGACATGTTGCTAATGAATGACACGCTGAAGTCCGGTGTTCTGTCAAAACAGAACACCGGCAGCGGGACTTGTGACGTCACAGCACTGCGACGTCAACAACCATGGCGAACAATCAGTTAAAATAATTTTACAAATTTTATTAAAACGAAAACATTAAGAGGGATTTAATGTCAAATTATTATAACTCTTACTAAGATGTATCTTTTAAGAATTACTTGTCTTAAAACTAGAGGATCACTTTAAGAAAAAAGGTAGGTGCCACAATGCAGAAAGTATGTGTCTAGCCTTGGCAATATATATTGCAATGTTAGTTTTTTCTAAATGTCATTCAGGCCTAATTTTAATTTATACATTTTTTTTACTTTTTAAGGGCTAAAAAGTAGCAAAACAATCCAGAAAGACGATGGCATTGTCAAAAGATACAAAAAATATACGTTTTATGCACCGTAACACTCCTAGAAAAAGCAGAGAGAAAGTACTATAAAAAGTCCTGTACTGTTACATATTTGGAACTTTTGTTCAAATAAAAGCAAAATATATATATGTTTTCCCTTGTATCGGATCGGGACTCTGTAACGGCAGATTCTCAGAATCTGGTGACTCGGACTTGGGTGCAAAAATAAGCTACCAGGACATCCCTACACATGACTTAAGATGTTCCTTTCGTCATTCGCTCAGTTATGACCTCGGAATGGAGAACCGCGATGCTACGGACGACCGGGTGACTGTGGAGGCAGCTGAGGCAGTGCGACGCTACAGCGTGGGCATCAAGTGTGCCACCATCACACCAGATGAAAAGCGCGTTGAGGAGTTCAAGCTGAAGCAGATGTGGCGCTCACCCAACGGGACCATTCGGAACATACTGGGCGGCACTGTCTTCAGGGAGGCCATCATCTGCCGAAACATCCCTCGCCTAGTACCCGGCTGGGTGAAGCCTATCATCATTGGCAGGCACGCCCATGGAGATCAGGTACAGCAACTGTCTCATGGATAGCAGCAATGAGTTACAATATTTTGATTCATTCCATTTTTTTTTTTAAACAAACGTATTACTACATTAGCATAATATCATTTATTGCACAGAAAAAAAAGCGAATATTCAAAATTTCAAGGGGCTGAACAGGACAGATTAAAATAAAAAAATATTTATAATAAATGTGGGGGGGCTACATATCTGTGTTTTTTTTTTTTCGTTGGCAAGCAGTTTTTTTTATGACTATGAGGTTACGATGACGAGCTAAAAATGTGTCTTCAAAGACTAGAACATAACGAGGCGAATGCCAGTTTTCGTCTGACGAGACAACGACGAGACGAAAATGACAAAAACAATGTCGCACATGTTCACAATGCATGACATTTTCATATTCTACGTGGATTATGTCAACTTGCACCATGGCAGTGTTTGGCCCGTGTCACACATGTGAGATGTGCTGTGCTTCTCCCTCTTCACCAGAGTTTAGGATGTGTCTCAAGCTAGGCTGCGCTCCATCTTGCTTGTTTGAAAACACGGCAAGATTTGATTTCTTATCTTGGCGAGAGAAAAGATGCAATGTTGCTTTAGCCTTTAAAGTTCTGTGCCGAGTGACCATCAGATGCTAAATGTAATCTAGCGTTAGCATAGCATTAGCATTAGTGTCAGAATTTTAAAAAAAACTTTTTTTTTTTTTTTTTTTTTTTTTACTAGCAATTACATTTATGTTCACCATTATGAAATCACAAAAACATTTTGGAACACTTAAATTCTTTATTAAAATACAAATCAACACATAACAATAATAAATCACAAATAAACAATGAGGTCAAATGCTGATGGCATTAACTAGTGCATAAGAATGGAATGTACCGCAATTTCCCGAATATAAGGTGCACCCGTGTATAATACGCACCCCAAATTTACTTGTAAAATCTAGGGGAAATTATTGTACCCGTTTATAAGGCGCACCCTAATTTTAGCACAAATAAATACTAGAAGAATACAAGAAAACAGAGCTCGTGTACAGATACAGAAATGTCATTTTACTGACTGTTGAAACACAGCACAAGCATGGCACATTGGTAGTTCAAAACATTACGATAAACTGACAATATTTACGGTAATAAATTATGATTTGACAACTTCTCCAATTTACCAGAATCTAGGAGAAAACAAAACAGATGTGACTTTTCTTTTAAAGGCTGCTGTATAACTTGCTCGTTTCATCTTGATGAATAAATGTTTCTTCCATGGATTGAGACGGTAAAATGAAAGTGAGAACGTAAGTCGGAAATCCGTGAGAGCTCATCGCTGTCAACACGACAGTTATTTGGGTTTGAGTTTCCCGAGGGACAGATATAGTTGACGGACACAGGAAGTCTGTGTGCTTATGTTTGTTATGGTCAGAGTTGCGGAGCTGCAATAAACGTTGACTCAAATGAGTTCAAGAAACTAAATTCTGTGCTTTATGAAGAGTGAAAAAAAGCATAATTCAACACAGACGAAATCATTCGGCCAATTAGAGTGAAGTATTACCGAAACTAAATGGTGACGTCACGTACCGTAATGGTCGGCAACGTTTCTTCAACACAACGTGGCCGTGTCAATAATAAAAAAAATTTTTAAAATCGGTTTGTATATACAGTGCCTTGCAAAAGTATTCGGCCCCCTTGAACCTTGCAACCTTTCGCCACATTTCAGACTTCAAACATAAAGATATAACATTTTAATTTTTTGTCAAGAATCAACAACAAGTGGGACACAATCGTGAAGTGGAACAAAAATTATTGGATATTTAAACTTTTTTAACAAATAAAAAACTGAAAAGTGGGCGTGCAATATTATTCGGCCCCCTTGCGTTAATACTTTCTAGCGCCACCTTTTGCTCCAATTACAGCTGCAAGTCGCTTGGGGTATGTTTCTATCAGTTTTGCACATGGAGAGACTGACATTCTTGCCCGTTCTTCCTTGCAAAACAGCTCGAGCTCAGTGAGGTTGGATGGAGAGTGTTTGTGAACAGCAGTCTTCAGCTCTTTCCACAGATTCTCGATTGGATTCAGGTCTGGACTTTGGCTTGGCCATTCTAACACCTGGATACGTTTATTTTTGAACCATTCCATTGTAGATTTGGCTTTATGTTTTGGATCATTGTCCTGTTGGAAGATAAATCTCCGTCCCAGTCTCAGGTCTTGTGCAGACACCAACAGGTTTTCTTCCAGAATGTTCCTGTATTTGGCTGCATCCATCTTCCCGTCAATTTTAACCATCTTCCCTGTCCCTGCTGAAGAAAAGCAGGCCCAAACCATGATGCTGCCACCACCATGTTTGACAGTGGGGATGGTGTGTTCAGGGTGATGAGCTGTGTTGCTTTTACGCCAAACATATCGTTTTGCATTGTGGCCAAAAAGTTCAATTTTAGTTTCATCTGACCAGAGCACCTTCTTCCACATGTTTGGTGTGTCTCCCAGGTGGCTTGTGGCAAACTTTAAACGAGACTTTTTATGGATATCTTTGAGAAATGGCTTTCTTCTTGCCACTCTTCCATAAAGGCCAGATTTGTGCAGTGTACGACTGATTGTTGTCCTATGGACAGACTCTCCCACCTCAGCTGTAGATCTCTGCAGTTCATCCAGAGTGATCATGGGCCTCTTGGCTGCATCTCTGATCAGTTTTCTCCTTGTTTGAGAAGAAAGTTTGGAAGGACGGCCGGGTCTTGGTAGATTTGCAGTGGTCTGATGCTCCTTCCATTTCAATATGATGGCTTGCACAGTGCTCCTTGAGATGTTTAAAGCTTGGGAAATCTTTTTGTATCCAAATCCGGCTTTAAACTTCTCCACAACAGTATCTCGGACCTGCCTGGTGTGTTCCTTGGTTTTCATAATGCTCTCTGCACTTTAAACAGAACCCTGAGACTATCGCAGAGCAGGTGCATTTATACGGAGACTTGATTACACACAGGTGGATTCTATTTATCATCATCGGTCATTTAGGACAACATTGGATCATTCAGAGATCCTCACTGAACTTCTGGATTGAATTTGCTGCACTGAAAGTAAAGGGGCAGAATAATATTGCACGCCCCACTTTTCAGTTTTTTTATTTGTTAAAAAAGTTTAAATTATCCAATACATGTTGTTCCACTTCACGACTGTGTCCCACTTGTTGTTGATTCTTGACAAAAAAATTAAATTTCATATCTTTATGTTTGAAGCCTGAAATGTGGCGAAAGGTTGCAAGATTCAAGGGGGCCGAATACTTTTGCAAGGCACTGTATATATTTCTGTCTCCATCCATGTACCCGTTTATAATGCGCACCATGATTTTACAAGTTGATTTTGGGGAAATTTGCGCGTTATATTCGGGAAAATTACGGTAAACAGTTTCAGAACACTATGACTTCACTTTACCAACGGGATGCAAAACAATTATTTTCTCTTTTTGTGGTATGTATATATTGTTCTCAGCATTAGAATGCACACTAGCAGAGTAGATAAATAAATGTCACGTATCACTGGAGTGTAGTACTAAAACTAAAACTTAATGATGCACGTTGATACGATGCTATGACGGAGTATTCGAAACGAATACATTTTTTTAAAAAGAATGACATTAAAGTCGTAGTATTGCTCAGTGGGGGGAAAAAAATCACATTATTATGTAGAGGTAATGTAGCTGTGAGCCGCTAAGCACTTAACATACATTTACCTTTGCTGAGAGCTATGACGAAGCATTAGTATAAATTCTTCTATTAATTATAAATTGATAAATCTAAAACACAAGATGCTGTCAATATTGTTGATTTTAACGGAGGCGGCAACGTGCTACTTAAAGTATGTAGCTGCTTATTCAGCTACATTAGCCCAACATTAGCCCCTAATACTCTGTCCTGCGACCCACATAATGACAACTTCAATAAAAAATGTTGTATAGACTTACGATCCGCCAGCTTGTTGTCTCCTGTTGTCTTCCAAAATTATACCTGGGTGACGGCACTTCAGGTGTTCATTCGACGACGACATGCTGCCGTGGTATGCAAGCTGTGTGTACGGTGTACCCTCCTTTGTTTCGTTGAAATAAGTCCATGCTTTGGTCAGTGATGCGCTTTTTTGGCTTTGTGCCACTTTCCCTGCGCATCCGCTATTCTCAACTTTCCACGCATATATTTTTTTAGCTATTAAACGTCGA
Source organism: Corythoichthys intestinalis (assembly GCF_030265065.1). Classification (NCBI taxonomy): domain Eukaryota; kingdom Metazoa; phylum Chordata; class Actinopteri; order Syngnathiformes; family Syngnathidae; genus Corythoichthys; species Corythoichthys intestinalis. Next base: position 52,189,983 of record NC_080406.1, read on the forward strand.
CTGGATGGTGTGCTCGTCGACACATTTACGTCATCGATGACGTCGACTATGTCAACTAGTTGGGACTGCTCTACTGCTTTTCCTGCTGAGTGTGTATTATCATCACAAAGTTGGCGTTGTCCTTCTAGACGCTTCCATATATCTCTGTCTACAACTCCTAGCAAAAAGTATCGAATCACCAGTCTCGGACGAGCACTCACTCAGACATTTTATCATATAGAACAAACTCAGACAAAAAATTGGAAAAAATAATGAATTATCCAATTCATGTCCAATGCAGCTTCTTGACTCTTGACAAAGTGATGATGCTGGAACTTGGGTTTGATGCTGTTCCAGTGAGATTTACAAAGATGAATGCCTGAAGAAAACATCAAAATTCCCTCACTCCTTGATATGGGGCTGCATGTCAGGCAAAGGCACTGGGGAGATGGCTGTGGTTAAATCTTCAATAAATGCACAAGTTTACATTGAAATTTTGAATGGAGTGATTCCATATATATTTCCCTGCACTTGCTCTATAAAAGTAACATTTACTGACCACCGCAATGTTTTTTTATTAATTTCTTTTAGTGTTTCTGAATGCTAAAGAGTTGCACTTTTGAACAACTTCATTATTTTTTCAAGCTTTCTATCCGAGTACATGATTAAATGTCTGAGTGAGTGCTCGTCCGAGACTGGTGATTCCATACTTTTTGCTAGGGTTGTATGTTCATTCGAAATTGCTGGAAACCTTTATTTATTTTTGGACTAAAACTTTGAATTTGAATTTTACAGACGGAAAATATTTTGAGTTGGTGTCAACTAAAGCTAGACAAAATTTTTATGAGATTTCGTCGACTAAAACTATACGAAGACGAAAACATTTTTAAGTGACTAAAATATGACCAAAACTAGTAAGTATTTTCGTCCAAAAGACTAAGACAAAAATTAAATTGGACAACCACTATTTGCATGCAAACACAAATATACAGCAAACTATGAGCCTTTAACACTTTAATGGAATTTTAAGGTTAAAGTTGTTGTTTCACTGACTGATGAATTGTGTGTGGGGTCGGGATGTTTATCTTCTGTACCACTTTGTTCCGCTTAATGCATAACAAGCTGTTTACTGTCTCTCACAGAGTTGTGGTTATTGCTGTAATACTCTGTCGTCAAGAGATGTACAGTAAAAGGGTGGTACAGTATTTTATAAACTGGACTTTGCACTGTCATGTTCTGGCCCGCAGGTCAAAGTCAACAGTGTTTTGGCCCCAGAGTAAGAACTATGTCACAGTTAAGAGTCATGTGGTGGAAAGTTGTGTAATCTCTATGAAAAGCTCTCCTGTAGCTCTTTGCAATTTATCAGACCGAGTTCATTACAGTTGTTACTTTGTTTTTAATCATGTGTTTCTAATGCATCGACTCCTTCAACATGTTTCACGCAGTACAAAGCCACCGACTTTGTGGTTCCCGGGCCAGGCAAAGTGGAGATGATCTACACGCCTCAAAGCGGAGAACAGGTCAAGTTTGTCGTCCACAATTTTGAAGGTATGGAGTGGGTAGGATAGCCAAAGCTTTCACTCAAATAAAACTAGCATTATTTCAGAATAATATTACCCAAGTAAAAGTAGTCATCCAAAACGTGTACTCAAATACAAGTAAAAAATTATTTGGTGAAAAGAATACTCAAGTAATGTGTGACATTGATTAACTGCTTAAGGTGTTTTTTGTTTTTTTTTTTCTTTATTAAACAATGGTATTTTTTTTTCTCGGCACAAAGTTATCTAATATGAATTGTACTATAACATATCGCATTACCACATCAATTAAGAAAAAAAAAAAAAAAAAAATGCATTTTTCATCCGAAGAGCATGAGTGCCCTCGAGTGGAGAAACCATATTTCCTATTGTGAAACTAAAAGGCTCATATCTCCAGTTTTTCAAGGCCAATCAGTGCCAAATAAAGACTAAGGAGAAAGATTAAAATCTGAGCATTCGAGTCTGTTGATGGCGCTTTTTTATGGTGCTTTATAGATGCCACGTGATTGAACATGCTAGCGTGATCATAGAATCGCAAGCTTGAGTCTGATCGGTATGAAGGAGTCGTGATTATTGTTGCGACGTCTCATTGGTGCAGCTGGTTGAGCCACTCTTGCTAATATGTAGAATAAAGAGGAAGAATGTAATGACTGGTGTAGCCAGGGGCGTCACTAGGTTTTAGGAACGAGCGAGTGAATGAGGTGTGTTTACACCCCGCAGAGAGTAACGGCTCGCTGCATAGATTGCAAGGTTGTCTTTGATCGGGATAGCGTCAAAACACGGAACCACTGGGAATTGATGTGAAAAAAAGATTTTTTTTATTTTTTCATTTTTATTTTATTTTATTTTATTTATTTTTTAATTTTTACTGGCCCCTCCGGACCAGTGATTGGAGCATTCCGGTGCCCCTGACTGTTTTAAAAGTACGTCCAGGCCACTGGGCCATTTATATTGTCAACTAGAGGCGTGCGAAATTTCCGATTCTTAAGATTTTTCACAATTCAGCCATGGATGATTTGATAACGAGTCACGAACATCCAAATTCGTATTATTTAATTATACCATGTAAAGCGGAGCTAAAACACAGTCAGCGCAGTCTTCGGGACGCAATGAGAAACGAACCGAGAGGAAATATGTTCAGCTCATGCCGCTAGATAAAAAAAAAAAAAGCCGCCATCTTAAAGCATTAGACTTCTCTTGAAGGCTGTTGTAGCGAACCAAATTAACTTTTTGTCTAAAATACACCTAAATCGGCAAAATCTTGACTTGAATTTATCTTTAAATGATGAAACAGTTTTAAAACTTTCACATGTCGAAAGTAGACAGAAGGGAAATAATTAGAGATGTCCCGACCAATCAATCGGGTCCGATCACGTCATTTTCAAAGTATCGGAATCGGCAAAAAAATATCGGCCATGCCTTTTTTTTAATATATATATATATATATATATATATATTTATATTAAAATAAAAAATACATAAAAACGGGGACGGGTTCTAACTGTTGTTTGCGCTTATGCACCGAACAGCAGTTCAGAATACCCACCCTTTTTGGAGTCCTTGGAGGGTGTGCTAGAGAGCGCCCCCTCTGGGGACTCCCTCGTTCTACTGGGGGACTTCAACGCTCACATGGGCAATGACAGTGAGACCTGGAGGGGCGTGATTGGGAGGAACGGCCCCCCCGATCAGATCCCGAGTGGTGTTCTGTTATTGGACTTCTGTGCTCGTCACGGTTTGTCTATAACGAACACCATGTTCAAACATAGGGGTGTCCATATGTGCACTTGGCACCAGGACACCCTAGGCCGCAGTTCGATGATCGACTTCGTAATCGTGTCATCGGACTTGCGGCCGCATGTTTTGGACACTCGGGTGAAGAGAGGGGCGGAGCTGTCAACTGATCACCACCTGGTGGTGTGTTGGCTCCGATGGCGGGGAAGATGCTGGCCAGACCTGGCAGGCCCAAACGTATTGTGAGGGTCTGCTGGGAACGTCTGGCAGAATCCCCTGTCAGAAAGAGTTTCAACATCCACCTCCGGCAGAACTTCTCCCTTGTCCCGGGGGAGGTGGGGGACATTGAGTCCGAGTGGGCCATGTTCCGCACCTCCATTGTTGAGGCGGCCGATCAGAGCTGTGGCCGTAAGGTGGTTGGTGCCTGTCGTGGCGCCAATCCCCGAACCCGCTGGTGGACACCAGCGGTAAGGGATGCCATCAAGCTGAAGAAGGAGGCCTATCGGGCCTTTTTGGCCTGTGGGACTCCGGAGGCAGCTGACAGGTACCGGCTGGCCAAGTGGACTGCGGCTTCGGCGGTCGCCGAGGCAAAAACCCGGACATGGGAGGAGTTCGGCGAGGCCATGGAAAACGACTTCCGGACGGGTTCGAGGAAATTCTGGTCCACCATCCGGCGCCTGAGGAGGGGAAAGCAGTGCACCATTAACACTGTGTATAGTGAAGATGGTGTACTGCTGACCTCGACTCGGGACGTCGTGAGCCGGTGGGGAGAATACTTCGAGGCCCTCCTCAATTCCACCTACACACCTTCCTTTGAGGAAGCAGAGTCTGGGGACTCCGTGGTGGGCTCTTCGATCTCTTGGGTTGAAGTCACTGAGGCGGTTGGAAAGCTCCTCGGTGGCAAGGCTCCGGGGGTAGATGAGATCCGCCCGGAGTTCCTGAAGGCTCTGGATGTTGTAGGGGTGTGGTGGCTGACACGTCTCTACAACATCGCGTGGACATCGGGGACAGTGCCTCTGGATTGGTAGACCGGGGTGGTGGTCGCCCTTTTTAAGAAGGGGGACCGGAGGGTGTGTTCCAATTTTAGAGGGATCACACTCCTCAGCCTCCCTGGTAAAGTCTATTCAGGGGTGCTGGAGAGGAGAGTCCGCCGAGAAGTCGAATCTCGGATTCAGGAGGAGCAGTGTGGTTTTCGTCCCGGCCGTGGAACAGTGGACCAGCTCTACACCCTCGGCAGGGTCCTCGAGGGTGCATGGGAGTTCGCCCGATCAGTCTACATGTGTTTTGTGGATCTGGAGAAGGCGTTCGACTGTGTGCCTCGGGGAGTCCTGTGGGGGGTGCTCTGGGAGTACGGGGTACCGAGCCCCTTGGTAAGGGCTGTTCGGTCCCTGTACGACCGGTGTCAGAGTTTGGTCCGCATTGCCGGCAGTAAGTCGAATTCGTTCCCAGTGAGGGTTGGACTCCGCCAAGGCTGCCCTTTGTCACCGATTTTGTTCATAATTTTTATGGACAGAATTTCTAGGCACAGCCGAAGCGTTGAGGGGGTCCGGTTTGGTGACCTCAGCATTGAATCTCTGCTTTTTGCAGATGATTTAGTGCTGTTGGCGTCATCAAGCCGTGACCTCCAACTCTCACTGGAGCGGTTCGCAGCTGAGTGTGAAGCGGTTGGGATGAAGATCAGCACCTCCAAATCAGAGACCATGGTCCTCAGTCGGAAAAGGGTGGAGTGCCCTCTCCGTGTCGGGGATGAGATCCTGCCCCAAGTGGAGGAGTTCAAGTATCTTGGGGTCTTGTTCACGAGTGACGGTAGGAGGGAGCGGGAGATCGACAGGCGAATCGGTGCGGCGTCTGCAGTAATGCGGACTCTGCACCGGTCCGTAGTGGTGAAGAAGGAGCTGAGCCGAAAGGCAAAGCTCTCGATTTACCATTCGATCTACGTTCCTACCCTCACCTATGGTCACGAGCTTTGGGTCGTGACCGAAAGAACAAGATCCCGGATACAAGCAGCCGAAATGAGTTTCCTCCGCAAGGTGTCCGGGCTCTCCCTTAGAGATAGGGTGAGACGCTCAGTCGTCCGGGAGGGACTCGGCGTCGAGCCGCTACTCCTCCGCGTAGAGAGGAGCCAGCTGAGGTGGCTCGGGCATCTGGTTCGGATGCCTCCCGGACGCCTCCCCGGAGAGGTGTTCCGTGCATGTCCCACCGGCGGGAGGCCCCGGGGACGACCCAGGACACGCTGGAGAGACTATGTCTCTCGGCTGGCCTGGGAACGCCTTGGGATCCCGCCGGAGGAGCTGGTTGAAGTGGCTGGGGAGAGGGAAGTCTGGGCTTCCGGAACAAGCGGAAGATAATGGATGGATGGATTTTGTTAATTAAATCGTTTTCTAATTGTATTTAACATTACAGACATAATATGCTACACTCATCCAGAGTCTTTAGTTTAGGCTTAAGGTAGGGTTATCAAAAATATCCCGATAACGGCGGCAATTAATTTATTAAAAAATGTGTCACGTTAAAATACTTAACGCAATTAATGTATGCGCTGCATGACCCTCTCACTCATTGTCGCGCCCAATTTGTAATGAAGCCATTTTATCTATATAGAGAGATAAATGACAGCGCAATATGAGTAGAGTGAATATTGGCAGCCTTTGGAGCCTTTCTTCACTTGGCTAAAGCCTTGCAATCCCTCTCCTTATGATTAGAAATATCATGGGAAGCGATATGGGGAAGCAAGGTGACAATTGATCTTTGTCTTAACACCTTAAGTTCTTTCCCAAAGCAGAGAAGATATATCCATTGGTAGCACTACGCACAGTCATGGTTCCAAAAAAAAATCAATCAGATCGGGAAATATCGGGATCGGCCGATACTCAAACTAAAACGATCGGGATCGGATCGGGAGCAAAAAAAACATGATCGGAACAACCCTAGAAATAATAAAATACCAAGAGCAATTTTAACAACTTTAATGGTTGATTAAATTCATTGAATGTAGTTTAAAGCTGCTGATACAGAATTGGGGACTTGAGTATTTTATTTACTGTTTTGAACTGTTAACTTGATACTGAAATAGTCGTTTATTTAAGCCTGAGAGGATTTTTGTACTATTTTAGAACTAATGTACGAAACATTAAAAGCGGGCGGGGGGGTGGGGGGGGGGGGTTCATCAATAATCTATTTATAATCAAATCGTACCTTCTGAATCGTAATTCAATCGTTAGGTGCCCCAAGATTCCCACCTCTATTGTTGAACCTGCAATATTAGGACTAATGACCTGTGAGTATGAATGAGCCAACATCGTACTTTTAGCTACGCGATCGCTAATCCTGGCACTAGTTTTACGTACCAGTATGTGTTAGGTGGCACCTAGTCATGCGTGTGCCCACTCCGACGTGTGTGTTAATCATGAGGAGAATTAAACTGCCGTCAGACGGGCCTGGCAGTGCTCCCACCATCCTGGCACAGCGCGCTCCACCAGGAAAACTAATTACAATCAACTTTGATGCAAAATACATTTTATTCAATCATTTGATTAATTGTTGGAATATTAAATCGAATAATCTATTCATATTCAAGAGTGACAATCCCAATATTATCCATAATGTGTGTGAATGTTTGTGTGCAGGCACTGGGGGCGTGGCATTGGGGATGTACAATACAGACAAATCCATCAGGGATTTTGCTCACAGCTCCTTCCAGATGGCTTTGGTTAAATGCTGGCCTCTCTACCTCAGCACCAAGAACACAATCTTAAAGAAGTATGATGGGCGATTCAAAGACATTTTTCAGGAGATCTATGAAAAGTATGTGCACACACACACAAACTCTTGTCGTTTTCATTATATCCTGTGAATTCTCTGAACGATTATTCCTGTAATCAATTAATCTGATAATGAAACGATTAATTGAATAAATGCCAATTTTCATTTACCTTCACCATTTAACTTGAAGTTGTTTTAGGCATGTTGTAAGTAACAATGAAGACAAAATGGATGACTATTTCCTTCAAAAATAGTGTTTTATTGCAGCTTCCTGACTTAACTATACTGTTTTAAGTATTTAACAAGGGTTCTGAGTATAAAGCATAAAAAGAATATCATAGTACACAAATCAGACAAAATTCCTGTCATTCAAATTAAAAAAAAAAGTGCTGCTGATAAGCTAAGCTGTTAGATGAAAGGGTTTATGTGTGTGGTTTCTTTATAAAAAGAAATGAGACAACTTTACTATCTAACAATAACTCAAGCGCTAATATGCTTCTCCAAAACACAATGCAAACGGACACTCAAAGTGCCTGTGACAGCATTAAAAAAATCTTAAATAGCATTATTATGTGAATTAGAATCATATTTTGAGACGATTCTACTATATACAACAATTTGGGAAAGCGCAGATGACGAGAAATTAGTCTTTTAATCTGCCATTGAGCCCCTCCTATTATTATAGCGCTCTAGCGTCCCCAGATGGAGGATGACGTCGGAACGGTCACGATTTCAACTGATTTAGAATTCAGCCTACAGTATTGAGGGGGACGATTCAGAACGGGGAAAATTGCGAAAGAGAGCAGCAAAATTGTATTGTTTCAATCTCTCTAATATTTTTACAGGATATTCTTTTTATCTAAGTATTTTTCCCCAATTGCTAAATAAATGGTATGGTCATGGCAAATAACAGTCTTGTGCTAAATCAAATATGAAATATTTGAAATGCATTTATTCCGTACGACAGGGCAAAATTACTGCATAATGATCAAAACTGTCATCTTCATGCACCTCCCGAAGGGTATTTTACGCTACCGGAGTTAGTCAGGCTTTTGTCATTTCCTTGCCCCCACTTCAGAGAGCGTAAACAAAGCAGGAGGCATGACAGCTTGCCGGCATACTAACCGGAACAGAGTGGCGTTTCCAAATTTTTTTTTGAGGCGGGCAGGCAGTGCTCGACGCCGGGGAGAAAAGGGGAAACACTGAAAATAAAAACAAAAAAGGAGTAGTATTATCACCCACAAAATGCAAGCCACCTCCTTAATAAACCGTTTGCCATGATCCCAGTATTTGACATGATATAAAACATGACGCTTACTCACTTATTCATCCGTCCAATGGTCTCTTGATTGTTAGACTTGTTATGCCCATCGCGATGAACAAGAATCTTTTGGAAATCCAAAAAGCCTCATACCACTCCCCCTGGTGCAGCAACAAAAGCCTGCAGCACATTGGGCTGGCGTGATGCGAAAAATAAATGAATTGATCTACAAAATCAGCTTAATCCGCAGTCCATCTGCATGCTATAAAGCAATGGCTGTATAGGTATTGTGAAATGCTGATCCGCGTGACGTTACATTCGCTTTCCTCCTCAATACAGGCATACAATTCATTTTCATGGCGCGGGATTAGAAAAATTGATTAAATCGATTGCTTCCACACACATCCAAGCGGTCCATTTCATTCAGGAGCATAAAATACCGCGTGAAATATGAAATAAACATGCTTTTTGCTGTCAAAGGCACTGTAAAGCAACACTAGGTAACTTTTCAATCTTTATAAAATATATTCATAACATTTGATGATATGTTGACTGAAAACTAGTTGAATGACACCTCTTTTATATCTTGAGGGGATCTGTATCGCTTTCACCGGCACTATTTAAGTTTGAGGAGGGTGGCAGGAACCCTAGCACACAAAAAAACTACAAATGTGCTGACTCCTATAGACCCTACTCACCAACGTCACAGAATGACGTGTCGCTGTATCCGGCCGCCATATTGTCCGTCATTGTTTATCCGTATTCTCAATGGTTTCAATTTGTCGTGCAATTCATAGTGCAATTCATGGAAGCTCCGGTGCTTTCAGACGCTGCAAACTCATTGGATGCGTTGCATAAAAGGCGTTATGTGGAAAAGCTTCAGTCTATCCATTCGCCAGATCCATATTTGATGCCTAAATCGATATTTTTCGACCCGCTGTCTTCGTCCTCTCTGCCTGACATCTGCTACCCTGATATCTACAACTATCTTGTCCACACAAAATCAGCCTATTCTCACGAAAGTTTGAAAAACTTTAAGAGCAGCATTCTAAGCAACATTACCCCGTGTGACCCTTTACTTCCAATTTTCTAAAATGGCGACAATTTAAAAAAGTTGACTGCGATGGCCGACGCTTCAAGGATAGGTGGATATTGGACTATTTCTTCAATAACACACACAACAACTGTGTCTGCCTCATTTGCAAAGAGACAGTCGCTGTTTTCAAAGAGTTCGATGTGACTCGATAATGATATTACCGAACAAGACACGCTGACATGTACGACAACATTACAGGGAAGATACGCAGCGAGAAATTATAGCAACTTGAAGCTAGTTTAATTTCACAGCAGCAGTATTTCGCAAGGGCCCGAGTGTCGAAAGAGAACGCCACAAAGATGAGACTGTTGAAATTATGAATGAAAAAAATATAATAAAGCAAATGTGACACACAGAAGGGATTGCTAAAATTTGTTTAAATATATTGTTCTATGTAAATCAGCCAAGGTAGCCCCCCGCATTTTTACCACACCAAATCTGGCCCCCTTTGCAAAAGGTTTGGACACATCTGTTTAACTGATGATCCATAGACGAGGCCCGCTTCTTTCACTTGGTACCAGCTAAATATTATTCAAAATGTAATGATGGTGGAAGAAATAAGCATCTTGAATTTTAAACTGTACGTTGTCGGCGATTAGCCTCGCAATGATCTTAATTTTGGTTGTCAGCCCAAAACCCTCTAAATATATATTTAATGCATCTTACCAGATATAAAATGACTACTACATAATCTGTGGTGATCGTTTGGTGCCCAGTTTTCTCGTCGAATTGCAGCAGGCCATCTCGCTCTCCTCTCCGGGTCTCTCGGAATACGGTAGAATTTCAAGTCTCTCCGTCTATCTTCTCTGTTACTGCAACCAAACGCCACACACGCCTTCACCATTATGATTATTTATGTTAACGAGCAGAAAAACACGCCATAATAGGAGGAATTTACGTAGCAGTAATGCGTAAACACGACGACCTGACTGACAATATGGCGCGGAGGTGTGGTTGTGACATCATGTGAGTGGGGTCTATACGGCATACGTCACTTCCCCTTTTCCTTATTCGTCATAAAGACGAAAGTGGATGCGAATGCTTTCGCGCAAATTCAGCAATCATGGCAGAAAAACAAAAGAGACAAAGGTTCTGTCTGAGGAGACCAAAAAAAAAAAAAAAGAAAGAAAAAGGGAGGCTACCAGGATTAAAGGACACTTAAAAATAAAGATTGGCCCGACTTTCACTCGCTAGTGTGACGTCCCCCCCCCCACCGCTGATGAGTTCAGGTGGGGCTGGGGGTCGGAGCGCCGGTTGGCGATTACGGTAAAAAATCAAACATTTCTTATTGTCAACATCCTCATATACAATTGTTTAGCCACAAATGGATTCATTACCTCATTACTATTTATCCTTCACACAGCCGCTGAAAACAGGAATGTTGTTTAGTCCATCAGCAGGTGACCGGGAGACCAGGATTTTACAACACTGTGCGCTGGTCCTCATGGAAAATGCAGTTTTCCTTAAAGCAAAACACTTCCGCTTTTGTCCACCTGTGTTGCTAAAATTGACCAAAACTGAAAAGTTACCTAGTGTTGCTTTAAGACACTAATTAGCATTATCGCTAACTGCCCTAACGCTATATGCTAAGTAGTTAGTCTCATCAACAAAGAATAGAAACAATATAATTGGCCTCTGACAGAGACACACTGGATCTAACAACACAAAAGACAATCTAACACTCAACTCATCCTAGTGTTATTGATTTAGCAACCCAACAGTAGCAGTGAACTCTCTCTCTTGCTCTAATGACTGGTACGCATGCGCATTAAGGTTACCAACAGTCCCGGAATGTGCTGGACATCCTGGAATTTAGGAAGTTCCTAAATTCTGAGTTCCAAAAAGGTTTAAGTAATTCCAATGAAGTCGGGATGTTTTGTTCAAAATAAATAAAATGTAACTCATGAAAATCATATTCAAACTATATTTTATTAAGTACACTGCAAAGATATTTAATGTTCAAACAGATAAACAATTGATTTTAGCAAATGATCACCTTTGAATAATAATATTCAAAACACTGCATGTAAAAGAAAAATTAGATGAGTGTGTTGGTTTAAGAACAGATTAATCGACTTTGCGTGATGGCTTCCTCTTAAAACTGTTTGGAAAAATACAGGAGCAGACTTGTTTATTTTGCTTTGACAGGGAATACCGCGCTCAGTTTGAAACCAAAGGTATCTGGTATGAGCACCGGCTCATAGACGACATGGTGGCCCAGGCCATGAAGTCAGATGGAGGATTCATTTGGGCCTGCAAGAATTACGATGGAGACGTACAATCCGACTCTGTGGCTCAAGGTTGGTACAGTCTGAGATTGGTGAACGAAGCAGCAAAACAGATCTAAATAGCAGTAAAAGGGTAATCAAGTATTTAGGTTATGGAACCTTGCACTGAGTATTTATTTTAAACAAATTACTTATTACTTATAACAAGTTAAAAAAAAATCTGCAAATGGAACAAACGAATTACACTTGTATGGCGCTTTTCCATTCAAAGCACTTTGAGACGGCAAAAATCAATCAGCTACTTATGTTTGTTGCGAATGATTTGCTGAAGCTTATGCCAATAAACGGGGCGGTCCGAGCTACGAATCTGAACGCCTGTATCCACTCTCCTTTCTCTCTGCCTTACACCTCACTGTGGATGAAAGGAAAACTACGCAAGGGACAAAGCGCACTCATTGGCTTGATCCCTAATTCATTTAAAACTCGACATTGACACCTTGTGGCGTATTTAAACCACTACCTTACATAATTAAAGAGTGACACCTGGAATTCTGGCAGCGTGGCCATGTGATGTCACCGCCCAGCGACGTCAACAACAATGACGACCTACTAGTTAAAATAATTTTACAAATTTTATTGAAACAAAAACATTAAGAGGGGTTTTAATATAAAATTATTATAACTCGTACTAACATTTATCTTTTAAGAACTACATGTCTTTCTATCCGTGGACTTCTTTAACTGTTAACTTGATACTGAAATAGTAGTTTGGTTTAGCCTGAGAGGATTTTTGAACAATTTTGGAACTAATGTATGAAACATTAAAAGCAGCTGGGGGGGCATCAGCAATCGATTTATAATCGTACTGTAGCCTCGGAATCATAATCCAGTCGTTAGGTGCCCAAAGATTCCCACCTCTAACAAGGACCATGTTATTTTTTTCAACATCGGTAGTATGTGTATTGACCTATTAGATGCAATCCGTAACTCAAGTCCTCAGATGAAAACCAACAGCTCTGTTACGGTCCACGAATGCAGAAGCAAGGTTGGACCCCAAAGCAGACAACAATAACTGAGGAATTACGGACAAGGGTTTATTAAACACACAAAACAACATGCAATCGTGAAAAGGTGACAAAAAAAGGGTCCATAACACTCGGTTGTCAATAAAAAAATTAAAATTAAAAAAAAAAAAGGGAAAACCACAGTGGGAGGCAGACAAATGAAAATAACAAAGGATGCAACGAGCATCGAAGAGATTGAGAATATAAACTGTCAAATGGCAGCAAGTCAATATCTTGGCAACCCGACTAGGACTGGTTTAAAGTAGAGCTGTCAAACAATTAAAATTTTTAATCGAGTTGATTACAGTTTAAAAATTAATTAATCGTAATTAATCACAATTCAAAGTATCTATAAAATATGCCATATTTTTCTGTAAATTGTTGGAATGGAAAGATAAGACACAAGACGGATATATACATACGGTAAATAAGTACTGTATTTGTTTATTATAACGATAAATCAACAAGATGGCATTAACATTTTAACATTCTCTTAAAGCGATCCATGGATAGAAAGACTTGCAGTTGGCACTAGATGGCAATATTTAGTCACAATATACAAACTATCAAAATTACTGTAACGTGTACTCACATTTATCTTTTAAGAATTACAAGTCTTTCTATCCGTGGATCCCTATCACAGAATGTTTATAATGTTAATGCCATCTTGTGGATTTATTGTTACAATAAACAAATACAGTATTTATCTACAGTATGTTGAATGTATACATCCGTCTTGTCTTATCTTTCCATTCCAACAATAATTTACAGAAAATATGGCATATTTTAGAGATGGTTTGGATTGCGATTAATTACGATTAATTAATTTTTCAGCTGTGATTAACTCGATTAACCATTTTAATCGTTTAATAGCCCTGATTTTTACATCAATTCCAATAATTCATGTTTTTCTCATAACATAATTTAGTAAAAAGGTTTAGGAAAAGGTTTTCATTCAAATGTCCGCGTTATTTCACAAATTTTGTAAAAATGTCAAAATTTGCTCTGTGTTTGTGATTGCTTTTGGTGAAAGTTAATGGATTACTGTAAATTCTGCTCTGTAAGACGCTACTTTTTCCCTCTAGCTTTGACCCCTGCACTTCATTGAGTGATGCGACCTATTTTTATTTTCATTAATGAATTGAATTTAAAAAATCATAACTAAAAAAAAAAGTTTCTTCGATCATCTTATCTGGTTAACATTTTCTGTGTTTAAATGGATAATTAAGATAAAATTATCAGAGTCTGTGACAAGTCTTTCCCACTTTTAGGCTATGGTTCTCTGGGTATGATGACCAGTGTGCTGATCTGTCCCGACGGACGAACCGTAGAATCTGAGGCGGCGCACGGCACAGTGACGCGACACTACAGGCAACACCAGCAGGGCAAAGAAACCTCCACGAACCCCATAGGTAATGAGCAACATCAAAAAGCCAATTGTAGACGTTCTTTTCTTGTGAGATAATGATTGAAGGATCTCTGTCCTTGCAGCCTCCATTTTTGCGTGGACGCGGGGCCTCCTTCACAGGGCAAAACTGGACAACAACGTAGAGCTGCGTGTGTTCTCAGAAGCACTGGAGGCTGTTTGCGTAGAGACCATCGAGGCGGGCTTCATGACCAAGGATTTGGCCATCTGCATCAAAGGACTGCCAAAGTTAGTCTTTTTAAAAAACATAACAACTGGTTTTGACCATCTTCCACTGGAGTGTGGTCAGATGATACATACAGTGGTACCTCGACATACGATCGCTTCAACACACAATCTTTTTGAAATGCGGCGTAAAATTTGACTCGCCATTTGTTTCTACATCCGACGACATGCTCGAAATACGACAATTTACGACAGAGCGGCAGTTTGTTTTGCCGGAAGACGGACGCAGGCCGTAATTTCTTGTGAGAGAAATCAACACTGGTTCCACTAAGGTTAGTGCAGGTGGGGAAAAAAGGAAAAAGGCTTACCATTGAAATGAAGATGGAAATGAGAGAAAAATATAAGCATGGTGTGTGAATCCGTGAACTGGCTCGACAATACGGTTGTAGAATGTCAATCTCGACTGTCCTCCTCCGACCTCCGTTCTCGTCTTTATAAGTTAAGGTGACAATTATTATTGTGGTAACATGGCCAAAGAAATCGCCAGCTTCATCAGGTTTCCAATCATTTATTCCATCAACTTTGCCAACACAACACGCCTACTGACCGCTACAGTTTACGACAGCAACAAAACATTAAAAAGAAAAAGTAAAATACGACCGCACTCTCGATCTCTCCGTAACGTCAGCTTCGGGGTGCATTCAGGTACAGCAAAAAACGTCCGCCACATTAGAACCCGATTCGTTCCGTTATTACAGGAATTATTAATATTATCATGGATTATTATTTTGAGTTTCATTTAAAATGTATTTGTTTTGCTATGTGTAATTGCTATTTGTAATAGTACAAGCAATATTTATTAGGGATTTAGTGTAGGTTTTCGGGCTTTGGAATAAATTAATGGAAATATAATGTATTATGGAAAAATCCTGCTTGACATAGACCATTTCCTCTTGCCAACAAGGTCCTGGAACGAATTAACTTCGTATGTAGAGCTACCACTGTACATACATTAGGGGAGTACTGAAAGCAAAATTCTTAGCTGAAACTTAAAATTGAAAACACTTGGCCGAAAAACAAAATTTCAATCATATTTTAGTCATTTTAAAATGTTTTTGTCTTCGTCTAGTCTTAGTCGACAGATAGTCAAAATGTTTTCGTCTGTAGCATTCAAAAGTTTTACCCAAAAAATGGATTAAGGTTTCCAACCATTCTAAATGAACATAGACAGACGAGCACATATTGTAGCATCTACAAAGACAACACCAACTTTGTGATCTTAATCCACACTCAGCAGGAAAAGCAGTACATTATTTTCAATTAACCCTACACAGAAGCCACAAACTGTGTTAAAAAAAAAATTCCTCTAGACTCGATGACCAGAAAAGCCAAGTGGCTCTGCGTTAGACTGGCCAGTGTTTTAAGAGGATGCTCGACATTCTGAAGCCAATGCTAACACGAATGTTACGCTAATGCTAGGATTACATTTAGTGTCTGATGATCTAAGCAAGCTATAATTATTCACGAATAGCTCTAGAGCATATATTTTTCTATCATATTTTATTAGATACAATGTTTATACTAGAGTGCCGCTGGAATTTCGTTGTTCACAATGTTCCGTAGTTGACAATGACAATAAAGACTTATTCTATTCTAAAGCAGTACTTCTCAAATAGTTATTGATATTTTATTAAATTTTATTGTTTAATTTTTAAATTTTGCATGCTGTTCCTGAACGGACCGTGTGAGAGTGGCAGTGGTCAAGACAGGCGGAGCCTCTCGTGGCGGCCGTTTCGTGAGCCTCGCTCTCCTGGAAATAGCGATAATTTGACAATCCAAAAAGTCCCGAAAGTGAGAGCGATTAGGCGCCTGTGCGACTTGGGGTACCACGTGGTTCCCTTACGTGGTTTAATTTTCCTCCATGCATTTTTTAAATACTCCAGTTCGCTTGGTGTACAATCAGGAGGGAGCGATCCCGCTGCTGGCCGAGCGGCCACTTAATTTATGCTGCATTACTCCCTCCCCTCCCAGGGGGGAGGTATTTCCTCTTCTATTTGTCCAATCAGTGAGCGAGCTTTTAGTCCGTGTGATGCTATTTGGAAAGTTCAGTTGCGCAGTGTGAATGCTGAACCTTTTCAATAAGTCATTTGCAAGTGTTGTTGCGAGATAGCTCTCCAACCGGACCATGGTCCTCTTAGGCTAGGTACATACAGTGGGGAGAACAAGTATTTGTATCAAATACTTGTTCTCCCCACTGTATACTGCAGGTCTTAATGCACGAATCCGATTTTTTATATGTTTTTCTGGCTCGAGTGACAGTCTGAACGGGACAAGTCGCATAGAAGTGGACCATTTCAAATCTGATCTGGGCCACATTTTTCCAGAACGTCACGGCGGTCTGAACTGTCATATCTCACAAATCGGAATTCATGCAGCAATTACGTCATCAAAGAGCGAGAGCGACAGGGCGCTCCGGTAGCAGTGCAGCTGCTAGCTTGCTTTGAACATGGATTTTTGGGAAGGGTCGTGCTTGACAACAGTCAGAAAAAATAAAAATGGGTTGAAGTTAAGCATGACAATGCTCGGTTTTCTCTCTGCTCTATATGAGAGTCGGGGCGAACTGTCTGTATGTGTGTGTGTCATGCACAGACAGTGCCTGCATGCTATCGATCCATGTAAACTTTGAATATAAGCCTAAACAGGGAATATATCAGACAGGGAATATGTCTGTTATTTGTGTTCTCTTTTTGGAAATCAAAATATGATCTCCCTGGAATGACAGATGACAGCCGGCATGTGTAGTCATTTGTTTTGATACTTCTGCGCATGCGGGTCGTCTTGCTCAGCGCGTGTCGGACTACGAATTAGTGCGCATGCGTAATACTTGAACGGGCTCAATGGACAAAGGCGGTCTGAACTGGCACGCCAAAAACAGCTATGACAAAAAATCGGATTTGTGCATTAAGACCTGCGGTGTGAACCCAGCCTTAGTTCAGGGGTGGGCAAACCGGTCCTCAAGGGCCGCAGTGGGTCCTGGTCTTTGTTACAACTGATCAAGCACAGGCAGTTTAACCAATAATAGGTCCGGGGAAACAAGATGCACCTGATTGCAATCAACTGATTGCACTTGTATGACACCAGATTGGTGAAAAGGTTTCCTCTTGATAGGTTATAACGAAAACCCGCACCCACTGCGGCCCTTTGTGGAATAGTTTGCCCACTCCTGCCTTAGTCTAATATGAAAAAGACCTGAAAACGAGAGGGCTACTATCTCTGAGTGGATGTACAATTGCATTTTATTCTAGTGTGGCAAAAAAATATACTGTATGTTAAGCCTGAACGATATATCGTTTAAACATCGCCATCGCGATGTGCGTGTGCGCAATAGTCCCATCGCAAGCACGTGCGATAGTTTTTCTTTTTTTGATCCACATACGCCTCACTTTCTGGTCTGCGCACAGCCTCCTACCCTCCCTCTCCCAGCCTTTTGATCCTCTCAGTCACTGTGGCACAACAATGGCTTTGATCTGGCCAAAGAAGCAGACTTCACACGGGCATCTGTCAATCATCGTTTAACTTGTTAAACAGTTGCAAGGAAGCCGCGCTGGAATGAATGTGTGTACTGTGGGGACGTTGGAGACATTTAAATGCCAGAAGTGATCATGAGGAGTTTGAAATTTCTACATGTCACATCAACGGTCACAGCTAAAGTAGATAAACAGAAGCATTTAATAAAGCCAAGCATTTATCTGCTACAGTACTTTATTCTTGTTCAAAAATGATTTGGTTGGACAGTTATGTTTAAAACTTATCATAATTATGAAATTTGAAGTGCTTAAAAACCATTTATTTATATACATTTTTTAAATCACTTGGGGGGGGGTTGGTGGGGAGGAGTGAGAAAAAAACATGTCTTATACACGGTGACCCAAAAAAAAGTTTACACTGCCATAATACAACTTAAATGCCATGTTTATTCAGCTTAGAATTAGAATTGAATCACAAATTATACATTATTGTAAAGAACATGTACAGTACACTCTATTTTTCAATGTGTCCTCCCTTAAGTGTCACAACAGCCTCCAGGCGCCTGCGGAACGCTTCTTTATGTAGGATGCTGTCATCTTTTCCCAAGATCTAACAATGGACCTCTCCAAGGCTGCCACAGAAGTTTGTGGCTTCTTACAGGCACTGTCCTCCACAGTTGCCCATATGCTATAATCCAGGGGATTGAGATCTGGACTCTGGGGTGGCCACATATCACCTTGTCAATCAACTTTTTGGTCCGCACAGATCGGCACTTCCAGACCCAGGTTTTTGTGAGGCTGTTCCAATATCTTTCAGCTTCTTTTTAACTTTGTAGACTGCACATCTGGATATTCTCAGATTTGCTGCAATCTCAGTAGGTGTCAGACCGGCACGCAGCAATTCAGGTACAGCTAAAGTTTTCTTCATTTTCAGCAGAAGCACAGGAATTGTAGAGATGAGAGATTTCCAGCTGCATTGAGTGACCTTAATGAATCACTTAAGCATGACAACCAATTTAGATATGTTTCAATGGCTTTTAAACAAGCAGTCAACTGAGTGTAAACTTTTTTTGGGGTCAACCTGTATGTATCTCTTTCCAATGCTAAATCTGAATAAATACATTGGGCACAAAAAACACACACAAAAAAAAAAAAAAAATTTAAATGGGGGGGTGGGCTACTTCGCGGTTTTTCACTTATCGCGGCGGGTTCTGGTCCCCATTAACCGCGAAAAACAAGGGATGACTGTACACTGTGGTGATCTAAAGTCTTTCCAAACAGCTATTTAAGTCATCTTGTGAAAATATCTTGAAAAAATATATATATAATTTTTTTTTAATATCGCAATATAATATCGCAATATATCGCAAACCCCAAAAAAATCACAGCAATAGTTTTTCCCAATATCGTTCAGGCCTACTGTATGTTCCCAGTGGTCACATGCGCCACCCTCGGCATTGCTCTGGCCCCATTATTTGAGAAGTACTGCAGTAGGCTGTGCTGAGGGGAAACTTCCGACGCGCCGTTGTTGTTGTTGGGTAATAATTAGGGCTGTCAAAATTAAAGCGTTAACAGGCGGTAATTAATTTTTTAAATTAATCACGTTAAAATATTTAACGCAATTAACGCATGCACGGGACGACCTACTCATGCATTGCCGCAAACAGACTAAAATGGCGCCGTTTTATGTATATTGGGAGCAAAGAGGCAGAGACAAGTGAGTGGAGTAAACTCCCGTACAAAGAGTACGGGAGTTCACTCTTTGAAGTGTAGGATGAGTGCCGCCCATTCGTCAGAACACCGGCTCTGTCATTTTCCCTCTGTCTCGCGCTCTCTCCCTCTCTCTTTGTGTCGCTCTCTCTAATTTCACGTGTCTGAAGCGAGGTTTGGCAGTGGCTTAGCTGCTGTACACAGAGAGACACGAAGAGAAAGGGGAGGGGCGAGGGGCTTGGTGCTAGGTACGCTGAAAGGACGACACACAAACGTATGCTAAGAATAGTGTCAGCAATATAACCCCATATGTA
Organism: Corythoichthys intestinalis; assembly: GCF_030265065.1. Taxonomy (NCBI): domain Eukaryota; kingdom Metazoa; phylum Chordata; class Actinopteri; order Syngnathiformes; family Syngnathidae; genus Corythoichthys; species Corythoichthys intestinalis. The sequence continues at coordinate 52,209,784 of NC_080406.1, forward strand.
TGCCTTCAAGAGAGGGGCTGCGCTACTTATTGGCATATGCTTTGGCATCTCTTCCACAATAATTGTAACTATTGTGGTGAGCGACGTGGGGAAAAATGACAGGAGATAAACTTTTTCTAAACACCCTGTATTGAACATAACGCAGAGAAGATATACCATTTGCCGCCACCACTGACATTCATTTTGCCCAAAATTTTACAAATATATTAAAACGAAAACATACAGAGGGGTTTTACTTTTAATATAAAATTACTATAACTTGTACTCACATTTATCTTTTATTAAGAAGTCTTTCTATCCGTGGATCCCTTTCACAGATAAATTGTTAACGTTAATGCCGTCTTGTGGATTTATTGTTATAATAAACAAATACAGTACTTATGTACAGTATGTTGAATGTATACAGTATATCTGTCTTATCTTTCCATTCCAACAATAATTTACAGAAAAATATGGCATATTTTAGAGATGGTTTGAATTGCGATTAATTGCGATTAATTACAATTAATTAATTTTTAAACTGTGATTAACTCGATTAAAAATTTTAATCGTTTGAAAGCCCTAGTAATAATATCTTCTTTCTGATGATGAAGTACGAATTGATGCCCTAACTAAATATTGCTGGTATTGGTTCAGTAACCTGTCCATTAAAAACCTGATCAATGTTCCCACCAATCTTCTTCTGCTACAGTGTAACACGTGCCGACTACCTGAACACCTTCGAGTTCCTCGACAAGCTGGCAGAGAACCTGAAGGCCAAGCTTGCAAATCAACCCAAGTTGTGATGCACCTGGAGACAACAAGAGACACCCACATTTTCAGATGGACTTCAGACTGCAAAATACATTCATTCATTTACACAGGTGGGAGTGGAGTGACTGTACTCAAATGAAGTACAATGTAAGATACAAAAAGCCTTGCAATTTTTCTTTTTTAAATCACACATACCATATTATATAGGTTTGTGTTTTGGACAAAAAAATGTGGAGCTATGCTTTGTTTTGCGCAGTGTCGACAGACAAGCTCAGAGCAAATTGATGATTGATAATTCTAATGTTGAATAATAATGACCTGTTTTTATGTTTAACCTATGAAGTTTAATTCATTTTTACGAGAGTTGTCCGATATTATTGGCCAGCCGATAAAAATCATCTGAAAATAACTGTTTTGCGCTATGATGTGTACTGGGATATAGGTTAATGTACAAGCCTGCAGCCTTTGTGCAAGGGCTGGTCACACAGTTTTGCACAGCAGCTGTGCTTGCTTGGAGTTGGACAACATCAGGATACCGGTAAAAAAGTAATTATTGGACAGCTCTGATTTTTACATTTACAAAATTTGGTGTATTTCTTTGAGTGTTGTGTGTTTGCATCTTTGTAACAATATCCTGCCATAGAACCTCATTAAATTGTCTTTCTGATGTTTTTGTCTGGTTTTTAAGACACCGTTCACTTGCAAGGTCATGCAGAATGGTGGATCTGAATGTGGTAAAATGATACATTATGGTGTTCATTGAAAATGCCTCTTACCAGCAAAAGGATTTGAGGGGAAAGACTAGAAGAGATACGAGAAATAGGATTACATACCACGGCAAAACCATAATTGAGTATTCACCGTAGATGACCACAAGTAACATTATAAAGTGGCTGCATCTATATTTGTCAACAGTGCCCCCCCCCCACCAAGCCAAAAATTTTACTCAAGTAAGAGTAGCGTTGCTTCAAAATAATATTACTCAAGTAAAAGTAGTTGTCCAAAAAAATGTACTCAAGTAATGAGTAACATTGTGAGTAACTGCTTCTACTTTTTTTATGATTGATTGAATTTATCACATTATGGATATACAAGAATACATTATGGATATACAAGAATACAAATTACAAACAAAACATAAGACTCGAAAAGGAGTAGGAAGAAGTAAAAAAACAAAACATATGAATCCTACCCCTTTGTCCGCTACATAATCTTCACTATGAATCAGACAAAACAAATCCAATTCACAACAGTTCAATAATGCCTAAAGAACAATAGTTGGCATCACTCAACATGTTCTCAACATAAATCCTATCATTCATTACTATAATTACAGAAAACAAGATCTTTGTATTTTCTCTTAAACACGCTCATATTAGCGCTCTTCTTTAGGTCCTCAGTAAATGTTTCACAAGTCCACACCACAAATTGAAGGACAAAAGCTCTTTTTTTTTGTTGTACGGTGATACTGCTTTTTGAAGTTTAACTCCCCTCTCAGATTATACCCTCCTTGTCTATTTGAAAACAAAACTTGTATATTTCCAGGTAATGCGTTTTTCCGTGCCTTAAACATGATTATGGCCGTTTTGAATTTGACTGGATCCAGGAATTTTAACTGCTTGGATTCCAAGAACAGTCCATTTATTTTATTTTATTTTTTTTTAAGTACCACAAGTGACAGTAAATTGTTGGGATATGTATTGCCCCAAACCTCCACACAGTAGCTGAGGTATGGCATTACTAATGAAGAGAACAAGATATGGTGTGCTTTATAATTTAAAAATGGTTTCGTTTTATTCAGTAGTCCACACTCTTTGCTAGTTTTGTTTTTATATTCTTCATTTGTGACTTCCAATTCAACTCTTCATCCAGCATTACACCTAAAAGTTTAGTCTGTTACTCGCTCAATTTCGCTATTATCTAAAATTATCTTTTCTTCAGTTTTTGTCTTTTTATTTCCAAATAAAATATAAATATATATATTGAGTAAAATATTGTTTTTTCCATATTTATTGATAATTTGTTTAGCCTGAACTAGAGAGTCAGATATGTTAATTCATTCATTAGCATTACAATTTTTTCCTGAGCATAGGATGTTCGTGTCATCTGCAAAGAGAAAAAAAATTTTTTTAAAAATGTTATACATAGGTCATTGATAAATAGTCTAAAGAGCTTTGGACCCAATACAGAGCCTTGTGGTACGCCAGCTGCAATGTCCAATAATGATGATCTGTAGTCACCAATCTTCGTACTGTTTGCGATTTCCCAAGTAACTTTTTAACCATTCCAGAACAATGCCTCTAAACCCGCATCTTTTCATTTTCACAAGTAATACAGTGGGGCAAATAAGTATTTAGTCAACCACCAATTGTGGAAGTTCTCCTACTTGAAAAGATTAGAGAGGCCTGTAATTGTCAACATGGGCAAACCTCAACCATGAGAGACAGAATGTGGAGGAAAAAAAAAACAGAAAATCACATTGATTTTTAAAGAATTTATTTCCAAATTAGAGTGGAAAATAAGTATTTAGTCACAAGCAAGCAAGATTTCTGGCTGTCAAATGGTCTAACTTCTAACGAGGTCTAACGAGGCTCCACTCGTTACCTGTATTAATGGTACCTGTTTTAACTCATTATCGGTATAAAAGACACCTATCCACAACCTCAGTCAGTCACACTCCAAACTCCACTGTGGCCAAGACCAAAGAGCTGTCGAAGGAAACCAGAGACAAAATTGTAGACCTGCACCAGGCTGGGAAGATTGAATCTGTAATAGGTAAAACGCTTGGTGTAAAGAAATCAACTGTGGGAGCAATTATTAGAAAATGGAAGACATACAAGACCACTGATAATCTCCCTCGATCTGGGGCTCCATGCAAGGTCTCACCCCGTGGCGTCAAAATGACAACAACAACGGTGAGCAAGAATCCCAGAACAACACGGGGGGACCTAGTGAATGACCTACAGAGAGCTGGGACCACAGTAACAAAGGCTACTATCAGTAACACAATGCGCCACCAGGGACTCAAATCCTGCACTGCCAGACGTGTTCCCCTGCTGAAGCCAGTACATGTCCAGGCCCGTCTGCGGTTAGCTAGAGAGCATTTGGATGATCCAGAAGAGGACTGGAAGAATGTGTTATGGTCAGAAGAAACCAAAATAGAACTTTTTGGTAGAAACACAGGACCAAAATACCAGCAACAGTGTGTGAAAAGCTTGTGAAGAGTTACAGAAAACATTTGGCCTCCGTTATTGCTAACAAAGGGTACATAAAAAAGTAGAACCAATACCAAAAGATGAACTTTTGGTATTGACCAAATACTTATTTTCCACCATGATTTGCAAATAAATTATTTAAAAATCAAACAATGTGATTTTCTGTTTGTTTGTTTTTTTTCCCAAATTGTCTCTCATGGTTGAGGTTTAACCATGTTGACAATTACAGACCTCTCTAATATTTTCAAGTGGGAGAACTTGCACAATTAGTGGTTGACTAAATACTTATTTGCCCCACTGTATGATTCCCGGTCATACACCTTCCACCGCCATGATGTGAAGAACTCTATGGGGTTGAGGAAAGGTGTGTAGGGTGGCAGACATACATTGAGGAATTGTTGGTGTATATTGAACCACTCTCTGCTCTGGTTGGTGCGATGAAAGCCAATGTTGTCCCAGATGATGACAGAGATAGGAGGAGGCTGTGCTGGAACCAGATTCTGCTGCTCACGGTCAATCAGGATGTCCTGTAGCTCTCCCAAGAATGTGAGGAGACACTGGTTGTTGAAGGACCCAAGGAGAGCATCAATTTTGAGTAGATGTGCATTCTCAAGAGGCCAACGTGGATAGTCTCATGTGTCTTCAGTTTTTGAGTTACCGTGTTTAAGCAATGACGCCCGTGCTTTTATTGTGTTCATCTTTTGATGTCTGAGTCTCCCATTTTGCATTGTGTGAGCAAAATGTGTTCAGTGGATGAGAATGTGTTCATATGAATGCGCAAAGTGTGTTTTGGCAAGTGCGAAAGTGTTTAGCCTAAGTGTAAATGTGTTAAGAGAATTGCAGTTGTGTTTAGAGTTTTGTGAAATTGGAGATTGAGGTGGAATGTGTTTATAGTTAAACCAGCTAGCGGCCTGATTTAATAAATGTGTTTAGGCAACTGGTCATTGCGCTCAGAGATCAAGGAATTGGGCTTTAGCAATCGGGAAAAACTGTAATGTCCCAGTCAGAACATCGGCACAGTAGAGGGATGAAACTTTTCATTTCTGCGAAGATGGCGACCCCAAGTGGACAACAATAATACACTGAAACAATTTGGTACAGACTGCATTTACTGCAGTGCTTCTCAATTATTTTCTGTCACGCCCCCCCAAGGAAGACGTAAATGTTTCGCGCCCCCCCAAACTCTCTGCCGCCACTGTAAATAGTATCATTTGTCTATAAAATTACTATTATAAATACGCATCTGCCTAACATTGTGTCCTTTTTTTCTAATAAAGAAAAAAGTAACATAGATCAACTTATAATAAAGTATAACTTTATTGTTTTGTTTGTAACAGAGAAGACTTGATGTGCATCAATTTGCCTGAATTAAAAAAAAAAATCACATCCAAACTAAAAAATACACTCAAGGTACATTTTTGACCATTTGATACAGAAAAATAAAATGTAATAAAATCAGTAAATAATACCAAATTAAAATTGATTAGAAACATTCACTCATGAGGACAATGTGCCAAAAAATTTGACCGAAAAAACAAATCTGATTAAAGGGGGGGGAGTGTCCTTGGACAGGACAGTTTTTATGTTTGCTGCTCACAGTATTTACCTCCTTTGCAATGATGTGGAGTTATTTTTCAATTAGCATGCTAACAATGCTCACTGGCTTACTGATATAACACTGACAAAGCAGGACGATTGTTGGCAATATTCGGCACGTTTTCACTGAAAAAATCAAGCGGCTTAACAATGAGATTGGGGTCTAATGTCTTTAAGTGGCGTCTTAATTGATTTGGCTTCTTGCTGTCTGCTATAATTATTTTTAGACACAGTAAACAGTGGTCTTTCATCATCACCCACTGTATTAAAAGTCAAAGCTAAAAGGCAAACGGCACGAAAAAAGCGCATTCACGACGGCCGAGGTAGAACCGTAGGTGAGGGCAGTCGTCGTGACGATCCCAAGCCGAAAATGGCACTTCTCGGGCGGCGACGTGAGAACCGGTGTTCTGCCAAAATATGCTACATCGGCGAAACGTCTACATTAGTCGAATTTGACACCTAAAGTACTACCGTGCGCTCTTAACTTGTTTTGTTTAGATGCATACAGGAATAAGGTACTAAAAAAATGCCTGCAGAAAAGACTTAAATGTAGTTATATCAAATAAGGACGGTTTAAACACGCTACGTGACTAATGTGGTCAACTGCTTCAAAGCTAACACAAAAAAACACAATGGTTAAAAGTATGAGAGGGTAATACATGCAAAAAGTATCTTTGAGGCTGTGAAAAGGTTCTAAATAACTAAATAAAAACAAAAATAGTGAGTAATCACCGCCTCTAACCGATGTGCGCATGCGTGTGAATGCATGCGCAAGCGCCCTGAGCATTGTGTAGGACGTTTCGCCGCGTAGTAAGGAATGGCCGAACACCGGACAAGACGAGAGGAGTCTGGCTGCAGCCCGCCTCTCTCAGTACCCTGCGCCGCTCTTCTCAGTACCCATCCCGCAGACAGGAAATGACGCAATACCGCTGCTCTCAGTCCCCTCAGACCGGAAATGTCGTCAACCCTTGCGACGAAAACAAGTTACGTTATTTCACCTCTCGCGAAGAAAACACGGTAAGTGGCCGCACTGAAAAAAAGTTTTTAAAAGCGTATGCATGTTTAAAAATGTTAAATAGTTAAACAACACTTGCGGTGAAAATATGAAGTGTTTATTCTGAGTTGACAAGACCGTACTTATATCTAGTATTCTTAATGTAATTTAAATAATGTCTTCCTTTACTAACTGCATATGACTTTGCTCTACTTATATTGTTTAATACGTACTGATGAATTCAGCAGCGAATTGGCTAATGCTGCTAATGATTTTACTTTTTTTTTTTCACAATGAACAGTCTTCTTTATGTAGTTTTCATTATATTGCACTCTTATTTTTCATTATGTACATGCCTGCAATTCGCAGCTCGCTGTTTTTGTTGTTGTATGGTATTGTTGTTTTGCCTTCATTTGTTTTGTCTGGTCCTTTGTAGTTTGAATGTTGTCACATGATCCAAATAGGAGAAGGTTGTAATTTTTTCTTCATATTGTTACTCTGCTTAGCTATATATTTTTTCATTATTATTATTTTTTTTTACTAGCTCCTTGATCACCACCCCATTGGGAAGAAACTAAATCACGACCCCCAAATGGTAGTCTTCCCATGCAGATACAGGGATGTCACACAGATCCAAATGGAAGTAAGTAGCATAAGTAGTAATGTACTTTAGATTTTGGACTGTGCTGAACACTTTTTTTTGATAGACATCGAACACTGTAAAACCCACTGTGCAGACAGGACCAATGGTGACAATATAAGACCATGCCGAGCTTCATGGACGGTTCAAACTCATCCTGCCCAGGAACGGCTGGTATGTTTTTATGTCTGAGACAAATGTTGTGCTCAGTGGAAATCTGGATAGGCTTATTATTCCTTATATTAGTTAACAATTGGACATAATTGATTATTTACTCTTTGTTTATTTAACCAATCAACATTCTCAATAGCTTATGCAAATCTTGAATATAAAGAGGCCAGAAATTGTGTTGATTGTCTAAAAAAAGAAAGTTTGATTGACACGTGCTGACTTTTGGAATGTTGGCCTGAACAATGAAATGGAATCAACTGTGAATTTTTAGGATTTAGTTTCTCTAAAGAACATAATGTCACTTGTACAATTAAGTAAAATGTAACTTTTTGTGTTTGTTTTTTTGCAGATATGAAATGCATATTTATAACTTGTCTAACAAGTAGCTCATTCAAAGGTATAAAAATGTATTTTTTGGCGTGTGTAGGGTATTATTTTAACTATGTAGCCTACAGAATGCTTGTATGGGCTCATGTAGGTGTCTGCGTACGTTTGTATTTATATAACATATGTCCGTGGGTATAGATTATGTATTTTTCAGGGAAGGACCATATTTGTGGCTGACCCCTATGTTGTTGCAACATGGTGAAAGCCTACAGGATGTGACCCACACATGCATTTGCCTGTAAGGCTGATTAGTAACAACTACAACTTGGAGCATTGGTTCATTTTCAAAGAACAGTCAAATCATAACAAATTAAATGATCCAAATTCCAATTATTTGTGGGAAGAAAAACAGATCCAATCATGAGATCAGAGAACTATTGTTATCTCCAATGAAATTCAGTATCCATTCATATTGGCATGGCGTTTCCATGATGATCCAGAATAGCCTTGTTTGGTTTTGAAGGTATGTTCCAGTCGATCCTTTTATGTTGCCCCTTCAATTAAAGCAGAATTGCACTCCAGATGATTCATCCATTCATTTGAAGCAAAATTCTAAAATGCCACTCTAAAATTACGAATGTTTTGTTTCAAGGGCGTTGACACGGTCTCAACATTGGTAGGGACGAATATAAAGCAAATAAGGTTGCTCAAAAGTTGGTGGGGACAACTTTAGCATCCTGAAAAGTTGGTCGTGTTATGTCCCTACCGTCCCTATGCAAACCTACGCCATTGTTTTGTTTGCATGAATCATTTAAACCTGACTGGTTGGTGTTCTTATGCATGGAAACACGTTTGTAATTGTTTAACTACTGTATTTAATATAAACCTATATTTTCAATTGCAGAAAACTTTTACAGTCAATCAACAGGGGAACATGGAAAGAGAGGATTGGACGTGAAATAGAGGTATTTGGAAAAGTGTGTATATTCATTGATTCAAAACTTGAAGGAAGTGACTCGGTTAAATTCTTACGTTAAGGTTCTCCGGGACAGCCATAGGGGAAAGACTGTGGCATCTTCACGTTGATGGTAGGTGAGTTTAACTGTCCAATTTTGTCTTCTGTGATATTTGTATTCATTTATCCATTTGTAGTATGCTCTTTGCACTGTTCTGGATGCTCTCTTTGAGTTTAACCATTGTAAAATGAAGTTCACCTAATCATTCAAATTGGGCTACAAAATATCCTTGTCGTTATTCTTTATTTACACTTGTTTTTAATTTTGTTAGACTGATATGCCAACTCTGAGGAAGTGGTGGTGTATATTGCTAGCGGACAATTTCAAACTTGGGTGCATGGTAAGTCTTTGAAACTGTTGATATGGCATTCATAGGAAAGTAGGTGCACAGCACCTTAATTCTTTGTTGGAAAATGTGGAATACTTATTTTTGTATTTTTTCAACTTATGTGAGCCACAGGAAAGAGTTTGCCCTATGGACAGATGAGGCAAAAGCATTACTGCAGGGTTAAGTGCCACCAGTCTATCAGTTACAGAGGTGAAATTTGAATATAATTGCTGAGGTCAGCTTTTAAAGACTTTTTAGTGTCCATTACTCTGACGCACTTTTGAACATGCCCCCCTTTATTCACTGATTTATTTTTAGGAAGAGGTGCAACCACAGCTCCTTCAAGTTAGTGGTGGCCCACTCCAAAAAGATATGGCGGGAAAAAATGGTAAGATTGTTTATATACCTAGTTTAATGCAATGCCTGAAAAGAAAAATCAAGTATAAAATTAACAAAGCATCATTTTTATTTTACTGATGTAATATTCAAATAGCTCTTTTCTTTCTCTTTTCCAATGAACAGTTTTGCTAAAAGGATTGTGCAAGACAGCACAAAAGCCTCGGACAGGGCTGGGGGTGTGGAATCAATGCAGTAGGAGTTCCCAAGCATCCTGCAGATGGAAGAGGATGAGCACGAACTACAATGTCTTGGAGCCATTCAAGTTCTGTTTCAACCATCTGGAAGATGGATTTACCTTTTTTGAGGAGATTGTTGACTAAAGAAAATATCTGGTGTTCTCTCAATAATAATAAAAAATAATAAAACTAAAAAAATAAAGTTTACCACATTAGAACTGGTTGTATTGAGTTCATTTTTCTACACTTATAAATTAGTTGTTTTTTTTCTTTTATCCCAGATGTTAGTTGTAGGTAGTTTTAATTACCTGTGATGAAGGCGGGAGTGCTTGCCGAAAAATGTCAGGTAATTAAAACAACCTACAACTATTGTCTGGGATAAAAGAAAAAAACAACTAACACATGACAACTATTTTGTCATTTCTGTTTGAAATAAAGGTGCCTTTCCTGGAGCAGAAAGTTTAATATAGTTTCTGAATTAGTTAATTAGGATCTTCACCCACATGAATGAATTTAAGTAGCAAAATGAAAGACAAAATTGGTTTGGTTGCAACATTGAGAGAATATTACGTTTTTGATACATTAAATTGTAATGAAGCTATATTAATGTGTCCGTTCATGAAAATGTAAGGATGACAGCAATTTCTAATAATTCTCAATTGGAGTATATTTTACAATTGACAAACTAAAGTACACACTGTGATAGGTCACAGGCGATCTTTCAGTCACTAATTAAACCTTTATTGCAATAGTGTGTATTTTAATTTTGATGTACTGTAACCGTGTTTTTCATTTTGGTAAAATCAGCAGGCTTTGACAAACTGACCGCGCTTAAAGAGTTAATCTCCCGATTTCACCAAATCAATTTAAGGAGCATGGAAATAAATTATTATTTAAATAATAATGAGTGATGCTGAAACCGAAAATAAAAGACGTGCGAAAAGAAAAGTAAACTAGTATTTACGTTCGAATGGACGCTAACTATTACGATAAAACCGGAAGCTCGGAGCTCGAGCGCTACTTCATGTTGTCATTTCCGGTCTGAGAGCTGCGATATTGCGTCACTTCCTGTCTGCGGGATGGGTACTGAGAAGAGCGGCGCAGGGTAATGAGAGAGGCGGGCTGCAGCCAGACTCTCTTGGACAAGACAGTGGGTCGCTGCGTGAGTGAGTCCGGTCGGAAAACGGCTTTCGAAAACGGCGGTGGCACACTGCTCTTCATATCTGTTGTCTGTGTGTGCTGAGTGCTCTTCCTTAGTTCAAAAATACTGCGCGCACTCTGAAAATGAGAGCGCCACTGCCACCTACTGAGTGGATGTGCAAGTACACTTTATTCCAGTACGGCAAAAAAAAAAAAAAAAAAAAAAACACATAAAACATGTTCCCCGAGGTCACATGCGCCCCCCCTGGCATTGCTCTGCGCCCCCCCAGGGGGGCGCGCCCCACTATTTGAGAAGTACTGATTTACTGTAACACAGTACTTCTCAAATAGTGGGGCGATGCCAGGGAGGCGCATGTGACCTCGGGGAACATTTTTTTTTTTATTACATGTATTTCAATTATTTTTAAACAAGGACAACAGCATTCCGTGCAAAGAACAATGACATTTTATTTGGTAAAATACATAACTTTATCCAACTATATACAAGAAATCATTTTTTAAAAAGTGTACAAAAACTAAACAATTATATACAGTATATGCATATATTAAAACGTTTTGGAATAGTCCAAAGCTGTTGTCTTTGGTTTCTTTTTACAAGGATCTTGTCAATGTGTGCAAGTTTATAGAAGCTCCTATTTGAATGTCAGACTTTGAGATCCCCGCTTTTCTTTGTACCGGGTAATAGCCAGGGTCCTCCAATGTAGCAGGCCTCAATCTTTTCTACTGGCCACTCTATTTCATTGCCTTCAACTTCATCTTCATGTTTTCCATTCCTTAAAAAAAAAAAAACACACAACAGTTCAGTTTTTAATGTATTCCGATTATACTAATGAGGAGAGTGTCACATACTGTACTGTATGTGCAAGTAATAAATCCTCATGAAATCTGAATCTCAAAAGTTTAATGCCTTTCCCAGGTAACAATAGGTTTTTGTAAACCAATAAGTTTTCTTGGTTACCTTCGACTCTTGTTGAGCTTGTCTGTGCTCTTTTTGGGAATACGTCTCGGCTCCTTGAGCGCTTCCCCCAGGTGTATGGTGTGCTCCTGGATCAGCTTCCGGATATGTTTGATCCAGTCCATCGTGGTCGCAGTAGTGGAAGCCTATTGATAAGAAAGACCGTCGAAGGTTAAGGCCATTTGGAAATCAACCAGTTTTGAGAATTTTCACTGTCTTTTCCCACAAGTCTGAACGAAACATATAACCACCCCTTATTTTGTGGAGTTCTAACAAATTTATGATATTTTTGTACAGTTACAAAACTCGATGTTTAACTTTCATTCATGTTGATGAAAATAAAAATCCAGTCGAGGGTAAAAATAACATATTCAGAGAAGAACGTTAATTAACAGGAGAAAAAAAAGTTGAGGTTGACACAAATGCTCAGCATCATGTCAAAGTGGCTTATAATCTGTTAGAGCAGTGTATGGAAATCTCCCACTGGTCAAATCTAAGAAGGAAAAGACAAGAAGAACGTCTAACCTTCAGAATCTTGCTCGGTCTTGTCCAGGTTCGGCCCAACGAAAAAGCAAACTTGCGGGGGTCTCCCTTCAGGTGTGCTGTCAGCTTTATCTCGGCTATCTAAGGAAGAAATGGAATGATCATCTTAAGTGAAAATGAGCATGTCAGACGGACAGCACATGTTAGAGCATTTGGAGAGAAAGTCAGAGAGGCTAGAATGAGGTGGCTTGGGAATGTGATAGTAAGTATATTGGTAAAAGGATGCTGGATTTCCATATGCCATGCAGGAGGTCGAGAGGACGACCAAAGAGGAGGTTTATGGATGTAGTTAAAGAGGATCTAATGGTAGCTGGTGTGAGAGCAGAGGATGCAGAGGACAGTGTTAGATGGAGTCAACTGATTGGCTGTGGCTACCCCTGAAAGGAAAATAAGAAGATTGTACAGTATTGATAGAAAGTGTGTTAAAGATTACATTCTTGACTACCTTGCAGACCACCAAGGACTTTTCCAAGAGGAAGAGTTGTCTATTTTTGCCCAACCTGAATGGGATCTTTGAATCCCACACCTTGAAGGGCTCCCCTAGGAGCAGCTCGCCATGGGTCTCGATGCTCTCATCAAAACCTGAAGGAAGAGAGATTAAGCAATGTAAGTACACTTAACTTCAACAATGAGTGAATTTATCTTTCCCATGTTCAGTCACCTTCCAGCACGGAGAGATGCATGAAATCATTGGCTCGTTTGGGAATGCTGAGAGTCACATCCAGGGCTTTGTTGAGCTCCGCTTTCCCTACGTCACAGCCTTCCTAAAAAAGGCAAAAATAGATTTAAAAGGTCGTGAAAACTGGTGTTGTGAAAAGGTGTGATGAACCAGTGATGGTGGGCCACGAGAGATCATTCAGTCTTCTGTGGAAAATCTTCCAGGTTTCACCTAAGAGGTCAGAGCTCGCTAACTGTATGGGGCACTCATACATATTGGCTGCCATGCATTGACGACGCTAGACGTCCAATCCATTTTGACTGGGAGAGGCTAAGGCAGTGAGTGATCTCTGCCAGCCCTCAGAGGTAAAAGACTGAAAGGTGAGTATTCACAGGTAGTCCTCCCAGTTAAAATTATTTGGACATCAATCGTTGTTAATGGCAGGGAATGAATATTATGATTTTTTCCCCCCCAAGCAACTTCAGAGTGTTATTGGAGCAATAACCAGAGTGTATTTCTGTTTTTTAATCATTTTAATGTCATCAATTTCATTCCTACTAGCATGTTATTCATTTCTAATTTTTTTCAGGAAAAAATGTAAATGAGTTATTAATGATTTATACCTGATGTTATAGCCAGCATGACCCAAAATGTTATATCCATTTATGTACATGCCAGATTTCCGTGGGTTTAAGTTAAACTTTAGTGGTTGGTGGTGGTTTACTTATTACTAAAAATACGTATACACGTTCTTGGAACATACCACTGGCATAGCATAACAAAGGGGTATCCCATACCAAGCATCGCTGATTAAACTACTCAATTCATCTTTAACGTTAAACAAATAATTGCAGATGTTAAATACTGTGCTAATGATTGAACATAAAACATGATGAATAGCTCTTTTCGCATTTGGTGTCAAGCACGAGCAGTTCAATGATAGTGATGAATTTAATAAATACCTGCATGCAAAATATACATTTTAGCAGTTAACGGCTGAACTTAAGCAGAACGCTACAGTATATCCCAAATTATGTTTTCGACCCAACAAAAATGAATTACGGATACCAGTCAGTTAATGTTAAGCACAATTCGGTAAAAACAAGAACAAATGTTGAAAACGGGCTGCAACTACCAATATTTTCCGTCAAACAACGTCACGAATAAAACGTTAATTTTAAAAACATCGCAACAACTTGTCCTGACGCATAACGGGACAAACATGAACGAAGCTCACTAAAAGCGACAAATTCAAATTAGTAAAAGCCTTCCTTGCATTTTTTACACCATTATTTGATTTTTTCTTTTTTTTTTTTTCCATCACCCGCACTCAAGTGAGCATGCGTCTATCACTCGGTGACTAAACTATACAACTATAAGTTAATTAAACTTACCTCCCAGGCTGTCAGTGTGTACAAAAAGCTGAGATGCGAGGTGTTCCGTGGTGGGAAGGTTTGTCCAAGTGAGAAAGTTCATTTGGTTGTTAAAAAGGCATCAACATGAGAACAAGTGGGGGTGTTGAGAGAAATGGTGAAGGAAATGTTTTGTATTCTAAATGTGTCCTCAGTCGATGTTGAAATAATGTTCCTATTGCTTGTTATTATTGACATATTATCTTTTCGCCACAAGATGGCAGGATGGGACTTAATTGTCTAAAGTGCTACTTTTATTACTTCTTTGTGTTTGACTTTGATGACTTTGATTTGTGGGCTTGCCTGTGAACACAGCAATGAGAGAGGGTGTATCCGCATGTCAATGGAAATTAAATACGGCGAGTTTTGGCTAAAAGACAACTTATTCTCCGTCAATTCTTCCTACGAATGCAACGTTGAGCTGCAACCACCTTGACATTGGAGGAACAAGGGAAACACACTGGAAAGCCAGTCTACTTGGAGAGACCCATCCATAAAACGGTCACTTTGATTGATGCGGGGTAATACAATCACATTTCCTTGCAATGTTTATGATCATCCAGTGTTACATAGGTTAGAGTGAAATCACAAGTGATTTGGTGGGAGTGTAGCTGCCATTAAGGCAGAATAAAGAAATAAATAATTGACTCTTTGATCTGGGGGTGCAATGCTACGCATTTACTTAGTTTCTTTGATATGGGATGGGAACTAAAGTTCACTGTCGCAAGTTGACAGGAGCACTATTAAGCGTTACATCGGCTTATTATCTGATGAACACTACTAGAGTACAGACAACTTTTCAGTACCTCTGATTAAGATCAACAAGGAAACATCTCATGTGCATAGTGCATCGAAGAATTGAAGCTGAACTAATTTCCTCTGGAGTAAAGCGGCCATTGAGGTAATTTAGTTTGTGTTATTTGTTAGTTTGTGTTAATTGACTTAGTTTCTGTTAGTGTAGTTATGTATTCATGTTGTTTTATGTTTCTGTGTGAAAACATAATTTGACTTATGTATATATTTCTGTGCTGTATGACCTCCAAAGTGAGGGTTTGTGTTCCGCCCCTTTTGAGCCCTTGAGTGGGTCTGACATTAAGTGAGTCACAGTGAAAACTGCAATCCTCCTCGCAATTACTTCAGCAAAGCGAGTGAGTGATTTGCATGCTTTATCAATTTCTCCGAACTGTTTACGGTGGAATTCAGACGGCTCGGGGGTTACATTATGGCCCAATCCGAGTTTTTTGCCAAAGAGACTTTCAGCCTTTCACGTTAACCAGCCGATTACCTTGGCTGTGTTTAACGATGCGAGTGCACCTGATGGGCATTTGCGAAGTTTGCTATGTCCTGTTCGGATGCTGGAGCACTATGTCGGTGTGACTGCGAGCACTCGTAAGTCGGATGCTCTTTTTGTATGTTTTGGGGTCAGGACAAAGGGCTGCGCGGTCTCGAAGCAGCGACTGTCACATTGGGTTGTCGCAGCTATTCTGCAGGCCTATGAGTCCATAGGTCTTCGGCCTCCTCGGGTCTCGTGCCATTCCACAAGAAGAATGGCAACTTCCTGGGCGGCGCTGAGAGGTGTTCCACTGAATGACATCTGTTCCGCCGCAGCATGGGCATCGTCTTGTACGTTTGCCCGCTTCTACAGAGTGAATGTGGCAGCTCCTCACCCGGTGGCTTCAGTGGTGCTGTCGGCTTCCTCTGACCGCATCTGAAGTGTCTTCGTGACTATGTTGGTATGTGGTCATCCAGGTGCTAAGCACCGCCCTCTGGCGGTCAGGAGGAATGAAATAGAACGAGAGTTACTTCTGTAACTAAGGTTCTATGAATTCCGGATGACCGCCAGAGTTTCCTGTCACTCAGACTCCCTGCGAGTACATTCCGAAAAGGAACTAGTGCTGGGTGAGCGTGTGCCTTATACTGGTCTGTGTATTTATTTGTCTGAACTGACTTTATGTATATTTTTATCTGTATTGTTCAGTTCTCACGGCATTGTCACGGCATTGTCAAGGCATTGTCAAGGCCAGGGGTGGGCAAACTGGTCCTCGAGGGCCGCAGTGGGTCCTGGTCTTTGTTCCAACTGACCCAGCGCAGATAGTTTAACCAATGCGGTTTCAGCAGAAATGAGAAGCACCTGACTGCAATCGACTGATTGCACTTGTAAAACAGCAGATTGGTGAAAAGGTGTCCTCTTAATGGGTTGCAACAAAAACCAGCACCCACTGCGGCCCTTTGTGGAATAGGTTGCCCACCCCTGGTCAAGGCAAATCAAGTTCTGTGATTAAAGCCCGTAAAAGAGAAACAGCTTGGTTCGTGATTTCGACTCGAGAGGGAATTACAGTGAGAACTCAGCGCCAGTGCAACGAGAGAAGAGCTCATCGCCAATGCGACGCGAGTGAGAACCCAACGCCAGAGCGATGTGAGGGGAGAACGTGAACAAGCCAGAGCGTGCCCGACTGCGGTCGTTGACGTCGTCGGTGTTCAACGTTCCGGTGGAGCCGCTTGTCAAAGGACGTCGTCAAAGGACAACGTCAAAGGACAGCGTCAAAGGAAACAAAGAGTGTTTCATCCTGCCGGTAATCAAAGAAGGTTGTTAAGTGCTCCCAACGACAAGCACGTTTAAGCCAAGTTAAATGTGAAGACGTGAAGTAGCCTTAACAACTTTTTGAGTTTCAGCATTCAGTTGGATTGCACACAGTTTAAGTTAAGGACACGAATATTTCATTTTCTTAAGAAAGTTAGCACAACAAGAAGCACAAAATGCGGAAAGAAATAAGTTGTTAGAAGAGAAGCGAAGACAGTTAAAACGCTTGGAAGCAACTAAAAGAATGAATTCTGCAAAGGCAAGACTGCAGGTTTATGAACAAGACGCAGTCATTGATGAATAGCCATATGGCATCAGAGCCTTCACCTAAACCGAACGTCCTTCCAAGGCACAACACTTACAGCGTGCTAGAGAATTCCCATCTACAAACCATGAAGTTGCTCGTCCTACTTTTCAAGACAATACCACAATTATGCTTGCCAAAGCGATTGCAGAGTCCATAAACGCAAGCCGTCTTCCTGTGCCAGAGCCACCTCTCTTTAGCGGAGACCCAATAAGATACAAGGACTGGAAAATGTCATTCCAAACCCTCATAGGCCGTATGAACATTCCTGTAAACAAAAAGATTTATTTCCTCCGTAAGTATGTTGCAGGACCTGCAAGGAAAGCAATTGAGAGCAATTTCCTGGTGGGCACAGAGAAACCCTATGATTCAGCATGGCAAATATTGGAAGAACGTTACGGCAATTCCTTTGTGGTCGCTAAAGCTTTCCGCGACAAGCTAAATTCGTGGACAAGGATAAGACCCAAAGACAGAGTTGAATTGAGGGAATTTGCAGACTTCCTTCGAGGGTGTGAAGCAGCAACGAGCGATATTAAGAGTCTTGAAATTCTAAATAACTACAGTGAAAATCAAAAAATGCTCAGTAAGCTTCCTGACTGGTTCACTGCCAGGTGGAATAGAAAGGTCATAGAATATGAAGAAGAAACTCAAAGCTTTCCAAATACATTCAACTGTAGGATCCGACTGAATGACATCTGCTGGATGCTGTAGGACTGTAGGTGATGCTGCACGTGACATCAAAGACCAAAGAGCTGACCAACGATGCTCTTAGTTTGTCATGCTCTTTGATCTCGATTTTGACCTTGAAACTATCTCATATTTAGGATATAAATTTAAGATCTACATTCAAGATTTAAATAAATATTTAGTTCTGGATTTAAACATTGAATTCCAATACTTAGTTTTTAAAAATAAATATTTAAATTGCTAAACTACGGAGCCCCCCCGGGTACCCACAGATTACTAATCTGTACCCACAGATTACTAATCTGTACCCACAGTTTACTAAACTGTACCCCAGTTTACTAATCTGTACCCACAGTTTACTAAACTGTACCCACAGATTACTAATCTGTACCCACAATTTACTAATCTGTACCCACAGTTTACTAAACTGTACCCCAGTTTACTAATCTGTACCCACAGATTACTAAACTCTACCCACAGTTTACTAATCTGTACCAACAGTTTAGCAATGACCCGGAAACAGTAGTCACCAATGTTTGGCGGGGACACCGAATCCAAACGTTGAGGGACCGACCGAGCAAGCATCTGCACCATTTGCCCTCGGCGAACAAAAGGGTTTTACAGTTTTTCTCGATTGCTAAAGCACAATTTCTTGATCTCCGAGCACAATGACCAGTTGCCGAAACACATTTATTAAATCAGGCCGCTACTTGGCTTAACTATAAACACATTTCACCTCAATTTCCAATTTCACAAAACTCTATAAACACAATTGCAATTCTCTAAACACGTTCACACTTAGGCACACTTTCGCTCTTGCTAAAACACACTTTGCGCAATCATATGGACACATTCTCATTCACTAAACACATTTTGCTCACACAATGCAAAATGGTAGACTCAGACATCAAAATTTGAACACAATGAAAGCACAGGCGTCATTGCTTAAACACGGTAACCCAAAATTGAAGACACATGAGACTATCCACGTTGGCCTCTTGAGAATGCACAACGACTCAAAATTGATGCTCTCCTTGGGTCCTTCAACAACCAGTGTCTGCTCACATTCTTGGGAGCGCTACAGGACATCCTGATTGACTGTGAGCAGCAGAATCTGGTTCCAGCAGAGCCTCCTCCTATCTATGTCATCATCTAAGACAACATCGGCTTTCACCACACCAACCAGATTAGAGAGTGGTTCAATATACACCAACAATTCCTCAATGTAGGTCTGCCACCCTACACACCCAAAGTTTCACCTCAAAACTGTTGCTCCTATGGCCAAAACCAAACTTTGACAACAAAATGGTCCTCACAGCTTGCAAAAATGTAAACACTATTGGATATCTGTCGCACACTTCAATAAAAATTGAAAACACAATGTTCAGGGTGTGATGTTCTAAATACCCCATCTTCTGTATAGTAATCAATAGTAAGTCACAGATTATTTTTAGGGGAATTGAACCCCATTTATTGACGACAACCTGTACAAATGTACTTTTCCCAAAACAAATATTTCAAAAGAGAACAAAAGCATACATGGGGAATGGATACATGTCACAAATTCTTGTATATACAGTAAAGAGGGACTATGGTGTCTGCGGGGGGACCTGTGGGGGGCCTGCGCATCACTTCGTCGGGTGGGGTCAGGCCACAGGACCTCGTCCACATTGCAGGCTATGTTTTCCCTCGCCAGGCAGTGGGGAAAAGTTCTGGCATGCCTGACCCAACCTGAATAATCCCCCACATCATCACAGGCCGGGTCTATGGCCCTGTGGAGGTTCTCTCCACTA
Organism: Corythoichthys intestinalis; assembly: GCF_030265065.1. Lineage (NCBI taxonomy): Eukaryota > Metazoa > Chordata > Actinopteri > Syngnathiformes > Syngnathidae > Corythoichthys > Corythoichthys intestinalis. Next base: position 52,229,493 of record NC_080406.1, read on the forward strand.
TATGGTTCCTGGTCATACACCTTCCACCGCCATGATGAGAAGAACTCCTCTATGGGGTTGAGGAAAGGTGTGTAGGGTGGCAGACATACATTGAGGAATTGTTGGTGTATATTGAACCACTCTCTAATCTGGTTGGTGCGGTGAAAGCTGATGCTGTCCAAGATGATGACATAGATAGGAGCAGGCTGTGCTGGAACCAGATTGTGCTGCTCACGGTCAATCAGGATGTCCTGTAGCTTTCCCAAGAATGTGAGGAGACACTAGCCACGTTTACATGCTGACTTTTATTCATACCGATTCAAATAATTCCGAATGGAAATTTCAGATCAGCTGTTTACATGTCACTTCATCTATTCCGATCCAGCGTTTACATGTGTCTGCCTTTATTCCGAAAGGACGTTTGACAACTGCCGTCTGACATGCGCAGATTAATCAAAACAAAGCGTCACGTTGCAAAACATGGAGATCGATCGTCAGATCAGCTGCTGTTTTAACTTTTCGAGTGGAAACAAAACTTCAGAATGACACGCCGTTCATTTAAAAAGTTGTGTGGGTGCGCTGTGCGTGTGCTTGGAAGCCATGTTGCAAGTGACGTTACTTACGTCACCAAGTGACGTCACCACGTCAGTACGGAGCATGTGCAGAAAGAACGCAACCAGACACCATTCCGCTTCCCTGTTTACATGATATAATTTTACTTGTAATCGGTTTGGGAAAAGGAATATTCCACCCCTGTGAAACGGAATGAAATTCCATTCGGTTTGGGCCTGTTCATTCCGAATGAGGTGTTTATATGTATCACATTTATTCGGTTTGAACATCTAAACCGATTGCAATTGGAATATTTGGCTCCATGTAAACGTGGCTACTGTTTGTTGAAGGACTCAAGGAGAGCATCAGTTTTGAGTCGTTGTGCATTCTCAAGAGGCCAACGTGGATATTCTCATGTGTCTTCAATTTTGAGTTACCGTGTGTAAGCAATGACGGCCGTGCTTTCATTGTGTTCAACTTTTGATGTCTGAGTCTACCATTTTGCATTGTGTGACCAAAATGTGTTCAGTGAATGAGAATGTGTTCATATGATTGCGCTAAGTGTGTTTTAGCAAGTGTGAAAGTGTTTAGCCTAAGTGTGAATGTGTTTAGAGAACTGCAATTGTGTTTCGAGTTGTGTGAAATTGGAGATTGAGGTGAAATGTGTTTATAGTTAAGCCAACTAGCAGCCTGATTTAATAAATGTGTTTTGACAACTGGTCATTGTGCTCAGACATCAAGAAATTGTGCTTTAGCAATCGAGAAAAAATGTAGTAGCCGCTAATAACACACAACATGCCATATTGATTGATGACACCTGCAAATGTAGACGGCTACCAAAGAAACTGTGCAATAGTTACCTTTTAAAACCCCTTTGTTCGCCGAGGGCAAAAGGTGCAGGTGCTTGCTCGGGCGGTCCCTGGGCGTTTGGAGTCCCCGCCAAACATTGGTGACTACAGTTTCCGGGTCATTGCTAAACTGTGGGTACAGATTAGTAAACTGTAGGTACAGTTTAGCAATCTGTGGGTACAGATTAGTAAACTGTGGGTACAGATTAGTAATCTGTAGGTACAGATTAGTAAATTGTAGGTAAAGATTAGTAATCTGTGGGTACAGATTAGTAAACTGCTATGATTTTTTAATTTTTTCTACCCTGGCAACCGGGGGCTCCGTACTAAACAATGTTGTAAATGTGCAAAAAAAAAGTGATTTAACACTGCGTGGCACTAAATGTGAGAAAATGTTGTCATTTTCAGCAAGTGCTGCTTTACAAACGGCGCCCCATACAGCCCCCTTAAAATATTCTTAAACTCCGCCTAAATAATTTCGTGATGTTTCATTTATTTATTTTTTTAATTGCAAAAAATGCTGACATACTCACTATAAATTTGCCAGAAAATTAGGTTATATGATTATGGAACTATTGAACTATCATTATTAACTTAAATATGTTGTCAGTTTTCCCTTCATAGAGTAAGTCATAGAGTAAGGTAGAGTAAGGTAAGGTAAGGTAGAGTGCCCCTTCAGTGTGTTGGTATCCAATCCATTCCACTTGTTCATGTAGAGAATGCCCACATCTCCGCGTTTTCCCTGTGACATTGCTAGCAGTCGATACTACCTTATTTTTTTGCAGTCGGTCTCTGCGCACGTTATACATTCGTTGTTTTGCGGTCAAAAGTTACATCCCAGCACTATAATAACGCTGCTACTTAGCTGCTAGTTGGTAGTTTGCCTGAAATGCACTGTGAAGGTCCTAATAAGGTCCTAATAGAGTTAAGAGTGCACTCTTCTCACAACTATCTCTGGGGTTACTTCCCTTTGGCTGTGTTTCTCACTTTATGCATAGATGAGTACAAAAGCTGAGCTCATTCACATATGATTATCATCAGTGGATAATCATAATAATACACTAATAATAATCAGTCCACCACCTTTATTGTCCCGCTGGAGTCAGTCCGACCCCCACGCCGACACACACATAATCAGTACAGGCCAAAGGTTTGGACACACCCTCTCATTTGTACGTTTTGCTCTGATTACTTTTTGCACTCTTGCCATTCTCATGATGAGCTTCAAGATACGAAGTCACATAGAATGTATTTTTACTTCAAAGGTATGCCTTTTTAGTGTTGATTGGAGTTATTGCTTTATCATTGGGGTTGGGACCTTCATTTGTGTTGCATTGACTGAGGTGTGTCAAAGCTTTTGGCATGTACTCTACTGTATATATGCATTTATGTAAATGTTATTTTTCTGAAAAATGTCCTGGTGAGGAAAATACAGTTATAATGTTTGGATATATGTTTGTGTGCATGTGAGTAAGGCATATTAGCATGACCCAGATATTTATATCTTATATTTTTATATTTAGTCACGATATACAAACTATTAGAGGTCTCATACGTTGTGAAGCCAGCTTCCAAATGACAGTGTACAATGGACCGGTAAACAGGGAACTAAGGTGTCAGTCGAGGGACAAAACACACTCATTGGCCTGATTTGTAAGTAATTTAAAACTCGCCATTGACACTTCATGGTGTATTTCAATCACTACTTTACGTAATTAAAGACGCTGTGGAAGCACGGCAGGGAGCCAATGTGACGTCACCGCTCGCCGACGTCAACAATGGCGAGCGATAAGTTTATTTTTTGAATGAAAATTTTACAAATTTTATTAATACGAAAACATTAAGAGGGGTTTTAATTAGGGCTGTTAAACGATTAAAATTTTTAATCAAGTTAATCACAGCTTAAAATTAATCGTAATTAGTCGCTATTCAAACCATCTCTAAAATATGCCATATTTTTCTGTAAATTACATGTATTCTGTAAATTAAATGAACATTACTACTGTATTTGATTATTATTACAAGATGACAAGATGTCATTAACATTCTTTCTGTTAAAGGGATCCAGATAGAAAGGCTTGTAGTTCTTAAAAGATAAATGTTAGTACAAGTGTTTTACGAAATTTCTGGGTTCGCAGTGAGTCAGTAACACACACACACACACACTTTTGTGAAATATACGATGTTTAATGTAGGAAAAGGAAGAAAACAAACACAATAACACTAGCGCTAGATATAGATTGTCACGTCTAAGATCCCCGCGGTACTGTTAAAGAACACAAGATATTCCTTTGAGTATAGCAATCAAAACCCTTACCGTTAGTGATGTGCTCCTCGGGTCGAATCCCTGAAGTGTGTGCCGAGTAATGTAGATGAGTGGTTCATGAACGGCGAGCCGATGCGCGTGTTGACGACTTACGTGGTGACGTTTGTTGCCCCGCGAAGCGGGTGTACCACGTGACTGATTCAGGAAATGATTCGCGAGCAGGTGTACCAGGTGGCTGATTCAGGAAATCATTCGCGAGCGGGTGTACCACGTGACTGATTCAGGATCTGATTCGCTTGGCTTGATTGGAGTTCGAAATAAAAGCGGGCAAGAAACGCTATGGATTCCCCTTCACTTTTCATGTTTTCGGGTCCCTTATTGCGCTATTTGGCATTCGATTCGACGAGCTTCTTTTTTGCGATGGAACCAGCAGGAAAGAGATTTTCCACTGTTTGGGAGCACTTTGAGCTGATCTCACCTCAGAAGGTAATGCACTGCAATTAATTACTATTTAACAGATTCCATGAAAGAAAATGTGAGAACACATAAAATTCACATTTTTCTTTTCCGAATACTTACGTGAAGTGTCTGGTGTGTTCCAAGGTGCTTAGTTATAATAATAACACCTCAACTATGCTAAGGCACTATAGGGTCTTGCATGGCAACGAGGAGACCAACAAGGTTGAACCCGGCTCAGGTAGGCCATTTAAATTCATAGTCCCACACTACACTGTGTGCATTATTTTTGTCTTGTTTTATAACTCTGACATGTAATTTAATATAGCTGAGAAGGTTGACTTGGCTGAGCTGTTGGTTGATATGGTAATTGAGGATTCTCAGCCGTTTTCCTTGGTGGACGGCAGTGGATTCAAAAAGCTTATGAAAGCTTTAGCTCCTTCCTACGTTCTACTTACACGGCAGGTATGAATGTCACTACATGAAGCACTATATTATAGGATTAACCATTTCAATACTTTTCAATTCCATAAATCGTACTTTTTTAGACTTTGAAAGCCATGGTGGAAAAAAGGTACAAGGAAACCAAGGATAAAGCTAAAGCATCTGCATGTAGTTTGACATCAGATATGTGGACGTCCATCAATACTGATGCCTATCTAGCTGTGACACGTCATTTCATTGATGAAACCACATCCCTCCAATCAGTTGTACTGGGGGTGCAACATTTCCCTGAGGCACACACTGCAGCAAACATGGCTTTTATGAAAACTTCGCTAATGTCAGAGTGGGGTATCAGTGAAAAAGTGACATGTCTAGTGACTGATGGAGCAGCAAATATGGGAGCTTGTGCCAGAGAGCTTCATATGCGTCACACTATTTGTGTGGCACATACGCTAAATCTTTTGGTGAAAAAAGCTCTTGACCAATGTCCTGAATTGTTCCACATCCGGGCAAACTGTCGAAAGATAGTTGGTTATTTTAAGAGCAGCACTACAGCAAAGGTAAGCTCCTTACTTGTCATATGTAACATATTTTATGTTTTGCTATTTATTAATTTGACACTTGATTTTAATGTAGGAGAGACTAACTCAGATGCAAGTTCAAATGGGCCTTCCGGTGCTTAAACTTCTTCAGGAGGTTGAAAGAAGGTGGAACAGCACTTATCTCATGCTTCAGCGTGTCTACACTTTGAGAGAGCCTGTCGGAGCAGCTTTGGCTGGTCTACGCACTGATCTGACACCAATGTCTGCTGAACAGTACAGAATTATTGCTGACTGTTTGAAAGTATTGGAGCCATTTAACTATGCCACAATTGAGCTGTCTGAGGAGAAGAAGGTTTCGGGGTCAAAGGTAATTCCGCTGTTGTCGATGTTGCATCACTCTCTGGAGGAAGAAGAGATTCGACAGCTTCAAACTCCAGAGAGCACATCCATGGTTGAGTTTCTGCAAAGACAACTAAGAGAGAAGCTGAACCAACTCCAGTCTATGAGCATTATGTTTCTGGCTACTCTGCTTGACCCAAGGTTTAACTAGGCTTCTTCAGTCCCAGTAAAGCAGCAGAGGCAGAAAAAAGGCTCACGATGGATTGCGCAGCTATCATGAGTCGCACAGCCTCATCTACTTCATCATCATCATTATCATCACCGTCGTCATCATCATCATCATCAGAACCTTCCCAGTCTGTTGGAGGTATTTAATATTTCCTAATTGTTCTAATATTAAATAATAATTACTAACATCTGTATCTTTCCTAGGAAGCAAACTGTGGCATCATTTTGATGCCTCAGTCCATCAAGCAAGAACCACAAATGTCACGGCAAATGCAACAGATGAGGTGCAAAAGTATCTGGGCGCACCAAACATCCCCAGAGTTGAAAGTCCCCTTCAGTACTGGGAATCACAGAAATATACACTTCCAACTTTATACAAACTTGCTGTATCATATCTATGCACCCCTGCTTCATCAGTACCATGTGAAAGTTTTTTTCAAAAGCAGGTGAAATTCTCTGCAAAAAAAGAAACCGCCTGAGTCCAAAAACTTTGGAAAAAATATTGTTTCTAAATAAAAATGAATAAGCACATTTTGCCTCATTTCACATTTTCACTTGTTTCATATGCACAAACATAGACAAAGTAACACAGAATAATTCATATTAAACTTAAAATATGTATTTTCTTTGTAATCAGAGCATGATTTACACACCCATTTTATTTCATGCACCAAGCATGTTATACATTTTTCTGTCCACATGATGGCGTAGTCGAGGTAATCAATCCACTTGAAGCCCCTAGGTGTCTGTGTGACGTATTTCCCTGCAGGGCTTCACTGCTTCATGGGGCTTCATTTTGCCATCACTACTTACCGTTTGATAAGCGGGCGGAGAGACGACACCCTCGGTGGAGTTTACAGTGGAATACAGGCTAGGCGACCATATGAACATTCACAGCTCTAATGACTAACTGGAGGGAAAAACTCCCCATCTTATATAGTGGTACATCACGTGAGGTCAGAGATGTCAGTCCCTTATGACGAGCTACTCGCCCCTTGTTACAAGAGATTGTCAGTCCCTTATCTCAATGAGGACGCGCTACTCGCCCCTTGTTACACGTGTCTTTGTAATCACGCATCACAGAGGTGCCAAAGTGGCAAAACTCTAATACGGTTAGGCCTACTAAGGTTACGGTCATCTTAATTCAATCCGGGGCATATTTAAATAAAATGTTTAATCCATCATTCCACCCCTTGACCCGGATTGAATCCACCATCCCTCTAATTAATCAATAATGGACACCTTAAGCTTGGAAATGTTAGACCTGTGTTCCTCAATCGCTAAAAGACAATGGTTTCAGAACGAGCTGGGCCCAGCTCCCCCACTGCGCAGCCGTAAGCATTATTCCCTGTTAGCATCTGCTAAAGCAGATTAATAGTCTACTCAGCTATCTTATCCTTCTTCTGAGGCCCTTAGCAACGTAACACTGTGCATCCCCACACCGCACATCGGCTTCTCCTGTCCAGTCCCGTTCCCCCATTTGCACTGGCGGCACAAGGCCGCACATGCAAGGGACTGATGCCGGGTAATCGTGACTGTGCCTGCCTTAGGTTGTCCCGGGTTTAGGGGGTGGGATCTTACCCGTCGTGGGCTATCCAGCCTTCCATACCCGCCTGTTATAGTCAGGAGTCGTGCCGGGTAATCCTGACTGTGCCTGCCTTAGGTTGTCCCAGGTAGGGATCTTACCCGTCATAGGCTATCCAGCCTCCCATACCCACGTGAGGACGACTTTTTCTTCTTTTTTTTCCTGTTATAAGGCCCCTCTGCATAATCAAGAAGCCATAGTCTAAACCATCATTATTTATGAAGCCATAGTCTAAAGCATCATTATTGGGGTGCTGCAAGGGATTTCAGTAGCGGGAATGCTGGGCACAGCACCACCGAGAACCCTAGGAAAAGAGTGCAATTTATAAGTCTGGTTATTCCAAGCGAAAAAGCTCACATTATCTATACAACCCGAAACCGGTGTGTTAAGCAACTGTGGATGTGGTTTCATAGTGGCTACGCAAATGGAGCAGGGTCCTATTTGATATAGCAAGTCTCAAGGTTTTTCGGCTACAGATGGCGATCTTACCACCCTTAGGAATCTGTCCTCCTGTAGTTTTATATCTAAAACCTGTCAATGCATTAGAACGGCATTTCCGATGGGATCATCTCCCCTATATATGGAGCAGGGGGAAGTGATGTCAACCCTGCAGCCTCCCTCTGGCAGGACACGTCCCCCATCGCCAGAAACCGCAATGAGCTCCCCAGAAAGTCGGCATCGCCAGAAACGGTAATGGACTTCCCAGAGAGTCGACGTTCTTCCTCCACCATGAAGAGAGGGCACAGAGGATGGTGGCCCAGGATCCGACACCACCTTCGATGCGGAGGAATGCAGTGCCGCTGCGATCTTCCCGCAGGCGTTCCAATCCACCGCCTCCACATCACACCATCAATCACCAGGCTGAAAAACGAAAACAGAACAAAACGCTTCGGAATGGACAAAGATTGGGCGCTCCGAAGTTTGTCCATTCCGATGATCCATTCCACCGAATAAATAGCTTTTGGCAATTGTCCAATTGAAAAGGGGGAGTTGAACCTGCACCTCATTCACATTCCCTTGCTAAATGTGGTGCGATTTTATATTGATTAATTATGGGGATGGTGGATTCAATCCAGGTCAAGGGGTGGAATGATTGATAAAACATTTTATTTAAATATGCCCAGGATTGAATTAGCATGACCGTAACCTTAGTAACCGTATTAGAGCTTTGCCACTTTGGCACCTCTGTGATGCGTGATTACAAAGACACGTGTAACAAGGGGCGAGTAGCGCAATTGTGCTATATAAATAAATTTGCCTTGCCTTGCCTTGCCTTTCACTAAATGATACTGGGGCGACTTAACTGTTCCGCCCAAATTCGTTACGGGAAGTTGGGCAACCATGACTGTCGGTGGTGGCTGCAAATGGTTTACAGTATGTTTTGCGTTGTGTTCAAATAGGCGTATTAAGAAAAAGATTTTCTCCTGTGAGAAATCGGATAGTATCTAAATGATACTGTAGCAACTTAACTGTTCCGCCCATATGCATGATGGGAAGATGGGCAGTCATGACTGTCGGTGGCAACTGCAAATGATATAGAGTACGATCTGCGTTGTGTTCGATTTGGCGTGTTGAGAAAAAGATCGTCTCCTGTCATTCTTCCCCATGTCGTTCGCCACAGTACTTATACAGTGGGGCAAATAAGTATTTGGTCAACCACTAATTGTGCAAGTTCTCCCACTTGAAAATATTAGAGACGCCTGTAATTGTCAACATGGGTAAACCTCAACCATGAGAGACAGAATGTGAAAAAAAAAACAGAAAATCACATTGTTTGATTTTTAAGGAATTTATTTGCAAATCATGGTGGAAAATAAGTATTTGGTCTATAACAAAAGTTCATCTCAATACTTTGTTATGTACCCTTTGTTGGCAAAAACGGAGGCCAAACGTTTTCTGTAACTTTTCACAAGCTTTTCACACTCTGTTGCTGGTATTTTGGCCCATTCCTCCATGCAGATCTCCTCTAGAGCAGTGATGTTTTGGGGCTGCCGTTGGGCAACACAACTCCCTCCTCACCCCGTAGCGTCAAAATGATAACACGAATGGCGCATTGTGTTCCTATCAGTAACACAATGCGCCGCCAGGGACTCAAATCCTTCACTGCCAGACGTGTCCCCCTGCTGAAGAAAGTACACGTCCAGGCCCGTCTGCAGTTTGCTAGAGAGCATCTGGATTATCCAGAAGAGGACTGGGAGAATGTGTTATGGTCAGATGAACCCAAAATAGAACTTTTTGGTAGAAACACAGGTTCTCTTGTTTGGAGAAAAAAGAATACTGAATTGCACCATACCCACTGTGAAGCATGGGGGTGGAAACATCATGCTTTGGGGCTGTTTTTCTGCAAAGGGACCAGGACGACTGATCTGTGTAAAGGAAAGAATGAATGGGGCAATGTATCGAGAGATTTTGAGTGAAAATCTCCTTCATCAGCAAGAGCATTGAAGATGAGACGTGGCTAGGTCTTTCAGCATGGCAATGATCCCAAACACACAGCCAGGGCAACAAAGGAGTGGCTTCGTAAGGAGCATTTCAAGGTCCTGGAGTGGCCCAGCCAGTCTCCAGGTCTCAACCCCATAGAAAATCTGCGGAGGGAGTTGAAAGTCCGTGTTGCTCAACAACAGTCCCAAAACATCACTGCTCTAGTGGAGATCTGCATGGAGGAATGAAAATGAAATTCCAGCAACAGTGTGTGAAAAGCTTGTGAAGAGTTCCAGAAAACGTTTGGCCTCCACCACTGCCAACAAAGGGTACATAACAAAGTATTGAGATGAACTTTCGGTATCGACCAAATACTTATTTTCCACCACGATTTGCAAATAAATGCTTTAAAAATCAAACAATGTGATTTTCTGTTTTTTTTCCCCCACATTCTGTCTCTCATGGTTGAGGTTTACCCATGTTGACAATTACAGGCCTCTCTAATATTTTCAGGTGGGAGAACTTGCACAATTAGTGGTTGACTTAATACTTATTTGCCCCACTGTATTTGTTGTGAAAGAGTTGCCAAAGCTTAAGCCAATAAAATGAGCGGTCCAATGAACGCCTGGGTCCATTCGCATTTCTCTGCCTTTTCACTCTCAAAGTGCTAAAACGGCATCATGGTAAACTGTTTGAGGCGACGGGTGAACGGGTCATTCCGTGCATGCGTTAATTGCTTCAAATGTTGTAGCACGACTAATTTAAAAAATTAATTACCGCCCGTTAACGTGATAAATTTGACAGCACTAGTTTTCATATAATATTACTATAACTTATACTAACATATATCTTTTAAAAACTATAAGTCTTATTATTCTTGGATCCTTTTAACAGAAAGAATGTTAATGCCATCTTGTGGATGTATTGTTATAATAAACAAATACATTACTTATGTACAGTGTGTTGAATGAATATATCCGTCTTGTCTTATCTTTCCATTCCAACAATAATTTACATAAAAATACGGCATGTTTTAGAGATGGTTTGAATTGCAATTAATTACGATTAATTAATTTTTAAGGTGTAATTTAACTCGATTAAAAATTATAATCGTTTGACAGCCCTCAAATATATATTTATATATTATCAGTCTTTGTTAGCTGTTTGTGAAGTCTTGTATGTGCTTGTATGCTATGTTCACTTACCCTGTGTACTCCTGGGGGTTAAGCCCCCCCTGTTCCTAAAACCTAATGACGTCCCTGGTTCAAATGTCTTATTTAGTTTGATCATTATGTGAATTTAGTAGATTAAATTAACCTAATTTGCGTGACAAAAGTCTTCTGGTTTAAATGCTACGAATGCTAACGTATTTACAATTTAATAGCAAATCGCTCACACTTAACCCCACAAACCGTAGCTGTAAACTTAATTACAAATGCATACACAAACATACAGTATATTAGCTGAAACAACTTACAACCTTATGTGGGCCAAACCAGAGCAAACCCTTTATCCATGTCAGACGAATCTGGTCCTCATTCATATAGCCCAGCCAGACCCAACGCTGCCACCAGAGGCTAGTGCATCCTCCATCATTAAACAAAATGCAATACTTTTGGACGTTTGGATAGTAATTTAGGGGTACTTAAAGGGTTAATTCCGACTTACGCGGAAATTCGTTTTCCTTCACCAGTGTAGGAACGGAACTCGTTCGTAACCTCAGGACTACATGTAAGCCATTCATTGAAGGTGCGTCTTATACTGCGGTGGCCTAATAGTGTGGAAAATACGGTACTCAACAGAATATTTCATATAAAAATGTATTCTTGAAAAAAATGCCCGTTCAGATATCAAAACACTGTAAGGGGAGATAAATGACAAAGAGGGAATTGTTTCGTCGTGACAAGGGATATTTGTTGAAATATAATAAATCATTAAAAGCATTTCCTTTGTGCGTGGTGACAAACTGTAGTGTGGAGTAAAAGCCCTGCCCATATCCTGCCCGCCAACCCTCAGCAGAGCAGCGATCCTTCCTTTCAGCCGGGCAGGTCCGAGGTGACGCCATGGCCTTCTACACGTCAAGGATTTTTTCTTGGCTGCTTCTCATCACCATCGGCTTTGTCCTTTTCGCTCTATGTGAAGAGCATTTGAAATTGAACAGGTGTGTTTTTTTTTTTGTTTTTGTTTGAAAAAAAAATTGGGAGGCATTTTTTTTTGGTTTCAGAGGCTAATCAGGGCTGAAAGCACTTTGGAAGCAGGATTGACTGTGTAATGATTTTAGTGATATAGATAATTACTGTCATGTTAAGTGCAGTATGGACTCTGAAAAAACAAATATACTGTGTGTGTGTGTGTATGTATATATATATATATATATATATATATATATATATATATATATATATATATATATATATATATATATATATATATATATATATATATATATATTATATATAAACACACGTATGATGAGTTGAATTAGTGATGCTATGTAATTCCCGTGCCTGTTGTATTGTGATGACATTATTTAAATTGTGTTGTAACGACTCAAGAGATATTTGACTGGTCGTGTTAGCTTATACTTATTATATTGTAGACTATTACCTGGCTTATGTTATTTTGAAATAATTTTCTTGTGAACTATTGTCTTGGGACAAGGGGCAGATACTGTATAATATGATCAGTTTTCTTTCTGCTCCTTTCAATTTTATACGTGTAACATGTTTTTTTTAAAGTGAACCATGGATAGAAAGATTTGCAGTTCTTAAACCTTTCTTTTTTTAGGCTCCCTACGAATCGGCCTCGAGCCCCGGGCCCCATCAACAGATATTGAAGTCAGGTTATATGTGTATGTATATATATATATTAGGGCTGTCAAACGGGCGGTAATTAATTTTTTAAATTTAAATAAAATATTTGACGAAATTAACGCATGCATGGAATGACCCATTGATGCGTTGCCTCAAACAGTTTACAATTACGCCGTTTTAGCATATTAAGACCGAAAAGGCAGAGAAATGCAAGTGGACACAGGCGTTCATTGGACTGCGCCTTTTATTGGCATAAGCTTTGGCAAATCTATTGTGGCGAACGACGTGGGGAAGAATAAATGGAGACGATCTTTTTCTTGACACGCTTAATTGAGCACAACACAGAACATACTGTATACAATTTGCAGCCACCACTAACAGTCATGGTTGCCCAACTTCCCATCATGCATTTGGGCATAGCAGGGGACGATCTTTTTCTTAACACGCTTAATTGAATGCAACTCAGAACATACTGTATACAATTTGCAGCCACCACTGACAGTCATGGTTGCCCAACTTCCCATCATGCATTTGGGCGGAACAGTTAAGTTGCTACAGTATCATTTAGTGAAAGCACAACAAAAATAATATTCCTATCTCTCAAAAAATAATGTTCACAAAAAGAAAAGCGCTCAATGCAAAGAGAACTGGGATTCCCAATCAAGCCCTTGGCTTGATTTCTTAAGTAATTTAAAACTCGCCAGTGACACCTTGTGGTGCATTTCAATCACTAAAGACACTTTGGAAGAACAGTTGTGAAGTCACCGCTCAGCGAGGTCAACAATGGCGAGTTACTAGTTTATTTTTGGATTGAAAATTTTACAAATTTTATTAAAACGAAAACATTAAGAGGGGTTTTAATATAAAATTAGTAAATTACTATAACTTGTACTAACATTTATCTATAAGAACTACAAATCTTTCTATCCGTAACGGAAAGAATGTTAATATTAATACCATCTTGTGGATTTATTGTTATAATAAACAAATACAGTACTTATGTACAGTATGTTGAATGTTAATGTCCGTCTTGTCTTATCTTTCCATTCCAACAATAATTTACAGAAAAATGTGGCATATTTTAGAGATGGTTTGAATTGGGATTAATTACGATTAATTTTTAAGCTGTGATTAACTCGATTAAAAACTTTAATCGTTTGACAGCCCTAATAAATAAAAAAATATATATATATATATATATATATATATACGTATATATAGTATATATACGTATATACAGTGGGGAGAACAAGTATTTGATACACTGCCTATTTTGCTGGTTTTCCCACTTGCAAAGCATGTAGAGGTCTGTAATTTGTATCATAAATTCTCTTCAACTGTGAGGGACGGAATCTAATACAAAAAAACAGAAAATCACGTTGTATGATTTTTAAATAATGAATTTGCATTTAATTGCATGAAATAAGTCATTGATACGTCACAAAAAACAAACTTAATATTTGGTACAGAAACCTTAGTTTGCTATTACAGATACCAAACGTTTCCTGTAGTCGTTGACAAGGTTTGCACACTCTGCAGCAGGGATTTTGGCCCACTCCTCCATGCAGATCTTCTCCAGAGCCTTCAGGTTTCGGGCTGCTGCCGGGCAACACGGACTTTCAGCTCCCTCCATAGATTTTCTATGGGGTTCAGATCTGGTGACTGGCTAGGCCACTCCAGGACATTGAGATGCTTCTTACGAAGCCACTCTTTAGTTGCCTTAGCTGTGTGCTTTGGGTCGTTGTCATGCTGGAAGACCCGTCTTCAGGGCTCTCACTGAAGGAAGGAGGTTGTCAGCCAAGATCTGGCGATACATAGCCCCATCCATGCTCCCCCCAATACGGTGCAGTCGTCCTGTACCCTTGGCAGAGAAGCATCCCCCAAAAAATGTTTCCTCCTCCATGTTTCACGCTTTGGATGGTGTTCTTGGGGTTGTACTCATCCTTCTTTTTCCTCCAAACACGACGAGCCGAGTTTGGATTAAATTTTGGTCTCATCCGACCACATGACATTCTTCCATTGCTCCTCTGGATCATCCAGATGGTCAGTGGCAAACTTCAGACGTGTCTGGACATGCACTGGCTTCAGCAGCGGGACCTTGAATGCGCTGTAGGATTTGAATCCATGACGGCGTAATGTGTTTCCAATGGTTTTCTTCGAGACTGTGGTTCCAGCTCTCTTCAGGTCATTGACCAGGTCCTGCCGTGTAGTTCTGGGCTGATCCCTCACCTTCCTCATGATCAGTGATGCCCCACGAGGTGAGATCTTGCATGTAGCCCCAGAATGAGGCAGATTGACCGTCAACTTGAACTTCTTCCATTTTCTAATAATCGTTCCAACAGTTGTTACCTTCTCACCAAGCTGCTTGCTTATTTTCCTGTAGCCCATCCCAGCCTTGTGCAGGTCTATTATTTTATCCCTGATGTTCTAACACAGCTCTTTGGTCTTGGCCATTGTGGAGAGGTTGGAGTTTGTTTGTCTGAGCATGTGAACAGGTGTGTATAATACAGGTAACAAGTTCAAACAGTTGCAGTTACTTCCGGTTGTGAGTGGAGAACAGGAGGGGTTCTTAACTAAGAGCCGAAATATTTACTAGCATACCTGTTAAGTTGTAGAAATTGCAAATAGGGAGATTTCTGTTTGCCAACCCTGATGACGCGCGCGCGCGCGACAATCACTAAGACAAAATGCAACCATTTTTTTTCAAGTTCATTTTGGTCACAACACTTGTGTAAAAATTAACTACACTGTCAAAGAACCTCGTTTTGGTGGCATCAGAGATAGTCTTCAACTTGCTCCATGTATTGTCTGGCATCATGTGATACTGCTATGTTGCCTGTGTCATGCCAGTTCTCCTTGTTCCTGTAATCAACATCCAGGATATCCTCAGCTTTCCTGATCACATCCATTTGCACAAATTTGGACATCAGCTTCCTAAGCAGCCTCTTCATCTCATCAACCATCACTCCAATTAGGGTTTCGTCAGACTAAATCAGCAAGATTAAAAACATTAATTACATCATTTAGAAAATTAATCATATTTGTTTTTAAAAGTATCTTTGTCATGGCAGTTTTTTAATTGAATTGTAACCTAGAATTGAAACTTTATATTTTTTGTTTCAGCACAGAAATAATGATATAATGTAATAAAGTGTATAGTATACACTTTAGCTTTAGCATAATAGCGAATCTAAATGATTAAACTTCAAGTAAGTAACGATATGCTTTCTCACTTGAATTCATATATTGTGGGGGTAGGACCGCAGTGGTTTAATATTCCATGATGTTTGATCCACGAAAACACAGTAAAGCAGCGACTTCTTCCTCATCGTTCTCCCATCATTAGCTCTAATGCTATTAGCATTAGGCTAGTTTGCTATCGCTGGCAGGTAAGACTTACGGCAATTACGTTGACGAACGTCGTTTTTCCCGAATACTGGAGGCCGACCAGGGTCAGCTCCATCTCCTCCTTCCAAAATAAAGACTTGAACCAGTCTAAAAGCCGGTTTATTAGTGCCAGCATCTTGAGAAGTCGGTGGTGCTTCGCCTCTTCCCTCCCTGTCAGATGATTGGTTGGGCTTTTCCAGCTCTGAAGGGGAGTGAGGGCAGGGAAGTCGGAGACGGCCAGGCTATTCGTTGTTGGTCACTTTCCGAATCGGGCCGAATTGTATCGTTACAAAACGGTGACAAACAAAAACATTAAAAAAAAAAAAATTTGACATTTTTGGAAAATCGGGAGATTTGGCTTTCTAATCGTGAGGCGTGAGCATTGGGGTCAAAATCGGGAGTCTCCCGACCAAATCGTGAAACTTAACAGGTATGTACTAGTTGGCAATGTATCAAATACTTATTTCATGCAGTTAAATGCAAATTTATTATTTAAAAATTATACAATGTGATTTTCTGGATTTTTGTATCAGATTCCGTCCCTCACAGTTGAAGAGAACTTATGATGCAAATTACAGACCTCTACATGGCTTGCAAGTGGGAAAACCAGCAAAATCGGCAGTGTATCAAATACTTGTTCTCCCCACTGTATATATACACTGTATATGTGTGTGTGTGTGTGTGTTTTTTTTTTTTTTTTTTTTTTTTTAATTGCACGTGAATTTTATTGCTGATACTGATAAGTCAAACTCCGCCAATGACTCTATTATCTTTAACCCTCGCTAAATCCTGATTTTTATTTTATTTTATTTTTTTGACATGGAACCTGCAGATGCATGTGTTGACTTGCGTCCATCAATTTTTTTGGAAATTCCAAAAATCTGAATTAAAGTCTCAAAATCATGCAATTCTAAATGTATCAAATATGATACAATTGACTATAAAGGGAAAATAAATGGTTGCTTTTTCATTTCATGCAAAGCTATCATTAAGAAACAAGACAAATACAAATAGTGCATTTCTCTATATATAATGTACTGCCCCATGGTAGAAGAATCACCACAATGACTGCTGAGTTGCAAAAAAAATTTTTGGACAATGTTTTTCTCTTCCAATGCAGCTGGGCCAATTTCGGTGTGAATTTTGAAACCATCATCTCAAAATGGCATCGTAAGGAAAACGCCACCAGTTCCATTGTTTTAAATGTCACAGACTTTACCAAACCGGTGACCTCAACACCCGTCACAGTCCTCAAGCACACGACAAAAAACAGCCCCACGCGTACCGTCGCCCCTGAGACCTCCATGCCCATCCTCTCCCCAAAAAACTTCTCCAAACTTCCTGTGTGGGATTTCGAAGACGTGTACAACCAGGATGCTGCGCCCGTAACGAGAGTAAGTCGGCGCCATGACAGGAAAGAAATGGAATCCCTAAACTTGAGGTTCTCTTCTTCACCTCTAGGGGTGCAAACAAACTCTGAGAAATTCCAAAGATGAGAGCTTCAAGAAAGCTTTCCTTCCCAACATACGCTTATACCTGCACAAAGATAACATCAACGTGAGCGAATGGAACAGACTCTCCCATTTTAACAATCCTTTTGGCTTCATGGGATTCTATCACAATGGTAAGTGAACCTATGTTATTTCGTATACCGTATTTTGTGGACTATAAGTCGCTTTGGAGTAGGGCTACAGCTCTCAAATATTTTAGTAATTGAGCACTGAAAATTCCATCGAGTAATCAGATATATATATATATATATTTTTTTTTTTTTTTTTTTAAGGCAAAGTGCAATTATATGTATACATTAGAAAACAAAACATTTGACCTAATATTGAACCATTTTTAGACAATGTCTTTATTTTAGATGTACATTTTTACAAACAGCCAACAATTGCGTCTCAGATGTGACTGGGAAAAAAAAGTACTTTCACTCAGAAAATTTAAGATCTTACATAACACACATCAGTTAAAAGTTAAGAGGTTTTCCCACATGTTTCAATTGAATTTCAATTTGTGTCAAGCTGTTTTTAAGTTCTAGTTAAGTTTCAAGTTTACATCTAAAAAGTCGTGATGAGGATTTTTGAGTTTTTGCAGTGTCTAAAATAAATCTATGATACCTGCTGAATTTGAGCACATAGGCACTAGTGCTACTTTGTGTTTTATCTGTCATTGACTACCAAGCTAAAATTGACAGTTAGCATTATTATGTTTTTATTTTATACCCTCATCACTCTACAGTGCTATGTTTTTACAGATTAAATAAAGCCTGTTTGAAAGACAGTAGTCATAATGAATAGAATAGCCCTTCGCAGGGCTAATGTTATGTTTGCAAGGTACAGTAACGTTAATCTTATTAGCGCTACGTTAACTTAATTTTACCTTGTCCCGAGTATTGCCCAAAAAGGCTAACACACTTCTCCCTGGTGCAGCAACAAAAGCCTGCAGCACATTGGGCTGGCGTGATGCGAAAAATAAACTAATTCACAAAATCAGCTGACTCCGCAGTCCTTCTGCATATGATACTAATGGCTGTATTGTGAAGATGGTTAGCTGACATCACATTCGCATTCCTCCTCAATCCAGGAAGTCACTCATTTTGATGATGCAGGATTAAAAAAATTGAATAAATAAATCGATCACTTCCACACACATTCAAGCGTTCCATTTCATTCAGGAGCATAAAATACCGCGTGAAATATGAAATAAACGTGCTTTTTGCTGTCATAAAGGTCTGTGCTGAGTGGCCATCACACACTATAATGTAACTGGTCACGTTAGCATAGTATTTGCATGAGCATTATCATAAACTCAAGCGTGGCGAGCGTCCTCTTTTTTTTTTTACATACAGTTTGTGCCATCCAGTCCAATTGACAATGATGTACTGTTTTCCTACTAAGGGTGTGTTATCATCATCAAGCTGACATTGTAGACGCAACAATATGTGCTTGTCTGTCAAGGTTAATTCTAAATTGTTTTATTTTTATTTTTAATTTATTTTGGGACTATAACATTTCCATTTTTACAGAGAGGTCGAGAAGGATATTCGTTGCCGAAAACAAAACTTTTAAAAATATTTATCGACGAAAACTAGACACATTTTGAAATGTGGCTAAGACTAATACATATTTTCATCCATAACACCAAGAAAAAAATTAAAAGGACTGCCAAAAACAACACCGAGTCGCACCGGAGTATAAAAATAAAGTGCGACTTATACACCGGAAAATACGGTACATACCCTCCGTGCGATTTTGTCTGACAGCTACCAAAATGATAAACAGAATTTAGAAGCTTGTTGCTGACTTGTGATACTTTGTCTTCATTTTTATTCAGATGTGATGTCCTCAGTTAAATTAATCCCAGAGCCAAAGGAGCCTCTGCTCTCCCCACAGGCAGGCAGCAATGGTTGCATCCACTGTGCTGTGGTCGGCAATGCCGGCATCCTAAATGGTTCCAAAATGGGGAAAGAAATCGACGCACACGATTACATATTTCGGTAATACCTTGTTTTGGGTCTTTAAATTAAAGCATGGGTTGAGTGACAAGGTAATTCAGCGAATTTAGTAGAATTTGCACTGAGGATCAAGTTACGGTGAGGGTGTCCATTGTTGTCCCAGTCAAATCGTCAGCAGTGCTCTTTGTGTTTGATGATCCGTGAGTTTCAGGATGTTTTAAATAAATATTGCTCAAGGAGTGCACACACTATACCACCCATTGGCAGATAAATGCCCGTAGACAAAGCTGTTTGTCTACATCTGCTGTCTAAGTGAAGGTAACTTTTGAAGCAGCGTCTAGCACAAATGTTAATATACTCGTTAGCTGCCATAATGGCGATAGACGTCCAGTACATTTGAACTGGGAAAGGCTATGAGTGAATGGTAACATAACAAATTTAAGTTAATTATGACTTAACACTGCACAGTTCTGTTTTATGTTGAATGATTTGCATCTTGACAGAACAAAGAAAACTAAGTGCTCAAACCAACCAATCCTACATGAAAAGTGTGTCATTGTTGACACACCCGTTGATGAATACAATCTATGATATAATATAATGCATATTTTACTGTAAATATGATATTAGCGGGTTCAAACTGATGAAAAAAAAGATAGCATTCTGCTATTTTATTTCGTTCACTACTTTTCATAAGGATCACCTGAGTCCAAGGGCATAGGTTTGCATAAGGACGGTAGGGACATAACAATACCAACTTTTCATGATGCTCAAATTGTCCCCACCAACTTTTAAGCAGCTTTATTTGCATTATCTAATGAATTCAGTTATATAGACAATTTAGATTGTCTTCCCATATGTTGTAGGATAGAGTACACCTTACCATTATGAAGTGAATTATTTTCATTATATTCCGACTTACATTCATCCCTTTTCACTTGCTGAACGGGCTGATCCATCTTACCCTGAAACAAACGTTTGATTGGCTGATGATTCGACCACCACCACTCCCTACCCCCGGCCACACACACACATACACTCACACAGTCCCAACAGATTCATGTTGACAACATGCCGCCTCCTCCGCCCCTTCAAACAGGAGGGATATTGGAAGTTTTTTTTCAGCCAGTAGCAGGCACTGTAAGTAATATAAAAAGACGTCAGTGTTGTGGAGGTAGGCGAAACACCACTAATTTTGCCACTAAAAGTCCGACCTGCATCAGAGTTAGCATAACATTAAACTGTGTGAACTTGATAACCTGCAAAACTACCACGGTCAGGCCAGCTTCCACAAGGAACAGCAAAGTCAAGCTAGCTGTCCCTCATTTGGATCATGTTTTGCATTATGTGCATAACAGTAATGCAACAAGGTGGTTTCAGAGTGCAAGTCCCTTCATTATAAAAAAAAAATACAGGGAGCCATAGACTTCATAATGTATTGAATAGGGGGCCTGTATAGTTGGCGAGGCCGTCAAAGCTGATCGAGTGGAATCACAGCCAAAGAGCTTTTTCTTAGAAAATTCTTGTGAATAAATTCTTAAATCCCCGAATTCTTTATAGATATGGACGTAAAACAGTCTCAATTCTTGGTTAAAAGTAAAAAGACCGTGCAGCTAGCATTTATTTTACGTAAATAATTTCAAAGTAAAATGCTAGTCTGTTAGTGAATGTAGCTAGCGACCGCATTATGTAAACAGAGCTTTTCCGGTGAAAATTCTTGTGAAAAAATGCTTAAATCCCCGAATTCTTTATAGATATGGACATAAAACAGTCTCGATTCTTGGTTATAAGCAAAAAAAAATGTGCAGTTAGCATTTATTTTATGTAAATATGTCGAAGTACAGTGCTAGTCTGTTAGTGAATGTTGCTAGTGGCCGCCTTATGTAAACAGAGCTTTTCCGGTGAAAATTCGTGTGAATAAATGCTTAAATCCCCGAATTCTTTATACATATGGACGTAAAACAGTCTTGATTCTTGGTTAAAAGCAAAAACCTGTGCAGTTAGCATTTATTTTACATAAATTTTGCGAACAATGATGCCATTGCAGTAGCGGCTAATCTCTCCCATTGATTTTTTTTCACAACGTTTCATAATGCATGCATGATACGAAAAATATAATAATTACCTTGAATCCTCGAACAAATCACTCCTCAGACAATCCTTCCTGTTTGTATACAGTACAGCTTTCACACTTTTTCAACAGAAATCAGGCGTTAGATCACTGCGTGCGTGTTTGTGAATAGCTCCTCTTGATGTGGGTGGCCCCCTACTTAAATGTGAGGCGCAGTGCATGACCAAACTGACCCGTCAATACCATTATGAAGTCTATGGGGGAGCTATCTCTGAATGGGTCGACTTCAGGGGGAGAATGACATGAAAAAAAATCAGAAATGAAATCACATCATAATTTCATGAGAGTACTTTGGTTCAATTCTCTGGGTACTCTAGTATGCCTCAGATGTCGATCAATTCTTGGATATCTCAGATTTTTTTTGGCATTCATTTTTTCTCAAATCACTCGTATATTACAATAATTTTGTGAGTCAAGGGGTGCTCCAGTGTCCCCATTCTTGGATAGCTCCCTTTTTTTGTTTTTTTTAATAAAGGGACTTGCACTTCACAATGTGGCTTTAGTAGTTTTTGAAAACAGGTTTGAATCAAACGTTGTATCCCCTGAACTAATGCACATAAAAAGTTAGTATAAGTCCATGCAGATTTATTTTGCATTGATCAGTCAGCCTATCAATTAACTACAGTGGTAAGAAAAAAAGTATCTGAACCTTTTGGAATTTCTCACATTTCTGCAGAAAATCCCCATCAAATATGATCTGATCTTTGTCAAAATCACAGATGAAAATACAGTGTCTGCTTTAACCAAAACCACCCAAACATTTATGTTTTCATATTATAATAAGGATAGCATTCAAACAATGACAGAAGGGGAAAATAAGTAAGTGAACCCTCTTCCTAAGGAGACTTAAAGGGCAATTGAAACCAATTTTTACCAAACACTTTAAGTCTGGTGTGTGCCCAATCACTGATGGTTGGTTTAAAGCTGCCCTGCCCACTATAAAACACACACCTTGTAAGAATTGTCTTAATGAGAAGCATTGTCTGATGTGCATTATGGCTCGGTCAAACGAGCTGTCTGAAGACCTGCGATCAAGGATTGTTGATTTCTATAAAGCTGGGAAAGGATACAAAACCATCTCTGAAAGTCTGGATGTTCATTAATCGACGGTTAGAGAAGTTGTCTGCAAATGGAGAGAGTTTGGTACTGTTGCTTCTCTCCAATGGAGTGGCTGTCCACCAAAGATGACGCCAAGAGTTCAGCGCAGAATACTTAGGTTAAAAAAAAAAAAACTAGTGTCTGCTAAAGACTTACAAAAATCACTGGCACAGTCCAATATCTCTGTCCACACATCAACTATATGTAAAACTATGGCTAAGAATGGTGTTCATGGGAGGACTCCACGAAGGAAGCCACTGCAGCCCAAAAAAAAAAAAAAAAACATTGTTGCTCGTTTAATGTTGCCAAAAAGGAACTTGGACACTCACCAGAAGTTTTGGAAAAATATTCTGTGGACTGATGAAACAAAAGTTGAATTGTTTGGGAGTAACACATAACGTCATGTGTGGAGGAAAAATGGAACAGCTCACCAACATCATCACCTCACCTTGGTTTCAATTGCTTTTTAATTCTCCTTAGGCAAAGGGCTCATTTACTTATATTTCCCCCTTCTGTCATTGTTTGCTTACTATCGTCATGAAAATATTAAAACCAATAAATGTTGGGTGGTTTTAGTTCAAGCACACACTGTTTTTTCATCTGTGTGATTCTGACAAAGATCAGCTCACGTGATGGTGATTTTATGCAGCAATGTGAGAAATTCCAAAAGGTTCAGATACTTTAACATACAACTGTAGGTTCATATTTGTGAGAAATGTAGCCCTGACCCACGTTAAATAATCAGTTTAATCTGTTCTTATTAATGTCCCATCCCCAGCAAAAAGTTTACATGCAGTTTATGCTGTTATACCATCCCTACCAATGTTGAGACCAAATCTACGCCCTTGACTGCGTCAATAATGTGGCTCAGTCTGAACAAGCCCAGATCCAATTAGGACAATTGCTAAAAATAATGTGAAGAGGCAGCCTTAAAAATCAGATTTGAGGAGAAACACAGCTTGATTTTCCAACCATTTGAATTTTCCTTAATGCCATTGAGGTTTTTAAACACCTTTGGGTGCGTTTGTGTCAGAATGAACGGCGCCGTCACTGAGGGATACGAAGAGGACGTGGGGAATAGAACGTCCGTGTATGTCCACACGGCACATTCCATCACCATGTCATTGTATTTGTTCAAAAAATACGGCTACAAGTCTGCGCCCCATGATGAGGTAGGTCCACATTCAACTTTTTTTTTTTTTTTAATTATTATTTTACACCATAGTTAGTCACTCATGCAACTCCATTCATGCAGGGCATCAAATATGTAATGATTCCAGAGGGAATGAGGGACTTCCAGTGGCTCCAAGGACTCCTTAGAGGAGAAAGGGTGTCACGGGGCCCTTACCATAACCAAAGGTTAAGATTCATTCATTTTCTTGACCCATGAATAGAAGAGTACAACTCAGTGGTGTTGTGTACTTTTTTTTTTTTTTTTGTGCAGCGGGAATACTGTTTTTGCAGCTGGGATACTGTTTACACTTTACACACTAACTCCTTCACCCTACAACACCACATTTACAACTACGGAAATCTTAAGTGCCTGTGACAGCATCAAAAACAAATCTTAAATAGCATTATTATGAGAATTAGAATCATATTTTGAGACATTTCGACAATTTGACAAGCGCAGATGACGAGAAATTAGTCTTTTAATCTGCCGTTTAGCCCTGCCTGTCATTATAGCGCTCTAGCGTCCTCAGCTGGGGGATGACGTCGGCAGGGTCACAATTTCATCTGATTTAGAATTCAGCCCATTTAGAGAGAATTGTTCAGAACGAGGAAGATTGCGACAGAGAGCAGCAAAATGTCATTGTTTCAATATTTTTACAAGATATTCTTTTTATCGAAGTATTTTTCCCTAATTGCTAAATAAATGATATTGAACAGTTTTGTGCTGAATGGAACTAGAAATATTCAAAATGCATGTATTCAGTACGACATGGCAATATTAGTCCATAATGGTCAAAACTGTCGACTTCTTGCACCTCCACGATATTTTATGCCACCGGAGTTTGTCCAGCTTTTGTCATTTCCCTACCCCGGCTTTGGAGAGCGTAAACAAACCAGGAGGCGTGACAGCTAGCCGACATGCTAACCCGATCCGAGCGGCGTTTTCAAGTCATATTTCATTTCCCTACCCCGGCTTCGGAGAGCGTAAACAAACCAGGAGGCGTGACAGCTAGCCAACATGCTAACCCAAGCCGATCGGCGTTTTCAAGATTCTCCCCTTTCGAAGCGAAGAATCACACAAAACTACCCCGGATCATATTGTCTTCACCGATCGGCAACCTCCGCCCCCAGCGGCGAGCAAGTTACAGCTCGCCATTCCCCTGCTGCGGGCAGGAGAGTTCGTTTGCTGGGGAAGCAGCCTGAGAATGAACGCCGGACAAACCAACCGACGTCGGAGCGGGGCGCTGCTCGTAGCCAAGCTGAAGAAAGCGCATTATCAGTGGGCATGCAAATAGGACCAAGTGGGCTGGATCGGCCATCCAAACCAGCAGACGTCGGAGCGGGGCGCTGCTTGTAGCCAAGCTGAAGAAAGCGCATTCTCGGTGGGCATGCAAATAGGACCAAGCGAGCTGGATTGGCCATCCAAACCAGCAGACGTCGGAGTGGGGCGCTGCTCGTAGCCAAGCCGAGGAAAGCGCATTCTCGCCGGGCACGCCTTTTTCGTAGGCCGAGTGGCCTTCTTGGTGGACAGGGAGTATTTTCACTCACAAAATGCAAGCCATCTCGATATTAAAACGTGTGCCATGATCCCAGTATTTGACATAATATAAAACACACCTCACAATGGTCCCACAGTTGTCGGATTTGTTTTGGCCATTATCCGCCATGAATGGGAAATTTCTGAAACCCCAAAAGGCTTACACGCCTCTCCCTGGTGCAGCAACAAAAGCCTGCAGCACATTGCACTGGCGTGATGCAAAAAAATAAACAAAATAATCCACAAAATAGGCTGAATCCGCAGTCGTTTTGCATACGGTAGTATTGGCTGTATACTGAAGATGATTCAGTCACATTCTGAATCGCTGACGTCACATTCGCCGTCTTCGTCAATCCAGGAAGTCACTCATTTTCATGGCGCGGGATTCAAAAAATTGTATAAAATATATCGTTCGCTTCTACACACATCCAAGCAGTCCATTTCATTCAGGAGCATGAAATACTGTGTGAAATATGAAATAAACATGCTTTTTGCTGTCATAGGCACTTTAAAGTAAGGCTTTATACTCTACTACTGCGTAGGCAATGCATTTGCAAATTTGATTCTTATTCGAATTTTTGTGGTTAGCACGTCGGTCTCACAGTTCTGAGATCAAGTATTCAATCCCGCTGTGTGGACTCTGTATGCTCTCCCTGCGCTTAGCGTTTTGGCATATGTGCGCAACGACTTTTGGCAGCATCACACGATTCTCAAAAACATTTTACAGCTTATCAAAGTATTTAATCAAACATTGGCAGCACAGCTGTCTGATGTGTAAACTAACATTTTTTCATATATGGTTAGGGCAATGTTGACAGTAGACAGACGAACAGCTGAAAGTGTCAATTACAAGAGTGTAACTTTGAGTCAAACTCTGCGGGGGTTGAGATCGGAATAAAATAAAATACAACAGAATGGAACCTTCAGCATTTTGACTTGTGAGTGGTGCACGGGACTGGAGCCCTTGCAATATCCTACCTCCCATTTTCTTTCGCTCCTAAACCAACTATTTCAAATTGTTGCGTGTGCTGCTCTCTTCACTATACCACTGTGAATGCATAACACAGGAGTTCATGCAGTGCCAGCCCTCAGCATAAGCAAACTAAGCAGTAGCCTAGGGCAATATTTTGTGGAGGGGGAGCCAAATTGCTTTGAGAGACAAAAACTACTCATGCTATGCTTCCCGAACGTTTTCTAAATCAGTAAGTACATTTCAATAGGCTACATACTGTAAAAAAAAAAATATATATATATATATATACACTCACCGGCCACTTTATTAGGTACACCTGTCAAACTGCTCGTTAACACTTAATTTCTAATCAGCCAATCACATGGCGGCAACTCAGCGCATTTAGACATGTAGACATGGTTTAAGACACTCTCCTGCAGTTCAAACCGAGCATCAGTATGGGGAAGAAAGGTGATTTGAGTGACTTTGAACATGGCATGGTTGTTGGTGCCAGAAGGGCTGGTCTGAGTATTTCAGAAACTGCTGATCTACTGGAATTTTCACGCACAACCATCTCTAGGGTTTACAGAGAATGGTCCAAAAAAGAAAAAATATCCAGTGAGCGGCAGTTCTGTGGGCGGAAATGCCTTGTTGATGCCAGACGTCAGAGGAGAATGGCCAGACTGGTTCGAGTTGATAGAAAGGCAAGAGTGACTCAAATAACCACCTGTTACAACCAAGGTAGGCAGAAGAGCATCTCTGAACGCACAATACGTCGAACTTTGAGGCAGATGGGCTACAGCAGCAGAAGACCATGCTGGGTGCCACTCTTTTCAGCTAAGAACAGGAAACTGAGGCTACAATTTGCACAAGCGCATCGAAATTGGACGATAGAAGATTGGAAAAACGTTGCCTGGTCTGATGAGTCTCGATTTCTGCTGCGTCATTCGAATGGTAGGGTCAGAATTTGGTGTCAACAACATGAAAGCATGGATCCATCCTGCCTTGTATCAACGGTTCAGGCTGGTGGTGGTGGTATAATGGTGTGGGGAATATTTTCTTTGCACTCATTGGGCCCTTGGTACCAATTGAGCATCGTTGGAACGCCACAGCCTACCTGAGTATTGTTGCTCACCATGTCCATCCCTTTATGACCACAATGTACCCAACTGCTACTTTCAGCAGGATAATGCGCCATGTCATAAAGCTGGAATCGTCTCAGACTGGTTTCTTGAACATGACAATGAGTTCACTGTACTCAAATGGCCTCCACAGTCACTAGATCTCAATCCAATAGAGCATCTTTGGGATGTGGTGGAATGGGAGATTCGCATCATGGATGTGCAGCTGACAAATCTGCACCAGCTGTGTGATGCGATCATGTCAATTTGGACCAAACTCTCTGAGGAATGCTTCCAGCACCTTGAATCTATGCCACGAAGAATTGAGGAAGTTCTGAAGGCAAAAGGGGGTCCAACCCGTTACTAGAATTGTGTACCTAATAAAGTGGCCAGTGAGTGGATATATATTAGGGCTGTCAAAATTATCGCGTTAATTTTAAATTAATCACGTTAAAATTTTTGACGCATTTAACGCACATGCCCGCTCAAACATTAAAATGACAACAGAGTGTAATGTCCACTTGTTACTTGTTTTTTTGGTGTTTTGTCGCCCTCTGCTGGCGTTTGGGTGTGACTGATTTTATGGGTTTCAGCACCATGAGCTGTGTGTAATTACTGACATCAACAATGGCGAGCTACTAGTTTATTTTTTGATTGAAAATTTTACAAATTTTATTTTAATGCCATCTTGTTGATTTATTGTTATAATAAACAAATACAGTACTTATGCACCGTATGTTGAATGTATATGTATGTCTTGTCTTATCTTTCCATTCCAATAATTTACAGAAATGGCATATTTTATAGATGGTTTGAATTGCGATTAATTACGATTAATTAATTTTTAGCGGCACGGTGGCTGAGTGGTTAGCGCATCTGCCTCACAGTTCTGAGGTCAAGGTTTCAATCCCGGGCTTCGGCCTCCCTGTGTGGAGTTTGCATGTTCTCCCCGTGCCTGCGTGGGTTTCCTCCGGGAACTCCGGTTTCCTCCTACATCCCAAAAACATGCATGGTAGGCTGATTGAACACTCTAAATTGTCCGTAGGTATGAGTGTGTGCGTGAATGGTTGTATGTCTCCTTGTGCCCTGCGACTGGCTGGCAACCAGTTCAGGGTGTCCCCTGCCTACTGCCCGTAGTCGGCTGGGATAGGCTCCAGCACCTCCGCGACCCTCGTGAGGAAAAAGCGGCACGGAAAATGAATGAATAATTAATTTTTAAGCTGTAATTAACTCGATTAAAAATTTTAATCGTTTGACAGCCCTAATATATATATTACATTATTTTTGAGCTCTTATTATAACTTATTAAAAATAAACACCATACGGCGGGAATATCATGTAATATGCATTTTAAATTTGACATTATGCATAGGGCAGAACCTTTAATCACTCGTTTTGGGGGGGGCACCACAGGGGCACTGTCCCCACTTCTAATTTTGAATGACTCCTGAAGTGCCCCGTTCCTATTTTAGCACAAAGCATGGCAATTCTTCTTTTCTGAAGTGAGAGAAAATGTTTTTTTATAGAGTATGTTAAATATTAATGCTGTTTTCGTTTGAAAATGCTTTTCAAAAAAAGTGAATACAATTATTGTTCAATGTATTGTGTCCTTACTTGAAGTTATTATGATTAAACACGAATTGTTCCAAACTTTACTGCCCGTCCGTGAGTCAACACCTTATCGAGGTGGTGGGGTTTGCGTGTCCCAATGAGCTTAGGAGCTATGTTGTCTGGGGCTTTATGCCCGTGGCAGGGTCACCCATGGCAAACAGGTCCAAGGTGAGGGACCAGACAAACCATGTCTCCAAAGATACCTTATGATGATGAACACAAATGGAGTCAGTTTTCCCTTGCTTGGACGCGGGTTACCGGGGCCCCCCCTCTGGAGCCAGGCCTGGAGGTGGGGTTCGAAGGCGAGCGTCTGGTGGCCGGGCCTGTTCCCATGGAGCCCGGCCGGGCACAGGCCGAAAAGGAAACGTGGGTCCCCCTTCCAATGGGCTCACCACCTGTGGCAGGGGCCAAATGGGTCAGGTGCGTAGGGAGTTGGGCGGCAGCCAAAGGCGGGGGCCTTGGCGGTCCGACCCCCAGCTACAGAAGTCAACTCTTGGGACGTAGAATGTCACACCTCTGGCAGGGAAGGAGCCTCAGCTGGTGTGTGAGACAGAGAAGTTCCGACTAGATATAGTCAGATTCCCCTGCACACACAGTTTGGGGTCTAGAACCAATCCTCTCGAGAGGGGTTGGACTCTCATCACTCTGGAGTTGCCCACGTTGAGCGGCGCCGAGCAGGTGTGGGCATACTTATTTCCACCCAGCTCGGTGCCTGTACATTGGGGTTTACCCTAGTAGACGAGAGGGTAGCCTCCCTCAACCTTCGGGTAATGGGGCGGGTCCTGACTGTTGTTTGTGCTTATTCACCAAACAGCAGCTCAGAGTACCCGCCCTTTTTGGAGTCCTTGGAGGGTGTGCTGGAGAGCGTTTCCTCTGGGGACTTTAACGCTCACTTGGGTTCACGTGAGAACTAGGGGGGGGCGTGATTGGGAGGAACAGCCTCCCCGATCAGAACCCGAGCTGTGTTCTGTTATTGGACTTCTGTGCTCGTCACGGTTTGTCCATAACAAACACTGTGTTCCAACATAGGGATGTCTAAATCTGCACTTGGCATCAGGACACTCTTGGCCGCAGTTCGATGGTCAACTTTGCAGTCGTGTCATCGGATTTGCGGCCCCTCCCGGCAGAACTTTTCCCTTGTCCCGTGAGTCCAAGTGGGCCATGTTCTGCACCTCAATTGTTGAGGTGGCAGATCGGAGATGTGGCCGTAAGGTGGTTCAAGCCTGTCGTGGCTGCAGTACCTGAACCCGCTGGCGGACACCAGCGGTAAGCGATGCCGTCAAGCTGAAGGAGGCCTACCGGGCCTTTTTGGCCCGTGGGACTCCAGAGGCAGCTGACAGGTACCGGCTGGCCAAGCGGACTTCAGCTTCGGCGCTCGCCAAGGCAGAAACTCGGACATGGGAGGAGTTCGGCGAGGCCACGGAAAATGACTTCCGGACGGCTTCGAGGAAATTTTGGTCCACCATCCGACGTCTGAGGAGAGGAAAGCAGTGCATCATTAACACTGTATAGTGGAGATGGGGTACTGCTGACCTCGACTCAGAACATCATGAGTCAGAGGGGAGAATACTTTGAAGACCTCCTCAATTCCATCGACATGCCTTCCTCTGAGGAAGCAGAGTCTGGGGACTCCGAGGTGGGCTCTCCTATCTCTGGAGTCGAAGTCACTGACACTGAGATGGTTGGAAAGCTCCTCAGTGGTGAGGCCCCGGGGGTGGATGAGATCCGACCGGAGCAGGGGTCGCGTTAACCGGAAATTTTCCGTCGTTGACTGGTTTTTTAAAACGGTGACGGAAAAAACTGAAGTCCGTCAGTCATTTTGACAGGTTGCAATTCACACCCCAGACCACAGGGTGGCGAGTTAGCATATTAATTAGCTATTGTCTCTCTTAATGCATGACGTTGTTGGCTATTCTGTCAGAATATTGTAGCGTAACCGGGGTCTGGCGGCGGCACCGTGATTGACACATCAACGCGAGGTTCTTATTGGTGCACCCGGTGTGCCAGCGCGTCATCCAATTGATGGACAAGATTGCCGCCTGTGTATAGACCCCAATCACATGACGTCACAACTCCGCCCCCCTGACCGGAGCCGCCATATTGTGTGTCAGCCCGTCATGTTTATACATTACCGCTACGTACATGCCTCCTATTACGGCGTGTTTTTCTGCCCGTCAATATTAATAATCAAAATGGTGAAGGCGTGTGTGGCGGTTGGTTGCTGTAACAGAGAAGATAGACGGAGAGACTTGAAGTTCTACCGTATTCTGAGAAACGCGAAGATGAGAGCGAGATGGACTGCTGTAATTCGACAAGAAATCTGGGCACCAAACGATCACCACAGACTATGTAGTAGTCTTTTTATATCTGGTAAGATGCATTTAATATATATTTAGAAGATTTTGGGCTGACAACCACAATTAAGATCATTGTGTGACGTTGGTGATTGGGGTCTATATCGTTGCCTCCTTTTCTTTGGGGGCGGAGTTGTTGGCGGTAAGCAGAGTAAAAAGGGAGAAAAATACCACGACTTCCGTGTCTAATTTTTCGCCGCCAAGCAAGCGTTACAATATTAATTAAAAATGAATGAAAACTAAATACTATTGAATATGTCATCATTATCATTTTAAAAATTTAAGTGACGGGTAAAAATAGACTATGACCGGATTTTTATGACCCTCTCAGTCAAAATGACAGACAACAAAAATGTCTAGCGCAACCTCTGGACCGGAGTTCCCAAAGGCTTTGGATGTTGTGGGGCTGTCGTGGCTGACACAACACAACATCGCGTGGAAATTGGGGACAGTGCCTCTGGATTGGCAGACCAGGGTGGTGGTCCTCCTTTTTAAGAAGGGGGATCAGTGGGTGTTTTCCTGGTGTAGAGGGATCACACTCCTCAGCTTCCCTGGTAAAGTCTATTCAGGGGTTCTGGAGAGGAGGGTCTGTCAGGATGTCGAATCTCGGATTCAGGAAGAGCAGTGTGGTTTTTGTCCCGGCCGTGGAACAGTGGACCAGCTCTACACCCTTGGCAGGGTCCTTGAGGGTGCATGGGAGTTCGCCCAACCGAGCCCCTAGGTAAGGGCTGTTTGGACAGCACAGAAAATCTTGAACTCTCATCTATGTCGTGCTGAATCCATTTTTGGAGATTCCGTGGGTTCCTCTGCTTTGATTTTGCAGTTTTAACTTTGTCAGCATCCTGCTTACTCCAACCGCAATTCGTGTCCTTTCTAAACCGGACGTTCGCAGCAGAAATTTTCCAAGACCCATGTTTCGCACAGGAAACTTGTCTATAGTGATTCTTGGTAAGAGCATATCAATAACCTTTTGGGATACAAAGTATCACGACATCACCATTTCAATATTTGTCACACTGCTAAAAGTAATTAAAATCATATTTGGGGGGATCGTGGTGGCTATTTTGGATCATTCAGGGGGTTGCAACCCCACCCCCCACCCCCACACCCCATAAAATACACCTATGAAACACAAAATGATATTAATGCAGAGGAGTGAGAATGCCCGTGATAAATGCGTTGGTGGTGTGACCTTTTCCTATGGCTATTTGGCATATACCTGCATATCACGTAGACTACACTACATCACTGGTACAGCTTTAAAATTCATAACTTACTCACTGCCAGTTAATTTACACAAGTAAAATAATACTAATAGTATTTTGAATCCTTCAATTTCAGGCCGCGCACATACTACTCAGGGCAATACAACGAGAGCCGCTTCTACGTCCTTCATCAGGACTTTCTGCGATATGTGCGCAACAGGTGGAGCTTAATTCTTTAATTATGTTTCATGGTTATTGTTCCTAACTCGAGCATAATTGCAGGTTTTTGAAGTCTCCAAATCTAAATAAGACTTTCTGGGCAATAGTCCGACCAACCAATGGTGCTTTTGCACTCTTTCTGGCTCTTCACACGTGCGATACAGTAAGTTTTGTTTTCTTCTACACAGGGGTGTCAAACGTATGCGGGCTTGAAAAAGGACTGTTACGCCTAAGAGGCATTCTGTAACTCTTTCGTATTGTACATACAGAATCGCAAAATCTTTTATTTTGACATTGGCAGCGTAAAACCAAAGATTTGCGCACTACTGCACTTGGCTCACTTTTGTGTCCGCAGTCATATTCAATCATTCATTCGCCCCTTCTTGTCAAAATGAAATAGACATCTAGCACCATTCATAGCAAATGAATTGAAGAACAAATGACCCAAAAATGCCCCAAAACCAACAGGAAGTGATCCAAAATCAAGAGGAAGTAACCTGGATATGCCCCGAAATCAACAAGCAGCGATCAATGAATAGGAAAGAGCCCAGAAATGCCCTAAAACCAGCAGTAAGTGGCACTTAATCAACAGGGAGCAACCTGGAAATGCCCCAAAATCAACTGGATGAGACAGAAAATGACCCAGAATCAACAGGAAGTGACCAATCAACAGGAGGTGTCCTGGAAATAACCTAAAACCAACAGGAAATGACCCAAAATCAACAGGTAGTAACTTGGAAATGCCTCAAAATCTAGAGGAGGTGACCAATGAACAGGAAATGTACTGTAAATTACTGAAAACCAACAGGAAATAACCCGAAATCAACAGGAAGTAACCTGGAAATGCCCCAAAATAAAAAGGAAGCAAGCAATGAACAGTATGTGGCCCATAAATGACCTAAACCCAACAGAAAATGACCCAAAATCAACAGGAAGTGACACTGAGATATGACAAGACTGACGATATACTCCAGGACTGGCTCATTTCAGTGTCATTGACAGCGCTAGATGTCCAGTCCATTGTGACTAGGAGGGGGAGAATGAACATTCTTCCATTCACTATCAGCCATCCCAGTCCAAATAGATTAGATGTCAAGCGCCGTAAACGGCAGCCAGTGAGTTAACTTATAAGGTGATAATAAACTGGTATTTAACATATATATAATACATCATAACAGATATATATAATGTAATGAATCAGTGTTGTTTTCGTCAACACTGACTACCTTCTTCTTCCTGCCTTTGACGGGGGCAGACGTGTTTCACCACTGCCCCTGCTGTTCAGCTTTTTTTTGTACTTTTCTTCTGAGGACCAGCTGCTGTCGACTCTCAACTTGAAATATGGATTTGATTAGTTGGTCCCTCAGCGCTATTGACAAGATTTTTTCAACAAGACACGGCGCCCCAGGAGAGCCGTCCTGCCCGGAGGGGACCTTTGCGGTGGGCTACGTAAAGGACTCATTGGACAACTGGAAGCCCACCTGTCTCACAGTCCTATCCGTGGAAGAAGTCGAGGATATTTGGCTGATTGGTATGATGGTTGTAGGGTTTCTCCTGTTTAGCTTGGAGGTGTCATACTGTACCGGAAAGTTTCCAGGAAGGGGGAGAGTCAGAAAGATGAGTAAGTGGGAGGGGTGGAGTGTACACAAATCAGCCATGTGAGGTGAAGAACCCAGTATATGTGTGAATCCCTTGTTAGTGTAAGTATGTCTAATTTCATCTAGTCATGCGTGAATCCCATCAGACATGTGATAGTCCTGCAGAGGAGTGAAAATGCCAGCGGGAGCCGCGCCCCTTCCCCAGCCAATAGTGGGGCGAGCCAGCGCAGCCTATCCCTCCACCCGCAGCCCAGCAAGAGGGCCGCCGTCATCCTCCCGGGATCCAACGTGGTCCCCCAATGCATCCGCGTGGATGATGGGAAGCACCCCCTCCCCAAACCCCCACCCGGACCACGAGCCACTGACGCAGCCCACCAAGCCCAGGGCAGGATTCCCACCCATAGCAGGAGATACCCAGCTGATCCACCAGCACCCAGCCAAGACCCGCGCCGGACCATGCAGAAAAGAGGAGGGAAGGCGGAAGCAGGAGAGCGCTGGATCAGAGCCCCGACCCCTCCGCCCCTGCAGCCGGCAGCCCGGGCAGAGAGGAGGTCACGCCCCGGGAGCCACGCCAAGGAGAAAAAGTGTGGGATCCACCTACCGCCCTATTACTGTGGCTGCCAGGTCCCCGACTGGCAGCCATTACCCAGCACCGTGATGGGATTGTGTGAGAAGGGGTAGTGCTGTGTATGCATTAAAATAGGAGAACCCGGCTTAGGGCAGTGGGACCGCTGCATGGAGGTTCTACCCAGTTGCCCGTCCCGCCGTCCCTTGCCGAAACTCCTCCGTGAAGTATGATGTTTGTGGTGCGTTAAAAGAGGTGCGAGAATGGTGGAGTGAAGAGGCAACCGTGATGTCAAGCAGGTCCCACCCATCCCATTACTTCAGTGTGTGATTATAAACAAGGGGGAGCTGGCACGGGACTGTACACCCCGTTCAGACTCCCCCCGGAGGTATGAATAAATATGTACAGTAGGTGCCAGGGTGAAAGGTATTTACAGTGGAAAGTGAAGCGTGCGTGAGTTAGGCTCCCGCAGGCGCAGCCCTGTCTGCCAGAATCGGCCGCAGGGCGAGAGAAGCACCCGGGCACCGACCAACCCAATGCTTTCTAACTACACATACAATAAGAAAATATTAGACATTGTGAATTTATGACGGAAACTATCGCGAATTTTCATCTCGTTCTCATGTCATCAGATGACAAGTGGCCTCTATCTCGTTATGTTTTAGTCTCCCAAGACACGTTTTTAGTGTGTCATCGTCATGAAAAAATTGTTCGTTGACGAAATATTTTCGTTATCGTCATC
The DNA here is from genome assembly GCF_030265065.1 of Corythoichthys intestinalis. Classification (NCBI taxonomy): domain Eukaryota; kingdom Metazoa; phylum Chordata; class Actinopteri; order Syngnathiformes; family Syngnathidae; genus Corythoichthys; species Corythoichthys intestinalis. The sequence goes on from NC_080406.1 coordinate 52,265,116, forward strand.
ATTGACGAAAACAACACTGATGTGACGAATCTCTAGTGCATTTTCGTCTTGTCAGACGAAAACTGGCATTTGTATCATTATGTTTTAGTCTCCCAAAACTTCATTACGTAGAACATCATTACCCAGTGTTTTGAAGGAGGCTTGCCTTATTCAAACCTCAAATTTAGTTTGGTGTGCCAAGGTTAAACTTCACAAGCTTAACCTTCACTTCATGGGAGGTGTGCAAGGAGGAAGCCTTTGCTCTCCAAGAAGAACATGAAGGCCAGGACTTCTGGAATAATGTTCTTTGGACAGATTAATCTAAAACAGGGGTGCTCAAGTCCAGTCCTCGAGAGCCCCTATCCAGCTTGTTTTCTATTTCTCCTTCCTCCAACACACCTGACTCAAATAATCAAGATCATTATCAGGCTCCTGCAGAGCTTGCTGATGAGCTGATCATTTGATTCAGGTGTGTTCAAGGAGGGAAGCATGGAAAACAAGCTAGATAGGGGCTCTCGAGGACCGGACTTGGGCACCCTGATCTAAAATTTGAATTATTTGGACACCAGAGCAGAGGACATGTTTGGCGTAAACCAAATACAGCATTCCAGGAAAGAAACCTCATGCCAACTGTGAAGCACGGAGGTGGAAGTGCCATGGTTTGGGGATGCTTTGCTACAGCAGGACCTGGCCAGCTTACCATCATAGAATGCATCATGAATTCTATCGTGTTTCAGAGGGTGCTTAAGTAACATGTGAGATCTTTTTTTTTTTTTTTTTTTTAATGCTGAAGCGAAACTGGACCTTGCAACATGACAATGACCCAAAACATACCAGTAAATCCACCAAGGACTGGCTGAAAAGGAACAAATGGACAGTCCTGGAATGGTGGTGTCAAAGCCCAGATCTTAATGCCATTAAGATGCTGTGGGGTGACTCAAAAACTACTGTGGGGTGACTCAAACAACTGTACATGCAAGAACCCCCTCAAACATCTCACAGCTGAAAGTGTTCTGCGTTGAGGAGTGGGGCAAACTTTCTTCAGACTCATGTCAAAGATGGTAGATGGCTACAAAAAGTCTCACTAAAGTTATTTCACCCAAAGGGAGTAACACTAGCTATTAGGTGGTAGGGTGTCCTAACTTTTTCCTCAGTTAGACTATGCATTTTTGTTGATATATTCGGTTTAATAAGTAAAACAATGTTATTTTTTGTTGTTTACTTGCAATTAAATCACTTTTTTCAAGAAAAACAAGATCAGACATGATATGTGAACATTTCTTTAAAGAACTGAATAAGTCATGGGGTGTCCTAATTTTTTCACATGACTTCCACATGTGAAACATGTGAAACTTTCACACTTTTCACATGACAAACTATTCACACTGTACAACAACATAAACTATATAATAAAATAATAAACTGGTCTAGCCCACATGAGATGTAATTGCCATATATGTGGCCCGCCAACCAAAAGGAGTTGGACACCCCTGTTCTACATTTAATGTAACGAGAAAAAAACTTTTCTCACGCATTCTTTCTGTTCTACCCAGGTCGACGCATATGGCTTCATGACGAGAGATTACGCCAAGTATTCCAACTACTATTACCAAAAGCACGACAAGAGCCGAGTCATTTTCTACGCCAACCACGACTACATGATGGAAATGGAAACGTGGGAAAAATTACACAACAGCAAAATTATACGACTGTATCAAAGAAGTGAAAACCGAGCGCCTTAAAAGACTTGACTGCTTTGGCTGTTTCTTGTGTATCAAGCTGATTCCTAAAGACATTTGAGGACCATTTCAAAACATTTTATCAGGAATCGGTCATCAAAGGGAAATTGTGTTCATTTTTCTCCAGCGATTGGCTGGCAACCAGTTCAGGATGTACCCTGCCTCCTAACCGTTGTTAGCTTGGATAGGCTCCAACACCACCTGGACCCTCATGAGGATAAGCGGTTCAGAAGATGGATGAATAAATGAATTAATGTATTCTCTCTATTCCATAGCACTTCTATGGACGTTTATTGCTGCGTCCAGTATCATGTTTTTATGTAATTATTTGATCTCCATCTTTACCGCTTATCCTCAAAATGTGCGAAAAGAAAAGAAGAGAGGTTCTTAAATGAAAATATTACTTGTAAAATAAATTTTTTTAAAAAATTTAAATAAAAAATATATATGTTTATATAGATATAGATATATATATACAGCATTACAATACAGCATTGCTTTATAGCATGCAGATGGATTGCGGATTCAGCTGATTTTGCAGATTAATTTATTTTTTGCATCACGCCAGCCAAATGTGCTGCAGAAAATTGTTGCTGCACCAAGCATGTGAGCCTTTTTGGGTTTCAAGAGGTTCCCATTCACCCCGGATATTAGCCAAAACAAGCCCTACTACTGTGGGACCATTGGACTTGCGAGGAATTGAGTAAACATAATTTTGTATTATGTCAAATACTGGGATCGTGGCAGACATTTGAACACGGAGGTGGCTTGCATTTTGTGGCTGATTGTCCACCGAGAATGCCACTCGGCCGGCGACCGGTGGTTAGTCGCGCCCAATTGTAACTGCACTGCAATTGTCAACATGGGTAAACCTCAACCATGAGAGACAAAATGTGGAAAAAAAACAGAAAATCACTTTGTTTGATTTTTAAAGAATTTATTTGCAAATCATGGTGGAAAATAAGTATTTGGTTAATACCAAAAGTTCATCTCAATACTTTGTTATGAACCCTTTGTTGGCAATAACGGAGGCCAAACGTTTTCTGTCACTCTTCACAAGCTTTTCACACACTGTTGCTGGTATTTTAGCCCATTCCTCCAAGCAGATCTCCTCTAGAGTTTTGGGGCTGTTGTTGGGCAACACGGACTTCAACTCCCTCCACAGATTTTCGATGGGGTTGAGATCTGGAGACTGGCTAGGCCACTCCAGGACCTTGAAATGCTTCTTACGAAGTTACTCCTTTGTTGCCCTGGCTGTGTGTTTGGGATAATTGTCATGCTGAAAGACCCAACCACGTCTCATCTTCAATGCCCTTGCTGATGGAAGGAGATTTTCACTCAAAATCTCTCGATACATGGACCCACTCATTTTTTCCTTTACACAGATCAGTCGTCCTGGTCCCTTTGCAGAAAAAAAGCCCCAAAGCATGATGTTTCCACCCCCATGCTTCACAGTGGGTAAGGTGTTCTTCGGATGCAATTCAGTATTTCTCCTCAAAACACGAGAACCTGTGTTTCTACCAAAAAGTTCTATTTTGGTTTCATCTGACCATAACACATCCTCCCAGTCCTCTTCTGGATCATCCAAATGCTCTCTAGCGAACCGCAGACGGGCCTGGATGTGAACTGGCTTCAGCAGGGGGACACATCTGGCAGTGCAGGATTTGAGTCCCTGGCATTGTGTTACTGATAGTAGCCTTTGTTACTGTGGTCCCAGCTCTCTGTAGGTCATTCACTAGGTCCCCCCGTGTGGTTCTGGGATTTTTGCTCACCGTTCTTGTTATCATTTTGACACCACGGGGTGAGATCTTGCATGGAGCCCCAGATCGAGGTAGACTATCAGTGGGCTTGTATGTCTTCCATTTTCTAATAATAGCTCCCACAGTTGATTTCTTTACACCAAGCGTTTTACCTATTGCGGATTCAGTTTTCCCAGCCTGGTGCAGGTCTACAATTTTGTCTCTGGTGTCCTTCGACAGCTCTTTGGTCTTGGCCATAGTGGAGTTTGGAGTGTGACTGACTGAGGTTGTGGACAGGTGTCTTTTATAAACAGGTGCCATTAATACAGATAACGAGTGGAGCCTCGTTAGACCTCGTTAGAAGAAGTTAGACCTCTTTGACAGCCAGAAATCTTGCTTGTTTGTAGGTGACCAAATACTTATTTGTTTTTTTTCCACATTCTGTCTCATGGTTGAGGTTTACCCATGTTGACAATTACAGGCCTCTCTAATCTTTTCAAGTAGGAGAATTTGCACAATTGGTGGTTGACTAAATACTTATTTGCCCCACTGCATATAATCGTCTCAAAATATGATTCTAATTCACATTATAATTCTATTTAAGACTTTTTTTATCCTGTCGTAGGCACTTTAAAGCATATAGACATATTGTGATATCAAACACCACAGTTGTGTTCGCTTAAAATACAGCCATTTCTTTTAAAGAGGAGTGCAAGAGCAGAAACTGCTTTGTCAGTCTTGTCTGTGTTCCGCCATATATACAGTATATAATATGCAGATTACCTACGACTAAAGTTTGAATGGAATCTAACATGACTGCAGATCGGCACTATGTCAGAACCCCCCCCCCCCAAAAAAAAGAGTCCCTGTCATTGTTCTTATGCTAAATGTACGTTTAATTGTGAGCGCAGACCTCTGCTGTTATAAAGGCTGATGCCAGTGGGCACAAAGGAACGCCTATAGCGCTCAGTTCTGCATCTAGGTAGTATGAAAAGCTGACTGAAAGAGCTGCCCATCTGCCCCAGCTCGTCAGGGAGAGGGTGAAAGGGGTTATCCAAGATGGCTTTGAATTTGATCATCATCATCCTCTCAGCCACAGTCTCCAGACTTCCCAAATCAAGCCCCACCACAGAGTGGGCCTTCCTCACCAGTTTATTTAGTCTGCCCGTCTAACCTGCCTTGCCCCCAACACATTACAGCGAAATGCAAAGCGCTGGCCACTACAGACTGGTAAAAATTTCTGTCCTACCACAGAGTTTAAATGATCTCAGTCCCCTCAGGAAGAACAGCCTGCTCTGTCCCTTCCTGAAGAAGGAGTCAGTGTTATGAGACTAATCCAGTTTGATATTAATGCAGACCCTAAGGTACTGGTATGAGTCCACCCTCTTAACCACCTCCCCCTGGATGACAACTGGGGCAAGGGACCTCATGTTCCTCCTATAGTCCACCACCAGCTCCCTGGTCTTGCTGATGTTGAGTCTCAAATGGTTGCTGCTGCACCACATAATAAAGTTGTCAATCAGTTCACTGTACTCATCCTCATCCGTTATATGTCCAACAATTGAGGAGTCTTGCGTATCACTGTACCAGAGGTACAGCTATCCAGTCTGACATACTGGTGCCGGCCAGTGAGGTCATACAAAATCTATGCCACAATTTCAGGGCGCAGCTGCATCGCCAGCAGCTTATCCCAAAGGAGGCAGGGCTGGATGGCACTGGAGAGGTTAAAAACAGTCACTCTCACAGTGCTTCCCTGCCTCTCAAAATGGGACAGCGACCTATGGATAAGGAAAATCAAAGCATCCTCCACCGATATTTGGCCGGTGTGCAAACTGCAGCGGGTCCAGGGATGTAGATAGTGATGTCCTCAGGTGTCGAAGAACCAGCCTCCCTCCCCTGCTACATCTTGTCTCAAATGGACCCCCTGTGACTGTACATTTAATCATCACATTTTCTAAATGGTGCAAATGTGGATGTCAGAAATTGGCTGTCAAAAGCCACACAATAAATGTAATGTATTTAATGGGACGCAAGTTTTACTTGGAACCATATCCAGCGTCAATTTATGTTTCTATTCATTTAAATTGTATTAATTAAATTTTTTTTTTTTTTTTTACATTGTATGTATTGCATGAGAGGAGCATTTTTCCTGAGTTTTAATGGTTTGTGACAGGCCTCATTAGCCAGTTTCTGCAAGGATGGCGACCTCAAGTGGACAACAATAATACACGGAAACAATTCGGTGCAGAATTATTTGAGAGCACTGATCTGAACAGAGCTCATTACATATGGCACAACCAAATTCGCATCTCACAACTTGCGTAGGCCTTAAAAGAAAGAACTGCATTTTACCTTGCTGAACTCTCATTAAATTGTTCAAAGGGATACATCTTTGTATTCATACATTTTTAAATAGCAAGTTCCTATGCGTATGTCACTTTGAGAACCCCACTTTTCTTTGTACCGGGTAATGGTAAATGGTGTTATACTTATATAGCGCTTTAGTAATAGCCAGGGTCCTCCAATGTAGCAGGCATGTCAACTTCATGTTTTTTTCCCATTTCCAAAAAAAAAAAAAAAAAAAAAAAAAAAAAACCACACAATTCAGTTTTTAAATCTATTCTGACCCTAATACCAGTGAGGAGAGTAAGTCACATGCTGTTTGTGCAAGTAATAAATCATGATGAAATCCGAATCTCAAAAGTTTAAAGTTATTCCCAGGTAACAATAGCCATAAATCAAATTTTTACTTGGGTGAAGACAGACAAGTTACTTTTTGTAATATGTATATATAATATGTATTTTGTAATAGTCCAAAACCGTCTCTGTATCAAGTCTTTCATAAATTTCAGTCAAAAAAATTTCAAATCCTCAAATTGTAAACATCAGTCTGATTTAAGCAAATAGACTATGTTAAAGTCACTTCATTTCCTTTAGTTCAGCAGTGACATATCCCAACTTGGCATATTGAATATAATCCAGTAATTAAAATAAAATTCAAAATTAAAGCTGATCAAATGAAATGAAAATGTGAGAACAGTATAAGACCAACAAACATGTGCCTAACCTAAACCAATAAGCCCCTAAATCAGGGGTCTCCAAACGGGTGCTCGAGGGCCGCTGTGGGTCCTGGTTTTTGTTCATACCTATCAAGCACAGACCTTTTAACCAATGTGGTTTCTACTAAAACAAGCAGCACCTGACTGCAATCAACTACAAGCAGCACCTGACTGCAATCAACTGATTACAGTTATAAAACACCAGATTGGTGAAAAGGTCTGGTCTTGTTTTGTTGGAGTGAAATCCCGCACCCACTGCGGCCCTATGTGGAATAGTTTGGAGACCACTGCCCTAAATAGCATAGAAGTTTCCTTGGTTACCTTTGACTCTTGTGGAGCTTGTCTGTTGCTACTTTTGGGAATACGCCTTGGCTCCTTGAGCGCTTTCCCCAGGTTGATGGTGTGCTCCTGGATCAGCTTCCAGATATGTTCGATCCAGTCCATCTTGATCTCAGTAGTGGAGGCCTATTGATAAGAAAGACGGTCGAAGGTTAAGGCCATTTGGAAATCAACCACTTTTGAGAATTTTCACTCTGTCTTACCACAGAAGTCTGAACAAAACACATAACCACCTCTTATTCTGTGGAGTTTTAACTAATATATGATGTTCTTCTACAGTTACAAAACTTGTATTCATGTTGATAAAAAAATACAGTCGAGGCTAAAAATAACATTCAGAGAAGAACGTTAATGAAAGTGAGAAAAAAAGAAGTCGAGGTGGACACAAATGCTCAGCATCGTGGCTTATAATCTGTTAAAGCAGTGTGCGGAAATCTAACACTGGTCAAACTGAAGGAGGAAAAGAGGAGAGGAAGTACGTCTACCCTTCAGAACACTGCTGCTCCGTGTCCAGGTTCGGCCCAACGAAAACGCAAACTTGCGGGCGTCTCCCTTCAGGTGCTCTGTCAGCTTTATCTCGGCAATCTAAGGAAGAAATGGAATGATCGTCTTTAATGACAATGAGCATATCAAAGGGACAGCACATGTTAGAGGATTTGAAGAGAAAGTCGGAGAGGCCAGACTGAGGTGGCTTGGGTATGTGATTGTAAGTATATTAGCAAAAGGATGCTGGATTCCCATATGCCAGGCAGGAGGTCGAAAGGATGACCAAAGAGGAGGTTTATGGATGTAGTTAAAGAGGATGTGAATGTAGTTTGTGTGAGAGCAGAGGATGCAGAGGACGGTTAGAAAAAGGAAAAGGAAGAAGATTGTATTGATAGTAAGTGTGTTAAAGATGACTTACATTGAGTTTTCTCTGATATCTGCACCTGCTTTCCCCTTGTTGTCCTTGACTACCTTGCACACAACCAAGGACTTCTCCAAGAGGAAGAGTTGTCTATTTTTCCCCATTTTGAATGGGATCTTTGAATCCCACACCTTGAAGGGCTCCTGTAGGAGCAGCTTGCCTTGGGACTCAATGCTGTCATCAAATCATGAAGGAAGAGGGATTAAGCAATGTAAGTACACTTAACTTCAACAATGAGCTAATTTATCTTTCCCATGTTCAGTCACCTTCCAGCACGGACAGATGCATGGCATCGTTGGCTCTCTTGGGAATGCTGAGAGTCACATCCAGGGCTTTCATGAGTTCGGCTTTCCCTTCTTCACAGCATTCCAGCAGATCCTAAAATAAGCAAAAATACACTTAAAAGGGTATTATTCCCACAGCTCAAAATTGTAATGTTGAACAGTGGTTTAAATTGTTTTCATCTAGTATGTCGTAAATGTATCTTTTGCGATTTATATTGGTTTACTGAATGATAAACTTGATTGTTTTCCCATACCTTTAACAGGAATGGATATTTTGTAATTCTCTGCACGGGCTTCAGCAGGTAATAGTCCACTGAGTAGGCAAGTCCGTGCTTTTGCTGAATGTTCTGTTGAGAAAAAGAGAAATGAATGTAAGACAATGGCGTTCTATGTCATGAAGTTTCATTTTGGATCACCATGACGATGAACTTAGAGGAAAATAGTTCGCAGCATGCTCCATAATGAGCTGAGTGGATTCTTCGTTGTTCATGCAGTATTCGACATATAACTGGAATTTATCAGCGTATTTTTAAAAAAATGCTCAGAATTATTGACGATCATTTTTTGGTATGGTTATAGTTACTGAGGAAGCGACATACATACCCATGTGACGCAGCACTTTCCGACATCTTCGGGGACTTGTTCGTATTTTTCCAGCTCTTTGAGAAAGATACTGTCAGGCCGAGATGGAAATGACATGACAGATGCTGAAGAAAGATATGACAAGGAACTCAATTAATACATTTCAAAATAAGAGCGGTGGCCATTGCTGTTAAAGGTTTGCATACATCTCACTCAATGAAGTGGAAGAGTGCATACAAACAAACTTGTGGTAATGTCTGTAATGTAAGACAATGTTTTACATGTGATAATTGACCAGGAATAGCCTATTTGTTAAGCTTGGTCCACTCTACGTAAAGATCTAAATCATTTTTGAGTAAGGTCACTGCTAACGCTTATCTGTGATGGAATTAATACAGCTCCAAAATGTTCCCAAAGAGGACGTGCTCCACATTGACGATTCCAGGAGGGATCTCTTCCTCCTTGGTCAACATCTCCCTCATGTAAATCTGCATTATATCAAACAAAGATGATTTTTTTTATCAAGAACGTCTTAAAAATAAATAAATAAATAAGAAGCATTTAAAGAGAAAAGAAACTCACGTCAATGCATTCCCGTAGGTCTCGCACATAGGGCTTTTCGGTTTGAATCAGCTCATTCAAAATAAACCTAAAAGAAAACATAAACAAGGCGTGAGTGTGTCTGTTGTTATTGTCTGTCAAACTGCATTACTAAATTCATCATCAATGGCATACTTACATTTTTCTGCGCGCAGTCTTTTTTTTCTTCTTGTCGAGGGCGTCCGCAGTGGCAGGGTTAGTGTCCATTTGGAGCTCCAATGTGCTGGTCACCATATTCTCGGCGCAGTTGCGCAACAGTTCCGTGTCTATATCAGAGCCTGCTGAACCCATAGAGCACTCTGTTATGTATTCTGCAGACGACAAGTAGGTGAAAAAATGAATAAGCGACCACTGATGGGCACATAAAGTGGTTTGATGAACCAGTGACGGCGGGCCACGAGAGATCATCGAGTGTGCTGTGAAAACCTTCCGGGTCCACCGACAAGGTCAGAGCTCGATAACTGTATGGAGCACGTATTTAACAAATCCACGTCCAATCCACTTTGACTGGCAGAGGCTATGGCAGTGTGTGATCGCTGCCAGCCGCCCGAGTTAAAAGACTAAAAGTTGAGTATTCACAGGTAGTCTGCCTAGTTAAAATGATTTGGACATCAATTGTTGTTCATGGCAGGAAATTAATATAATGATTTTTCCCCAAGCAACTTTGGAGCAATAACCAGAGTGCATTTCTGTTTTTTTTTTTTTTTTTTTTAATCATTTTAAATGTTATCAATTTTATTTCTACTAACACGTTATTTATTTTAATTCCCTTTTTCTTTCTGGATAAAAAATTAAATGATAGTTATTAATGATGACCCAAAATGTGATGTCCACGTATGTGAATGCCAGATTTTCTTGGGGTTTAAGTTAAACTATTATTGTTTGTGGTAGTGTATTTATTACCAAAAATACGCATACACGTTCTTGGAACGTACCACCGGCATAGCATAACAGAGGGGTGTCCCATACCACGCATCGCTGTTTTAACTACTCAATTAATCTCGTTAAAAAAAATAATTGCAGATGTTCAATACTGGCAAACGATTGGACATTAAACACGATAAATAGCTCCCTTCGCATTTGGCGTCGAGCACGAGCAGTTTAATGATAATGATTAATTTAACAAATACCTGCACGCAAAATATTTTAGCAGTTAACGGCTGAACTTTAGCACAACGCTACAGTGTATCCAAAATGTTTTTTTCGACCCAACAAAAGTAAATTACGGATGCCAGTCAGTTAAATGGTAAGCACAATTAGGTAAAAACAAGAACAAAGATGTTGAAAAGTACCAGTATTTTCCGTCAAACAATGTCACAAATAAAACGTTAATTTTAAACACATCGCAACAACTTGACACGACGGATAACGGACCAAACACGAACGAAGCTCACTAAAACAGGCAAATTAAAGTTGGTAAAAGCTAGCATCCTAGCATTTTTTAACCGATATTTGATATTTCTCAATTTAGTTTTTTCATCACACGCAGTCAATAAGCATGCCTCTATCACTTGGTGACTGAACTATACAACTATAAGTTCATCAAACTTACCTCCCAGGCTTTCAGGATGTGCAAAAAGTTGATATGCGAGGTGTTCCGTGGTAGAAAAGTTTGTCCAAGTGAGTCGTGTGTCTCCAGATGAGTCGCGTGCGTTCAACTGCAGCATCTGACTGAATGACATGGGCTGGATGCTGTAGGACTGTAAGTGATGCTGCACGTGACATCAAAGAGCTGACCAATGAGGCTCTTAGTTTGTCATGCTCTTTGATCTCGATTTTGACCTTGACCCCACCTCCTTCGGACCTCTGCTATGTGATGGGAGCACTTCTAGCAATTTTCTCCTTCTCCCAAATTGATTTCCTCGTCATTATTAACAAGTTTTCAACCATTTTACAGTTACATTAACCTAGGGCGTAGTTTTGGTTTCAACAGTGGTAGGGACGATATGACCGTAATGCACATAATGCAAACAATGCTCCAAATAAGGGACGGCTAGCTTGTCTGGTTGCTGGTGTGACCACAGTAGTTTTGTAGGTTAGTAAGTTTAATGTTATGCTAACTCTGATGCAGGTTGGACTTTCAGTCGCAAAATTAGTGGTGTTTCCCCCACTTCCACAACATTGACGTCTTTTTACATGACTTACCGTGGCTGCTGCTGGCCGAAAAAAAACACTTCTAATATCTCTCCTCTCTGAAGGGGGTGGAGGAGGCGGCGGCATGTTGTCGACATGAATCTGTCAGGGCTGTGTGAGTATGTGTGTGTGTCTTTGTGGTGGGACGGTGGGCTTCAAGCCATCAGCCAACCAAACGTTCGTTTGAGGGGAGGGAATGGACCGGCACATTCAGCAAGTGAAAAGGGATAAATGTAAGTCTGAACCAGAGGTTGCGCTAAACTTTTTCGTTGTCTGTCATTTTGACTGACACGGTCATAAAAATCCGGTCATAATCTATTTTTACCCGTCACTTAAATTTTTAAAATGATGATAATGACATTGTGGTGACCCTTTGTTTGGCATAATTCACCTTCCGTACTTGTGTGTCCATTTGGCCGAGCGCGTTACCGGTGTAGGTTCAAGCGCCTACACCGGCTACGACAGTCACGTGACAGAGACACTTAAGAGCCGCGCGCGGTCCCCTCACTATCCACTCGCTCTCGCTATATGATTGGCTGAAGAGTCGAAATGCTCTCCCGTGAAATGCCTGTTTAAAAATGTTCCCGTTGTTACTTCTTGCGTTCGCTTATAAGTGCCCATTTAAAAAGGAAAAGCGATGGATGATACTACACACAGAGCGTATTATTAACAAATGTTAAAGTTGTATAATCATATAACCAGTGTTGTTAATCTTACTGAAAAAAAGTAATTAATTATAGTTACAAATTACTTCTCCCAAAAAGTAATTGCGTTAGTAACTCAATTACCTGAATGTAAGAGTAATTAGTTACTTGGCAAAGTAATTGGTGATAATTACTTTTTTTTTTTCCCTCAAAAAAAAAAAAAAAGAAAAAAAAAAAAACATTGGCCACACTATGTGAAGTTTTTTGTGAAGGTTTTTGGTACAATTGGCCCGAGCCCAATTCTTTACCCTAATTTACCCTTTACCCTGAATCAACTGTAAAAAGTTGTTAAAATTGCTCCCATTATTGCATTTGTTCCCTTCTCTCTACTTTCGACATATGAAAGTTTTAAAACAGTTTCATCATTTAAAGATAGATTCAAGTCAAGATTTTGCCGATTTAGAAGTATTTATATAAAAAGATTTAAAAAAGATAAAAAGTTACTTAGGTTCGCTAGGAAGGTTCTCTACAACAGAGCTGTCCTAAAAAGTCTACTGCTTTAAGATGGCGGCTGTCTACTAACGCATTTAGTGCCATGCAGTGTTGTTAATTTTACTTTAAAAAAGTAATTAATTACAATTACAAATTACTTCTCCCAAAAAGTAATTGCGTTAGTAACTCAGTTACCTGAATGTAAGAGTAATTAGTTACTTGGCAAAGTAACTAGTGGTATGTTTTTTTCTTTCTCAAAAAAAAAAAAAAAAAAACACACACACACAGGTCACACAATGTGAAGCTTAAAGTGTTTGGGGGACAATTGGCCCTAGCCCAATTCTTTACCCTCCACTTAACTAGACACAAGGGTATTGCGATAACTAGCTAGTAACCTTTGCTATGTGTGGAAGTCATTTAAAGTTGTGAATCAATCGTTAAAGTTGTTAACATTTCTCCCGTTATTGCATTAGTTCCCTTCTGTCTACTTTAAACATGTGTAAGTTTTAAAACTGTTTCATCATTTAAAGATAGATTTAAGTTAAGATTTTGCCGATTTAGGAGCATTTTAAATTTAAAAAAATTACTTAGGTTCGCTAGGAAGGACCTCTACATCAGGGCCTTCCTGAGAGGTCTACTGCTTTAAGATGGCGGCTGTTTACAAACGCATGTAGTCCTTAAAACATGTTGGCAGTGCAGCAGTGTCTATCATTTGCATCTAGTTCTATAATATGATATCTACCGTGTCATGTGGGCGTAGTTTGTCGGCTATGGCTGCAGTCAGGTATTATTGGAGCCACCTAGCATCGCGGTTGCAACGGCGTCTTCCCCACTCCTGCTCTGCTCTGGTCCCCGTGAGTCCGTTTCTCTCAGACTTTTTTTTTATTCAACCAACTTAGTAACGCATAGTAACGCACGCCTTTCCCGCCTCAGTAACGGTAACGGCGTTGCCAAGATGAGAAAAGTAATTAATTAGATTACTCATTACTGAAAAAAATAACGCCGTTAGTAACGCCGTTATATTGTAACGCCGTTATTAACAACACTGCATATAACGAGAATAAGGAACGTCACTGACAAGCGCAGGCCCCCGCGAGTGGATAGTGAGGGGTCTAGGATAGTGCGCCTACAGCTAACAAGACTCTTAACATTGCATACCACTTCAACATATTCAATAGTATTTAGTTTTCATTCATTTTAAATTAATATTCTGTCCGAACAAGCTTAACAGAGAATCCACACCGTGCCATCACACATCAAGCAGATGAATATGTAACTTTTGCTCCGCAGTGACAAAAACAGCTGACTGTGGTCCCAGTAGTTAGGTAGCCTACCATATGTAGCATATGGAACAATGAAATTAACAGTTCACCTGCTGTGGCCTGAACGTAGTCTCACACTTTCCTCCTGGTGCGCATGGACCTGAATTGCGTGCCCGCTTGTGCAGTCCCTGTTTTTTCACCTCTTTTATCAACACCATCGTCGTTTTGGGGCTTTTTGAAGAAACTTCGGACACTCAGTTGCCTTGACATTTTTCAGAGAAAGGCCAACGACGTCATGCATCAAGAGAGACAATAGCTAATTAATATGCTCACTCGCCACCCTGTGGTCTGGGGTGTGAATTGCAACCGGTCAAAATGACGGATGGACTTCAGTTTTTTCCGTCACCGTTTTAAAAAATCGGTCAACGACGGAAAATATTCGGTTAACGCGACCCCTGGTCTGAACATAATTAAAATAATTTACTTAATAGTGGTAGGGTCTATCCTGTCATTACAACATATGGGGTCAGTCTTTCAGTAGCAAAATTGGTGTTTTCCCCACTTCCCCAACATTGACGTCTTTTTACATGCCTAACGGTGGCTGCTGCTGGCCGAAAAAAACTTCTAATATCCTCCTCTCTGAAGGGGATGGAAGAGGCGGCATGTTGTCGACATGAATCTGTCAGGGCTGTGTGAGTATGTGTCTTTGTGGTGGGACGTATCAGCCAACCAAACGTTCGTTTCAGGGGAGGGAATGGACCAGCACATTCAGCAAGTGAAAAGGGATAAATAAGTCTGAACATAATTAAAATAATTTACTTAATAATGGTAGGGTCTATTCTGTCATTACATCATATGGGGTCAGACTTTCAGTAGCAAAATTAGTGGGTTTTCCCCCACTTCCACAACATTGACGTCTTTTTACATGCCTTACAGTGGCTACTGCTGGCCGAAAAACACTTCTAATATCCTCCTCTCTGAGGTAGGTGGAGGAGGCGGCATGAATCTGTCGGGGGTGTGTGAGTATGTGTGTGTGTTTTTGTGGTGGGACGGGGGGCTTCAAGCCATCAGCCAACCAAACGTTCGTTTGAGGGGAGGGAATGGACCGGCACATTCAGCAAGTGAAAAGGGATAAATAAGTCTGAACATATTCAAAATAATTTACTATAGGGTCTATTCTGTCATTACAACATATGGGAAGACGATCTAAATTACCAGTATAACTCAACTTTTTATATAATGCAAATAAGGTTGCTTAAAAGTTGGTGGGGACAATTTGAGCATCCTGTAGTCGGTAGTGTTATGTCCCTACTGTCCATTTGTAACTTACGCCCTTGACATTAACCCATTTTGTATGGAACCCCAAAAGGGTCCAAATTAAATAAATTTTGAAATAAATATGATTTTGATAAATAATGGGTTGACAGGTATGAGTGTACATGCAGGTTAGTCTGTTATGTCATCCCTTCCAATGTTGAGACCAGACCGACGCCCTTGTCTGAACAAAAGGATCTAAAAACTTTTTTCAACGGCAAAATGTTTCTTTAATAGTTTTTGAAAACAAAGGTTATAATCGAACGTTGCATCATGTGAAACAATTCACATAAAAGTTAGTATAATTCAATGCATATTTATTTTTGCTTTGATCATTTTGCTTTGATTATTTCGCCTATCAATTAAGGTTCATATTTGTGAGAAATGTGGCCCTGACCCCCGTTCCATGTTCTGTTTAGTCTTATTAATATAAATTTACTGGATTTTGACTGATTTTGCAAGGCCCACAGAAAATTCTGTTCTATTGCTATATAAACATGGAACCCACCAAAAGAAAGATTAGACTCTCCTCTTTCAGCTGAAAAAAAAGTTAGTTCATATCTTTTTTAATTCTTTAGCACTCAGCATTAGAAAATAGCTTAGTTTGAGCAATTTTCCAATTTTTGATGATTTTTGTGAAAGCATACATTTCAAACATAACTTTGACTTATACAGAGCTATTTTTGGTTTAGTTACATCCCAAACATCTGAATAATGGTTTCCTTTTACAAAATAAGATAAACAACAAGACAAATAGAGCTTTTTTGAGTCTCTGCAAGCTCTGCTCGCGAGCAGCACCGACTCAAAAAGCATCGTCCGCTGGACTAGTTGTCCTGGTTGTTCTGCTCCGTCGTCCAGCGCCTGGCATCCCGGGCCTCCTCTAGATTGTTCTGCTCGGTCGTCCGCCACCTGGCATCCATTCCGTCGTCTTCCGCCGGCGCCCGGCCGTGCGGCTTGGCCGTTTGTTGCCGTTGAATTGGGTTGCGGGTCTTACCAAATGCGCTACTGCCCTCCAGTGGCCAGTTTTATTGCTTTAAAATGGATTTTCAGCTTTGTGCTTTGGAGCTAACTTGAATCACAACCGAGAGATGTCTTTTTTGAAAAAAAAAAAAAGTAAAACGTATAAATACGTCTTTGGGACACTGAAACAATTAAAAATAGAACGTATTTATATGTTTTTGGGAGCAAATAAAGCGTGTAAGGTTATGCTGTTATATCGTCCCTACCAGTGTTGAGACCAAACCTACGCCCTTATGAAAAATGCTTTTTATATTGTAAAATATCATTGTGCTGAAAAACGACATTATGAAATTTAAAGGCCATCGGGAAAAAAGACATTATGAAAAAATATTTGTGAAAGATGCTTTTCTTCTAAAAAATATCATTGTGCTGAAAAGCAACATGATGAAATTAAAGGGATATTGTGGAAAAAAATGCATTATGAAATTTAAAAAAAAAACAACAACAAAAAACTGAAAAAAGCTTTATATCTTGTAAAATCTTTTTCATAACAATATTACCTTGCTTTAAAATTTGAGGGCCATATTGCACAATTTGTCTGTTATTTATCAAAATCGTATTTATTTCAAAATGTTGTTTTTTTTAATGTAATTTTGACCCTTTTGGGGTTTCATACAAAATGGGTTAATGTTACCATAAAATGTTTGAAAACTTAATAATAATGACGAGGAAAATCAATTTGGGAGATGGAGAAAATTGCTACAAGTGCTCCCATCACATACCAAGGGTCTGAAGGAGGTGGGGTCAAGGTCAAAATCGAGATCAAAGAGCATGACAAACTAAGAACCTCATTGGTCTGCTCTTTGATGTCACGTGCAACATCACCTACAGTCCGACAGCATCCAGCTGATGTCATTCAGTCAGATGCTGCAGTTGAACGCACGCGACTCACTTGGACAAACCTTTTCACCACGGAACACCTCGCATTTCATCTTTTTGCTCATCCTGAAAGCCTGGGAGGTAAGTTTGATAAACTTGTAGTTGTATAGTTTAGTCACCGAGTGATAGAGGCATGCTCACTTGAGTGCGGGTGATGAAAAATTAAATTGAGAAAGATCAAATATCGGTTAAAAAATGCTAGGTTGCTACTTTTACCAACTTGAATTTGTCTGTTTTAGTGAGCTTCGTTCGTGTTTGGTCCGTTATCCGTCGTGTCAAGTTGTTGCGATGTATTTAAAATTAACGTTTTACTTGTGACCAGTGTTGTTAATCTTACTGAAAAAAAGTAATTAATTATAGTTACAAATTACTTCTCCCAAAAAGTAATTGCGTTAGTAACTCAATTACCTGAATGTAAGAGTAATTAGTTACTTGGCAAAGTAATTGGTTATAATTACTTTTTTTTTCCCCTCAAAAAAAACAAAAAAAACAAAAAAAATATTGGCCACACTATGTGAAGTTTTTTGTGAAGGTTTTTGGTACAATTGGCCCGAGCCCAATTCTTTACCCAAATTTACCCTTTACCCTGAATCAACTGTTAAAAGTCGTTAAAATTGCTCCCATTATTGCATTTGTTCCCTTCTCTCTACTTTCGACATATGAAAGTTTTAAAACTGTTTAATCATTTAAAGATAGATTCAAGTCAGGATTTTGCCGATTTAGAAGTATTTTAGATAAAAAGTTACTTAGGTTCGCTAGGAAGGTTCTCTACAACAGAGCCGTCCTAAAAAGTCTACTGCTTTAAGATGGCGGCTGTCTACTAATGCATTTAGTGCCATGCAGTGTTGTTAATTTTACTTTAAAAAAGTAATTAATTACAGTTACAAATTACTTCTCCCAAAAAGTAATTGCGTTAGTAACTCAGTTACCTGAATGTAAGAGTAATTAGTTACTTGGCAAAGTAACTAGTGATATTCTTTTTTTTCTCAAAAAAAAAAAAAAAAAAAAAAAAAAACACACAGGTCACACAATGTGAAGCTTAAAGGGTTTGGGGGACAATTGGCCCTAGCCCAGTTCTTTACCCTCCACTTAACTAGACACAAGGGTATTGCGATAACTAGCTAGTAACCTTTGCTATGTGTGGAAGTCATTTAAAGTTGTGAATCAATCGTTAAAGTTGTTAAAATTTCTCCCGTTATAGCATTAGTTCCCTTCTGTCTACTTGAAACATGCGTAAGTTTTAAAACTGTTTCATCATTTAAAGATAGATTTAAGTTAAGATTTTGCCGATTTAGGAGCATTTTAGATTTTAAAAAATTGCTTAGGTTCGCTAGGAAGGATCTCTACATCAGGGCCTTCCTAAGTTCCTGAGAGGTCTACTGCTTTAAGATGGCGGCTGTTTACAAACGCATGTAGTCCTTAAAACAAGTTGGCAATGCAGCAGTGTCTGTCATTTGCATCTAGTTCTATAATATGATATCTACCGTGTCATGTGGGCGTAGTTTGTCGGCTATGGCTGCAGTCAGGTATTATTGAAGCCACCTAGCATCGCGGTTGCAACGGCGTCTTCCCCACTCCTGCTCTGCTCTCGTCCCCGTGAGTCCGTTTCTCTCAGACTTTTTTTTATTCAACCAACTTAGTAACGCATAGTAACGCACGCCTTTCCCGCCTCAGTAACGGTAACGGCGTTGCCAAGATGAGAAAAGTAATTAATTAGATTACTCATTACTGAAAAAAATAACGCCGTTAGTAACGCCGTTATATTGTAACGCCGTTATCAACAACACTGCTTGTGACATTGTTTGACGGAAAATATTGGTAGTTGCAGCCCGTTTTCAACATCTTTGTTCTTGTTTTTACCTAGTTGTGCTTACCATTTAACTGACTGTTATGAGTATTTCACTTTTGCTTGGTCGAAAACAACATTGTATACTGTAGCGTTGTGCTAAAGTTCAGCCGTTAACTGCTAAAATGTAGATTTTGCATGCAGGTTTTTGTTAAATTCATCATTATCATTAAACTGCTCGTGCTCGACACCAAATGCGAAGAGAGCTATTTATCGTGTTTTATGTTCAATTATTTGCATAGTATTTAACATCTGCAATTTTTTTTTCAACGTGCGATGAATTGAGTAGTTTAATCAGCGATGCGTGATATGGAACACCCCTCTGTTATGCTATACCGGTGGTACGTTCCAAGAACGTGTCTGCATATTTTTGATAATAAATAAAAACCAACAATAACAAAAACCCACGGAAATCTGGCATTTACATGGATGGACGTCACAATTTGGGTCAGGTTGGCTATAACATTTGTTATAAATTATTAATAACTATCATTTACGTTTTGTTTTTTGTTTTTTTTCGGGAAAAAAATAGAAATGAATAACATGTTAGAAGAAATAAAATTGATAGCATTAAAATGGTTAAAAATAAATAAATAAATAAATAAAAATAAAAACAGAAATACACTCTGCTCATTGCTCCAAATAACACTCTGGTAAGTTTGCTTGGGGAAAAAAAAATCATAATATTAATTCCCCACCATTAACAGCGATTGATTCATTTTAACTGGGAGGACTACCCGTGAATACTCACCTTTCAGTCTTTTAACTTGGAGGGCTGGCAGCGATCACTCTCTGCCATAGTCTCTCCCAGTCAAAATGGATTGGACGTCTAGCATCTTCAATGCATGGAAGCCAATGCGTTAAATGAGTGCCCCATGCAGTTATCGAGCTCTGACCTCTTAGGGGAACCTGGAAGATTTTCCACAGCAGACTCGATTATGTCTTGTGGCCCACCATCACTGTTTCATCAAACCACTTTATGTGCCCGTCAGTGTTCGCTTATTAATTTTTTCATCTCCTTATTGTCTGCAGAATACACAACAGAGTGCTCTGTGGGTTCAGCAGGCTCTGATAGAGAAACGGAACTGTTGAACAACTGTTCTGAGAATATGGTGACCAGCACAATGGAGCTCCAAATGGACATCCATCCTGCCACTGCGGACGCCCTGGATGAGAAGAAAAAAAAAGTCTGTGCGCAGAAAAATGTATGTATGCCATTAATGAATTTAGTAATGCAGTTTGACAGACAATAACAACAGACACACTCACACCTTGTTTGTTTTCTTTTAGGTTCATTTTGAATGAGCTGATTCAAACCGAAAAGGCCTATGTGCGAGACTTACGGGAATGCATTGACGTGAGTTTCTTTTGTCTGTAAATGCTTTTTATTTATTCATTTTCAAGACAATCTTGATAAAAAAAAAAGTTCATCTTTGTTTGATATCATGCAGATTTACATGAGGGAGATGTTGACAAAGGAGGATGAGATCCCTCAAGGAATCGCCAATGTGGAGCACATCATCTTTGGGAACATTATGGACCTGTATGAATTCCATCACAGGTAAGCATTAGCAGTGACTTTTCTCAAAAATTATTTACGCAGTTTGGATGAAGCTTAACGAATAGGCTTTTCCTGCTCAATTATCACATGTAAAACATTGCCTTAAATTACCACACAGTTGTTTGTATGCACTTCTCCATGTCATTGAATGAGATGTATGCAAACCTTTAACAGCAATGGCCACCGCTCTTATTTTGAAATGTATTACCTGTGTTCCTTGTCCTTTCTTTCTTCAGCATCTTTCTTAAAGAGCTGGAAAAATACCAACACGTCCCCGAAGATGTCGGAAAGTGCTTTGTCACATGGGTATGTATATCGCTTCCTCAGTAACCATAATCACACTGAAAAATGATCGTAAATAATTCTAAGCATTTTTTAATATGCTGATGAATTCCAACTACACGTTGAATACTGCATGAACAACGAAGAATCCACTCGGCTCATCATGGAGCATGCTGTGAACTATTTTCGTGTGAGTTAAACGGCATGGTGAGCCAAACTGAAACTACAAGACGTGGAACATCATTGTCTTACATTCATTTCTCTCTTTCTCAACAGAAAATTCAGCAGAAGCACGGACCCGCCTACCCAGTGAATTCTTACCTGCTGAAGCCCGTGCAGAGAATTACAAAATATCCACTCCTGCTAAAGGTATGGGAAACAATCAAGTTTATTATTCACGACACACTAGGTGAAAACACTTTAAAGTTTAAACCACTGTTTAACTTCACAATTTAAACTGTGGGAGTAATCCCCTTTTAAGTGTATTTTTCCTTATTTTAGGATCTGATGGATTGCTGTGAAGAAGGGAAAGCTGAGCTCAAGATGGCCCTGGATGTGACTCTCAGCATTCCCAAGAGAGCCAACGATGCCATGCATCTCTCCGTGCTGGAAGGTGACTGAACATGGGAAAGATAAATTCACTCAGTTTTTAAGTTAAGTGTACTTACATTGCTTAATCTCTCTTCCTTCAGGATTTGATGACAGCATTGAGTCCCAAGGCGAGCTGCTCCTACAGGAGTCCTTCAAGGTGTGGGATTCAAAAATACCATTCAGGATGGGCAAAAATAGACAACTCTTCCTCTTGGAGAAGTCCATGGTGGTCTGCAAGGTAGTCAAGGACAACAAGGGGAAGAGCAGGTACATCTATCAGAGAACACTCAATGTAAGTCATCTTTAGCACACTTTCTGTGGATACAGTCTTCTTCCGTTTTCTTTTTCTAACCCTTTCGTCTGCATCCTCTGCTCTCCCACCAACTACCTTCACATCCTATTTAACTTCATCCATAAACCTCCTCTTTGGTCGTCCTCCTGCCTCGCATATGGGAATCCAGCATCCTTTTCCTAATATGCTTACTATCACATGCCCAAGCCAACTCAGTCTGGCCTTTCTGATTTCCTCTCCAAATCCTCTAACATGTGCTTTCCCTGTGATATGCTCATTCTCGTTAAAGACGATCATTCCATTTCTTCTTTAGATAGCCGAGATAAAGCTGACAGAGCACCTGAGGGGAGACCCCTGCAAGTTTGCTCTTTTGTTGGGCCGAACCTCGACATTGAGCAAGATTGTTCTGAAGGTTAGACGTTCTTTCTCTCCTTTTAAGCTTTGACTGTATTTTTTTTTTTTTTATCAACATGAATTAAAATTAAACATCAGGTTTTGTAACTGTAGAAAAACATCATATATTTGTTAAAACTACACCGAAAAAGGTGGTTACTGTTTTATTCAGACTTGTGTGAAAAGACCGAGTGAAAATTCTGAAAAATTGTTGCTTTCCAAATGGCCTTAACCTTTGACTGTCTTTCTTATCAATAGGCTTCCACTTCTGTGACCAAGATGAACTGGATCAAACATATCCAGAAGCTGATCCAGGAGCACACCATCCACCTGAGGGAGGCACTCAAGCAGCCGAGGCGTATTCCCAAAAGTAGCACAGACAAGCTCCACAAGAGTCAAAGGTAACCAAGGAAACTTCTATACTATTCAGGGGCTTATTGGTTTACAACAGTGCTTCTCAATTATTTTCTGTTACGCCCCCCCAAGGAAGACATAAATGTTTCACGCCCCCCAAAACTCTGCCGGCACTGTAAATAGTATCATTTAATAATAATAATAATACATTTTATTTATAACGCACTTTACATTTGAAAAACAAATTGTCTATAATATTACTATTATAAGTACGCCTCTGCCTCACTTTGAGTCCTTTTTTTCTATTAGAGAAAATAACAGAGATCAACTTATAAAGTATAACTTTATTAACATTGTTTTGTTTGTAACGGAAAAGACTTAACGCTCATCAATTTGCCTGAATTAAAAAAAAAAAGTCACATCCAAACTGTAAAAACACACTCGAGGTACATTTTTGACCATTTGATACTGAAAAATAAAATCAGTAAATAATAACAAATTCAAATTGATTAGAAACATTAACTCATGAGGACAATATGCCAACAAATTTGACCTAAAAAACAAAACTGAATAGAAGGAAGAAAAAAAAAAAGAGTGTCTTTGGACAGAAGGACAGTTTTTATTTTCGCTGCTCACAGTATCACCTCCAGTTTGCAATGGTGTGGGGTTATTTTGCACTGAGCATGCTCACAGTGCTCACTGATTTACTGATATAACACTGACAAAGCGGGACGATTGTTGGCAATATTCGGCACGTTTTCGCTGAAAAACAACCAAGCGGTTTATCAATGAGATTGGGGTCTAATGTCTTTAAGTGGCCTCTTAATTGATTTGGCTTCCGGCTGTCCGCTATAATCATTTTTAGACACAGTAAACAGTGGTCTTTCCTCATCTACCACTGTATTAAATGTCAAAGCCAAAAGGCAAACGGCCCGAAAAAAGCGCATTCTCGGCGGCCGAGGGAGAACCGTAGGCGAGGGCGGTCGTCGTGACGATCCCAAGCCGAAAATGGCACTTCTCGGGCGGACACGTGAGAACCGGAGAAGACAGTGGGTTGCTGCGTGAGTCTGGCCGGAAAACGGCTTTCGAAAACGGCGCATAGCTCCTCATATCTCTCTTCTGTGTGCTCTTGCTCACTTCAAAAATACTGCGCGCACTTTGAAAATGAGAGCGCCACTGCCACCCACTGAGTGGATGTGCAAGTACACTTTATTCTAGTACGGCAAAAAAAAAAAAAAAAAAAAGCATGTTCCCCGAGGTCACATGCGCCACCCCTGGCATCGCTCTGCGCCCCCCTGGGGGGGGGCGCGCCCCACTATTTGAGAAGTACTGGTTTACAACAACCAACAAAAAGTTGTGCCTTTGTAATAAACAGCAAATCTTTTTGTCGGTCTTATACTGTTCTCACGTTTTCATTTCATTCGATCAACTTTAATTATGAATTTTATTTTAATCACTGGATTCTATTTTATGTGCCAAGTTGGGATATGTCACTGCTGAACTAAAGGAACTCAAGTGACTTTCACATAGTCTATCTGCTTAAATCTGACTGATGTTTACAATTTGAGGATTTATATTTTTTTTAACTGAAATTTATGAAAGACTTGATACAGAGAGGCTAATGGACCATTACAAAATACATGTTTGTTAATGTGCTTGTACAGCTAACTAATACAGTAGATACCGAGTGTGAAATCGCAACTCTGTCTTGCTTCACCCAAGGAATAATTTGATTTGTGGCTATTGTTACCTGGGAATGGCTTTAAACTTTTGAGATATGGATTTCATCATGATTTATTACTTGCGCATACAGCAACTGGTATAGAGTCGGAATAGATTAAAAACAGATTTGTTGTGTGTTTTTTTTTTTTTTTAAGGAATGGAAAACATCACGGACATGAGGGTGAAAGAAAGATTGAGGCCTGCTACATTGGAGGACCCTGGCTATTACTCGGTACAAAGAAAAGTGGGGTTCGCAAAATGACATACACATAGGAACTTACATGAACTTGCACACGTTGACAAGATCCTTGTAAAAAAAAAAATATTTCAAAATGTCTATGTTTAATATATGTATATAGTGTATATAATTTATGTTGTTTTTGTACACTTTTTAAAAAATAATTTCTTGTATATAGTTGGATACATTTATGTATTTTACAAAATAAAATGTCATTGTTCTTTGCACGGAATGCGTTTGTCCTTCTTTGAAAATAATTTAAGTACATGTGTTTGTGGGGGCTTGAATTGAAGAAATTAGGATTTGGTACTTAGGTTTTTTTTTTCTTCTAATGCTTTAGATGCATTTAACACCACTCCTCAAAAAAAGGTAACATATCGCCGCCCTTAATATTTAAAAATGTCCAAATACAAAGATGTTTCCCTTTAATGAACACTTTAATGAGAGTTCATCAAGGTAAAATGCAGTTCTTTTCTACACATTTAGGGCCTACACAAGAGGTTGTGAGATGCAAATTGGGTTGTACCATATGTGTTGACTTTTGTTAAGACAGGTGCTCTCAAATAAGTCAGCACCAAATTGTTTCCGTGTATTATTGTTGTCCACTTGGAGTCGCCAACCTTTAAAACTCAGTACGTCCAATTAAACCAGAGGGTAAACAGTCTGAAATGATTTATATTCCTCCCTATCTTTGTCTACGATAAAAGAAACTTGTGCAATATAACAGTGATGAGAGAGTACTATCTGAGGTACTTGTAAAATAAATCATTTGATGTCTGGGCTTCATCTGTCCATTTGAGATGTGGGGGTGCAAGTGGAGTTTTTGGGCCAGGCCCCTCCAGACAACCAGCCACTTCAACACTATATTACAGCTCCGCGCATCATCTTACCTTTCTGTTTGACCGTCCCCTTGCCCAACCACAGCCACTGTACGTCCGCAAACTGGGCACCTTAAAGGCCCGGGCCTGGTCACACCCACTAAGTTCTGCCCCTGCTTACAGTAAATATTAGCAATTATACATTATTAGGGCTGTCAAAATTATCGCGTTAACGCGCGGTAATTAATTTTTTAAATTAATCCCGTTAAAATATTTGACGCAATTAACGCACATGTCCCGGTCAGACAGTATTCTGTCTTTTGGTAAGTTTTACAGCAAGGCTTTTTGTGCTGTCTCACAGCGAACTCTTGTGGTCGCTTTGCGACATGGTTTATTGTTGTCTTGCCAGTTCAATATGGCTGCACGACGTCTCGGGCTGACGCCTACGTTGTAATGTTGTGCTTATATGATCCTTGGACAAGATTTGTCCGTAAGTATGGTTGTTGTAAATAATGTACATATTATGTTAGTAAGCGAAATGTTATATTTTTTGTATGAGACGCTTTTTGTTTATGTTTAGTGAACCTGTATAGCGTACTAAGCTCTCGTTGTTGTTAATGCAATGCTTGTGTACTTTTTTTTGTAGTTTTACGACGGTCTAAAGAGCACAATGGTTTGGGGCCATTTTAGTAATAAATCAGATGAAAAAGAAAGAAGTCTGATTACTATGGCGTTGTTCACTAGCTGTCTAGCTTTGGAAAAAGTAGACGCTTAGGAGTGAGGACAGCATAGACAGAGTTAAATGACCCTAGAGTGAAATGCCCACTACAGTCCTTATGTACCGTATGTTGAATGTATATATCCATCTTGTGTCTTATCTTTCCATTCCAACAATTTATTTTACAGAATATATATATAATTTACAGAAAAATATGGCATATTTTATAGATGGTTTGAATTGCGATTAATTGCGATTAATTACGATTAATTAATCGCAATTAATCGAACCACGAGGGTGGCGGGGGTACTGGAGCCTATCCGAGCTATGTTCGGGCAGTTGGCGGGGTGCACCGTGAATTGGTTGCCAGCCAATGGCAAGGCACAATGAGACATACAGTACAACCATTCACACACACACTCATACCTACAGACAATTTAGAGCAGGGGTCCCCAAACTACGGCCCGCGGGCCGGATACGGCCCGCAGCCACATTTGGTCCGGCCCCCTGAACAAAAAAAAAAAAAAATTGTAAAAAAAAAAATAATAAATAAAAATAATTTATTTTTATTATTATTTTTTTTTTCAATAGAGTTATTTATATCCTGGCTTTTTTCTGTGACGAACTGAGCAATGGTTATTTGGTTATTATCTATTTAATTAATACAGTATTATTATATTATATTATATTATATTATATTATATTATATTATATTATATTATATTATATTATATTATATTACATTATATTATATTATATTATATTATATTCAGGGGTGCACATAAGTGGTCCGCACATGCGTACTGGACGTAGACAAACGCGCTGGCCCTCAACGGCTTCCATACGCTTTTGCGTACCGATGGCTGACCACTCTATTTGCGGCGGACACGAGAAAATAACTTCTCAAAATGTCGATGAGGCAGGCCACACTGAGTAATTACTTCCGTGTTCCCCCACCCCCGTCAAAAGACAGACAGACGACAGAGACATCACCGGAGCTACCGAAAAAAAGGACTTTTGCTGAAAAGTGGCTACAGGAGGTACCATGGCTAGAAGCGAATGATGCTCGCACGGAAATGCGGTACAAAATGTGCCATGACAATCCCAATGTCGCCGATTAGAGCAACGCATTTTATGTAGGGTCAAAGAATTTCAGCCATCCAAACTTTGAAAAGCACGAAAAAAACAGAGAGCATGTGGCAATTAAGCAAACTATCGATGTCAAACAGGACCCCACTCGCCCTATGGACATGTGGCGGAATAGGGCGGAATAAAGGTAATGAACAGCGACATGCACTGACAAACGTGTTTTTGCTCGCATTTTACAAAGCTAAACATGCACGTTCAATGAGGTCTTATGAGGAGGACATCCCACTTTTAAAAAGGCTTGGAGTTAATGTGGGAGCCGCATATTGCCCTTTATTTTGAATTGGTGCTTTTATGTTTATTTCTTTACATTTCACTTCAAAGTAATGGCAATTTTGTTGTGCCAGTTGATGTTAACCCTTGTGCCGAATATTACATTATATGTAATTTTTTGATGGTTTTTGTTTTTACATTAAAGAGAAAGCATAGGGAAAAAAACTGTACGACTGTTACATATTTCCGAGGTTCCTAAAACAGGCAGACGTTCAAAATGCAACCGTGCCGTCATTTCTAAACCTTTGCATTAAGTAGCAAAATAACTTGAATGCACGTGACTCGAAATTACAAAATATGTAACCATTGACTACCATTATAATTAATAAATTTTGATTTATTGTACACCTGACGTATTTTATTGCAATTTCCGTGATTTTCGTATCAATCCTTTCAACGACGGTCAAATAACATGTGAGACGGGTATAGCGTGTATTTACACTCCTAACCCTGCAGGTGGCGCAAGAGACCACTAAATGATTTTGCATGCAAACTCCATACTGTTTAAAAGGTGGATTTTCCGCTACTTTTGGTTTTGCCATGCTGATGGTTGCTCACACTTGCTCGTGCATGCACGCGAGCGCTCGTGCATGCACGCGAGCGCTCGTGCATGCACGCGAGCGCTCGTGCACGCGCGTCACGTGTATTGCTTTGCAGGGAAATTGAATTCCATAAGTTATTACTAAAGATTGGTGTCATTTGAAGCATTTCAAGCAACGTGCAGTTGTGTGCGTCTCCACACATGCACGTTGCTTGAAATCATGCTCTTTCATCATGTTGAGGATGTGTGTGGACTCACGAACACTTGTGTGTGAGGGCGTGCGCGCGCGTTGCTTGGTAAATGGGACAGAATGAGTTGACATATGTGACGGGTGACTGACGCAACTGTGCGAACAATCGTATGCGTTTGTACATGCACGCGCACTCTCAGGTTACCCAGCGTGTGCGCGTATGTGTGTGTGCTTGTACTTTTGTGTATTGCTTTGCAGGAAATTTGAATTCCATAAGTTTAGTCTCATTTGAAATCATGCAGTTGTGTGCGTCTCCACACATGCACGTTGCTTGAAATCATGCTCTTTCATTGGTCATGGATTGATCGAAGGGGCCAGTGTGTGGACTAACGAACAATTGTTTGTTTGTGTGTTTGAGTGCGTGTGCGTGCGCGCGCGTGAGTGAGTGTGTGTTCGCGCGCGTTGCTTGTTCGACTTCAAAGCACTGAAAGCACTTGACTCTGCAGCGTGAGAATTAATTCAAAATGCAGTTGTTTACTGAATCTCAACTTTTCCTGGTAAAATGTTTGAATTTCTTCCTTCTGTTATTGGTCCAGCCAGGAATGGTCAAGTTTTTATTCAGAATGCAGTTGTTTACTCAATCTCAACTCTTACTGGTAGAATGTTTTAATTTTTCCTCCTCCCAGTCCCATTGTCTCAGTGAATGGTCAGGTTTGTGTACAACTTTTTATATGGGGTCCAGTCGCCACTTTTGTTATGTACTTCCCTGATCTAAGTACATGTAAGGCCGAGACTTGAAAGGCCGAGACTTGAATGGAACAACACTTCTTTATTCAGTGTGCTTCTCATCATATATATCAGAGGTATAACAGAGATTAATTTTTATACTGTAATACCACGCCCACAGGAAGTGCACACTATGGCAACAGCAGTGTGACATAACACAACGGCTCAACGGCCATTTTACTCCCTGTGACTGATGGTGAGCAGAAATGGCGAGAATAATTTCTCTTGAGGAGGAAAGGCAAGAAGAATGGTGTTGGAGGAGGAATTTCTCACAGACTCAATGAATGAAGAGGATGATGCGTCAGAGGACTGTGCATTGTCCAACTCTGATGACGATTATGAGCCACTTGAAGGAGAGGAGGAAGAGGATTTTGAGGAGGCCATTCTTCATAGCGCATTATTTGGGTTCGTGTGGTCCTAAGTGGGGGTGCGGGGGCAAAATTTAAAAAAAAAAATAAATTTTATATGTATGGATTAAGTCTGATGCGAATGAAAAGTTTGAATGATTGACAGAAAAAATATTTTAAAATGACTGAGTTATCACTCTTCAAAGTCGCATTTACATGTTATGTAACACACAAAGAGTATTTTCAGTTACAGTTATTGTAAAAAAAAAAAAAAAGTTCTATGAATCGATTTTGGTGTTGTTGTGACTTATTGCCTTATTCAAAGCTCTAATTATGTCATATGACATATTTGAAATTATTCAAAATCATAACCCATTCTTTGGGTTTGTGTGGTCCTAAGTGGGAGGGGGGGGGGGTAAATTTAAAAAAAATAATAATTAAAATTACATAATTATGGATAGGTCTGATTCCAATAAACAGTTTGAGTGATTGACAGAAAAAAAATATTGAAAAATGACTGTTATCACTCTTCAAAGTAGCAATTACATATTATGTAAATTCAACACATAAAGGGTATTTTCAGTTATACAGTTATTGTAAAAAAAAGTTCTATGCATAGATGTTTTTGTTGTTGTGACTTATTGCCTTATTCAAAGCTCTAATTATGTCATATGACATATTTGTAATTACTTTGTTTTTTATATATATATACAGCACAGTTAGTTGTCTTCATAGCCCATTCTTTGGGTTTGTGTGGTCCTAAGTGAGGAGAGTAAAATAAAAAAAATAAAATTACATATGTATGGATAGGTCTGATTCCAATAAACA
Organism: Corythoichthys intestinalis; assembly: GCF_030265065.1. NCBI lineage: Eukaryota > Metazoa > Chordata > Actinopteri > Syngnathiformes > Syngnathidae > Corythoichthys > Corythoichthys intestinalis. Next base: position 52,295,014 of record NC_080406.1, read on the forward strand.
TTTTGAGTGGTTGACAGAAAAAAAATATTGAAAAATGACTGAGTTATCACTCTTCAAAGAAGCAATTACATATTATGTAAATTCAACACACAAGGGGTATTTTCTGTTATACAGTTATTGTAAAAAAAAAAATTCTATGCATAGATGTTTTTGTTGTTGTGACTTTTTGCCATATTCAAAGCTCTAATTATGTCATATGACATATTTGAAAATACTTTATTTTTTACATATATATACAGCACAGTTACTTGTCTTCATAGCCCATTCTTTGGGTTTGTGTGGTCCTAAGTGGGGAGAGTAAAATAAAAAAAATAAAATTACATATGTATGGATAGGTCTGATTCCAATAAACATTTTGAGTGGTTGACAGAAAAAAAATATTGAAAAATGACTGAGTTATCACTCTTCAAAGAAGCAATTACATATTATGTAAATTCAACACACAAAGGGTATTTTCTGTTATACAGTTATTGTAAAATAAAATTCTATGCATAGATGTTTTTGTTGTTGTGACTTTTTGCCATATTCAAAGCTCTAATTATGTCATATGACATATTTGAAATTACTTAATTTTTTACATATATATACAGCACAGTTAGTTGTCTTCATAGGACCACACAAACCCAAAGAATGGGCTAAGTGGAGGGGTTAAAATAAAAAAATTAAAAATTACATATGTATGAATAGGTCTGATTCCAATGAACAGTTTGAGTCATTGACGGGAAAAAAATATTGAAAAATGACTGAGTTATCACTCTTCAAAGTAGATGTTACATATTTTGTAATTTGAACTTTCGCGCATTCAAAAAAATTTCATGGCACAAGGGTTAATCAAGCATTAACTGTTAATATAATTAATCAAAGTTAATTGGCTCTAAGTAAAGCTTGTCATAAATTTATCGCATCAGGTGGGTCGGCTCTCAAGCTCAATGAGGACCAAGTCACATCTCCAGGTCCTCCTCTGAGAACCTGGGCAAAAAAATTATGTGCACCCCTGATTATATTATATTATATTATATTATATTATATTATATTATATTATATTATATTATATTATATTATATTATATTATATTATATTATATTATATTATATTATATTATATTAAGGGCTGTCAAAGTTATCGCGTTAACGGGCGGTAATTAATTTTTTTCATTAATCACGTTAAAATATTTGACGCAATTAACGCATATGCCCCGCTCAAACAGATTAAAATGACAGCAGTGTCATGTCCACTTGTTACTTGTGTTTTTTGTCTCCCTCTGCTGGCGCTTGGGTGCGACTGATTTTATGCACCATGAGCATTGTGTAATTCTTGACATCAACAATGGTGAGCTACTAGTTAATTTTTTTGATTGAAAATTTTACCAATTTTATTAAAACGAAAACATTAAGAGGGGTTTTAACATAAAATTTCTATAATTTGTACTAAAATCTATCTTTTAAGAACTACAAGTCTTTCTATCCAGGGATTGCTTTGACAGAATATTAATGTTAATGCCATCTTGTTGATTTATTGTTATAATAAACAAATACAGTACTTATGTACAATATGTTGAATGTATATATCCGTCCTGTGTCTTATCTTTCCATTCCAACAATAATTTACAGAAAAATAAGGCATATTTTAGAGATGTTTGAGATTAATTACGATTAATTTTTAAGCTGTGATTAACTCGCTTAAAAATTTTAATCGTTTGACAGCCCTAATTATATTATATTATATTATACTATATTATATTATATCATTTTTATTTTATTTACTTTGGTTCCGTGAAGAATCCAGAAAGGGTTATTTGATTGTGGCTTTCTGAAAAACAATACATTTTTACATTTAGGCACTCCTGCAATCGTCACACTTTTTCTGTTACAAACTGACCCCGGCCCCTCATCAGAGAAGAGAAGGGTTATGTGGCCCTCACAGGAAAAAGTTTGGGAACCCCTGATTTAGAGTGTTCAATCAGCCTACAGCACAAATATTTTTGGGATGTGGGAGGAAAACGGAGTCCTCGGAGAAAACCCACGCAGGCATGGGGAGAACATACTCCACACAGGAAGGTCGGAGCTCGGGATTGATCATATATATATACAGTATATATATACATATATATACCTGATCTAAGTACATGTAAGGCCGAGACTTGAATGGAACAACACTTCTTTATTCAGTGTGCTTCTCAGACATAACAGAGATTCCTTTTTATACTGTAATACCACACCCACAGGAAGTGCACACAATGGCAACAGCAGTGTGACATAAATATGTCACATATATATATATATATATATATATATATATATATATATATATATATATATATATATATATATATACACACACATATATATGTATATGTATATATGTATGTATGTACTGTATATATATATATATATATATATATATATATTAAGCTTGAGAACGATAAACCGGTACGACCGGATATCCGGTTTTACAAGTGAGAGATACGACTGTATCGACAGTAATTAGCCATTAAATATTCAAAGAACCAATAGCAGAGATAAGATTCGGCTATTGCGAGCACAAGAATCGGCTACTAGTGCCTAGCACAACTCATTGCTCAATGTGATAATAATTTAGCTTTACCTTCACGCTTGTGTCATACACCACACAGCGCACTTAGAGTGTGACTGCACGCATGATATAATATGGTAGGGTGACCAAACGTTCTCTTTTGCCTGGACAAGTCCTACTTTCACGTAGTAACCTCGTTGACCGGGCGGGTTTTATAAATTGATAAAAAATTTTATGATTATTCACGGGACCAATTTGAAGAGAATCCCTCCGGCCGCTGGGTGGCAGCGCCTGCCTGCGATGACATGGCTCCTAGTAGTAGGGAGGGAAGAAGTAGTTCTTGTTTTTGTTGGCAGTTTACCCCTATCATGAGGCATTACCGCCATCTACTGGGTTGACGATTTGGCCACAACGCCTGCCCAGTTGTTAAGTTTTTTACGATAAATACGTATATAATGGCAACTGTTGACTTCTGTCGGAGCTTTGACTGTAAAATCCCGTTTGGTGTCGCATCGTTGCGCTGCCGATGATTGTAAACTTTTATCGCAAAGTTTGATTTTTGCCTGAGCTAGCTATCAGTAAGCGAAACCACGCTAGGCATTATGGGAAACGTAGTTTTGAACTGCTACGTTTGGAAACATGCTGGTTGAATAGTTTGTCAGTTAATTTCGGTTATTGTTTGTGTGCAATTTAGAACATTGGATGAGAATATCAATTGAATGGGAGTAACAATTCGTCAAGGACAATTGTTGTGATAGTAATTCATAAAAATGTTTAGTAACTTGGCACATAGCCTACTGTGTGTATGTGTATTGACTGGACGACATTTCCATGGGTCTGCATTCTATATATATCTTTTTTTTTTTTTATTTATTTCAAACTGCATTTTTCCATCCAGAGTGAGGGGGCACACTTTAAATATATTAAAGTGATATAGGCATCTTTGAGTGAACTTCGAGTAAAATTCAAGTATCTTGAGGCCGGGCTGAGTGTCCTCTTTTTTGGAAATCAAAATATGGTCACCCTATAATATGGACAAGCACCACTCACAGTCGTGATTGCCTCAACTTCCCATCATGCATTTCGGCAGAACCGCTAGTAGTCGCCGTCATTACCCGATCGTCACGGCGTGTCATAACAACGTGAGAGCTAACAAAACCACTGTAACGCACGCTCCGTAGCGTTTTCTTCACAGCCCAAAACAAAACTAGTAGTGGCAACGAAGAAACATGCTAAAACAATGGACAGGTTGAGCACCGATGCCAGGTAAGGGCGGCATATTGTTTCCACGAAACGCAGTTTACTTAAACATACATGAACATGTGGATAAGTTGATCTTCCTCAAGAAAAATCTGCCCTTCAAAAAAGGTATGGACTGTGATGAGGAATAAAAAATGTGGAAGCACAGGCATAAGTGAATGACTTTGCTGTGTATAAGGTTAAAGTAATGATTCTTGACCTGTCTGTCTAAGATGCCATGTTTTTATTCCCCCAATTATACCAGTGGTATAGCATAATTTATTATTTATTTATGATGATAATACTAGCAGGTTTAATTATTTTTTTCTAGAGCTGCTGCATATAATTAATATTTTTTGTTTGTAAGATGTTTACATTGAAAGTTAGCACTTAAATTACTTATACCTCGTGTTCAAAACACCAGGAAATACAGTAATTGAATTACTGCACTTTATTGTTGTCTGTCACTGGAGTTTTATTTTATTATCAATCCCATCCAACAAAATGATGGTCATTTAGTAAACCTTTTTTTTTTTTTCATGAAAAAATAAAACATATTTTGGTTTGAAATTTTGTTGTTTAATTTTGCTACTAGAAATGTGGTCTTTTTTATGTTTAAAATACTGTACGAACACACACAACAAATGCTTACTATCGTATCGTTTTCACTCTGTATCGAACTGTATCGTTCTTAAACTGTATCGAATCGCTCGCCCTTAAAATTGCATCGATTTTTTTAATCGACTCGTAACCTGCGTATCTAGATACATATCGAATCGGCTTCATGCCAGAGATTCCCGACCCTAATATATACAGTGCCTTGCAAAAGTATTCGGCCCCCTTGAATCTTGCAACCTTTCGCCACATTTCAGGCTTCAAACATAAAGATATGAAATTTAATTTTTTTGTCAAGAATCAACAACAAGTGGGACACAATCGTGAAGTGGAACAACATTTATTGGATAATTTAAACTTTTTTAACAAATAAAAAACTGAAAAGTGGGGCGTGCAATATTATTCGGCCCCTTTACTTTCAGTGCAGCAAACTCACTCCAGAAGTTCAGTGAGGGTCTCTGAATGATCCAATGTCCTAAATGACCGATGATGATAAATAGAATCCACCTGTTTGTAATCAAGTCTCCGTATAAATGCACCTGCTCTGTGATAGTCTCAGGGTTCTGTTTAAAGTGCAGAGAGCATTATGAAAACCAAGGAACACACCAGGCAGGTCCGAGATACTGTTGTGGAGAAGTTTAAAGCCGGATTTGGATACAAAAAGATTTCCCAAGCTTTAAACATCTCAAGGAGCACTGTGCAAGCCATCATATTGAAATGGAAGGAGCATCAGACCACTGCAAATCTACCAAGACCCGGCCGTCCTTCCAAACTTTCTTCTCAAACAAGGAGAAAACTGATCAGAGATGCAGCCAAGAGGCTCATGATCACTCTGGATGACCTGCAGAGATCTACAGCTGAGGTGGGAGAGTCTGTCCATACGACAACAATCAGTCGTACACTGCACAAATCTGGCCTTTATGGAAGAGTGGCAAGAAGAAAGCCATTTCTCATAGATATCCATAAAAAGTCTCGTTTAAAGTTTGCCACAAGCCACCTGGGAGACACACCAAACATGTGGAAGAAGGTGCTCTGGTCAGATGAAACCAAAATTGAACTTTTTGGCCACAATGCAAAACGATATGTTTGGCGTAAAAGCAACACAGCTCATCACCCTGAACACACCATCCCCACTGTCAAACATGGTGGTGGCAGCATCATGGTGTGGGCCTGCTTTTCTTCAGCAGGGACAGGGAAGATGGTTAAAATTGACGGGAAGATGGATGCAGCCAAATACAGGAACATTCTGGAAGAAAACCTGTTGGTATCTGCACAAGACCTGAGACTGGGACAGAGATTTATCTTCCAACAGGACAATGATCCAAAACATAAAGCCAAATCTACAATGGAATGGTTAAAAAATAAACGTATCCAGGTGTTAGAATGGCCAAGTCAAAGTCCAGACCTGAATCAAATCGAGAATCGGTGGAAAGAGCTGAAGACTGCTGTTCACAAACACTCTCCATCCAACCTCACTGAGCTCGAGCTGTTTTGCAAGAAAGAATGGGCAAGAATGTCAGTCTCTCGATGTGCAAAACTGATAGAAACATACCCCAAGCGACTTGCAGCTGTAATTGGAGCAAAAGGTGGCGCCACAAAGTATTAACGCAATGGGGCCAAATAATATTGCACGCCCCACTTTTCAGTTTTTTATTTGTTAAAAAAGTTTAAATTATCCAATAAATTTTGTTCCACTTCACGATTGTGTCCCACTTGTTGTTGATTCTTGACAAAAAATTAAAATTTAATATCTTTATGTTTGAAGCCTGAAATGTGGCAAAAGGTTGCAAGGTTCAAGGGGGCCGAATACTTTTGCAAGGCACTGTATATATAAATTAAATTAAAACACTTAGTTCTTAAATACACCTCTAGGTGCTATTTGGACACGTAATGAACTGGAGGTTCGGGTCTCTGTTTCGGATCTTTAATCATCAGACACCCTCGGCCTGCTACTCCAAGGCGGCCTGCTACTCCAAGGATCCTCCATCCAGATCCATAGCCATCTTGAGGCAAGCATGTTCATGGCCAAAGAGAAGAGTGGCACTGAAGTTGTGCAAGTTGTTCTCCAGGCGTTGCCAGGCAGATTTTGATGCTTCCAATGTTACCCTCGGCTGGTAGTTGTTCTAATAGTCCAGAATGAGGTTGGTGATGGGCACTGGCACATGGTGTCTTGTCAAAGCTGTTTCCACGAGCTTGTGGGGGATGGATCCATAAGCGTTCGTAAGGTCCAGCCAGAGTATTGCCAAATCTCCTCTGCTTTCCTTGGGCTCCCGGATTATCTTTGATACCACTCCAGTGTGCTGTAGGCATCCTGGAACACCTGGGACTCCCCCCTTCTGTACTGAACTACCTATGTAGCCATTCTTCAAGAGGAAGTCTGTGAGTCGTTGGGAAACAATCTGAATGAAAAAGCAATGCTGAATATATATGTCATGTGATTAAATAAAACGAAATAAAATTTTAGCTCCTTCAGACCCGCATTTTTTCTTTTACTCTACCCAAACACCAGAACAAAGTGCAATTTTTTGGTTGGGGATATTTCATGCTTCTAACGGTTGTTTTTGACGTTGATGTTATTGTGTTTTTAATAAAAAATGATCACTTAACGTTATCCTTTTTGAAGTTGCGTTTGGTCAGCCATTTTCAAAGGGACCAAAAATAGCAAAGACGCCATGCCAAACCTCATGATTTGATGTTGATGGGTAAAGTTTCATCAATCAGCTCCCAGAAGTGGCAATAGAAACTAAATTCAGTGTATTTCAGCGTCATGTCCTTCGGCAGCATTCTTAGGTCTGAAGGGGTTAAATAGGTGTTTTTCAATGTACATACATATTTTGTTGATTTTTGGGTGTAAATTGGTCAATGTTGATTTGGGTGTTGTTTTAACACGAGCAATGTTACGATCGCTTTTGACGAGTTGTCAATTCAGTCAGTTGAACACAGACACCCCTGGTTGCCTGGTATACCAGACTCACAGCTGTTCCAGCGATTGAGTCTGGCGACCGTCCGGCAGAACAAATTCTGAGGGCGGAGCAAGCCACAGCAAACAGACAGCGGAGTGGACCAATCAGCGACGGGCAGACGTGACGTTGTTAAAGCGACAAATAGTTAGGGTGAGCGGAGAATGGAGAAGTTTATTCAACATGGCTAGCGCGAGCCATGTTGACTGTTGTCAATGACTTGTTTCGATGTGTTTTTGGTAATTTAAAACTGGTTTTACCGCGGATTGGAACATATTCTCGGCTGTCCCATTCCCCATCTGTGTTGTTGTAGAGACGACTTTCGGCGCGCAAGAGTGACGTTACTCGTTATGAACACGTCACGCAAATAAACGAATCTGATTGGACGGTTGATTTTGTATCTTGTTCGAGAGGCCGTTAATGGGCTGGGTCCCAGACTATTTCTCACAGTGTTTGAAAAATACAGGGAGAATAGTCTAGCTGTGCCAGGCAACACCCCTGGCAGAGTTGAATGTACTAGCAGAGTTAATCAGCCACACCCATTTTAAGTGTTCGTATCAGAAAACAAAGCAGACGCAAAGACTTGTGGGTGAAGTGACACCACGACTGTAAGTAGTGTTGTGTGTATATAGCTGGAGTGTGTTCGGTTGAAATAAACACATAACAGTGAGCCTCACTAATGTACTTACTTAAGGAATGCAAAGTCCTTCCGTCACCTCTCTCGAACGCAACAGTAGGGTACAATTGCCAGTTAGGCCCATGTTCTGCATATGGTTCCCCCACTCATCCAGAATATTAACTACATTAAAATGAATATTTAAAATGAACACTCCTATTGTAATAAAACAAAAGGTGGTTACCCATTTTGCATGTAAAAGGTTTGAATAGAAATTGCTTAACTTGTTCAAGTACTTTATTAAGTTTTAAATCATTTAGGCATTTTTCATTCAACGACATAACTTATACGCTGTTTAATTTTTTTGAGTGTATGTGTATTTAATTATTTTCATTGTAGTTTTAAGACTAAAAACTGAAAGATACTCTGGTTACGGCCCCAAGTAAAATTCTTGCATACTGTAGATACTGTAGTAACTAATTGCATGCAATTGATGGCAACAGACGCCCAATTAATTTAAATTTTAGATTTAAATGTGTAAGTGTAATACTTATTATTTGAAATAAATATTTAAGTTGCAAAATATTGTTGTAAATGTGCAAAAAAGAGTGACTCAAAAATGTTCACACCATTTTCAACACTGATTAGTGCAACATGTGACAAAATTTTGCCATAATCTTCAGCATGTGCCGCTTTACAAATGGCGCCCCTTACGTGAATGCTCATCTTTGTGTTCATCATGAACATTTGTTCATTTGCCCCTCCCAGTCAAAATGGATTAGATGTCTAGCACTGTCCATGGCTGCCAATGAATTACATGATGATGATGAAGATTGAGTTCCTGCATGACCATGAGATGTTCATTGCTGAAGCCAATTTACCTACATAGTTGTATCTCCACCAGTATTTGCAGTTTAGTTGAAACCTTAGTGGTCGACATTCATTCCACAGATTAAAAAAACCAAAAAGGAAAAAAAATAAATCAATTCAAAGTTTGTGGTGCAAGCCCACTTACACCTGACAGGCTACCAGCACTTAACCTATTTGTGGCCAAATTTATTTCAGCGTTTTATGGCACATCATTTCATTAGTTATGTCCCCCTGAATCCATCATGATATGTTTTGAGTTTTTCCAATTTGTACTGTTTTTAAGAAGATAGCATTTTTATGACTGGTAACAATTGTTATCTCGTTACCAGTGGGCTCACAACTTGTCACTAGGATGTCACCTAATAACCAGGTAATAAAGTTGTAGAATAACATAACCTTGTTCTTTCCTTTGGAAAGACCAAGGTAATAATAGCGAAATAATGCCACTATCATAAAAAAGAACATGAACCAAAAACTCTTTGTGAAAAAGAAAATAACTTTTTCATGAAATATTTTTCCACAGTGGCATTTATGCTGAGTGACAATGGAATAAAAGGGTTATTGCAGAAAACGGCATTATGACCAAAAAAAAAAAGGGAAAAACGCTTTTTGTCTTGTAATATCTTTTTCATAATAATATTACAATTTAAAGGGGAAATGTGAACTAAGGTTGGCCAACCATGTTTTTGAATAATATCAATGGCTAAATAATTATAAGCATATTTTCATTATTTTTTTTAACGCAACCCTTCCAGATTCTTTGTTTAACCCATAGCAACACCCTTGACAACGAAAATGCTTTTCTTCGGCAATCTTCGGAAATCTTCGGAAATTACGTCACACCAGGAAGTGCGAGGGAAGTCCGCCATAGAACAGTATTGTTTGTTGCATTGGTTCTCAATAAGATGCCACAGCGGTGTGTGGTGATGTTTTGTTCTCACTCAAACGAAAAGTTGTATGAGTGGCCAAAGGATAGCAGGGCACATAAATGGACATCTTTCGTTCACACGAAGCGAATGAATTTCATGCCATCATCGAGCAGTGTTCTCTGATGCAAACACTTCGAAGATGCCTGCTTCCTTAACCGGTCTGCTTATGATCAAGGATTAGCCAAAAAGTAAGTGTGATTTTTGGATAGATGACTGATGACTTTGTCAAAGCAGAGCTGCCAACTGTTGTGGAATGAACAGTATAAGCTAGCGACGTTAGCCGAGGCTATCCCCGATCATAGTTGTTGTTGCGTTCGCTAGGTTAAGCGTGTTTAAATTGTGCGTCATCTACGATCTTGTTCGAAAGGGTTAATCCACTGTCAATCGGGAAATAGGTGTGGATGTGCACATAAGCGGGTCGGCGTCGCGGTAATTCACGGTCACGTTGCAGTAAGAGACACACACCGCCGGTGAGTTTGTGCACATTTATTTGTATTTGTATTATGTATTTCCACCTTCATGCTTCAAGCATTGTATTGCATTTGTACGGTTCGCCGTTTCTTTCACCATGATCGCTTGATAGCCTTCTAGTTTGTGTTTCGCCACTTTGCGAGAGCCGCTGACAGGTGACAAGTGTTGCTTTTAATGTCTGGCAGCGAATCAGCGAGCGCGCAGGCCACGCAGTGAATCATGGGAAATGTAGTCTCGGGACAACACTGAAGTGGTGCTTTCTAATCTTTTCGCTTGTGTGAAAAAACTACATTTCCTCATGCTATTAGATGCCACTTTGTTTTCTTATTGTTGCCACAATAAAGTGGAGAAAGCCATTGGCGACTGTGATATAGTGGATATTATTTAGTTGTAATACGGGGTTTCACCAGTAGAGGGTACACATGTCATTTAGATGTGTTATTGTTTGTGCCTTACTCCTTCACTAAAAGAGAGAAAAGTTGTTGTTCAGAGTCACTTGGCAAGACGTTGAGTAAAGTTGTAAAAGCCAATAAAGGTGTCGTGTGGGTCACTCAGTCAAGATATAACAACGACTCATCTCCTTCTTTCCCCCCAACGTTTTTATATTATTACAGTGCCTTGCAAAAGTATTCGGCCCCCTTGAATCTTGCAACCTTTCGCCACATTTCAGGCTTCAAACATAAAGATATGAAATAAAAAATTTTTGTCAAGAATCAACAACAAGTGGGACACAATCGGGAAGTGGAACAACATTTATTGGATAATTTAAACTTTTTTAACAAATAAAAAACTGAAAAGTGGGGCGTGCAATATTATTCGGCCCCTTTATTTTCAGTGCAGCAAACTCACTCCAGAAGTTCAGTGAGGATCTCTGAATGATCCAATGTTGTCCGAAATGACCGATGATGATAAATAGAATCTAACTGTGTGTAATCAAGTCTCCGTATAAATGCACCTGCTCTGTGATAGTCTCAGGGTTCTGTTTAAAGTGCAGAGAGCATTATGAAAACCAAGGAACACACCAGGCAGGTCCGAGATACTGTTGTGGAGAAGTTTAAAGCCAGATTTGGATACAAAAAGATTTCCCAAGCTTTAAACATCTCAAGGAGCACTGTGCAAGCCATCATATTGAAATGGAAGGAGCATCAGACCACTGCAGATCTACCAAGACCCGGCCGTCCTTCCAAACTTTCTTCTCAAACAAGGAGAAAACTGATCAGAGATGCAGCCAAGAGGCCCTTGATCACTCTGGATGAACTGCAGAGATCTAGAGCTGAGGTGGGAGAGTCTGTCCATAGGACAACAATCAGTCGTACACTGCACAAATCTGGCCTTTAAAGTTTGCCACAAGCCACCTGGGAGACACACCAAACATGTGGAAGAAGGTGCTCTGGTCAGATGAAACCAAATTTGAACTTTTTGGCCACAATGCAAAACGATATGTTTGGCATAAAAGCAACACAGCTCATCACCCTGAACACACCATCCCCACTGTCAAACATGGTGGTGGCAGCATCATGGTTTGGGCCTGCTTTTCTTCAGCAGGGACAGGGAAGATGGTTAAAATTGACGGGAAGATGGATGCAGCCATATACAGGAACATTCTGGAAGAAAACCTGTTGGTATCTGCACAAGACCTGAGACTGGGACGGAGATTTATCTTCCAACAGGACAATGATCCAAAAGATAAAGCCAAATCTACAGTGGAATGGTTCAAAAATAAACGTATCCAGGTGTTAGAATGGCCAAGTCAAAGTCCAGACCTGAATCCAATCGAGAATCTGTGGAAAGAGCTGAAGACTGCTGTTCACAAACACTCTCCATCCAACCTCCCTGAGCTCGAGCTGTTTTGCAAGGAAGAATGGGCAAGAATGTCAGTCTCTTGATGTGCAAAACTGATAGAAACATACCCCAAGCGACTTGCAGCTGTAATTGGAGCAAAAGGTGGCGCTACAAAGCATTAACGCAAGGGGGCCGAATAATATTGCACGCCCCACTTTTCAGTTTTTTATTTGTTAAAAAAGTTTAAATTATCCAATAAATTTTGTTCCACTTCACGATTGTGTCCCACTTGTTGTTGATTCTTGACAAAAAATTAAAATTTTATATCTTTATTTTTTAAGCCTGAAATGTGGCAAAAGGTTGCAAGGTTCAAGGGGGCCGAATACTTTTGCAAGGCACTGTATATTATATATGCACGAGAGCTGCCGGATCTGCCAAAATGAACATGAAGTCTGATTATTATATATTATATTATATATATATATATATATATATATATATATATATATATGTTTTAACAATGTCATCAGATAGACAAAAACATCAAATTATGTGCAAATGCCTGCATCTAAAAATCATGAAAATAATAACAGCCTATATCTTACCAATGTTGTTATCTCAATGGGTCTTGTATCCATTCCATATCAGGTAGTCTAGGCACATTGTTTGAATCCTGATTAGCGTCTGGCTAATACATAACATTCCAATCTCCTCTTCTTCCTCCAACTCTTCAAAAACTTGGATCTCCTCCCTTGCACTTGATCTATCGCTTATATCGCTGTTTGAATTATTGTTTGAAGGGCTTTGTATGGCGGCCGTATGTATGGAGGTGCCATCGCGTTCCTGGTGTGACGTATCACTTCCGGGTTCGTCCCCTTTCAGGCTCGAACTTCGGAAACGCGATTATTTTGTCAAATATACAACATATGTTATTTTTTCATGCTTTATTTGTTGGACAATGTTTAATTACTTTACTTGTGACCCTATTTGGCATGTGAAGAAATTACTTCACATTACTGTTTTAATAAGGACCATATTACACAATTTGTTATTTTTCATAATCATGTTTATTTCAAAATGTCGTTTTCATTTATTTTATTTGAACCCTTTTTGGGTTCCATACAAAATGGGTTAATGTTACTGTAAAATGTTTGAAAACTCGTTAATAATGACAAGTAAAATAAATTTGGGAGATGGAGAAAACTGTCCAATCACATAGCAGAGGTCCGAAGGAGGCGGGGTCAAGGTCAAAATCAAGATCAAAGAGCATGACAAACTCAGAGCCTCATTGGTCAGCTCTTTGATGTCACGTGCAGCATCACCTACAGTCCTACAGCATCCAGCAGATGTCATCCAGTCAGATGCTGCAGTTGAACGCACGCGACTCATCTGGAGACACACGACTCACTTGAACAAACCTTTCTACTACGGAACACCTCGCATATCAACTTTTAGTACATACTGAAAGCCTGAGAGGTAAGTTTGATGAACTTATAGTTGTATAGTTTAGTCACCGAGTGATAGAGGCATGCTCACTTGAGTGCGGGTGATGGAAAAAAAAAATAACTAAACTGATAAGTATCAAATAACGGTGTGAAAAAAATGCTAGGATGCTAGCTTCTACTAACGTTTAATTTGTCGCTATTTGTGAGCTTGGTTCACGTTTGGTTCGTTATGCGTCGTGCCAAGTTGTTGTGATGTATTAAAAATTAAAAGTTTTATTTGAGACCTTGTTTGACGGAAAATATTGGTAGTCGCAGCCCGTTTTCAACATCTTTTTTCTCGTTTTACCTAATTGTGCTTACCATATAACTGACTGGTATCCGTAATTCACTTATGTTGGGTCGAAAACAACATTTGGGATATACTGTAGCGTTGTGCTGAAGTTCAGCTGCTAACTGCTAAAATGTATATTTTACATGCAGGTTTTTATTAAATTAATTATTATCATTAAACTGCTCGTGCTCGACGCCAAATGCAAAGGAAGCTATTTATCGTGTTATATGCTCAATAATTTGCACTGTACTTAACATCTGCAATTATTTTTTTTTAACGTTGAAGATGAATTGAGTAGTTTAATGAACGATGCGTGGTATGGGATACCCCTCTGTTATGCTATGCCAGTGGTACGTTCCAAGAACGTGTATGAAAACTGGCATTCACATGCGTGGACATCACATTTTGTGTCATTCGGGCTACAACATTTGTTATAAATCATTAATAACTATCATTTAATTTTTTTTTGCAGAAAAAAAAATTGAAATTAAAATGAATAACATGTTAGTAGAAATAAAATTGATAAAATTCAAATTATTAAAAACAGAAATGCACTCTGGTTATCGCTACAACCTGTGAATACATCGATCACACACTGCCATAGCCTCTGCCAGTCAAAGTGGATTGGACATCTACTGTCGTCAATGCATGGCAGCCAATGCGTGAAATGAGTTCCCCGTACAGTTATCGAGTTCTGACCTCTCAGGTGGATCTGGAACATTTTCACAGCACACTCGATGATCTCTCGTGGCCCACCATCACTGGTTCATCAAACCACTTTATGTGCCCATCAGGGGTTGCTTATTCATTTTTTTCATCTATTTATCGTCTGCAGAATACATAACAGTGCTCTGTGGGTTCAGTAGGCTCTGATATAGACACAGAGCTGTTGACCAACAGCGCCGAGAATATGGTGACCAGCACATTGGAGCTCCAAATGGACATCAACCCTGCCACTGTGGATGCCCTCGACAGCAAGAAAAAAAAATCTGCGCGCAGAAAAATGTATGTGATTAATTATGCCACTAATTATTTTAGTAATGCAGTTTGACAGACAATAAAAACGTACACACTCACGCCTTGTTTATGTTTCCGTTTAGGTTTATTTTGAATGAACTCATTCAAACGGAAAAGGCCTACATTCGACACCTACGGGAATGCATTGACGTGAGTTTCTTTTCTCTTAATTTTTTTTTTTTTTTTTAAAAGACAATTTCTATAAACAAATTCATCGTTGTTTGGTATCATGCAGATTTACATGGGGGAGATGTTGACAAAGGAGGAAGAGATCCCTCCAGGAATTGCCAATGTGGAGCATGTCATCTTTGGGAACATTATGTACCTGTATGAATTCCATCACAGGTAAGCATTAGCAGTGACTTTTCTCAAAAATTATTTACATCTTTACGCAGATTGGACGAAGTTTAACAAATAGGCTTTTCCTGGTCAAATATCACATGTAAAACATTGCCTTAAATTACCACAGAGTTGTTTGTATGCACTTCTCCATGTCATTGAGTGACATGTATGCCATCCTTTAACAGCAATGGCCACCGCTCTTATTTTGAAATGTATTAACTGGGTTACTTGTCCTTTCTTTCTTCAGCATCTTTCTCAAAGAGCTGGAAAAATACGAAGACGTCCCCGAAGATATCGGAAAGTGCTTTGTCACATGGGTATATATACCGCTTCCTCAGCAACCATAATCATACTGAAAAATTATCGTAAATAATTCTAATCATTTTTTTAATAGGCTGATAAATTCCAGGCGGCACGGTGGCTGAGTGGTTAGCACATCCGCCTCACAGTTCTGAGATCAAGGGTTCAATCCCGGGCTTCGGCCTTCCTGCGTGGAGTTTGCATATTCTGCCCGTGCCTGCGTGGGTTTCCTCCCACATCCCAAAAAACATGCATGGTAGGCTGATTGAACACTCTAAATTGTCTGTAGGTATGAGTGTGTGCGTGAAGTGTTGTATGTCTCCTTGTGCCCTGCGATTGGCTGGCAACCAGTTCAGGGTGTCCCCTGCTTACTGCCCGTAGTCAGCTGGGATAGGCTCTAGCACCTCCGCGACCCTCGTTAGGAAAAAGCGGCATGGAAAATGAATGAATGAATGATAAATTCCAGCTATACATGCATATACTGCATGAACAACGAAGAATCCACTCGGCTCATCATGGAGCATGCTGTGAACTATTTTCGTGTGAGTTAAACGGCATGGTGATCCAAACTGAAAGTACAAGACGTGGAACGTCATTGTCTTACATTCATTTCTGTGTTTCTCAACAGAAAATTCAGCAGAAGCATGGACTCAGTGAACTCTTACTTGCTGAAGCCCGTGCAGAGAATGACAAAATATCCACTCCTGCTAAAGGTATGGGAAAACAATCAAGTTTATTATTCACGACACACTAGATGTAAACACTTTAGACCACTGTTTAACTTCCCAATTTGAGCTGTGGGAATAATCCCGTTTTAAGTGTATTTTTCCTTATTTTAGGATCTGATGGATTGCTGTGAAGAAGGGAAAGCTGAGCTCAAGATGGCCCTGGATGTGACTCTCAGCATTCCCAAGAGAGCCAACGATGCCATGCATCTCTCCGAGCTGGAAGGTGACTGAACATGGGAAAGATAAATTCGCTCATTGTTGAAGTTAAGTGTACTTACATTGCTTAATCTTTCTTCTTTCAGGATTTGGCGACAGCATTGAGTCCCAAGGCGAGCTGCTCCTACAGGACTACTTCAAGGTGTGGGATTCAAAGATCCCATTCAGGCTGGGCAAAAATAGACAACTCTTCCTCTTGAAGAAGTCCTTGGTGGTCTGCAAGGTAGTCAAGGACGACAAGGGGAAGAGCAGGTACATATATCAGAGAAAACTCAATGTAAGTCATCTTTAACACACTTTCCATCGATTCAATCTTCTTCCTTTTCCTTTTTCTAACCCTGTCCTCTGCATCTTCTGCTCTCACACCAACTACCTTCACGTCCTCTTTAACTACATCCATAAACCTCCTCTTTGGTCGTCCTCTCGACCTCCTGCCTGGCATATGGGAATCCAGCATCCTTTTGCTGATATACTTACAATCACATGCCCAAGCCAAATCAGTCTGGCCTCTCTGACTTTCTCTCCAAATCCTCTAACATGTGCTGTCCCTCTGATATGCTCATTCTCATTAAAGAGGATCATTCCATTTCTTCCTTAGATTGCCGAGATAAAGCTGACAGAACACCTGAAGGGAGGCCCCCGCAAGTTTGCGTTTTCGTTTGGCCGATCCTGGACACCGAGCAACATTGTTCTGAAGGTTAGACGTACTTCCTCTCCTCTTTTCCTCCTTCAGTTTGACCAGTGTTAGATTTCCGCACACTGCTTTAACAGATTATAAGCCACGATGCTGAGCATTTGTGTCCACCTCGACTTCTTTTTTTCTCCCTTTAATTAACCTTCTTCTCTGAATGTTAGTTTTAGCCTCGACTGTATTTTTTTTCTTCAACATGAATAAAAGTTAAACATCAAGTTTTGTAACTGTAGAAGAACATCACATATTAGTTAAAACTCCACCGAATACGAGGTGTTTATGTGTTGTGTTCAGACTTTTGTGATAAGACAGAGTGAAAATTTTCAAAAGTGGTTGAATTCCAAATGGCCTTAACCTTCAACTGTCTTTGTTTTCAATAGGCTTCCACTGCTGAGATCAAGATGGACTGGATCCAACATATCCGGAAGCTGATCCAGGAGCACACCATCCACCTGGGGGAGGAGCTCAAGCAGTCGAGGCCCATTCCCAAAAGTAGCGCAGACAAGCGCCACAAGAGCCGAAGGTAACCAATTAAACTTCTATACTATTCGGGGGCTTATTGGTTTACAACAATCGACAAAAAGTTGTGCCTTTGTAATAAACCGCACATCTTTTTGTCGGTCTTACGTATACTGTTCTCATGTTTTCACTCCATTCGATCAACTTTAATTATTACTTTTATTTTAATTACTGGATTATTATTTTATGTTCCAAGTTGGGATATGTCACTGCTGAACTAGAGGAAATCAAGTGACTTTAACATAGCCTTTTTGCTTAAATTAGACTGATGTTTACAATTTGAGGATTTGTAAAAAAATTTTTACTGAAATTTATGAAAGACTTGATACAGAAACGGTTCCGGGCTATTACAAAATACATGTTTGTTAATGTGCTAGTACAGCTAACTAATACAAGTATACAATAAATACCGAGTGTGAAATGGAGACTGTCTTGCTTCACCCAAGTAATAATTTGATTTATGGCTATTGCTACCTCGGAAATGGCTTTAAACTAGGGCTGTCAAACGATTACAAATTTTTATCAAGTTAATTATAGCTTAAAAATTAATTAATCGTAATTAATCGCAATTCAAACCATCTATAAAATATGCCATATTTTTCTGTAAATTATTGTTGGAATGGAAAGATAAGACACAAGATTGATATATACATTCAAAATACAGTACATAAGGACTATTTGTTTATTATAACAATAAATCAACAAGATGGCATTAACATTATTAACATTCTGTTAAAGCGATCCATGGATAGAAAGACTTGTAGTTCTTAAAAGAAAAATGTTAGTACAAGTTATAGAAATTTTATATTAAAACCCCTCTTAATGTTTTCGTTTCAATAAAAAAAAAAATTTTTTAATTAAAATTTAAAAAATTTTCAATCAAAAAATAAACTAGTAGCCCGCCATTGTTGATGTCAATAATTACTTACACAATGCTCATGGGTGCTGAAGCCTATAAAATCAGTCGCACCCAAGCGCCACCAGAGGGCGGCAAAACTCCATAAAACACAATTAACAAGCAGTTCACTGTACTGTCATTTAAATCTGTCTGAGCGGGTGCAGTGCGTTATTTGCGTCAAATATTTTAATGTGATTAATTTTAAAAAATAATTAACGCCCGTTAACCAGATAATTTTGACAGCCCTACTTTAAACTTTTGAAATTCGGATTTCATCATGATTTATTACTTGCACAAACAGCATGTGACTTACTCTCCTCACTGGTATATACTCGGAATATATTAAAAACATAATTTTTGTGTGTTTTTTTTAAAGGAATGGAAAGCATCACAGAGATGAAGGTGAAAGAAAGATTGAGGCCTGCTACATTGGAGGACCCTGGCTATTACCCGGTACAAAGAAAAGTGAGGTTCTCAAAATGACATACACATAGGAACTTACATGAACTTGCAGACGTTGACAAGATCCTCGTGAAAAAAAAAAAAACTAAAAACAGCTTTGGACTATTTGAAAATGTCAATGTTTAATATATGTAAATACTGTATATAATCTGTGTTGTTTTTGTACACTTTAGAAAAAAAAATGATTTGTTGTATATCGTTGGACACAGTTATGTATTTTACAAAATAAAATGTCATTGTTCTTTGCACGGAATTACTTTGTCCTTGTTTAAAAAATAATCAAAATTCTTGTGTTTGTGGGGGCTTGAGTTGGTAGAAGAAATTAGGATTTGGTACTTCAGGTTTTGCCTCTACTGCTTTTGATGCATTTAACACCACTCCTAAAAAAAGGTAACATATCACTGACTTAACATTTAAAAATGTATAAATACAAAGATGTCTCCCTTTGAACATTTTAATGAGAAAGTTCATCAAGTTAAATGCAGTTCTTTCTTACACTTTTAAGGCCTGCGCAAGAGGTTGTGAGATGCGAATTTGGTTGTACCATATGTGTTGAGTTCTGTTCAGATAAGTGCTCTTACATTTAAGTCTGCACCAAATTCCTTTGGTGTATTATTGTTGTCCACTTGGAGTCGCTATCCTCGCAGAAACTAAGAGTTTCATCCCTCCACGCTGGCTCATGAGGTCTGCCTCAAACCATTAAAACTCGGGAAAAAATGCTCTTCTCATGCATTACATAAAATGTAAAAAATAATAAATTAATACAATTTAAATGAATGGTTATGGTCCCAAGAAAACTTGCATCCCGTTAAATAAATTACATTTATTGTATGGCACTTTTGACAGCCGATCTCTGACAGCCACATCTGTACCAATTTGAAAATGTGATGATTAAATGTACAGACTCTGGGGTCCATTTGAGACGAGATGTAGCAGGGGGGAATGAGGGAGGCTGGTTTTTCGACACCTGAGGACATCTCTATCTACGTCCCTGGACCCGCTGCAGTTTGCATACCGTCCAAATATCGGTGTGGAGGATACTTTGATTTTCCTTATCCATAGGTCGCTGTCCCATTTGGAGAGGAAGGGACGCACTGTGAGAGTGACATTTTTTGACTTCTCCAGTGCTTTCAACACAATCCAGCCCTGCCTCCTTATAGGGATAAGCTGCTGGCGATGCAGCTGCGCCCTGACATTGCAGCATGGATTTTGGACGACCTCACTGGCCGGCACCAGTATGTTAGACTGGATGGCTGTACCTCTGGTACAGTAATAAGCAGTACTGGAGTGCCTCAGGTTGGTTTTGGTGTCCTCTTCACCCTTTACACCTCTGACTTTCGGTTCAACTCTGGTTCCCCCCATGTCCAAAAGTTCTTGGATGACTCCTCTATTGTTGGATGTATAACGGATGACGATGAGGATGAGTACAGGGAACTGATTACCAACTTTATTATGTGGTGCAGCAGCAACCATTTCAGACTCAACATCAGAAAGACCAGGGAGCTGGTGGTAGGGTTGCGCATCGAGCATCGATGGGAACCGGTTCTAACACTCCGATGCTCCCGGAATCGTTCAAATTTTTAAATTTCGATTCCTTGTTTCGTTGCCCTGACCGCCGAGTGGAAAAAAAATTGTTCGAGTTTAAAGACTGATATTTATATACAAGTTATAATTAGCCCTGTGAGAAGTTCATTTAATTTGAAAAAAATAAAAATAAATAGATAAATACATAAATAAATAAAAACATTTAAAAATAATAAATAAATAATTTTTTAAAAATTAATTTTTCAAAAAATGGGAAAAAAACGTCGTTTAATATAAACTATGCCATTTTTTGGACCCTGTATTTTTTTTTTTTTTTTGACCCCGCCTCTTAACCCCTTAATGCCTAAATTTTTTTCCAATAATAAAAAAAATAATTGGGGTGTGTTTTTACTTTCAAATAGATGCTAAATTAAATTGAAAGTGTTAATTTGAATATAGCCCATAAAATAGTCATACATTTAGGTATGATGCCGATTAGCGACAACAGGCAATAAAGGAAAACAAATGGCAAAAAAGGCACATACCCATCTCAGGTCTGAACACACTTTTATCGCAACATCTTTTTTCACTGCTTGTGAAATTCTGAAAAACAATTATTGTTTTTGTTTAAACACAGATGTACATCACATTTTTAATCAGACTAGAAGACATATGATGTAAATAAATAAATAAAAGATGATTTTTATCATAACAGGCAGGGCACTGGCAAATGTGCTGGCAACAATCACCCCTCTATTGTCAAACCATTTGACTGCTCTTATGCAGACATTGTCCACAAGAGCCTCTTGCTCTTCAAATGTCCCTCTTCGCTTCTTCTTCATCTATGAGTCTGCACTGAAACAGCACCCACGCAGGCGATTGTGCTGCACGGTCCCAAGTGCAGGTATGCCCTTTTTTGCAAGAGCAACAAACAGATCTACAGATGAGAACCAGTTATCAAAGAAGAGCAGGATGAATGACTTGTGCAAGCTTGAGCACAATATTACCACTGGCTCCTATGTCTGGTTGGCCTGGTACCGGATCTATTTTCCCTGTGAATATGTCAAATGAGTGCACCAGACCTCTTGTGTCGCACAGTACAAAAATCTTGTATCCCAATTTGTATGGCTTTTTTTTGGATATATTGCTTTAGGCTCGATCTGCCCTTGATGTAGCTCTTGCAGATCTTGCAGGTGCAGCAGGTGGTTGGAGGTGGATGAGGCGGATCATCATCATCTTCCTCACTGCTGCTAATGTCCACTGTAGAGTCATTGCTGCTGCTTTCATCACCTGGTGCAGAAAATAATAAATCACTTTAGGAAACACCAAACGTTTTTATCTTTTCAGTGTGTTCACGTAGTTACATCCATAGATGTCAAACAAGCTCAAACTTGACACAAACTCACCTTCACTTGCTTTATTAGGATTGTACTCCTCATCGCTGCCCTCACTCTCACTGAGAGCACTCTCAACAGGAGGTGGTTTGGCCCGGTGTGCTAGCTTTGCGTAAAAAGCTGCTGCATTCATTTGTATTTCTGCAGAAAAATAAGGTAAAGAAATTACTGTTATAATTTCAAAACAAAATGTGTTGAAAACCATCAACATACATACATTTGCTTCTGTTTGGTAGTTATCAGCTCATGCTGTGTTCATTTTTCATTATATAGAAATAAGTAAAATAAATCAATAGCAATGACATTGTTTATGCAACACATTATGTTTATTATGTCTACAGATGACAACAAGTGTGGCAATGTCTGAATAAAACGTGTCTAAAAGTGGAACGACATGGAGGCACCCGTGTGCACCGTTGCATATAAAGGATGCGTTCATTTATTTGTTCTACAGAAAAATAGTAACCACAAATGCCCTTTTTTATGCAACACATTACTTTTGTAATGTTTACAGATGATAACGAGAGTGATAGTTTATAGATAAAACGCGTGCGAGTGTTGCAAACCTTCGACAAACAACGCATTTACGTTTGCGGGGTGGCGGGGGAGGGGGGAGGTGCTTTTCCGATGATGCCGGCTGTAGCGATAGCGCTACAAACCAAAATCGTCATAGAGCTTCAAAAATACTCATCATAGAAACTCTATCTCATCGTGTTAGCAACACAAGTACACAATAAGACGGTACATATTTTTTTATTTTAGCTGACTTACCTTGAATTGAATGAATTAGTCAAGTTGGTGCGCAGGACTTCGACGTGGCTTTCATCTTGAATATCACGGTCCGGAAAAGGAAGCGGTGTTGTCTCTGGTCGGACACGACTGAAACTAATGCTTGAAAACGGTTCCTAGGCATGTGTTTGACATTAATGTACCGGCAGTGAACAAAGGCAGACGATATTTTGGCCGCTTTCAAAGCGGGAACGGTATGATGCCGAATCGCGACATTCGGCGTTAAGGGGTTAAAAGAATCGGATTTGGGAATCGTTCAGAACCGGAATTGAAACGTGGAATCGGAATTGGAACCTGAATCGTTCAATTTCAAACGATGCCCAACCCTAGCTGGTGGTGGACTATAGGAGGAACAGCATTCCCAAGAGAGCCAACGATGCCATGCATGTCTCCGTGCTGGAAGGTGACTGAACATGGGAAAGATAAATTCGCTCCTTGTTGAAGTTATGTTTGCTTACATTGTTTAATCTCTCTTCCTTCAGGTTTTGATGAGAGCATCGAGTCCCAAGGCGAGCTGCTGCTACAGAAGTCCTTCAAGGTGTGGGATTCAACGATTCCATTCAGGATGGGCAAAAATAGACAACTCTTCCTCTTGGAGAAGTCCTTGTTGGTCTGCAAGGTAGTCAAGGATGGCAAGGGGAAGAGCAGGTACATATATAAGAGAAAATTCAATGTAAATTATCTTTAACACACTTTCTATCGATACAATCTTCTTCTTTCCTTTCAGGGGTCACCACAGTGAATCAGTTGACTCCATCTAACCCTGTCCTTTGCATCCTCTGCTCTCACACCAACAACCTTCACGTCCTCTTTAACTACATCCATAAACCTCCTCTTTGGTCGTCCTTTCGACTTCCTGCCTGGCATATGGAAATCCAGCATCCTTTTGCCAATTTACTTCCTATCACATGCCCAAACCATCTCAGTCTGGCCTCTCTTTCTCTCCAAATCCGACAAAAAGTGGTACCTTTTTTTAATAAACAGCACACAGTTTTGTCGGCCTTATATTGTTCTCACATTTTCATTTCATTCATTCAACTTTAATTATTACTTTTATTTTAATTGCTGGATTTTATTTAATGTGCAAAGTTGGGATATGTCACTGCTGAACTAAAGGAAAACAAGTGACTTTAACATAGCCTATTCGCTTAAATCAGACTGATGTTTACAATTTGATGATTTGTATTTTTTAAACTGAAATTTATGAAAGACTTGATACAGAGAAAAATTCAAAATACATCTTTGTTAATGTGCTAGTACAGCTAACTAATGCAAGTATACAGTAAATACTGAGTTTGAAATAGCGACTTTGTCTTCCGTCACCCAAGTAATAACTTGATTTATGGCTATTGTTACCTGGGAATGGCTTTAAACTTTTGAGATTTGGATTTCATAATGATTTATTACTTGCACAAACAGCATGTGACTTAATCTCCTCACTGGTATAGAGTCGGAATAGATTAAAAACAGAATTGTTGTGTGTCTGTTTTTTTAAGGAATGGAAAACATCATCAAGATGAGGGTGAAAGTGAAAGAAAGATTGAGGCCTGCTACATTGGAGGACCCTGGCTATTACCCGGTACGAAGAAAAGTGGTGTTCCCAAAGCCTGGCATAGACATAGGAACTTACATGAACTTGCACACATTGACAGGATCCTTGTTAAAAGAAACAAAAGAAAACAGCTCTGGACTATTTCAAAAAGTCAAGTTTTAATATCTTTATATACTCTATATAATTTTTGTTGTTTGTGTACTTTTTAAAATGATTTCTTGTACAGTATATAGTTGGATAATGTTATTTATTTTACAAAATAATATGTCAATGTTCTTTGCATGAAATGCGTTTGTCATTGTTTAAAAATAATTTAAATGCATGCGTTTGTGGGGGCATGAATTGGAAGAAGAAATTAAGATTTGGTACTACAGGTTTTTCTTATTTTAATGCAATTAACACCACTCCTCAAAAATAACATAGGTAACATATCACTGCCCTTATTATTTATAACGTCCAAATACAGCGATGTCTCCCTTTGAACATTTTAAGGACAGTTCATCACAGTAAAATGCCGTTTTTTCCTGCACTTTTAAGGGCTATACAAGAGGTTGTGTGATGCAAATTTGGGTGTACCATAGCTGCGCACGGGTATCCAGCTCCAGTTCTTAAGAGCCCTAATCCATCTTATTTTCTTCTTATTTCTCCCTCATTTAACACACCTGAATCAAATGATCAGCTCATCAGCAAGCTCTGCAGGAGCCTTATAATGATCCTGATTATTTGAGTCAGGTTTGTTGGAGGAGGCATACATGGAAAACTAGCTGGATAGGGGCTCTCGAGGACCGGAGTTGCTTACCTTTGCAGTAGCCTAATGCATGTGTAAAACCAGTTTTTTTTGTGTTTTTGTGTGTGTGTGTGTGTGTGTGTGTGTGTGTGTGTGCTGCAACAATTAATCGATTAGAAAAAAAAATTCAAATTAAATGTTTGCTGCTTCGAGTATTCGTTTAATTAAAGTGGTGTTGTAATGGTTTGTTATAAAGGTGTTTGCATTTAGTTTTATTGATCTGGGTGGGTACACTGCTCTCTAGTGGCTACATTGAATATGACATAACTCATTTCATATGGCTGAATCCAACTGCTCCCTGTTAAGACCAACATAAGCTAAGTTTTTGTTTTAACTAATGTTTTTTAATGCATTAATGCATCCACAATTTATTTTATCGGTATATTTATCCATTTTTTGTGGAAATATGTGTCTGAACCATTTGTTAAGAGCATTGCTAAAAAAAAACAAAAAGTTAGGCTTTTATAGCATTTAAGCTAGCGGACTTTTGCTATGTAAGTTAGCCAATTGTTCTTTTGTTGTACTTTGATCCTCATTTATTAATTTTTTAATACCGTTTGAGGCTCAGCTCACGTATTTTAATTTGTCATGTTCCTTATCCGATTACTCGATTAGTTGAACTAACTAGATCATCAATTAATCGACTACTAAAATAATAGATAGCTGCAGACCTATTTATAGGTGTAACTGCCAAAAGTCGTTTTCTTTGCATTTCTGTGCTTTTCGGGTAAGAAATTAGTCGGGAAAAATCAAATTTGCAATGAAAAGACCAACCCGAAAAAGAAAACAACAAAATTGTAATTACCAGTTTTAAAGCAGCTCAAAGAAGCTTTCTTTTTTTGTTGAGTTTGGCTGTGCTTGCGGACAAAAGCAGTACTGTTTAACCTGAAGGTAGGCTCAATTTTTAAGAGTCAAGAATCTGCATTGGACAAGGTGATGATGTAGGAACTTTGGTTTGATGCTGTTCCAGTGAGATTTACAAAGATGACTGCCTGAAGAAAACATCAAAATTCCCTTAGTCCTCGATGATATGGGGCTGCATGTCAGGCAAAGGCACTGGGGAGGTGGCTGTGGTTAAATCTTCGATAAATGCACAAGTTTACATTGAAATTTCATACAACTTTCTTATCTCTTCAATTGAAAAAATGTCATTTCGTCAAGATGACAATGCATCATTTGCCTGGTACACCAGACTCACCGCTGTTCCAGCTATTGAGTCTGGCCACCATTCAGCGGATACAATTTCCAGGGCAGAGCAAGCCACAGCAAACAGACAGCGGAGTGGACCAATCAGCGACGGGCATACGTGACGTTAGTAAAACGACGAGGGCAGGACGAGGGACTTGCGCGCGGAAGTAAACATACGAGGAGAGCGGCGTTTATTCAACATGCTAGCGCGAGTCAGACTGTTGTCAATGACTCGTGTCGATGTGTTTTTGGAAATTTAAAACTGATTTTACTGTGGATTGGAACCTATTCTCGGCTCTCCTGTTCACCATCTGTGTTTTTGTGGAGACGACTTTCGACGCGCAAGAGTGACGTTGCTCGTTAAGAACACGTCACGCAAATAAACGAATCTGATTTGTCGATTGATTTTGTACCTGCTCGAGAGGCCGTTAATGGGCTGGTTCCCAGACCTTTCTCTCAGTGTTTGAAAAATACAGGGAGAACAGTCTGGCCGTGCCAGGCAAGTCTTAAAGCAGCTCAAAGAAGCTTTCTTTTTTTGTTGAGTTTGGCTGTGCTTGCGGACAAAAGCAGTGCTGTTTAACCTGAAGGAAGGCTCAATTTTTAAGAGTCAGGAATCTGCATTGGACAAGGTGGTGATGTAGGAACTTTGGTTTGGTGCTGTTCCAGTGAGATTTACAAAGATGACTGCCTGAAGAAAACATCAAAATTCCCTCAGTCCTTGATGATATGGGGCTGCATGTCAGGCAAAGGCACTGGGGAGGTGGCTGTGGTTAAATCTTCAATAAATGCACAAGTTTACATTGAAATTTCATACAACTTTATTATCTCTTCAATTGAAAATATGTTTGTTATTTTGCCAAGATGACAAAGCATCATGCCACAGAGCTAAAACTGTTAAAGCATTCCTTGGAGAAAGACTCATCCAGTCAATGTCATGGCCTGCAAATAGCCCAGATCTCAACCCTATTGAATACCTGTAGTGGAAATTGAAAAAAATGGTCCACTTCAAGGCTCTGTCCGACCTGCAAGCATGATCTGGCAACTGCCATCAAAGAGAGTTGGCACCAAATTGATGAAGAATACTCAACAAGTCCATGGCTCAGAGACTGTACGCTGCCATAAAAGCCAGAGGTGGTGCTACAAAATACTAGAGATGTTTTTTAATTGTTATTTTTTTGTTCGTTTGTCATATATTTTTCCTCAAAATTGAGTGATTCTGTATTTATTTCCCTGCACTTGCTTTATAAAAGTAACATTTCCTGACCACCACAATGTTTTTTCACTCATTTCTTTTAGTGTTTCTGAATGCTAAAGAGTTGCACTTTTGAACGAATTCATTTTTCAAGGTTTTTATCAGAGTTTGTTCTACATGATAAATGTCTGAGTGAATGCTCGCCCGAGATTGGTGATTCCATACTTTTTGCTAGGGGTTTTATATCTTTCCTCCAATGTTGAGACCAAAGCTACGCCCTACTTGGCTGAGGTCTAACTGGGAACTGAAAATAATCCAAAAATTCCGAGTAAAAAAGCTGCAATATACTAGTACATGCCAGTCCGGTAGTTAGTGATGTACCTATTTTTTATTTTTATTTTTATTTTTTAATCATTGCTATAGCGTCATCTACTGGCACAAAAAAGCAGCACCAGGACGAAACGGAACCATTATTTATGAGGGCAAATGTTTGACCGGAATGTTGTAAACCAAACACCGAGACAAAAAAATAAATAAATAACAAAATCCCACCCATTACATTACATATTCGTCAAACATAATTTTAAATTAAACAATGTGATTTATATCTTTGTATTATTTACTATATCGTTATTGTTTTTCGTTTTATTTGTATCGGTACACGGGATGAGGAACCATAGTTTCAGGAGCCGTTGAATGATCGGAAGCTTGTATGACGAACACAAAAGAATACAGTAGAGGTCGGTGCGCCTTCAAGATAAAGTAATTTAAAATTTCCGTTATTTATATTTGATGAAGACAATGTTTAGGGAGCCATAGTAAATTGTGTGTGTATTTTTTAACGACAACTGTAAGGATTTCATCATCATGTTTTTGAAAATTGAATTGCTGGACACGAAGAGGCATCCAAGTTACTAAAGTAGGTGTAGGCTGTTCTGAAATAATGGTGGGAGATTGATTGTCTACATAAAGGGAAAATGCCATTGTCAGACATTTTGGACAGTCTAAAGGACAATCCGTACTTTGGGGCTGGCTTTGGTCTGGTCGGAGTCGGAACCGCCTTGGCGCTAGCCAGGAAAGGAGCCCAGGTTGGGATGGTGTTTTTCCGCAGACACTACATGATCACTCTGGAAGTGCCCAGCAAGGACAAGAGCTACCATTGGCTCCTGAGTTGGATCACCAAGCACGCCACTCGAACTCAGCACTTGAGCGTGGAGACTTCATACATGGCGCATGAAAGCGGACGTGTTCAAACCCAGTTTGACTTCCATCCCAGCCCAGGCAACCACATCATCTGGTTAACCCGATTTTTTTAACTGTAATATAATGGAGAAAAAATAATGATGATAAAAATAATGTAATTAAAAATAATACCCTGTTTCTCCTGTTTTGTTGTGCAGGTATGGCCACAAGTGGATCAGAGTGGAGAGGACCAGAGAGAAACAGATGATTAACATGAACACTGGCACTCCCTGGGAGTCAGTCACTTTCACGGCATTGGGTCGGGACCGAAAAGTCTTCTTCAATATCTTACAGGAAGGTAAACACCTGAGCTGTACCCGATTTTACCTACAGCTCAGTATTCAATGAGGCTCCTATTGGGTTCTCAGCCAGGGAGTTAGCCCTGAAGCAGGAGGAAGGTCGTACGGTGATGTACACGGCCATGGGAGCCGAGTGGCGACCATTTGGGTTCCCGCGGCGACGCAGGCCCCTCAGCTCCGTGGTGCTGGAGGCGGGTGTTGCTGAAAAGATCGTGGATGACGTCAAAGAGTTCATTGGAAACCCGAAGTGGTACACGGATCGAGGTGAGTGACCAATGATGTCAAACTACACAAAACATGGGCATCGCCAACAGTATTGTTAATCTTACTGCAAAAAAGTAAATACTTACAGTTAGAAATTACTTCGCCCAAAAAGTAATTGAGTTAGTCACTCAGTTACCTCAACGTAAGAGTAGATACTCGGCAAAGTAACTGATGTTACTTTTTATGTTCGACACTTTATTACATGATTCATTCTATAAAGTCTTTCATATCAAATATGTTTATATTAACCGATTGAATTGAACTCTTTTTCATTCAAAAAAAAAAATAAAAAAAACACCATAGGTCAGCCCTTTTACATTTTCTTAAATTTCACTTATATAAGAGTGCGATGTTATACAAACTTTGACTTTTAAATGCTGGGATAAAAAAAGCCTTTTTGTTTCTCCTGTTGTACTGAACCTGCACCAAACCGCGATACCCGTACTGAGGTACAGTGGGGCAAATAAGTATTTAGTCAACCACCAATTGTGCAAGTTCTCCTACTTGAAAAGATTAGAGAGGCCTGTAATTGTCAGCATGGGTAAACCTCTACCATGAGTGACAGAATGTGGGGAAAAAAACAGAAAATCACATTGTTTGATTTTAAAAGTATTTATCTCCAAATTAGAGTGGAAAATAAGTATTTGGTCACCTACAAACAAGCGAGATTTCTGGCTGTCAAAGAGGTCTAACTTCTTCTAACGAGGTCTAACGAGGCTCCACTCGTTACCTGTATTAATGCCACCCGTTTTAACTCATTATCTGTTTAAAAGACACCTGTCCACAATCTCAGTCAGTCACATTCCAAACTCCACTATGGCCAAGACCAAAGAGCTGTCGAAGGACACCACAGACAACCTGCACCAGGCTGGGAAGACTGAATCTGCAATAGGTAAAACGCTTGGTGTAAAGAAATCAACTGTGGGAGCAATTATTAGAAAATGGAAGACATACAAGACCACTGATAATCTCCCTCGATCTGGGGCTCCATGCGAGATCTCAACCCGTGGCGTCAAAATGATAACAAGAACGGTGAGCAAAAATCCCAGAACCACACGAGGGGGACCTAGTGAATGACCTACAGAGAGCTGGGACCACAGTAACAAAGGCTACTATCAGTAACACAATGCGCTGCCAGACGTGTAACCCTGCTGAAGAAAGTACACTTCCAGGCCCGTCTGCGGTTCGCTAGAGAGCATTTGGATGATCCAGAAGAGGACTGGGAGAATGTGTTATGGTCAGATGAAACCAAAATAGAACTTTTTGGTAGAAACACATGTTCTTGTGTTTGGAGGAGAAAGAATACTGAATTGCATCCGAAGAACACCATACCCACTGTGAAGCATGGGGGTGGAAACATCATGCTTTGGGGCTTTTTTTCTGCAAAGGGACCAGGACGACTGATCTGTGTAAAGGAACGAATCAATGGGGCCATATATTGAGAGATTTTGAGTGAAAATCCCTTTCACCAGCAAGGGCATTGAAGATGAGACGTGGCTGGGTCTTTCAGCATGACAATGATCCCAAACACACAGCCAGGGCAACAAAGGAGTGGCTTCGTAAGAAGCATTTCAAGGTCCAGGAGTGGCCAACCAGTCTCCAGATCTCAGCCCCGTAGAAAATCTGTGGAGGGAGTTGAAAGTCCGTGTTGCCCAACGACAGCCCCAAAACATCACTGCTCTAGAGGAGATCTGCTTGGAGGAATGGGCTAAAATACCAGCAACAGTGTGTGAAAAGCTTGTGCAGAGTTACAGAAAACGTTTGGCCTCCGTTATTGCCAAAAAAGGGTACATAACAAAGTATTGAGATGAACTTTTTGTACTGACCAAATCCTTATTTTCCACCATGATTTGCAAATACAGTAAATTCTTTAAAAATCAAACAAAGTGATTTTCTGTTTTTTTTTTTCCACATTCTGTCTCTCATGGTTGAGGTTTACCCATGTTGACAATTACAGGCCTCTCTAATATTTTCAAGTGGGAGAACTTGCACAATTAGTGATTGACTAAATACTTATTTGCCCCACTGTATGTACTGAAACGCGACTTCTGTGTACCATCACACTCGTAACATATATAGATATATTAATAAAGTGCCTTGCAAAAGTATTCGGCCCCCTTGAACCTTGCAACCTTTTGCCACATTTCAGGCTTCAAACATAAAGATATAAAATTTTAATTTTTTGTCAAGAATCAACAGCAAGTGGGACACAATCGTGAAGTGGAACAAAATTTATTGGATAATTTAAACTTTTTTTAACAAATAAAAAACTGAAAAGTGGGGCGTGCAATATTATTCGGCCCCCTTGCGTTAATACTTTGTAGCGCCACCTTTTGCTCCAATTACAGCTGCAAGTCGCTTGGGGTATGTTTCTATCAGTTTTGCACATTGAGAGACTGACATTCTTGCCCATTCTTCCTTGCAAAACAGCTCGAGCTCAGTGAGGTTGGATGGAGAGTGTTTGTGAACAGCAGTCTTCAGCTCTTTCCACAGATTCTCGATTGGATTCAGGTCTGGACTTTGACTTGGCCATTCTAACACCTGGATACGTTTATTTTTGAACCATTCCATTGTAGATTTGGCTTTTAGTTTTGGATCATTGTCTTGTTGGAAGATAAATCTCCGTCCCAGTCTCAGGTCTTGTGCAGATACCAACAGGTTTTCTTCCAGAATGTTACTGTATTTGGCTGCATCCATCTTCCCGTCAATTTTAACCATCTTCCCTGTCCCTGCTGAAGAAAAGCAGGCCCAAACCATGATGCTGCCACCACCATGTTTGACAGTGGGGATGGTGTGTTCAGGGTGATGAACTGTGTTGCTTTTACGCCAAACATGTCGTTTTGCATTGTGGCCAAAAAGAGCACCTTCTTCCACATGTTTGGTGTGTCTCCCAGGTGGCTTGTGGCAAACTTTAAACGAGACTTTTTATGGATATCTTTGAGAAATGGCTTTCTTCTTGCCACTCTTCCATAAAGGCCAGATTTGTGCAGTGTACGACTGATTGTTGTCCTATGGACAGACTCTCCCACCTCAGCTGTAGATCTCTGCAGTTCATCCAGAGTGATCATGGGCCTCTTGGCTGCATCTCTGATCAGTTTTCTCCTTGTTTGAGAAGAAAGTTTGGAAGGACGGCCGGGTCTTGGTAGATTTGCAGTGGTCTGATGCTCCTTCCATTTCAATATGATGGCTTGCACAGTGCTCCTTGAGATGTTTAAAGCTTGGGAAATCTTTTTGTATCCAAATCCGGCTTTAAACTTCTCCACAACAGTATCTCGGACCTGCCTGGTGTGTTCCTTGGTTTTCATAATGCTCTCTGCACTTTAAACAGAACCCTGAGACTATCACAGAGCAGGTGCATTTATACGGAGACTTGATTACACACAGGTGGATTCTGTTTATCATCATCGGTCATTTAGGACAACATTGGATCATTCAGAGATCCTCACTGAACTTCTGGAGTGAGTTTGCTGCACTGAAAGTAAAGGGGCCGAATAATATTGCACGCCCCACTTTTCAGTTTTTTATTTGTTAAAAAAGTTTAAATTATCCAATAAATGTTGTTCCACTTCACGATTGTGTCCCACTTGTTGTTGATTCTTGACAAAAAAAATTAAATTTCATATCTTTATGTTTGAAGCCTGAAATGTGGCGAAAGGTTGCAAGATTCAAGGGGGCCGAATACTTTTGCAAGGCACTGTATATAGGTTAGGCTATGAATCTCTTCCCCCTTCTATCTTTCCTCTGGTTGTATTCACACAAATCACACAAGGTTCATGAATACGTCATTCAAGAAAGGTTTAGGGCAAGTGACTATTTTTGGGAATAAAAAATAAAAAATATTATTATATTGTAGCATCTAGAAGGAAAACACCCTCATGGTGATTATAATGCTGCATATTCAACATGAAAACAGTCCATTATCTTCAATTAATTGTACCCACCTGAACACCACGAACTGGATGTAATTTAAAAAAAAGAAAAAAACGTTTCCCGAGACTTTTAAGATGAAGCCTATTTAAATGCTCCAACAATACATCACAAGTTGAATGACTAGTTGGCGCTTTTTATAGACACCATGTTATAGAGAATCATTTTTTTTCGATTCTTGGGGGATTCCAAGGCGTTCCCAGGTCCAACAACACATGAATGCAGCATCAATATTACATTGCGTGTGCAAATGACATCTTCCCACCTGCTTTACAGCTTGGTGCCAGATTAACTGCCTTTTTTTTTTTTTTTTTTTTTTTTTTTTTTGACATTTCTACCTCTGTGTTGATGTGTGTTTGGTCGCCTATTCTATTCCCATGAATTGTAAATTTGAATGGTTCAACTTTACTCTTTACGTATAAGGCAGTTAACTGTAGTAAACTACTCTTCGCAAATTGAAGTAGCAGTTAAGCTGGCCTACTGGCTATGAATACAACAGCAATTAAATGCAATTTGAGCGAAAGGCTCTCACTCATAGCTTTGTCTGATATTGTGTTAAAATGATATGTGGTATTTGAATTGTATCAATACTGATGCTATTTCTTGCTATTTGGTTATATGACCAGAATGAGTAGAATCTATCTGTGTGAATTAATCGCCTATCTTTGGGATATAACTTATGACAGTTTTTTATGTGTGCTCATCAGAATTTCCACCTGTTTTACAGGCATTTTATTTGTACTGCAGTCCCTGTAATCTGTAAAAAGATGTATTTTTAAAATTTATTTCTATTTGACTTATACAGTATTACTCTTGAAAATGGATATTAGATATTTCCTTGCAGCAAGGATAAATCAGCAAGGAGGAATGAGAGAGGTAAGATAGGTAACCTGCCAAGGCAGCATAAACCACTTTAGGCCACATTTACTGCAAAATAGACATGAAGGGATGTCATTTGTTTGTTGCACTAGTTGTTGGGACACCCCTCTGTTACTGAGAGAGTTGGTACGCTCCTTCAGCCGCAACTGAGGGGCTGTGATTGATGTCATCACTCGAAATTACTATATCTATAAAATGATATCAGCACAAACCAGTGTTGTTTTCGTCAGCGATGACTATAACGGAAATATTTCGTCAACGAACAATTTTTTCATGACAATGGCGAGACGATATCAAGCTAAAAACGTCTCTTGGGAGACTAAAACATAACGAAACCAGTGCCACTTTTCGTCTGACGAGGCGAGAACGAGACGAAAATGCACCATAGTTTCCGTCACATGTTCACAATGTGTAGTTAGCCTGCATCGTAGCAGTGTCTGATTGTGTGACACGTGACATGCAGTGTCCTCTCCGGGCTTGCTTTTTTTGCAACACACAGTAAGATTCGTTTTCTTATATTGGCAAGAGAGAATATGCAATGTTTTTTTTAACCTTTAAAGGTCTGTGCTGAGTGATCATCACACATTAAATGTAACTTACAGCATTAGCATTGCATTCGCATTAGCGTTAGGCTAGTGAAAGTAATGTACTGTTTTGCTGCGTGGATTGTATTATCACTAGGAAGTTAGTGTTCTCCCTGTGAAATTGTTGAAAACCCATATTTATTTTTGGCCTAAAACTTCTAAATGAGATGAAAACATTTTGGGGAAACGGCGACTAAAACTAAACAAAATTAGTTTTCCTCAACAAAAACAAGAAGAAGACAAACACATTTTAAAATGGCTAAAATATAACTCCGACTAATAAGTATTTTCGTCCAAAAGACGTAGACAAAA
Organism: Corythoichthys intestinalis; assembly: GCF_030265065.1. Classification (NCBI taxonomy): domain Eukaryota; kingdom Metazoa; phylum Chordata; class Actinopteri; order Syngnathiformes; family Syngnathidae; genus Corythoichthys; species Corythoichthys intestinalis. The sequence goes on from NC_080406.1 coordinate 52,329,910, forward strand.
ATTAAAAGGGCTGCCAAAAACAACACTGGCACAAACAAAGCACCATTGACACCATTTTTAGCAGTTTTCAATCAAAATGGGGGGTTGGTTGACCTCAAAATGACCTATAGGGGAATTGTAAATATGCTAAAAACGATAGCAGCGAATACAAAACTTTTTACAGCACAAACAAGCACAAAAGTAGCACAAACAGTTGACATAATTTTTATATAAATTTGCATCTGATGGGGGGGGGGGCAACTTCACGGAGGTCACAAACGTACATCGAGATATCATTTAGCTTTGCAATTAGAGGAGTGAGAGCCAATTGGGTGCTCAAGTCCGGTCCTTGAGAGCCCCTATTTAGCTTGTTTTCCTTGTCTCCCTCCTTTAACACACCTGAATCAAATGATCAGCTCATCTGCAAGCGCTGCAGGAGCCTGATAACGTTCCTGATTATTTGATTCAGGTGTGTTGGAGGAGGGAGACCCCTGTGATAATGTTTAAATGGTACTGGTCTTGAAAGTCCTTAAAAAGGGCTTGAATTTGGTCATGTAAAATGTGTCTCATGGGTGAAATTGAATGGGAAGTCGCCCCTTTTTTGGTAGGGGTTTCTGGCAGATTGGTTGAGAACCCATTTAAAAATATCATTCCTTTTCCCCCCCACAGGCATCCCATACAGGAGAGGATATCTACTCTATGGACCCCCGGGATGTGGAAAGAGCAGCTTTATGTCAGTGTTCTGTTGTTTTTTTTTCTCTGTAGCTCACATTCTCCTTTCCTAACCCACAACTGTTGGAATTTTAGCACGGCTCTTGCTGGCGAGCTGGGCTACAGCATCTGTTTGATGAGCCTGAGCGACCGCTCGCTTTCGGACGACCGTCTTAATCACCTGTTGAGCGTTGCACCGCAGCAAAGTATCATTTTGTTGGAGGATGTGGACGCCGCCTTCGTTAGCCGAGAGCTGCTTCCGACGGAGAGTAAGTTCCCATATGCTTAACACTTACTTATTTACTGTTTTTTTTTGTGTGTGTGTGTGTCATGAGTTTCCGAACTCAATTTATGCCTGCATGTGTAACCTGGTTAAAATGCGTGTAAAATTAGTTCTGAACACGATGTAAGATCGGATGAAGTTTTGTATCATGACAGGAGCACGAAAAACCACACATATACGTTTGCAATTAATATTATAAGTTTTCTTTTAAGATCACGTATTCCTTAATAGATTGTGTTGTTCAGAATTAGAGGTCGCTCGTTATGTGATTTTCAAATGCCAATGCCGATATCTAAAAAAAAAAAAATTCAGCCGATTGAATATCCAATATCCAAAGCCGATTTTGTAAGCCGATATTTGTGGCCAATTTGCTTTTTTTTTTTTTAAAGCACGTAGATTATAAAGGCAAGTTTTAAAACATTGCTTCAACAGCTTCAAATTCACAACTATGACCTGGGACTGAAAGAATTAAATTATCTAGTGCTACAAACCAACATTATTTTCAAATAATTAAACCCATCAGGACGTCACTAAGAGATCTAAGCAAGTGACAGTTTAAGAGGATGCTCGCCATGCTAAAGCTAATGCTACGCTAACGCTACAAGTTACATTTAGAGTGAAAAGCTCACTCAGTAAACACCTTAAAGGGCGAAAGCAAGCAACATTGCATATACTCTCATAAAGGGAGTTCCAAAACATCTGTTATTAGATGCATCGCAATTCGACACGTGACGATTCGATTACGATTCATAAAGGTTCAAAAATGATTTTTCCTAATAACTTTATGACAGCTGCTCGTAGCGGAACGAAATTCAGGACACGTCTGCCACCCGGATACTTTTAACGGCAAAAGCACAACGTTACTATGGATGCTGCCGGTTACTGAGCGAGACTTTTACTCCTTTTCAAAGAAGTAAATTTGTGTATGAGACCGGCAGGGACTAGAGCCTAGTTCGGGCCTAAAAAATCCAGCCCGAACCGACACGGCCCGCTGGTATTGAGGCCCGACCCGGCCCGAGCTCAATCACTTAACTAGATTTGCAGGCCCGAGCCCGAAAAACCCGATTTTTTTTTTTTTTTTTTTTTTTTTTTTTGAGTGACGCGGAAAAAACGCAGCAGCAGCAATTTATTTTCATTTGTTCGAGTTGGCAGAAAAAAACGCAAGTTTTCTTAATGTTTAAATAATCTACATATTTTTTTGAGAATTATCAAAGCATTCACACAACGAAATAACGCTGGGAAAGTTTGTTAAACATATTTCTGAGTGTGTGGGATATTGTTCTCACATGGACGCGCCTCTCTGACAGGGAGAGGGAACAGGAGAGGGCGGCGCCTTGGCCGTGCAGCGGGAGGACAAGAAGAAAAAGCGGCCGGCGCCACGGCGTTCGTGCACACGCACAAGCAAAAGCGCAATACAGAGAGCATGCTCTCCATTTTTTTTTTTTTTTTTTTAAATAATTTATTAGTCCGGCATGGCGGCCCGACCCGACCTGACCCGAACGTGAATGCTTAAATTGTGGGCCCGACCGGGTTCGGGTTCGGGCACAAAATCTAACCTCTTGCAGGGACCCGGCAGTCGCGCTGCTGTGCGCAAGTTATTTTTTTAGAGTGAGAGGGGAAGAGAGAAAGTTCGTTGCTCCTTGTCTTTCAGTTGTCTATAGCAGTAGGTTCAAGTCTTGTTAATTGGAAAAAGTCCCTAGTGTTTTGCCAAGTCCCGTGTCCGTCTATCAGAGGCGAGTACACGAACCCTCTTCTACTGCTTAGCCTTTATTGTTGTTGTTTTTGAGATGTTACTAATTAGCGCCGAACGCTATGTTAATTAGCGACTTTGCTAACATATATTTCCATGTCAAGTTGTGCGTTGTATGGTGGTGTACATAAGTTACTCCAGATGCAGAACGTTTAAAACCAGGATTAAGTACAGCGGTAACACTACAAACATGCAAAATAGTACAGAAATCTGTGAAAACAAAGTATATTGGTTATGGTCTTGTTTCTAAAGACACTTTGTTGTTTCCAGAAAATGTGTAATTCAGCAGTGTAAATTTTATTGTACTGTTGAGAGTAATAAGTACTGCCTTTGAAACAGCTAATGTTTTTGCACTTTCTTGTGTTAAAAAAAAAAGCAGTTTAAGGGCAGCTTTTTTATGTATGGGCATGTTTCCATCGTTACTGTTGAATCATTAGGATATTTTAAAAAAATAATGGACATAAGTTTGTTTGGGTACTTTATTAATTAGTAATGTACGATCCATCGATAATCGTGATAACCGTGATCACTGTCAATACCGTGAGCGTTCAATAATCCAATCGTAGCACCCTGAATCATAATTGAATCGAATCGTTGGGTGCCTAAGATGGCACACCCCTACCTCTCATGCAACATGCAAGGTAAACAAAAAAAAATATCTTGCAATACTTACAAAACAGGCAAGCCTGAAGCCTCCTGTAGCAGCCTGGCTTCAAGCCAATATTACCTGACTGCAGCCGACAGCTGCTTCAAACTACGCCTGCATGATGCTACAGTGGTTGTGTCTGATGCGTCTCATAGATATCACATGTATATAGAACTAGATCCGAAATGACACTCCCCAGCGTTAGTAAACAGCCACCATCTTAACCCCTTCAGACACGCATTTGCAAAAAAAAAAAAAAAAATCTCAGCTAATTTTTACTCAGCTCAAATACCATAACAAAGTGCATTTTTTTGGTCGGGGATATTTCATGCTTTTATTGACAAATTACAAAGTAATTAGTACTAGGGATGTCCCGATCCAGGTTTTTGCACTTCCGATCCGATACCGATATTGTTTTGCACTTCCGATCCGATACGATACTGGCCGATACCGATACCAGCCTATCTGAGCATGTATTAAAGTTTAAAGTTATTTAGCCTCCTTACTTAGTTGTCAGACTCATGTTGAAAAGGGTTTTAGTACTCTTGATAACAACTAGCCAGCTGAATTAGGTGAGTTTGAATAACACACAATGGTTGGTAACAAGAAACTGACCTGTTTATTCCGTGATAAAACATTCTAAATAACAAACAAAAATGGCATAGTCAGTCAGTGAAACGTGCAAATAATATTGTAAACTGTCAGTGGAAAATCCCACAAACTTCCCAAGCTATTAGATGCTTTTAATGTTTCGTGCATTAGTTACAAAAATTGTATAAAAAGCCTCTCAGGTTTAAATAAATGACTATTTCAGTATCAAGTTAACATTTTAAAACAGTAAATAAAATACTCAAGTGCCCATTCTGTACCAGCAGCTTTAAACTACATTCAATTCATTTAATTTTGTGAATCAACTGTTAAAGTTGTTAAAATTGCTCCCGTTATTCCATAATTTCCCTTCTGTCTACTTTTGACATGTGAAAGTTTTAAAAAAGTTTTGAAGATAGATTCAAGTCAAGATTTTGCGGATTTAGGAGTATTTTAGATAAAAAGTTAATTAGGTTCGCTTGGAAGGTTCACTGCAACAGCCTGCAAGGGAAGTCTCCTGCTTTAAGATGGCGGCTGTTTACTAACGCACGTAGTTTTCAATGCATGTGTTGCCAACGGCGTCGAGTCTGTCATTTTGCATCTAGTTCTATATACATATGACATCTATTAGACAAGCATGATGTTTATGCTGCATTCCAGACAAGTGGAAGTCGGATTTATCCCACTCGGATGGTACCAGTTCCGACCTCAAAGCGTTCCAAGCAAATGTAGACAACAATGATCGCGACTAGGTGTTTTTTTATTTTGGCCATCCAAAGACATTTTGACCTCCAGCGAACCCGCCTTCCTATAAGCGATCAAATAGTAGAGGAAAAACGACGGCTGCGTTATAGCCCACACTGTAAACTGCCTTTTTTTAGTTACATCCTTTGCTGATCGTCAATATAAAATCATAACACAACGAAGATGATGTCGGACTTTTCCGGCCTCCGACTAGGAAAATATCATTGGCGCGCCACTCGAACTGGGAGGTCCAAGTGGCGAAGTCGGAGAAAAAATAACTACCCCGACTTCCAAGTTGTTTCAATCTGACGTCACTGGACAAAATGGCGCTCAAGAAAACATATTGAATGATAACACAATAATGAAGTAAATCAAGTTTATTTGAGACGCCATGTATTTTTTTCTCATACAGTGAATTATCTTTGTTGTGCTATGTTTTTATATTGACGATCAGCAAAGGATGTAACTAAAAAAAGGCATGATCATGCGGTCCCATAAACTGCATATACCTAAATTCCTGACTGGGGGTGAGGATTAGACTAGCATAGCCTCTTTTTTTTTTTTCTTCTTCCTGGGAGCTTTTAAGATCGAACGGAGTAAGTGTGCCACAATACTTCCAAATAGTGTCTGCAGCTGTGTGTATCTCGGATTAAAACATTCGAAGAGAACATTTGTTTTGACTAGACAATGCTTTGTTCAGGATGACTTCTGAAAAAGTAACAAAAATAACTCCTAACCTAAAGCAAAAATAAGTTTGTAATTAATTAATCATCTCTAATTTTTTTTTTTTAATTGGGTCATATCGGTTTTGGGGTGTGCCTGTTCAGACTGCCATTTTCCATTGAGCCCGTTTATGTATTACACATGCGCAGTAACTCGCAGTCCAACACGTGCTGAGCAAACTGACCCGCATGCGCATAAGCTTCAAAACAAATGACTACACATGGAGTACCACTTCAAAGTTAGTGTCTACAAGGAGGAGAAGAACAACAACTACTTGAGTGGCGACTTGACAGGTCCTCAGCCTGTAAAAAACAAAAACTGGTAGATATTGGCCAGTTCTATATATAGCTGAGGTATTAAGATACTAAACAATAAAAGTACTCCTCATAATCAAGAAACCTCCGATTTCTGACTACCTTTGATTGGACTTTCCCCATTACACAGATCCTCTAGCCTACCAAGGAATGGGAAGGCTGACTTTCAGTGGCCTACTGAACTCTCTGGATGGAGTAGCTTCCTCTGAGGCCAGAATTGTATTCATGACCACTAATTATATTGAAAGGTACTCTTGGAACAAGACTGAATATAGAACTGTTCTGTTTTCTGCTATTTATCCATCTTTTTGTGTACAAACAGGCTAGATTCAGCATTAATACGACCCGGTCGTGTGGATCTCAAACAGTACATCGGCCATTGCACCCACTGGCAGCTCAGCCAGATGTTTCGACGCTTCTATCCCGACCAGGCAGTCTCAGAGTGTGAACGTTTTGCAAACTGTGCTTTGAAGGTCCGCACGGAGATCAGTGCAGCTCAGGTGCAAGGACACTTTCTGCTGCACAAAATGGACCCTGTGGGATCGATACAAAACATCGCTCAAATACAGGAATAACAAGACAGGCTGATTTGTTCTTTTTTAAATCTTGAAATTACTGTTTACGTGAGGAAAAAATGAAAAACTGGTTCTCAACCTCTGAACTCAACTGCTTGATCATGGGAAATAGCACATTTATAATGTTTTGTGCAGATTTTATGAATCATAAATTAAAAAGTGAAATCAAATGTTTGATGAGTCACTCATTTGTAATATTTTAAGTAGATTTTGAAACTCCTCTGCAGTTATAGTGAGCCAACACACTGCTATAAACCGTGCAGAAAACGAGATCCATAGACTCAGTAGGTCTACTACATCTGGGCGAGAGGGGTTAAACTTTGTGTGGCATGGCCCCTCCCCTCTGAACTCCTGGGTGTAATACAAACTCGCAAACATAAAACTATTTTCTACCCATCATGGCTGCAGCACGTTTGTTACAGAGAAGCTTGCTCGTCGTGGCTCAGCTTTTGGGCAGAACGTCTTGGAATGCGGGCCCTCGAGAGAAGGTTAAAACGGTGACGGATCTACCGCATGTCAGTGTTTTGAAGCTGCTCTATCGGTTGATGTTTCAGGGCTTCTATAGCAGGTTGCACGAACTCCAGGTACAATTTAACGTCCGACAAAAGACACTGTTGCATGCTGATGACGTGTAATCACATCATCATGAAAGTTGATGTGTATAACTGTCAATGGTAGTAAATTACTGCATTTTCCGCACTATAAGGCGCACCAGATTATAATCCGCTCCTTTAATGAATGGCCTATTTTAAAACCTGCTTCATATACAGGTAGGTTAGGACGTACTTGACTTACATGATTTTTACTTTACAACCACCATTTTGTCTCCATTGTTTTATCATTATTATTTTTTTTGGGTCACGTAAACAGAACCTTATTGTACCCCACAGTAACTTATTTTTACTTTATTGATATGAAGCGTTCTGTCCTCACTAAACGTGAATTTGTTCAGCTTGACAGACAGCAGACAAGGCAATTGTGCTTTTTGAAGCTTTTTACTTCCTTCACTTTAGACAATTTGTAAAGCTGCAGCACACAAATGTACACTTATGTTCAAAACGACATGCATCATACAATAAAAGGACACAAAACAAATGGTGTTCAAATGTCCATCTAGTTGGAGCAATACATAAATTTTTAGTAGATTAAATTAGCCTAATTTGCCTAACAAAAGTCCGCTATCTTAAATGCTACAAATGCTAACATATTTACAATTCTCATAGCAAATCGCTCACAACTAAACAAACTGTAGCTGTAAACTTAATTACAAATTAATAGACAAATACATCGACTTCAGAATGGTATTGACGGGTCAGATCAATCATGCACTGTGCCTCGCATTCAGTAGGAGGAGGCCGCCTACATCAAGAGGAGCTATTTACAAACACACACGCAGCTAACGCCGAATTTCTGTTGGAAAAAGTACGAAAGCTGTACCGCATGCAAACAGGAAAGATTGTCTCCAGAGTGATTTGTTTGAGGATTCAAGGTAATTATATTTTTCGTACCATGGCATTTTGAAACGTTGTGAAAAAAAATTAATGGGAGAAATTAGCCGCTACTGCATTGGCATCATAGTTCGCAATATTTACGTTAGATAAATGCTCCCTGTACAGTTTTATTTATTTATTTTTTTGCTTTTAACTAAGAACAGAGACTGTTTTACGTCCATATTTATAACGATTTGAGGGATTTAAGCGGTTATTCACAAGAATTTTCACTGGAAAAGCTCTGTTTACATAAGGCGGCCGCTAGCTACATTTACTAGCAGACTAGCATCGTACTTTGACATATTCACCTAAAATAAATGCTCCATGTACAGTTTTTTTTTTTTTTTTTTTGCTTTTAACCGCGAACCGAGACTGTTTTACGTCCATATCTATAAAGAATTCGGGGATTTAACATTTTTTTAAAGGATTTTCAATACTATACTATACGATACTACTCGGTCAGCTTTGACGGATTCGCCAACAATGCAGGCCCCCTATTTATCCGCGCCGCGGCTCGTGTCCCGTCAATACATTATGAAGTCTATGACAAATATATTAGCTGAAACAACTTACAGGTGGCTCTAGGTGGGCCAAGCATGAGCACAGCTGTCCTTTATCCATGTCAGATGAGAATCTGCTCCTCAGTCATACGGCGACAGTCCAGCCAGACCCAGCACTGCCACCAGAGGGCACTGTATCCTCCATCACTAAACAAAATACAATACTTGTGGATAGTTATTTTGAGATTTAGGGTTTAAAAAAAAAAAGGGGTTAATTAGGACTTACACGTAAACTTGGGTTACGTCGCCAGCGTAGGAACGGAACTCGATCGTGAGGCCCAATGTCGGCATTCGAGAAAATTTAAGGATTTTAGGTGTGCCTTATACGGCGGGAAATACGGTACTTAATAGTTGGGGTTGTGCAAGAGAATATTTCTTTCCTGTGATCCCAAAAGTTGCAATCTCCTGGTTTATGGGATGTTTCTATGGCATATAGTGATGCACTTGGGTTATGTACCCCTTGTATTCGCTCACCAGCTTTATGAAAAGCAGCTCTACGGGCCCATATACAGAGATGGATTAAAGACAGTGTCCCTGACCACCCCGAAGCTGCTGGAGGAACTCTTGCGAAGTGATGAAAAGTTCCCTTCTAGAGGAGACATGTCTTTTTGGAAGGATTATCGTGACATGAAAGGATTCGGCTACGGCCCTTTCACTGAGTAAGAACCCAGTAGAACACATTTCTGATCTGATCCAAACAACAGTCTGCAGGAACAAAGTCCTGTCGTGTAGATTTAAATCCAGATACAGAATTACAGGGTAATGCCAAGAGAACAAACAACATGGGGGATAAAATAGTGAATCAAAGTACAGGTTTAGACAAATATTGACCAACTAGTGCAGTAGCGTACATCTCAAATAGTGAGGTGCTTTTTTGCCGTACTAGAATAAAGTGTAATTGCACACTAACTCAGTGGGTGGCAGTGGTACTGTCATTTTCAGAGTGCGCGTGGTATTTTTGAACCAAACGAGCACACAGCAAAGAGCACTGGAGATATGACGAGCTAAGACGAGGAAATATGATGAAGCGTTTTGCTTTTGGCTATGACTTTTAATACAGTGGGAGACAAGGAAAGACAAGTCTGTTTACTGTCTAAAATTGTTTGCAGCGGACAGAAGGAAGCTAAGTCAATTAAGACGTCCCATATAGACATTAGACCCCAATCACATTGATAAGCCGCTTGATTCTTTTTCAGGGATAATGTGCCGAATATTGCCAACAATCGTCCCGCTTTGTCAAGGTTACATCAGTAAACCAGTGAGCACTATTAGCATCACATAACATGGCATACCAGGTTGCTCGGTGCAAAATAGAGAGACGGTGAGAACCAAAAGTGGTATTTGCCATGTGGGAAAACTGATTGTCCATGTGTTGTTTTTTTTTTTGTCATGTGGCAAAAGGGCAATATCCATGGCAATATCCATTTTGCCACATGGCAAAAAATGCCACATGGCAAAGAAAAAGTGCCACATGGCAAAATCCATTTTTCCACATAGCAAAAAAAAAAAAAGCCAGATGGCAAAATCCATTTTGTGACAAGGCAAAAAATGCCACAAATGCCATATTTGCCATAGGTTAAAAAATGCCACATGGCAAAATCCATTTTGCCACATGGCAAAGGAAAAAAATGCCACATGGCAAAATCCATTTTGCTTGCCTGGCACAGCCAGACTATTCTCCCTGTATTTTTCAAACACTGTGAGAAATAGTCTGGGACCCAGCCCATTAACGGCCTCTCAAGCAAGGTACAAAATCAATCGTTTATTTGCGTGACATGTTTTTAACTAGTAACGTCACTTTTGCGCGCCGAAAGTCGTCTCTACAGCAACACAGATGTCGAACAGGAGAGCCGAGAATATGTTCCAATCCGCGGTAAAACCAGTTTTAAATGACCAAAAACACATCGAAACAAGTCATTGACAACAGTCAACATGGCTTGTGCTAGCCATGTTGAATTAACTTCTCCATTCTCCGCTCACGCCAATTACTTGTCGCTTTAACAACGTCTGCCCGTCGCTGATTGGTCCACTCCGCTGTCTGTTTGCTGTGGCTTGGTCCGCCCTCAGAATTTGATCCGCCTGACGGTCGCCAGACTCAATCGCTGGAACAGCGGTGAGTCTGGTATACCAGGCAACCATTTTTCCACATAGCCAAAAAAAAAAAAAAAAGCCACATGGCAAAATCCATTTTGCCATATGGTTAAAAAATGCCACATGGCAAAGAAAAAATGCCACATGGCAAAATCCATTTTGCCACATGGCAAAAAAAGCCACATGGCAAAGGAAAAAAATGTCACATGGCAAAGAAAAATTGCCACATGGCAAAGAAAAATTGCCACATGGCAAAGAAAAATTGCCACATGGCAAAATCTATTTTGCCACATGGCAAAAAAAATGCCACATGGCAAAATCATTTTTGCTACATGGTAAAATAAAAGGCCTAATGGCAAAAAAAATGCCATATGGCAAGTATCACTTTTGCTTCCAGGCCCTGCTGGCAAAATAACGCCACACCATAGCAAAGGAGCTGATACTGCCTGCACCAAAAATAAAAACTGTCCCTCTCTCTACCTACTAATGCACCATATCATCCAATCTACTAACAGTTTTAAATTAAATGTGTGAATTGGGCCATTTCTTGAAGATGAAAATCTTCATGTCATCTTGTGTTTCAAGAGAAGGAGAGCGCTGGTACAAGCTGAGGAAGGCATTGAACAAACGCATGATGCATCCTAAAGATTCCATCCTGTATGGAAGAATTCTAAACACTGTAGTCAACGACTTCATAGCCAGGCTCCAATATGTGCGGCAGTGCAGCCCCACCGGAGATTTGGTGAAGAATTTGGCTGACGAGTTCTATTGTTTTTCACTAGAGAGTAAGTACAGTTCTTGCAAGTCTTGTTTTGAGTTGCGAGCAAAATAGACTCATTCCACACAGGTATTGCCACAATACTGTTTGAGACCAGACTGGGCGCGCTTGAAAAGGACGTTCCAGCAAGTACGCTGCAGTTTATCGACGCTATAGGCACAATGTTTTCCAACAGCCTGGCCGTGGTCGTGTTGCCAAAGTGGAGTCGCAATTTGCTGCCATACTGGGGACGCTACATCAACGGGTGGGACGGCATCTTCACCTTTGGTGAGAGTTCAACTTCATTAACATGATCTGAAATGTATGACAGAGTTGACATGACCATCATTAAAGGACGCATGAAAAGTTCTCAAGAATCCATGCATTTATGTTGAACAGAAAATCAGAAATCATCGATTGAGGCAGCCATTTTGGATGAATTTCTTCTCTGGAACTAACTGGATAGTAATTAGGAGGGGGGGAGCCACCATTGAGTTCAACATAGAATTTAATGAAAGTGTATATCATATGGAACTTCGTATGGAATCAAAATTGAATAAGATGCTGACCTAGTTTGTTAGAAGCGACTATTATGGACATATTCCCTCTGTTGTACTCCCAATCAAGTCTGAAATAAATAAGCATTAAATTCAATCAAAATAGCATTACTTTAAAATTTACTTGAGTAAAAAGTAAAAGTATTTTTTCCCGATGCAAAAATGTAATATATGTAGACCAGTGGTGTCCAAGCTATTCCACATAGGGCCGCAGTGGGTGCTGGATTTCCTTCCTACACAACAAGACATCTTTTCACCAATCTGGTGTCTCACAAATGTAACCAGTTCATTGCAGTCAGGTGCTGCTTGTTTTAGCACAAACTTCATTGGTTAAACTGTCTGTGCCCAACTGGTAGGAACAAAAACCATGACCCACAGCGGCCCTTGAGGACAGGTTTGGACACCCTTGATGTAGACATATACATTATGTCAGAGAACACTCAGGTGACTTGAAGTTCCGCTCTGAGACCCCTAATTTGGCCAACTTTCAACATTGTCCGATATGCATGTGTGATACATCATTGTAAAGCTTAAAATCTCAATTTTCTGGGGAAAGAAACATTTTGAACAGGTCATTTTTTAAAAAAAACATTTTTTAAACGGTGAAGCAGAATTAAAGACGTCATGACTTTAACGAGATATTATCGCGTACTTACCTTGTTTCGATCCAAAAACTCCATGTAGCATGTATCACTGAGTGTCAAGACACAGCTGTGAATGGCCACAGCCACATTTTTGGGGGATTTTATGGGGGAAACATGGTCATATAACAAGGGTCGCGATGCAGAAATCGCAGTCCTCAAGTAGTGGTCGAGATTTTCTTTTTCATATATTTACCCTTTTAAACGTTGTTTTTCAATTTTTCTTTGTTTGGATCGATGATTTATCATCTAACATATCGGAGAAAATGCGACAGTAACAACAACAACAACAACAAATTAAGCGATAGTTGTGAGGTAGATATCCGTGACTTTTTTGCAGACGCCATTTTTTTCATTGTGACGTAATTTGTTTTACGTTTAAAATATGCGAGTGAATGATTTTTTTAAAGTCATTTTTTTAAATGAAATATTAGATGATGATAATGATTCTAAGCTAAAAATGACATTTTGAATGATAAATATAATTAATTACCTTCGTTTTATGCCTGGGTTGAAATAAAAGCGGTTGCGCTACGTCTGTAAACAGGGGTTTCCAGGGTAAAACGGACAAATTAAAAATAGTTCAGGGGCCTAATGCGCCATGAATCTCCTATGACAGCATATAGACATATTATACTATGAAACACGTCAGTTCTATTGGTTTAAAATACAGAAGTTTCTTTTAAAAAGGTGTGCAAGAGGAGAAACTGCTTTTTCAGTCTTGTCTATGTTATCGGCCATATATATATTATACAGTGCCTTGCAAAAGTATTCGGCCCCCTTGAATCTTGCAACCTTTCGCCACATTTCAGGCTTCAAACATTAAGATATGAAATTTAATTTTTTTGTCAAGAATCAACAACAAGTGGGACACAATCGTGAAGTGGAACAACATTTATTGGATAATTTAAACTTTTTTAACAAATAAAAAACTGAAAAGTGGGGCGTGCAATATTATTCGGCCCCTTTACTTTCAGTGCCGCAAACTCACTCCAGAAGTTCAGTGAGGATCTCTGAATGATCCAATGTTGTCCTAAATGACCGATGATGATAAATAGAATCCACCTGTGTGTAATCAAGTCTCCTTATAAATGCACCTGCTCTGTGATAGTCTCAGGGTTCTGTTTAAAGTGCAGAGAGCATTATGAAAACCAAGGAACACACCAGGCAGGTCCGAGATACTGTTGTGGAGAAGTTTAAAGCCGGATTTGGATACAAAAAGATTTCCCAAGCTTTGAACATCTCAAGGAGCACTGTGCAAGCCATCATATTGAAATGGAAGGAGCATCAGACCACTGCAAATCTACCAAGACCCGGCCGTCCTTCCAAACTTTCTTCTCAAACAAGGAGAAAACTGATCAGAGATGCAGCCAAGAGGCCCATGATCACTCTGGATGAACTGCAGAGATCTACAGTTGAGGTGGGAGAGTCTGTCCATAGGACAACAATCAGTCGTACACTGCACAAATCTGGCCTTTATGGAAGAGTGGCAAGAAGAAAGCCATTTCTCAAAGATATCCATAAAAAGTCTGGTTTAAAGTTTGCCACAAGCCACCTGGGAGACACACCAAACATGTGGAAGAAGGTGCTCTGGTCAGATGAAACCAAAATTGAACTTTTTGGCCACAGTGCAAAACGATATGTTTGGCGTAAAAGCAACACAGCTCATCACCCTGAACACACCATCCCCACTGTCAAACATGGTGGTGGCAGCATCATGGTTTGGGCCTGCTTTTCTTCAGCAGGGACAGGGAAGATGGTTAAAATTGATGGGAAGATGGATGCAGCCAAATACAGGAACATTCTGGAAGAAAACCTGTTGGTATCTGCACAAGACCTGAGACTGGGACGGAGATTTATCTTCCAACAGGACAATGATCCAAAACATAAAGCCAAATCTACAATGGAATGGTTCAAAAATAAACGTATCCAGGTGTTAGAATGGCCAAGTCAAAGTCCAGACCTGAATCCAATCGAGAATCTGTGGAAAGAGGTGAAGACTGCTGTTCACAAACACTCTCCATCCAACCTCACTGAGCTCGAGCTGTTTTGCAAGGAAGAATGGGCAAGAATGTCAGTCTCTCGATGTGCAAAACTGATAGAAACATACCCCAAGCGACTTGCAGCTGTAATTGGAGCAAAAGGTGGCGCTACAAAGTATTAATGCAAGGGGGCCGAATAATATTGCACGCCCCACTTTTCAGTTTTTTATTTGTTAAAAAAGTTTAAATTATCCAATAAATTTTGTTCCACTTCACGATTGTGTCCCACTTGTTGTTGATTCTTGACAAAAAATTAAAATTGTATATCTTTATGTTTGAAGCCTGAAATGTGGCGAAAGGTTGCAAGGTTCAAAGGGGCCGACTACTTTTGCAAGGCACTGTATATATGTATACAGTGATCCCTCGTTTTTCGCGGTTAATGGAGATCGCCATCTACCACAAAAATCGAAATCCGCAAAGTAGAAGACATGATTTCCCCTTTTATATATATATATACATGTATATATATATATATATATATATATATATATATATTTTATTATTTTTTTTACCCCAAAGTATAATTCTTTATTAAATGCTTCTGTATGAGCCATGGTGTCTATTAGTGTTGATTTTGATTATCTTATACTATTTCTTTTGTTTATGAGCCTAGTTATCTTCCTTTGCTTATTGTTTGACTGTCTACTTGAGTTCCTTATTAGTCGGTCGGGGTGTGGTTTAGGTGATCAGCCTTTGACACAGGTCGGCTGTTATGCCTACTTGAATTTTGGCTGCGAGAAGGACCCAAGGCAGTTGAACACACAAAGCGAGGAGATTAGTTGCCTGAAGGCATATTTTCTGTTGACCATTGTTGCACTGCCCCACGTTATTGTTTAGTTTTGTTTATGTGATTTAGAAAACCACAAGTAGTATTGTTTGAATTTGATTTGGAACAAACACTTTAAACTTTACGTTCGGTCTATTTAGAGTGATTTGACGAGTCAAGAAACCCCTAGCCTATTAAGTCTCTCGGTGGCTATTTTCAAAATAGTCCCCACAGCTTCATTGAGTGAGTCCTCTCAATTTAACTCATGCTGCTTAGAACAGCACAGTACACATACAATGAGTTGCCATAGCATACTACAGCCAAAGTTTAACAAGTTAAATGAGTCGGCGCCTTTGAAAGGTAGTACTCTCAAGCTTCTCTAGCAAGTTCAAAGCAGCTCCCTTGTCACTCATCTTTATCAAGCTGCAGCTGCCTGGTGATAAAGAAAATCTTCAGGAGGGAGAGTGAGAGGCTGTACGTAATCGGATGGGACATCTCTATAAAATCCTGCATTTTTTTTAATTTAAAAAAAGAAAATGGACTCAGGGCGCCATGTTTGAAGCGCGAAGTAGCGAGGGATCACTGTACATATGTACACTGTACATCCATGCAAAATTTTAGTCAATATTAAAAAAAAGAACTGGAAAATTCATTGACTGCTTGCTTTTATTATAAAATGTGCAGAATGGTAAAAACAAGCAATAAAAGTGACTGCACTGTAACGGAAGCTTAACAAGCTCAAAAATGCCAAAACTTAGCTTAATGAAGGATTGCAAGCAACTATCAGGTGCATACCACCACCTACTGTTCAAAAGTGTGGTGGTTTGTAGTGGTCAATATCTTGTTCACCTGCCTAATCTTGCTTGTACTTGTGTTGCTGCCTCTAGTGTTTCTTCTTTTATATATAAAAACTCAACTTGTCTGCCTTTTTTCTTAGCCAAACCATTGATCGACAAGAAGCTGGAAGACATTAAGCAGCGCATTGACCGCAACCAGGATGTGGAGGGAGAGTACCTGACGTACTTGTTGTCCAACACCACAATGGACACCAAAGACGTGTACGGCAGCATCGCCGAGCTTCTCTTAGCTGGAGTGGACACGGTAAAAAAATTTAATCATGAATTACCTTAATCCAAACATTTAATGGGGCCCAAAGTTGTATTCTGGTACTGAGTCCTAAAAATGAGTTAGTCATGCATGTTCTTATCATTTTATTCTCTTCCAAAAATATTTACGGGGCAGACCTCTAACACTCTGACGTGGACATTATACCTGCTGTCCCGATGCCCTCAAGTCCAGGAGAAGCTTTATAAAGAAGTGTCCGAATTGAAAACTGTAGATGGGACCCCATCTACGGAGGAGGTTACCCAAATGCCGTATTTAAGGGCTGTCATCAAGGAAGCGCTAAGGTACAGGCCACTGGATGTCAGAGGTGGGTAGTAAGGGGTTACATTTACTCCGTTCCATTTACTTGAGTAATATTTTGAGAAAAATGTTCTTCTGAGAGTACTTTTACCACACCATACTGTTTACTTGAGTAGATTATTGAAGCGGAAACCCTACTCTTACTCTGTTACTACTTTGGGCTACATAAGTGTTGTTAGATTTTTTCCCTCTTATTCGACATACTAGATTTGACTTGATTTTTGTTAGAGATACACAAAGTGGCTCTTCCATGAGACGTCGAAACAAAAATCACATGACTCATTTATACCAATCAGATGTAACGATAGTCATATCACAACACACAAGCTTGCGGTCGGAAGTCGTATGATTACGCTGGCATTTGAAATTGCCATTTCTGTGGTTAATGGAAACCCAGCTGTACTTGTTTTACTAGACCTCACAGCGGCATTCGATACGGTTGACCATACTGTCTTCGTATCTCATTTAGAGCACTTCATAGGCATCCGCTCTACAATTGTTTAAATCGTACCTGGAACATAGGACCTTCTCGGTAATGATTGGAGAGTTTTCCTCCTCAAGAACTTCTCTTGTGGGGTGCCACAAGGCTCTCTTTTAGGGTCTGTTCTGTTTCCAATTTATTCAACTTTGGCTCTCTGGTTCCGTTTTTGAAGACACAAGTCAAAAATCTCAGTGATATTCGATAAAAGGCTCAGGAAGTTTTTTCCAGGTCCGTCTCTTGGCCAAAGTGAAGCCTTTTCTTAGTCGCCAAAACCTTGAAAAAGCAATTCATGCCTTTATAAGCTCAAGACTGGATGACTGCAATGCACTTTATGTTGGTCTTCCCAAGTCTTCCATTTCTTGTCCGCAACTTGTTCAAGACCTTGTTTGACCGTGTATCATTGCTCCACTGGCTTCCAGCTCATTTTAGAATTGATTTTATACTTTTACTGTTTGTTTTTAAGTCTATTAATGGCCAGTCTTCTTACTTTTTTTAAGTCTATTAATGGCCAGTCTTCTTACTTGTCAGAGATTTTAACCCTCCGTAAATCTGGCAGTGCTCTTCGTTCTACCGGCCAGCTTCTTCTGCAAATTCCAAGCTTGAGACTTAAACATGGGGTGATTGATCTTTTGTGGTGTCTGCCCCCAGGTTGGGGAATAGCCTGCCGCCTGAAATCTGCAACCTGCCTAATATAGGCCTTTTTAAATCACAGTAAAAACCCTTTTTTTTTTAGACTCGCCTTTTCTCTTGACTAGAGTAGCCTGGTTATTAGGAATGGGAACCTCTTGGTACCTCACGATTCGATACGATTTGCGATACAAAGCTCACGATAACGATGATCTGACGATATGGCGATACAACGATTATCGATACATTTGTAGAATATCCTACAATGATTTTCTGACCAACAACTAATAAACAGAAAAACAAGCTTCTGCTGTGAATTGGAATGAGTTTATCACTCCAATTGCGAATTGGTGGCAGCGAATGAATGAATGTTCGAATCGCTGATTCGATGTTCATCCCTCCCTCTTCAAACGGATTGAATGTCTATGGCCGTCAGTGGCAGCCAATGCCAGGCAATGAGGTAATTTCGGGCCATTTAAGGTAATTTACCTGTTGATGTTCAGTTACTTCCTGTTGATTTTGGGGTATTTTATGGGTCACTTCCTGTTCATTTTGAGTTACAGAACAGGAAGCGACCTGGGAATCACCCAAATGAATAGGCATTGACTCGAACTCAACAGGAAATGACCTATAAATGCCCTAAAATGAACCCCAAGTGACCTGTAAATGCCCTGAAAACCCATTGGGCGTCGTGCACCATCAATGCAGCCTTAGAGTTAACTGAGACACTATTATGGTGGAAGATTTTGGCAGCAACTTGTTGGTTCCTTTTTATTTATTTATTTATCTATTTTAGATATTGACACCTTTTTAAAACGATGTCTCGATTCTTGGCAGGAGCATACGATATATCACCATTTCGATATTTTGTTACACTCCTACTGGTTAAATTACTTAAAGGGTTCAGATTTGATCTGTTTTATTTGCAGTTTTGACTTTTGGCGCGATGCGTTTTCTTCTCAATTTTATAGTATGATACTTTCCTGCCTTTTATTTATCATGACCTATGTTTTTCATTGTTGTAAAGCACTTTGAAGACCATTCGGGTTTTTGTAAAGGGCTATATAAATACATTTGATTTGATTTGGCCTGTTCAATCACATGCTGTCTTTAAAGCGCCGTAGTGCGGATTTCAACCTCTCTCCCATTTTTTTATTTGGCACCAATAGAATGCAGAAAACTAGAGATATGATTGTTTTATCTACTATAGGGCACTCAAGCTCTTGGGACGGGGGAAATTTCATTTCTGTATAGATTTTCCCAGTCATTATTAATTGATTTTTGTGCGTTTCTTTTTTTTTTTGGCCTTATATGGTCATGGTCAGGTTATAGCAGTCTTTCTCACATAGTGGGGCGTGCACATAATAATAGTTCAAATAGATCATGTCCTGAGAAAAAAATAATAAACTTATGTAGTAAAAAAAAATGACATTGTTAGTAGTTACTCAATACTTGAGTATTCTTTTTACTCAATACTTTTTTATTTGTTGTATATGAGTAAACTTATGATACTTTTTGTCATATTAATTTGAAGTAGTGCTACTCTTACTTGAGCAATCTTGTCTACTCTACCCACCTCATTAACTCTGGACAGCTCTTTAGTTGTCCCCATGTGGTTTGAGCATGGCATTAAACATTGTCGTCCGTTTGTTGGATTTGCTCAGGTCAAGGGGTCGTTCACCAATGCTCGCAGTTTTAATTGTCTCTTTTCATTACAGGATGTATCCAGTAGTTCCTTTAAATGCGAGGGTCATGGCTGAAAAAAGTGTTGTTATTGGTGGATATGAGTTTTCCAAAAATGTACGTCCTCCCTTGCAGGGGTTCTCAAACGTTTTGGGTTCAAAGACTAATTTTCTGTTTGTAATTTTCTCCAGACGGTTTTCACGTTTTGCCATTACGCCATCAGTCACGACGAGGAAACATTTCCGGAGCCGTTCACCTTTAAACCCGAGCGATGGCTCCGCGACGGCCGAGAAAGGCCAAACCCTTTCGGCTCCATCCCCTTCGGCTTTGGCGTGAGAAGCTGCATTGGGCGCAGAATTGCCGAGCTGGAGATGTATCTGGTCATATTTCAAGTGAGTGAGAAGATAAATTGCTCAGGATGATGCCAAATTTCATGAATCAACATCCGCTCTA
Source organism: Corythoichthys intestinalis (assembly GCF_030265065.1). Lineage (NCBI taxonomy): Eukaryota > Metazoa > Chordata > Actinopteri > Syngnathiformes > Syngnathidae > Corythoichthys > Corythoichthys intestinalis. The sequence goes on from NC_080406.1 coordinate 52,349,796, forward strand.
ATTTAACGGCGATTCTCTGGAGTGTGTATTTCAATTTTAGAGAATTTACTTTGTTGCAAATTCTGTGTTTTCATTTTTAAATAGTTAAGGACAATAATGAGCGCAACTTGATTTTGTGCTTTGTTTGACTTTCAGATAATCCGGATATTTGAGATCATACCAGACCCCAGTGTCTGCGAGGTGAAATCTCTTAACCGTACGGTTCTTGTACCAGACCGGCCGATCAATTTACATTTTGTGGACAGGGTATACAAAAAGGTGTCTTAGAGTATGGTTTGCCTGATGAAAATAACTTAGCTGCTACAGTGGTAAGAAAAAGTACTGAACTGGAATTTCTCAAATTTCTGTATAAAATCACCATCAAATATGATCGGATCTTTGTCAAAATCACACAGATATAAAAAGTGTCTGCTTTAACCAAAACCACCCAAACATTTATAGGTTTTAATTAGTGCTGTCAAAATTATCGCGTTAACGGGCGTTAATTAATTTTTTAAATTAATCACGTTAAAATATTTGACGCAATTAACGCAGATGCCCCGCTCAGACAGCTTTAAATGACAGTACAGTGAAACGCTCACTTGTTGTGTTTTATGGAGTTTTGCCGCCCTCTGCTGGCGCTTGGGTGCGACTGATTTTATAGGCTTCAGCACCCATGAGCATTGTGTAAGTAATTATTGACATCAACAATGGTGGGCTACTAATTTATTTTTTGATTGAAAATTTGTAAATTTTATTAAAACGAAAACATTACGAGGGGTTTTAATATAAAATTTATATAACTTGTACTAACATTTTTCTTTTAAGAACTACAAGTCTTTCTATCCATGGATCGCTTAAACAGAATGTTAATAATGTTAATGCCATCTTGTTGATTTATTGTTATAATAAATAAATACAGTCCGCATGTTGAATGTATATATCCATCTTGTGTCTTATGTTTCCATTCCAACAATAATTTACAGAAAAATATGGCATATTTTATAGATGGTTTGAATTGCGATTAATTACGATTAATTTTTAAGCTGTAATTAACTCGATTAAAAATTTGAATTGTTTGACAGCCCTAGTTTTAATATTGTAATGAGGATAGTACAGTATGCAAACAATGACAGAAGCGGGGAAATAAGTAAGTAAACCATCACATTTAATATTTTGTGGGGCCCCCCCTTTGGCACCAATCACCTTAACCAGACGCTTCCTGTAGCTGCAGATCAGACTGGCACATCGATCAGGACTAATCTTGGCCCATTCTACTATACAAAAATGCTGTAGTTCAGTCAGATTCCTGGGATGTCTGGCATGAATCGCTGTCTTTAGGTCAGGCCACAGCATCTCAATGGGGCTCAAGTCTGGACTTTGACTTGGCCACTCCAGAAAGTGTATTTTGTTCTTCTAAAATCATTCTGAAGTTAATCTACTTCTGTGTTTTGGATCGTCTTGTTACAGCATCCATCCTCTTTTTAGCTTCAACTGTCTGACAGACGGCCTCAGTTTTTCCTGCAGAACAGCCCGACAAACGTTTGAATTCATTCTTCCATTAATGATTGCAACAGGCCCAAATCATGATGCTCCCTCCAACATGCTTCACGGTGGGGATGAGGTGTTTATGTTGGTGAGCTGTTCCATTTTTCCTCCACAAATGTTGTAGTGTGTTAACCCCAAACATTTCAACTTTGGTTTCATCAGTCAAAATATTTTTGCCGAAACTTCTGTGAAGTGTCCAAATGCCTTTTCACGAACATTAAACGAGCAATTAATTTTAGGCAGCAGTGGCTTCCTCCGTGGAGTCCTCACATGAACACCATTCATGACTATAGTTTTACATATAGTTGATGTGTGCACAGAGGTATTGGTAAGAGCCAGTGATTTCTGTGTTTAGCAGACACTCTAGAGCTCTTTTTTTACCTCTCTGAGTATTCTGCTCTGAACTCTTGGCATCATCTTTGGTGGACAGCTAACCCTTGGGAGAGAAGCAACAGTGCCAAACTCTCTTCATCTGTAGACAACTTCTCTGACTGTCAATTGATGAACATCCAGACTTTTAGAGATGGTTTTGTATCCTTACCCAGCTTTATACGAATCAACAATCCTTGATCGCAGGTTTTCAGACAGCTCTTTTGACCGAACCATGATGCACATGAGACAATGCTTCTCATCAAGACAATTCTTACCTGGTGTGTGCTTTATAGTGGGCAGGGCAGCTTCAAACCACTAATCAATGATTGGGCACACACCTGACTTTAATTGTTTGGTAAAAAATGGTTTCAATTGCTCTTTAAGTCTCCTTAGGCAGAGTTCATTTACTTACCCCCCCCCCCCCCCTTCTGTCATTGTTTACATGCAATCCTCATTAAAATATGAAAACCTATAAAAGTTTGGGTGGTTTTAGTTGAAGCAGACACTGTGTTTACATCTTTGTGATTTTTTTCAAAGATCAGATCACATTTGATGGTGATTTTATGCAGAAGTGAGACATTCCAAAAGGCTCAGATACTTTTTCATACCACTGTATTTGCAGGTGATAGTGTACTGACCACCAGTAGTGGAATGTAACGAAATAAAAGTACCTCGTTGCTGTATTTAAGTATATTTTTGTGTATCTGTACTTTACTTGAGTACAAATATGAAGTGGTACTTTTTACTTTTACTTCACTACATTTTACAGCACGTATATGTAGTTGTACTTGTACTCCACTACGATTCAAATTGTCACCTGCGTTACACATTACTTGTGTTTGTTTTTTTTTGTCATTTTGAATTGATAGTTTTGTTTTCATGCCTCCGGGGCAATCGATAAGCCCTGTGCAACTTTACCGTAATTGAGCACTAAAGGCAGCAACATGACTACAGGCAAGATTAGGCAGGTGAGCAAGATACTGATCAACAGCAAGTGGTGCACCTTCAGTTGGGTGGGTGCTGCACACACTTCTACAGTAGGTGGGGGTATGCACTACACAAGGGCATGAATTATTCCGGGTAATCACACGGGTCACGAGTCTGGAATAATAATCAACAGGCGGGACTCGTAGGCATGTGCTAGTTTGAGATACTGACTGTATGGTAACCTTAAGCCAAAATATCACGGCTTCACGGTATTACATTATTGCAATTAGAGCTCTAAAATGTGTTACTTTGAGGTATCTAGGTTTTTTTAAAAAAATCCATTGAACATGGTTTTTATTTTTCAAAACATATTAGCAAATTGCAACATAAGTGTCATGTTAAGTTAAAAAAAGAAAGAAAAAAAAAACTGAAATAATCTAAATAAAACTAAAATGCGTTCTTTTTGGTGAGCCTAAACCCACAGCAACAGCTACACATTTTTATCATCAGAACTAAAATCATTTAATTATTTTCCATATAAAGCACGTGTGTATGATAGTGACGAGATTTGTCGTTCACTTGAGTAAACGAATCCATTCTGGTTCGTTCAGTAAAAAGATTCGTTCAAACAAATCGTTCAACGAATCGTTCGCCCCCCTCATCTCCCTCCCCGCCCAAACGAATCGTTCGGTTACTGAACGGGAAGTGACGTTGCCGAACGAATCACCAAAGACCGCTTCGCAGTATAACTGAACGGGAAGTGACATTGCTTGGTCCCTCCCTCTCTTCCACATTGACCACTCGTCGTAGTTTCAGAAATGAGTGACAGGCGGTATCATTCTGCTTTCACAGACAGCCTCGTCTCCCTCCTGCTGCTGCAAAAGCGAGGGAGAACTTCCGCGTCGTCTGTCCTAGTTCTATGGGCTCAAAGTCATGGCTCGTGCTTGCATTTCGATTTAGGACACGGTTAAACATTTTCCTTTTGTGAGGGGAGTAGGGGGCGGGGGCGCACGGACTTTCTTTAGCAGGTTGTTGATCACACATACAATCACATATACAGCATGTTTGCTGTCACGAAAATAAAAATACATCGAAAGTTTAATTTCTGAATATGGAACGACCAACACATCATATTTACATCTAGCTCTGTTGTATTTTTGTTTTTTTTGTATTAAGATGATCGTCTTGAATTTTTGCACTGGTATTAATAAATAAAATAATCCGGTCAGCTCCCCTGTCGTCCCCACATCTCAGATCGTCAAATGCTGACGAGAAATAATTGTTTGCTCTTTACGATGTCGCCTTTCTACTCTCATTAGTCTGTTAAGAAAAATGTAGACATATTGCGACATCTCCCGTGTCCGCGTGCTTTGTTTTTGGGCGCTTGAGTAGCACATGATGGACGGATTGACATAATTTGTCAAACCAACCAACACCTGACACGAAAAAAAAAAAAAAAAAACACTCGGAAAAAAATTACATGTATATACAGTTTCATTGCAAATCAGTATTATGGTGATCATATTGTTTTTTTGCACTGGTATTAATAAATAAAATAATCCGGTCAGCTCCCCTGTCGTCCCCGCATCTCAGATCGTCAAATGCTGACGAGAAATAATTGTTAGCTCTTTACGATGTCGCCTTTCTACTCTCATTAGTCTGTTAAGAAAAATGTAGACATATTGCGATATCTCCCGTGTCTGCGTGCGTTGTTTTGGGCGCTTGAGTAGCACATGATGGACGGATTGACATAATTTGTCAAACCAACCAACACCCGACACGCTGACACGAAAAAAAATAATAATAAAACACTCGGGAAAAAATTGACATGTATATACAGTTTCATTGCAAATCAGTATTATGGTGATCATACTAAATATTTTTTTCTGTGCACATATGAGGTAAATATCGCTGCCATGAAGCCTCCATATAGTGACAGTTCTCTGCCCGCTTCACTGCCGTCACGCGACCGCAGCTCAGCTTTTGCTTGCCTCGTAGCTACCCGTGTTTTAAATTACTGTAAATTTGATAGTATGTCGTCATGGGCAGTCACGAGTTTGTTGAGAAAAGTACTACTCTAAACAATGCTCGCTAGATTTGTGTGGTGTTTTTGTCTGTTTGAGCAGCATTTGATAGGCTCCACGTTAACAAATATGTGACAAAGTCATTTCCTTTCATTTTCTGATTCGTTCACCGCATAGTCATTACTGGAAAATCAAGTTAGCAGCAAGCTAGGTCAGGAACCGGAGGACCGAGTCACTGAACGGGAAGTGACAAAACTCAGTCTTGCCCCCCTGCTTGCACGCTGGCTGCTTATTGGCCACACATGGACGTGAGTGACAAACGCCCTGATTCTGTTTCCGCTCCCTCCCCTGCCCGCGATGAGGCTGGCGTCTGATTGGTCGTGTGCGATGTCAGAAGACGCTGCCGCTTGCTCAACGCCCTCCCACGCAGCGAACAAGCACCACCTTCATAGAACGAATCAGTGCAGATGATGATTAGTTCGGTCTCGTTCACCAAAACAATTCGTTCAAAAAGAACGAATCGTTCGCGACCGATACAACACTAGTGTATGACTCATATCATCTTGACATTTGAACACACTCTTCCTCAACACAGACAGTTGCCAGAGAGAAAAAAGCTAATTTTTCCACCGCTAGACACACTAAGCACGCTTGAGTTAACTCTCGCAGCTGGTGGGAAACGTTCATGACAGTGTTTACTAACCTTTAATTTTGTATAAATGTGAAATCATATTGGAGGTATTGCCTCCTCGGCAGCCACCCTTCGCAAACATATTTTACATGTTGGTTGGCCCTCCTCCTCTAAGGCGTGGCCATTGTAACTTTCTTAAGCCGAAGTATTCCCATACCAGCGATTTTTTTTTCTTCTTCGATGGGAAAAAATTCAGGAGTTTCACCTCCTCCAGCCATCGTGTACCATAGCTGACTCACTGACACCGAATAACAACCGGTGGAGAAGGGTTGAGACTTACAACATTGCTGCTACAAGCGAGGGATTTCTCCCTGTATTTCGGGAAATAAAAAATAGCAAATACCGTAGGCATGCCAAGGCGGGAGTTTTTTGCAGTTTTGAAACCGTGACGTTTTCATACCATAGTATACCTTGAAACCAGTAATTGTCCATTTTTGGAGTTTTATTTTCTTGGGCCAACACTGGCTCGACTTGCTCTGGCACGCCAAAAGAACTACACATTCAAATATCACAAGTTTCCAAAGCTTCGACTTCCGGCTACTATATTTGTGCGGATTTAACATGATAAACAGTGGAGGTGAAAACCCGAAGCGAGAACTACACATGAGTTAAACTGGAGGAGGAAGGTCCAAGTTATTTGAAAACTTCTTGAGAGTGAAACGTGAATAAGTCTCGTGTAAAAAAACAAAATGCGTGGGTCTAGTAGTAGTGACTTGAGGACGAGCGGTCTCAATTTGATTTTGAACTCCATTAAACACAGTAATCTAAAAAACAATCCATTGACTTTTCTAATAAACAATTTAAAGGTGTTTTAAAAAATGTGAGTGGGAGTAATTTTGACTGTGACTGTGACGGGATGGGATTTACTTTTTAACTTTTTGCAATGGGAATTTTTCTCTGGGAGCGGGAAGGAACGGGAGCCCACTCCCGATTCATACCCTAGTATGCACCTGATAGTTGCTTGCAATATGCCATTAAGCTCAATTTTGAACTTGTTAGGCTTCTGTTTACCGTGCAGTCAATTTTTTTTGCTTGTTTTTGTCATTCTGCACAGTTTTAAATAAAATTGAGCAGACAAATAATTTTCTGGTTCTTTCTTTGCATATTGGCTAGTGGTGGAACAATTAATCGATTAGTCCACAACTAATTGATTAGCAAATTAATTGACAACCATTTTGATAACCAATTAATGGTTTAGGACCTTCTTCACCTTTGTCTAATTTCTTGAAATTGTAACATACATATAACTTCTCAGTTGAAAATATGATCAGATTTCTTAGATTTTTGTTAAGTCAAAGTAAGACATGAACAAAAGTATGGTTTTACTTTGGAAAACAACAATTCACATTTTTGCCAATTTTCTTACTGTCTAAACTAGCTTCTTAATATGGCTGCAACAACTAATCGATTAAATCGATTAGTAAAGTAGTTGCCAACCAATTTGATAATCAATATACCGTAATTTTCGGACTATAAGGGTCCGTGTTTCTTCTTTTTTCCTTCATTTTGAATTCTGCATCTTATAGTCCAGTGTGGCTTATTTGTTGATTTATTTGGGTTAAAATGTCACACTTTATTTGACAGCAGCGTCATAAGACGGTCTTAATTATGACATGACACTATCATAGGCATTACTGAAAGCTTATGAAAGATGTAATTAAGTGTCATCTGGCAAATTATGTCACTAACTTCATTTATATCCACCTTGGATCTTTTACATCCATTCAAAAGTGACATAATTTGCCGGATTACGCTAAATGACATCTGTTGTAAGCATTCATTAATGCTAGGACAGTGTCATGTCATAATTATGATTCTCTAATGACAGTCTTGATGTGCCACTGTAAATATATAATAAAGTGTTACTAAATACCATAACTAGCAATTAATGAAACATCAGGAACAGTAACTGAAGAAATGACTAGCACAGAACATAACTTTTGATTGTTATTTACATCAGTAGCGCTGCAATGCATGCTACGAGGCATGATGATAGCCAAATGAAGCTTTGCAGCCAATTGGTTCAAAGCATCATGATGGTTGACTTGGTTTTATGACAGTCATATGATGCCGCCGTCAAATAAAGTGTTACCGGTTAATATCTTTTGGTGAAAATATTCCATAAAACCGTGAGGACAGCTGAGGCTTATAGTCCAGTGCAGCTAATCTATGAATAAATGCCGTTTTTGTGCCAAATTTGGTGGGTGGCGGCTTATAGTCAGGTGCGCCTTATAGAGTGAAAATTACGGTACTAGATGTCAGTTAAGTCAGGAATTATTTTTGTTACTTACAACATGCCTAAAACAACTTCAATTTAAATTGTGTAGGTAATTGAAAAAAGTGACATTGATCCGAATGATCATTTAATTAATCGTCCGATTAATCGATTATGAAAGTAATCATTAGTTGCAGCCCTAATATTGGCTCAGATCTCATATCACATGTTTGCATTGGGAGAAAGTACTTTTACTTTTTGTAAAGTGAATTCTAAAGTACTTTAGTACTTCAGTAAAATTTTCTTAGGTACTTGTGAAGCCTGACGCGATATGCAATAATTCCATTTATCGCACGGTAAATGAAGGTGGTAATTTTCCCGCTGTGATTTATCGCCTCACGTGCGGATGTGCGTGCGGCAGATGTGCGGCGGACGCGCTGTTAAAAATTCGGCTGCATTGTTACCAACAGCGCAATATGCTATGATGAGGATTCATTCTGTTTTATTGACTTCTGGATTTGTTCGTTTTATACATTTGAGTTTGCGTGACCATCATTCAATGCAGGGAGGCAGGGCCGAGTGCACTGTCGGCGTACAGCAATGTGCGAGCAGAAAATGGACGGAAAATCCTGATTTCCAAGCTAAACACCACAGCCTCGGTGTGGGAATATTTTGATTTAAACCAAATGAAAATGGCGAGGCAACCAAAAAGGACGAACCAGTCTGCAAAATGTGTTTGGAGGTTGTTTCAACATAGAGGGCCAACACAACAAATCTACATGCTCATGTGAAACACTATCACCCTCTTTCATTTTCAGTGCTTGGTAAGAAAACTGGATCACAACAAGCGGAGCCCACTTCGTCACGCCAATCGACAATTACAGAGGTAATCGCTTGATTTGAGAAATACAAACGAGATCGCGCAAAATGGCGTTCCCTCACGGAAAGAGTAGTCCGCTACATTGCTGAAGATATAAGACCGTTTTACCTCTGTTTAATGTTGTTTTACACTACAAACGCTAGGTTCATACTGCACAAATCCGATTTTTTTCGTGTTTTTCCGACTCAAGTGAAGCATTAACTTGACGGTCTGAATGTGACAAGTCGCATAGAAGTGGACGATTTCAAATCCGATACGGGTCACTTTCGTATGTGGTCTAAATCCGATCTGGGACACATTTTTCCAGAATGTGGTTGGCGGTCTGAACTTTCAAGTCTCCCGAATCGGAATTCATGCAGCAATGACGTCAGCAAAGCGAAAGCGGCAGGCAGGACGGGAGCGATGTAGCTGTGCATTAGCTTCTAGCTTGAACTCTGCTTTTATGCACGAAGTGGCCATACCACAGTCATAAAAAAAATAATGAAGAAAACGATAAGCCTGAAAATTTTCGATTTTCGTTCGATACGCCGAATGAGCAATATTTCCGTATTGCTTACGTGGCAGAGAAGGGGCAAATTGACACACCCACGTCATGTCATGCACACAAGTCAAGGTTTATGTGCGTGCGTGTATGCATTCTATCAATCCATATAAACTTTGAATTAAAGACTAAACGGGGATTATTAATGTCTGCTATTCGTGCCATCTTTTTGGAAATCAAAATATGATCACACTGGAATGTCATACAGCTAGCATGTGTTATTTGTTTTGATGCTTCTGCGCACGCGGGCCACTTTGCTGAGCGCATCTCGGACTGCGAATTAGTGCGCATGCGTGATACTTGAACGGGCTCCATGGACAAAGGCAGTCTGAACGGGCATGCCAAAAAACCACATATGACAAAAAATCGGATTTGTGCATTAAGGCTAGGTTCATACTACAGGTCTTAATGCACGAATCCGATTTTTTCGTGTTTTTCCGACTCACGCATTAACTTGACGGTCTGAATGTGACAAGTCGCATAAAAGTGGACGATTTCAAATCCGATACGGGTCACTTTCGTATGTGGTCTAAATCCGATCTGGTACACATTTTTCCAGAATGTGGCTGGCGGTCTGAACTTTCAAGTCTCCCGAATCGGAATTCATGCAGCAATGACGTCAGCAAAGCCAAAGAGGCAGGCAGGACGGGAGCGATGTAGCTGTGCATTAGCTTCTAGCTTAAACTCTGCTTTTGGCAGTCTGAACGGGCACGCCAAAAAACCACATATGACAAAAAAATCGGATTTGTGCATTAAGGCTAGGTTCATACTACAGGTCTTAATGCACAAATCCGATTTTTTGTCATATGTTTTTCTGGCGTGCCCGTCCAGACTGCCTTTGTCCATTGAGACCATTCAAGTATTACGCACTGAGCACTGAGACGCGCTGAGCAAGATGACCCGCATGCGCAGAAGCATCAAAACAAATGACCACACATGATGGCTGTCATCCGTCATTCCAGGGATATCATATTTTGCTTTTTAAAAAGAGGACACAAATAACAGACCTAAATAATCCCAGTTTAGTCTTATATTGAAAGTATATGGATCGATAGCATGCGCGCACTGTCCGTGCATGTCACACGCACATACGGGCAGTTTGCCCCGACTCTCGGCCGTGTAAGCAATGTTGAAATATTGCTTATATGGAGCAGACAGAAAATCGATCATTCTCAGGCTTATCCTCAACCCATTTTTCTATGACTCCTTGTCAAGTCCGACCCTTCCTAAAAAGCCGTGTTCGAGGCAAGTAAGGCGCTAATGACGCACAGCTGCACCGCTACAGTAGCGTCTCTCTCGCTTTTTGATGACGTAATTGCTGCATGAATTCCGATTTGAGAGACTGGACAGTACAGACCGCCGCGACAGTCTGGAAAAATGTGGCCCAAATCGAATTTAAACCACATACAAAAGTAACCCAGATCGTATTTGAAATACTGACCTCTTGTTGTTGAAGTGCAATTGTTTGTGTTACTACAACTTTATATCTCTGTGCCTAAATGCTTAAGTTATTGAAGTGCAATTTTATTTTTTCTTGAAAAAGACATTTTATTTATTCTGTGTTTCTGTGCGCTATTGATATTGGTGTCTTTTACTTAAAAGAGGCAAGGTCTATTGTTTTTAGTTGGGATTTCATAAGAAGTATTTTTGAATTTAAGAGTAAACATTTATTGCGTTTAAATGGGTGTACTTAATATTACTTAGTCTTATTAACAGTGTTGTCACAGATTAGGTGAAAAAGTAATTTAATTACTGATTACTGATTACGTCTCAAAAAAGTAATCTAGATCCTTTACTGATTACTTCATTATCAAAGTAACTAAGTTACTTTAAAACTAATCTATCAGTTACTTTTTACCCATTTTTCTCGCTTTGCCGCCTCAACATAAGAATGACAACAGAAAAATGTCATCAGATGTAACTGACTTTCCGATGATTGAATTTAAAGGGGAATATCAGAATTTCGCGCTAGCTTAGCCGCTCCGGAGCCCTGAAACTAACAAATATCTGACAAACTGCTTTGAAATTTGTTGAAATTAACTTCACCGACCAATTAAACCCCGCTAACTCTAAGGTTAAGCCTAATGTCAAAACTTCTGAATTCCGGGTTATGGTTAACAGCATATCAGTGCCAATGTAAAACAATGCAAACTGACGGCACAATAATCAACAACACACAAGTGGATTGTACAGTGCAATAAACACAAAGGTGGTGGCGGGCGCGGATGTGCGTGCAGCCATGTACATTAACACCCGGAAGTACTCCTCTCAACACACACGCGGTCAATTTGGCCACAACTAAGCACTTTATACTCAGTCGGACTTACAACACATCCCACAGATGCTAAACGAACACATCACCTCATGGCATAAATGTGCAACACGCGTTTGATAAACAAAGCTTGCCAACTTGGAGCGATGACTGCCCGTCGTTGCTACGGCAAAGCTACGAAACGGCCACGCATGTAGGGGGTCCAACCTTTTGCTAATACCCTCCAGAATGAAGGAAAAATGCTCACCTTCATTCATGCATATCCACAGATCAACATTCCCTCGCAACGTCTCAATACTCGGCGCGAATGTCCACCCACCTCAGTCCCACAACACGTGACGCGAGACCAAAACAGGAAATAGCTAAGAGGTTGTCATGGAAACACGTACCGGGAACCTTGTATTTTAGCATTTTCTATTCAAAATGCTCTTCATACATGACTACAATATTCTTCATTCTACATACGTTATGAGGCAATGAAAAAATAGTAACGCAGAGACACAAAGGAAACTAACTTTAATCAGATTACTGGTGGAGAAAAATGAACGCGTTAGATTACTCGTTACTGAAAAAAGTAATCAGATTACAGTAACGCGTTACTATCTAACGCGTTACTGACAACACTGCTTATCAATTTATACTGTATTCTTACTGTGTTATCGGAAATTGGTTAAAAAAACATTGGGGGGGCGCAATAATATCGCATATCGCAATAATTTATGAGAGAACTTCTCGCTCACTAAAATTTGCCAAGCACTACTTCGAACATTGACAACCCTTTCAGTAATGGCGTACCGCAAGCAACACGTCACTTCTGCTCATTAATATTCATGACATTAGCTACTGTTGCTAAGTAGGGACAAGCTACCGTTTGTCCCTAATAGGAAATGAATGGAAATCGTGTACGAACGAGATGTTTACAGAGCTAAACCTACCAATTCTCTCCGAAAATGATGTGCCTGGTGCCAAATTGACTGGCAAAGATGTGGAAGAACATAAAAATGTTCAGTTAAAGAGATGGCTTTAGTGTCGAAGGCTGAAAAAGACGAAAAAAACGAGCAGACCTAAGTATAGCTTTAGCTTTTTTATCGACGCGACTGACAATGACATTCTCCTGTTTCAACAAGCTATCATTTACCATCAGCCCTGTCTTTCTTATATATCCTCTGGTTGTCCTACGTCTCTTACCGTTCTTGGGGGTAATTTAGGTAGCTTTGTGTAGCGATCGCAAATGCTACTCAGTGACAGCCAACGAACACTTTTAATTTTTTCATTGATAACACATCTTAATTCTACAATTTATTTACACTTCCCCCTTACTAAAGTTGTTATATACCAGAAATGGTAACAGTGGCAGTCAGATACCATTGAAATTCTTTTCAGGTCTTTCATTGTCAGACAGAAGCAGTACGGCACAACATTACGCTAAAAAATAAGTTAAAAATATAAAAATGGCTTATCTCTTTGTCCTCTGAGAGACCATGCCAACCCAACATAATGTTTACTGCATATGAAATGTGAATGGATTCACCGAGCTGGTGTTAAAAGTCCGCGCAAGTTGATTCGGTCTTCACATTTTTTCCTCCCGAGTTTTTGGTTTCCGGAAACCTGAAGAAAACATCCTTCATGTGTCGTAATGTCTAGAGTCGTTTCTACAAGTTCCAAAACAGCAATGCGTGATTGGCATGTTCGTTTTTGAGAGATTACCGGAGAAAAGTAGCACAAATTACGTCGTCTCTATGCGAGGGCGGGTCTATAATGTCCCACTTCGGCTTTACTTCCGCTTTGCGATGCGACGTCACGGTCTAAAAATAGCCAGCGTGCGGTACGCCATTGTAGCACCCTTAAACACAGGTGCTTAAAAAGGCCACAAGATGACGCTAAAGCATTACTTTTCTATCTGTGTGGCAGTGTAAATGAAATGCCAAGTGTGAAAAAGTGCATACTGATGTACATTTTATTTCTTTGTTCTTACTTTCTTAATAAGTAATCCGTTTTTAAAAGAATGTTTTCATGGATGTTGTGTGCAAAAATGTGTGTGTGTGTGTGTGTGTGTGTGTGTGTGGGGGGGGTGCTTGTTATAAGATGATAGCAAACCAGAGAGCCAGAGAGGATCATGAAGCATCAACACCATGCATTATAAATTATTATTCAGTTGTTAAAATATTCAGAGGAAAAAACATCTTTTCTTTGTGCATATGCATTTGTGCGCAAGTGTTTACAGCCTTTTTTCAATTTTTTGAAAAGTGTTCTAAAAAAGTTGAGTCAAGGGTGTGTGTGAGGGTGTGTGTGTGGATGAGTGTTCTAAAAAAGTTGAGTCAAGGGTGTGTGTGTGGATGAGCTTTGTGTTTTGTGTTTGTTTTTACAACTCAGTTTCGGAGTGTGAGTAATGAAAAACTGAGCTCACCATTAAAGCACTTTCACTTGTGGTGGCAGCACTTTTTGGACACTTGCCAATTAGTATACTGAAAAAAAAAATTCACCGAAATAGTAATCTTACCAACTCTGTGCTGGTCTGAACCAGCAAGACCAGTACCGAAACACAACAAAACCAGCAGAATCCAGCCAGATTTGCTGTTTTGGTCCAGCAGAACCTTGCAATGTAGGTAAACCATAGAAAAACGTCAACACTTTAAGGTAAATATTACTTTTACAGTGTCCGCGTAGTTGACATTTGGCAACCATGGCAACGGATCCATTAGCTGAGGAAGAACTTTTCGCCATATACTGCCATTCTCGCATCGGAAACCACCACTTGTCGTGTGAGTTAATTTAAACCGTATGGTATCACTATGCACCTGGTCAGTATTCACCAATTTGAAAACTGGCGCTTTATTTATTTGGCGACGAGATACTCCAAATATGACGTCATATAAACTGTCGCCGTGATACATTTGAACGCAACGCGTGCTCAATGGTCTTTTCTGTTTTTGTTGCTTTTGAAGCGTGGCTTTTATTCTTTCTTTTAGGAACGTCACGGTGAGTTTTGTGTGTGTTGACATGTTTGCCAATTGAAATATGTCCACATTTAGAAGTTTGTTGACTTCCGCGCGCATGTGTAGTGGAACGTCACTGATTTGGCTCGTTTCTACCTGTGGTGCATTTAAGTACTCATCGAATATTTGGTCGCGTGGATAAACCAAGGCAATATAACATCTGGAAAACGTTTGTTTCTCTAATGAAACTAGTTTTTGTATACCAAGTCAACGTGGATGTGCCGTTTTCAGACTGGTAAGAGTTTAACTGGTGTTTTGATGTACCTGGCTACCATAGTAACCACTTTGTGTTCCACTGATAAATCGATTCGGTGCGTCATGGCGGCCCACCAATACGTTTGTTCGGGTTTTCAGACTGGTCACCGTTTGGCCAGTTTTGTAGCAACAAAAGCTACTAGCTCGTTTCATTTTCACCACCCGTTGCCAGGTAGTAAAATAATCTTCATCTTAAGTAAACTGTTTTTACTTTCATAACATAGTCGTACAAGTTATGACAGATTTTCCCAACATTTTCTTTTGATTTCGCAGGCATAGAAAGATGGACACAGGTAAATTGTTTTTAACTAAACAATATTACCGGGAAGGTGCATTGCACCTGTCTTTGAATTGATACACACGATTTTTGAAGTTAAATTTTTTTTTATTTTTTTTATTTACATGAAAATAAATGTCTTTTCTACTATCGACACTAGGAGTGTCTAGCGTCTTGGTACCTTACGATACCATTTGCGATACAAAGCTCACGATTACGATAATCTCATGATATGGCGTTACAACGATTATCGATAAATTGGTCAGGAAATCATTTTAGGATATCATACAAAAAAAACTAATAAACAGAAAAACAAGATATCTTCATCTTTCGACTTTAATTTTATCACTAGTAGAAGTTCAACCCATTTGAACTGGGAGCGTAGCAGCGAATGAATCCCTCCCACTTCAAATAGGCTCCTCCCACTTCCATGTCCGTCTGGTGGCCAATGCACAGGCAACGAGGTCATTTTGGGGCATTTCAGGTTTATTTCCTGTTGATATTGGCACATTTTATGGGTCACTTCATGTTCATTTTGGGTTACAGAACATGAAATATCCCGGGAATTAATTGGTAGTGACTCAAACTCAACAAGCTCAACGTGTAATGCTCTAAATTCAACAGAAAGTGACCTGTAAATGCCGCGAAAATCAGAAAGAGTGACTGCGAATGCTATAGTTTTGAATGAATAAACATTCATTCACCCATCCCAGTCTTAATGGATTAGTCGTCGAGCAACGTCAATGGCAGCCGCATAGTTAACTGACACTATTACGGTGGTGGATTTTGGTAGCAACTTGTTGGTTCCTTATTTTTGTTTTTAAACATTGACATATTTTTAAAACGATATCTCGATTCTTGGCATGAATGTATCAATACCTTTTGGGATGCAAAGTACCACCATATATCATCATATCGATATTTTGTCACACCTTGAATCGACACCATAAACAACTCTGCCAAATTTCAAAATGGTGACAAATCAAACCATCATTTCTGTTTTCCAACATCTTCTATATCGCTTCTATTTTTTTTTTTTTTTTTGACAATCACTCCATATTTTTGTGGTCCAGTAATAACACAATTCACTATTGTATACATTGCATTTAAAGACCAAATGTGAAGTAAGGTTGGCCAACCATGTTTTTGAATAATATCAATGGCTAAACAAGTATAAGCATATTTTCGTTATTTTTTTTTTTTTTAACGCAACCCTTCCAGATTCTTTGTTTAACCCATAGCAACGCCCTTGACAACCAAAATGCTTTTCTTCGACAATCTTCGGAAATTACGTCAAACAGAGAACTACAAGGGAAGTCCGCCATAGAACAGTATCGTTGCACTGCTTCTCGGTAAGATGCCATGGCGGTGTGTGGCGATGTATTGTTCTCAATCTAAAGAAAAGTTGTATGAGTGGCCAAAGGATAGCAGGGCACGTAAATGGACATCTTTCGTTCGCACGAAGCGAATGAATTTCACGCCATCATCGAGTAGTGTTCTCTGCTACAAACACTTCGAAGATGCCTGTTTCCTCAACCGGTCTGCTTATGATCAAGGATTTGCAAAAAAGTAAGTGTGATTTTGGATAGATGACTGATTACTTTGTCAAAGCAGAGCTGCCAGCTGTTGTGGAATGAACAGTAGAAGGTAGCGACATTAGCCGAAGGGTAACTTGAGGCAAAACCCCGATTGTGTTGTTGAATGAACAGTAGAAGCTAGCGACGTTAGCCGAAGCTAACTCGTGGCAATCCCCGACCATAGTTGTATTGAGTTCATTTTGCCTACACTTATAAATTCGTCAAAACTTTTCTTGTTTTGGTGAACACTTCTGCCTTCGTCAGAGTCCGAAGGCGGAAGTGTATTTACCTGACGTGTTTCACACGTCAGGTAAATAAAAACTAACGTCACTAGCTTCTACTGTTCATTCCACAATTTGATCGGGGATTCGTCAAAACTTTTCTTTTATCCCAGGCAATAGTAGGTGGTTTATTTACCTGACATGTTTCAGCGAACACTTCCACCTTCGTCAGAAGGTCCAAAGGCGGAGGTGTTCGCCGAAACATGTCGGGTATATAAAATCTAACGTCGCTAGCTTCTACTGTTCATTGCACAACATGATCGGGGATTCGTCAAAAGTTTACTTTTATCCCAGGCAATAGTAGGTGGTTTGTTTACCTGACATGCTTCAAATCATAAAATTATAACAGCCTATATCTTCTCTGGTCTTGTAATCCCGATGGGTCTTGTCTCCATTCCATGTCCGGTAGTCTGGGAACATTGTTTGCATCCTGATTAGCGTATGGCTAATACATGTACGGTCCAACATAAAATTCCAACCTCCTCTTCTTCCTCCAACTCTTCAAAAACTTGGATCTTATATCGCTGTTTGAATTACTGTTTGAAGGGCTTTGTATGGCGGCCGTATGGAGCGCTGCAATCGCTGTTCACGGTGTGACGTATCACTTCCGGGTTCGTCCCCTTTCAGGCTCGAACTTCGGAAACGCGATTATTTTGTCAAATATACAACATATAAATTATTTTTTCATGCTTTATTTGTTGGACAATGTTTAATGACATTAATTGTAACGCTATTTGGCATTTTATGAAATTACTTCACATTTGGTCTTTAAAGCAGGGCCGGAGTGGGACTCATTTTCAGCCCGGAGGTTTCATGCCACGCCCGTCTCATCAGACCATAGGACATGGTTCCAGTAATCCATGTGCTTTGTTTACATGTCTTCAGCAAACTGTTTGCGGGCTTTCTTGTGTACTGGCTTCAGAAGAGGCTTCCTCCTGGGTTGACAGCCATGCACACAAATTTGATGTAGAGTGCAGCGTATGGTCTGAGTACTAGCAGGCTGACCCTCCACATCTTCAATCTCGCCAGCAATGCTGACAGCACTCCTGTCCAAACTATTCCACATAGGGCTGCAGTGGGTGCTGGATGAAAAACTGAATTGCAAGAATTCAGCACTACACAATTCTCAGTCTTCGCACGTTAGCAATTATCTTCATACAACATTGTCACAGCTTGGGGTTTCCCCCAGAACACCTGCAAAACCTGGTAGTACAGAAGCCCACCTGTGACTCTCTATTATTTTGAAACAAAAAAACAATAAAAGTAGACATAATAATGTTAAGTTGACTGCATTCATGATGACAACTATGTTTTATTATGAGCCATTTCTTCACAATACTTAAATGTTGAGTTTTACAAACAGGCAGTGTCTTGAAATACAGTTTGAATAAACAAAAATACAATGGCAGTGAGCTGGAACAAGTTTGTTCATAAATCGACCATATGGTCGTTCCATTGTGTTTTCAAATATATCGCCAGACGCTGTTAAATTTTAGCCTGGTGGTGGCGGGCAATTAAAACTGGTGTCCCTCCAGGGTATTAATGCAGAAGGAGAAACTGATAACATATTTAGAACTAAATCTCTGAAATCACTTTACAGGCTCTTTTAATTGATGAAGATTAGTTGGCCGTCCAAGAAGAAGCCATGCAACGCCACACAGATGGCCTAGTATGTTTGTTATGCCCGTTTCTAGCTTTCTATGTACAGTGGTACCTCTACTTACGAACGTCTCTACATGAGGAATTTTCAGGTTAAGACACGCTTCAACGGGAAAATTTTGCCTCTTGTTACAAAAAAAAACTTCCGGAACCAATTCATTTTGAAAGTAAAGGTACCACTGTATTGGGAAAAAAAACAAAACAAAGTTTTAGCAAATTCCATCTTTGCCTTTTAAACACATTTTTTTCCTTTTTTTTTTTTTTTTAACTTTCCCAAGGTCCACCAAAAGGAGCTTTGGATGGAATCGAGGCCTTCTTTTTCACCATGGCTGCAAAACAAGCTGGACTCAGATGGAGAAAGTTGGTTCAACGTTTACAAAAGTATGGTTGGATGCGATGCGATAGTGATATTTGTGACCCCCCCAATTTTTGCTAGCCTTGAGTGGGGAAGCAGATGGTGTGCCAAGTCTGGAAAAATGCCCAAGTCTCACTAAAAGACCCTCAAACAACAATCGAATGCTCCCGATTAAAAAACGCCGAAGCCTACGAAAAAGTCTGGTCAAATACATATGGTACGTTGCGCTGTATTTTTTTGACTTGTTGTATGATTCATTATCACTTATTGAGGTGATGAATCCCAAACAAGACACTAAAATCTTACAGTTTCAGTGTAGGAATTGTACTTTTATCAAACTTTTTTTTTTTAGCCAGCAGCAACAGCAGCCACTGGAAGAGGACGATGACTCTTCGCTGAGTGATTTGGAAAAGGTTTCATACTTAACACACTCACACATTCCCTTCAAAACTGTAATTGTTACCTTGACCCGGTAGTGTGAATCCAGTCAAATTAATAGCACATACAGGCATGTAAAAAAGTTAGGACACCCCATTAAATATTTAGTTCTTTATTAAGAAATATTGACATAACAATGTCTGATCTTGTTTTTCTTTATCTCTGGAAGAGAAAGTGATGTAATAGCAGGTAATCAACAAACATTAACATTGTTTTACTCATCAAACCAAATTTATCAACAAAAATGCATATTCTAACTGAGGAAAAAGTTAGGACACCACACCCTACCCTACCAATAGCTGTTACCCCCTTTGGCTGAAATGGCTTCAGTGAGATGCTTTTTGTAGCCATCTTATCTACCAGTCTTTGATCTGAAGAAAGTTTGCCGCACTCGTCAACGCAGAATACTATCAACTAGGGCTGCAGCTATCGAATATTTTAGTAATCGAGTAATCGACTGAAAATTCTATTGAGTAATCGGATAAAACATTTTTTTTAGGTAAAGAGCAATTATACATATAGATGGGAAAAAAAGACATTTCATGTAATATTGAACCATTTTCAGTCAATCAATGTCATTATTATCGATGTACATTGTTGAAAACAGCCAACAATTTCATCTCAAATGTGACTAAAAAAAGACTAATTCACTGCTTTCACTCCAAAAACTTTTAGATCTTATAAAAAAAAAAAAAAATCTATATATATATATTTCTTACCTAAAAATGTCATTACGCTTGATAACACCCATGACTTAAAAGTTAGGTGTTTTTCCTACGTGTTTCAATTGAATTTTGACTTGTGTCAAGCGATAAGTTCTAGTTAAGTTTTAAGTCAGTCTAAACTGTAAGTCCTGATAGGATTTTGAGTTTTTTCAGTGTTCAAAATAAATGCTGTGCTGTACTTTAGCACATTAGGCACCAGTGCTACTTGGTGCTTTATCCAGCAATGACTACTGAGCTAAAATTGACAGTTAGCATTATTATGTTTTTATTTTACACCCTAATCACTCTACAGCGCTGTTTTCACAGATTAAATAAAGCCTGTATGTAAGAGTTAGCCACGCATCGACAGTGGTCATAATGAATAGAAACCTAGCCCTGCGCAGGGATAACGTTAGTGAGCGAGTGAAAGTAACGTTAATCTTATTTATGAGCGCCGAGAAGTGTACTGCTTTAAGATGGCGGCTCGTTTATTAACGCTGCCGAGTCGGTCATTTCGAATCTAGTTCTACGTACATGTGATATCTATTACACGCATCAGACGCTACCTGCTAGGCTGCTACCACCGTAGCAACAAGCGGGCGTAGTTTTTAGAAACGTCAGCGCAGTTTGTAACGGCTGTCGGCTGCAATAAGGTATTTTTTTATTGCTTCTTCCTCTACGCACGTGACGTCAGCGCGTTGTCCCGCATTAAAAGTCGTCCAGGCAAAACGTGATGCTTAGAGCTGGCAAAATTAAACGATTCCTCGAGGTGAATAATATTACTCGGATTAGTTTTTAAACTCGAGTTACTCGAGTTGCTCGAGTATTCGTTTCAGCTCTACTTTCAACAGTGACTGACTGTTGAAGTGAGTGAAAACACCATGGTGAGATCAAAGGAGCTACCTGAGGTCTTCAGAAAGAAGATTGTATATGCTTATGAGTTTGGTAAGGGATTTCAAAAGAATATGAAATCAGCCATTCCACTGTCCGGAAAGTAGTCAACAAGTGGAGGACATTAAAAACAACTGCCAACATGCCCAGGTCTGGCTCTCCAAGCAAATTCACCCTGAGAGCAGACCACAATATGCTGAAAGAAGTCTGAAGAAAGAAAGAAGAAAACTGGACCCTGCAACATGACAATGACCCAAAACGTACCAGTAAATTCACCAATGATTGGCTGAAAAGGAAGAAATGAGTCCTGGAATGGCTGAGTCAAAGCGTAGCTCTTAATCCCATTGAGATGCTGTGGGATGACTTGAAACGGGCTTACATGCAAGAAACCCCTCAAACATTTCACAGCTGAAAGTGTTCTTCATTGAGGAATGGGGCAAACGTTCTTCAGACCGATGTCAAAGACTGGTAGATGGCTAAAAAAAGCGTCTCACAGAGAGTTATTTCAGCCAAAGGGGGTAACACTAGCTAGTAGGTGGTATGGTGTCCTAACTTTTTCCTCAGTTAGAATATACATTTTTGTTGATAAATTTGGTTTAATGAGTAAAACAATGTTAATTTTTGTTGATTACCTGCGATTAAATCACTTTCTTTTCCAGAGATAAAGAAAAACAAGATCAGACATTGAAATGTGAACAATTCTTAATAAAGAACTGAATACTTAATGGGGTGTCCTATTTTTTCACTTTACATGTACTGTATGCATTGAACATATTTATACCCTGTGGATATTGTCCTGACAACAGGTTCTTTTTTATATCCTGCTGCAGAAATATTACCATTATATTCAAAATGGCATCAACTTAGAAAATCTTACTCCTCTGCAAGATTCTTGGGTGAAGAACATCATGGGGAAGGTACCTGGTCACCTGAAGAACCAGAACGAAACACTTTGCCTGCTGCTTGATGAAGTCAGGGATGACTACTTGCTCAGCATCAAGACTGCAATCTGTAATTACTAACTCCCTTTTTAGATCAGCATCATCCTGTTCAGTGTCATACGTTGGTCGTCTGAAACTTTTTCATGTTTCCTGGTCAGAGGTGGGTACAGTAGCCAAAAAGTAGGAGTAGTCCAAAAAAAATAAAGAGTCGTGTTACTTCAAAATAATATTTACAGAAGTAAAAATAGCCCTTCAAAAAATGTACTTGTATACTCGTAAAAGGTATTTGATGAAAAGAATACTCAAGTAATGAGTAACATTGTGACTAAGTGCTTACAATCTCAGATGTTTTATTTTTAAAACAATGGTATATTGATTTCTTGGGATAACGTCATCTGTATGAACTGTTATTATTATAACATAGTACATGACCATATTAGGCCCAAAGAAATCTCAGAATTCTGACTGGAAAAATCTACAGAAATGAAACATCACCCATCCTAGGAGCTTGCGTGCCCTTGAATGGAGAAATAATATCTTTTACAAGGTCTATCGGTGCCAAATAAAAACTAGAACAGGTTGAAATCTGAACTTTTTTAGTAATGTTGACGGTAGCGTTCTATGTGAAATAGTTTATTTCTTATGGCACTTTAAAGACCCTACGTAATTAAACAGGCCGGCATGATAGTTGTCATAGGATCTGGGACTGCAAGCTTGTGTGTGGCAGAGGTGGGTAGTAACCAGTGTTGTTAATAACGGCATTAGAATATAACGGCGTTACTAACGGGTTTATTTTCTTCAGTAGTGAGTAATCTAATTAATTACTTTTCTCATCTTGGCAACGCCGTTACCGTTACTGAGGTGGGAAAGGAGTGCGTTACTATGTGTTACGATGTTGGTTGACTAACGCGAGAAAAGTCTGAAAAAGACAGACTCATGGAGACGAGAGAGCAGAGCAGGAGTGGGGAGGAGGCAAGGGAGTGTGACGCCATTGCAAACGCGATGCTACTATGCTAGGTGGCTCAATAATACCTGACTGTAGCCGATAGCCTATAAACTACACCCACATGATTCTTCAGTAGATATCACATAAATACAGAACTAGATGCAAATGACAGACACGGCGGCATTAGCAACATATATAATAAAGAACTAGATGCGTTAGTAAACAGCCGCCATCTTAAAGCAGACTTCTCAGGAAGGCATTGTTGTAGAGAATCTTCCTAGCGAACCTGAGCCACTTTTGATCTAAAATGCTCCTAAATCGGCAAAACTAAAATTAAAATCTTAAATCTATCTTTAAATGATGAAACAGTTTTAAAACTTACACATGTCGAAAATAGACAGAAGGGAACTAATGCAATAAGGGGAGCAATTTTAACAGCTTTAACGGTTGATTATCATCATTAAATGACTTTTACACATTGCAAAGGTTACTATCTAGTTATCACAATATCCGCAATACCCCTGTGTCTAGTTAAGTTTCGGGTAAAGAATTGGGCTAGGGCCAATTGTCCCAAAAGTGTCCTGTTTTTTTTGGGGGGGTGGGGGGTTGAGAAAAAAAAAGAAAATTATCACCAGTTACTTTGCCAAGTAACTAGTTACTCTTACATTCAGGTAACTGAGTTACTAACGCAATTACTTTTTGGGTGAAGTAATTTGTAACTGTAATTAATGACTTTTAAAGTAAGATTAACAACACTGGTAGTAACCCATTACATTTACTCCGTTACATTTACTTGAGTAACTTTTTGAGAAAAATGTCCTTCTAAGAGTAGTTTTACTAAGCCATGCTTTTTACTTTTACTAGTGTTGAGTTGTGAAGAAGAAACGCTACTGTTACTCCGCTAATTTGGGCTACACTAGTCATATATCAGACTTTACTTTTTTTTTTTTCCAGTGATGCAAACAGTAGTTCTACCAGTTTCACCAATGAGACGTTGCAACAATAATCACACTACTCCATTATACCAACCAGACTCAAGCTTGCATTCTATGGCGTGGCCTCCTCTCTGCCTGGGCTGCGGCCCGCGGGGGCAGGGAATGTCAGAGCTCCGATCTCGCGCCGCCCCCCGGTGACTTCTTGTCATTCTCCTGCTTCCACCTTCCATTTTCTTTTCTGCCTGGGCATCCACCCTGCAGGACGTTGGCTGGGTATTGCCTGCTCTGGTGGTGGTTCCTGCCCTGGGCTTGGTGGACCATTGGAGGTCCTACGATGTGCTATGCCAGATGGGGGGCCGTGGCGGTGGCTCGTGTCAGGGGGATGATGGCGCCCATCCCTGAAGGCCATTTGATGCAGGCGCGGATGGCCTGGGGGACCACCCTGGATCGTGGGGGGATGACGGCTGCCCCTTTGCTGGGCTGCGGGAGGAGGGATGGTCTGCGCTGACTCATAATAGGAACTATGAAGGAACTGTTCACTGTTCAGCCATTCAAATAAGGAACTTTTTTCTCCACTAGAGGGCTCCCATGCTCTTTGGACAAATGATGCTTCATTTCTGTAATTTTTTTCTCTCAAAATTCAATGATTTTTTGGGCAATTTTTTAGGCTTAATGTGGCTTATTGTACAGTATAATAATAATAACGCAGTTGCTCACAATGTTACTCAGTACTTGTGTATTCTTTTCACCAAATACTTTTTTACTTGTACTTGAGTCCATTTTTGGGATGACTACTGTACTTTTACTTGAGTAATATTATTATAATAATAGTATTATTATTATACTATATTAGTATATTAAGTAATATTATTACGGCACTCTTACCTGAGTAAAATATTTGGCTACCCTACCCACCTCTGGTGTGTGGTCATGGAACTGGACGGTTACGTCTGGTTTGTATTATGGAGTATTATGTTTATTGTCTTTTTTTCTTTTTGACTTAAAACTTGATTTATTAAGTTTATTATTTATTTATTCATCACTTTATTAAAAACTTAATAAATTTGACTTTAATATAATAATATTACAAATTTATTTAGCCTATTACAAATTTTTTCTTATGAGACTTTTATCCCAGATTATTTTATTATATTGGAAAAAAAAGGTATTTATTTTTTTTAAAAATGTTTTCTTTTTTTTTTTTATTTAAAGGTGCAATCAAATGGTGAGCATGTCAAAAAATGAAAATGACTGCACAGACATAATTTTACATGTAAAAATCTGGCAGTTTTTTAAAAAAAACTTTTTTACACAGAACAATGTATCAGGGAACACCCACTTTCCTAGCAATTTTGGTTGTGACAGCCCAACCAGAATTGATGATCATGTCTGGCTTTTTTGTGCTGCATTATGTAGTACATGTTGACAGAATAACAGAATGGTCACATAACAACAATGAAAAATAGTCTACGGCTTTTTTGTGTCCAAAATACGGCCTGCTATCAATTTAAAGTCACTTGCTGTAGTATTTCATAGCACCTTTAAACAGAATTCTTTATTGTAACATTATACAATTTTTCTTCAAAATAGGCTCATTTGAAATTAGCATGGCATTTCGGGGTGCGCATGGTGGATACATAAGGTTTGTTATCTAATCCATATTCCCTTATTACAGTGAAATACACATTTGGTGATCCTGTGGAAACCGACGAGGATTCGTTAAAAGATCTTCCTCCTCACAGAAAAGAGTATATTAGTTTCATTTTACATTTTGAGATTGTGATGAATGGGAATGAATCAATTCTTTTTTTTTTTTTTTTTTGTTCAACTCAGGTTGGTGCAAGTGCCCAAAGAATGGAAAGATTCCTTCAAGCTTTCGAGAAAAAAGATGAACAACTGGCTGCACTCTTTCAACCCCACAATGCAGCAGGTCCTTAATCTGTGGAACACTACTTACAGGTACATATTCTGTCAATATTGCATTTATGACTAGTTAGAATCCTGCACATCATATAAACTAAAGTGTTCTCGCAGGGATTTGCGTCTGATCGATATCGCTGAACTCCGGAGCGGAACTGAGCCCATGGAGTTGTCGGCGTTTCAACAAAACGCCAACGGTCAAATTGGGAATGTCAGAGGGACCCTTCTCAACAAGTGAGCAAGACATTTAAAATCAGTACGGGTGTAACAGTACATGTATTTGTATTGAACCGTTACGGTACGTGGTGCTCGGTTCAGAACGGAGGCGTACCGAAAAAGTTTCTGACGTAATGTAACCCTTACTTTTCGAGGCTGTGAGTCGATCGGGTTACAGTTTCTTTGTGTAGATTATATTTACTCTGTCTTCTCTACTGTAATGAGGACCATCACGGTAGGACAGTATAACCCAAAAACGTCAACGGCGCGACAACGTGGCCGCCGCGAGAATGAGTGAAACGCGGGTGTTAAAGCCAATCAGCCAATGCACACCAGTCGCAGTTCGGATGCGTCTCAGAAGCGGCTCAACACGACGCAAGGGAAAAGAACGGCAGAGTTTATTATTTGACACGAGACGCGACCCTCCTGCGTCAATACTACTACCAGTAGCTAGGATCGGGCAGACTGGAAGTCACTCATGGAAAAATACGGTGGATCCGGTCGATTTTCAAACTAATATGCAATCGTAACGCACTTTTTGAGTCCATCAGATCTCTTGAGTGGTTGATCGGGGCTGAGTTGACTTGTCTTTGTTGATTTACTGCTGTCTTCTCTGCTATTATAATAACAAACACGGCCCCTGTTCAATACAAAACCCTCCTACCACAACAAAAAAAGTAGGAACTAATATTCACATAGGAACTAAAGTTATGCAACATAAAATATACAATATAAATGAATACTACATCATATTTGTAAAATATACTCGGTAAACACATAATAAAATAAATAATAGCCCATTTACATAAAATAAATTGAAATGAGCTAAAACACCTGTAATTAATTAATAAGAATGATACACAGATCCTGCTTACACAATTAAATTTATTAATCTCTATGTGGTGCTTTAACTTGAGAAAATCCAGCAATAAAGCTTTTGAAAACCGTTCATAAGAAGAAAAAAAAAAGATTCATTGAGGCATTTCATTTGTAAAATACATGTTAAAGTCTTTGTCATTGGGATTGCTTTTCTTTTTAGCACAGGACTTCTTTTTTCTTCTTTCAGAAAGAAAGCTGACTAAAACGCGGGATCTGAAAGGCAAATTGTTGTTGGATTATCTTTAAATACCCGCTACTTTTTGAGCAGAATTCTAGCTTTGTATAGGCTAATGTTCCTATTGTTGAAAGTACAAAGGTGTGTAATAAACAACTAGCACATTTATATTTTGCATTTTGTTTTCTTACTGTACCGAAAATGAACCGAACCGTGACCTCAAAACCGAGGTACGTATCGAACCGAGATTTTTGTTTACCGTTACACCCCTAAAAATCCGAGACTCCAAAGTGAATTGAAATGGATGCTGAAGAGCTCACGCGGAACTTAAATGTTGTGGATTTTTTACAAACTCATTTCGCAAACGTATTTAAATCTTCCACTGCAGTTTTGGTTTTTAACAGAAAGCTGAATAAGATGTCAATATAATTTGTTTTCATTGTTGTTCTTTTACTGAATTCCTCAGCATTTCTGTCATTTAGAGAAATTGTGTACTAATTGTCATTGCTGACTTAGATGGCTTCCTGAAGTGCACAACATTTTTTATCACGGGAGTCGGCGTAAACTGGTGCCACCGCAAAGCCAAATGGACAAGCTGCAGTCTTTCTTTAACTGTGCCGCTACACTAATGTCTATCCAGCTGCAGAACCTGGTCTTAGACTCCATGAGTGACTACACCAAGTTCATTTGTCCAAATCCAGTAAGGACGAAAAACATCTTTCACTTTTGCTTTTCTTTTTTGATGGTATTTCTTATCTCAGGGCACAGAGCAGGCCTTCGAGGAGTCAGTGTTTGTGCTGTTTCTGATCCTGGATGATCGGCAGATCACGTTAGAGCCGGACCTCAAATCCTTTGAAGACATTCTGCTCAATGTCTACGAGTTCATGCTCAGGTCGGTCACCATGTTGCCACGTGTGGAAACCAAACTCTATGCAGAATGGGTGAGTGTGTTTCTTCATTTCATTTTTGTTGACCTACTGTTTGTCAGTCCTTTTCAATTATTTTCTGTTACGCTAAATAATAATCAATTCAAATTGATGAGCAACATGAACTCATGAGGACAATATGCCAAACAATTTGACCGAAAAAACAAAAGTGAAGAAGGTAAGTATTTGAACACCCTGCGATTTTGTTCTCCCACACAAAAATGGGCGGGTTTGAAATTTCCATGGTAGGTGCTTGTCCACTGTGAGAGGCAATCTAAAAAAAAAAATCCAGAAATCACAGTGTATGTTTTTTTTAACTCTTTTTTTGTATTATACTGCTTCAAATAAGTATTTGAACACCGGAGAAAATCAATGGTAACATTTGGTACGGGGGCATGATATCAATTTTTTGAAAACCGATATCGATATGCTCCTTAAGGCCGATACCGATAACCGATAATATATATATGTGTATATATATATATATATATATATATATATATATATATATAAAATATGTATGTATATATATCAGGGGTCGCGTTAACTGAATATTTTCCGTCGTTGACCGTTTTTTTTAAAACGGTGACGGAAAAAAACTGAAGTCCAGCTGTCATTTTGACAGGTTGCAATTCACACCCCAGACCACAGGGTGGCGAGTGAGCATATTAATTAGCTATTGTCTCTCTTGATGCATGACGTCGTTGGCTTTACTCGGAAAAATGTCAAGGCAACTGAGTGTCCGAAGTTTCTTCCAAAAGCGAAAGCAAAAGGACGATGGTGTTGATAAAAGAGGTGAAAAAAGAGGGACTGATGCAGTGGAGGATGAAGGATGAATTGGTAAAACGGTGAAAGCGGCATAAAGCTAAAAAAGCAGACCAGACTAGCCAGAGCCTGAAATTATTTCAAGGAAAATATGGAGGGTGCCACCACTGTGTGTACTCTTTTTGCTAAGCTGAGCTCGCATACCACGGTAGCACGTCGGCTATGAACGAACATTTGACGCGCCGTCACCCAGGTGTATTTCGGAAGACAACAGGAAACAACAAGCTCGCAGATTGTAAGTACATACAACTTTCTAACGATTTTTTAAAAAATTGAAGTTTCCTTTATGTGCGTCGTATCAACGTGCATTTTTATTTAATAATAATAATAAAAAATTTAAAGAAATATATATATACATATATATATATATAATGGAATTATGTAATATTTTATTATTATCAAATGTATTAGGATCATGGAAGGTCCCACTTGGGGGGGAATATATATATATCCTGTATATACATAATATAATAAAAATATATATGGAAACACAGCACTGGCCTGCTTACTGTAATCCATGACTGCAGTAATGTTACTTACTCTATATTATAAAGTATTATTGTATTATTGTGTATATACATATAGTGACTGCATCAAGATATAGTCATTTTAAAAATTTAAGTGAGGGGTAAAAATAGATTATGACCGGATTTTTATGACCCTGTCAGTCAAAATGACAGACAACGAAAAAGTCTAGCGCAACCTCTGATATATATATATATAATTTTTCAATGAATATTCACCTGAGTTTTTAAACACTTGTAGGTCAAAAATACTAGTGGTGGATTCAGCATAGATTTGCATTTGACCTAACCAGAATTTTCATGATGACATGAGCATTATTATAATGAATTGATAATATAATGAATATTACAATGACAAGAATAGTTTTGACTTCAAATAAAGTGCCCGTAGTAATTTTTTCAAATAAATCTAATTTGAGTCAATCACAATCAATCAGTCAATATCATTGACGATGTGTTCCCCTGAACAATAAGCACAGAACTAAAACAAACATAAACCCAACTGGTATTGTGCTTTGTCAGCAACATCTGGTGCAACAAGAGAGGAGACTTTTGTCGTCTTGGTCCATGAAACAACTTTCTTAACCTGGCAATTATACATCAATAACCAAAAGGCCTCTCAATAACTTGTAAACATAACAGTGTAGAAGGCAAACATTTTCTAAATGCCATAGTAAGGTTCATCACTCAATGACGGAAAAATAAGGCCTTTAGAACAGTAACAAAACTTTGCATACTGGCAAAACAGGAGTGGAAAGAAACGCACACATCCCAATCCACCAAGACCATGCCAAAATATTAATTGGCCCGATAATATATGAGGATAATGTTATTGGATTTATTGGGATGACGTCATAATTCCTATTATCGGACGGATAATTATTGTGCACCTTTAATATTTGGTAGAGTAGCCTTTGTTCACAATTACAGAGGTCCTGTAATTTTTCACCAGGTTTGCACAGACTGCAGCAGGGATTTTGCACCATATGGAGGTAGATTTGTGTCTTTATTATTTAATCCAAAAAAAAGTTGCTTCAATCAAATAAAAAAATGCTTCAATCAAAATATATATTTTCAATCGAAGAAAACGTCTCTTCAATCAAAAAAATGTGTTTGAATGCAAAAATAAATTTGAAACTCAAAAAAATATATTTGAAAACTATTTTTCTTTGATTGAAAAATTTTTTTTTTGATTTAAGTCAAGTTTTTTTTGATTGAAACACCATTTTTGATTGAAGTCATGTAATCTTGCGTTGGGACCACATTTTGGCTAGGACATTTGTGTCTTTATTATTCAATCAAAAATTAAGTTGCTTCAAACAAAAAATATATATTTTCAAAAGAAAAATCACTTCAATCAAAAATTTTAAAAATATCCAATTGTAGAAAAAAAGGTTTGAATGTGAAAAAATATTTGAGACTCAGAAATTCGCATTTGAACACTTTATTTTTCATTCAAACTGTTTTCTTTGATTGAAGCAATCCTTTTTGTGTTTGAACCATATAAGGGGTAGGACATTTGTGTCAAAAACATTCAATCGCAATAAAAGTTGCTTTAATCAAAAAATTATTTTTAATCAAAGAAAAAAATCATTTGCAAAAATATATATTTTTTGAAAATATTTTTTTAAATTTGAAATATATATATTTTTTTATTGAAGTGTCACTTTTTTTGAAAAGCAAAAAGTTTTAAACTCTTTTTTTTTTTCAAAGTGGAAAAAGTTTTGAACACACTTTTTTTTTTTGAAGTGGGAAAAGTTTTGAAGGCACTTTTTTTCGATTGAATCATTTTGACACAAAGATTCAACTTCAACGCTAGTGCCGGTGTGTTTGAGTGGCAGTTGATTGGGCCAATGGCATAAAAGTATGAAGCAAGAATAATGGCCATTGGCCACAAGGTCTCCATCCAGCCATCGGAGTCTCCTGGAGTCCAAGCCGATTATAGGGCACTGGTACGGGGGTGTAACATCGGCATTTCACCGGAGTACCCGCAACGGCACGTTGCCCTGTCGCGGCACACTGGTCGGACCCCGATATCACCCCCCAGGCGCGGTGGCCGGCTGTCGAGTGGACGGTCCGCGAATGACACGACACTCATTCAAAGTTGAAGTGATGGGGCTCCAGGCGTGGACGCCGGCGACTCGCCGGTAGTCCACTCTCTTACTGGGCAGGCTAGTGTCGGGCCACTCGCCGACCACTCTTGTACTGGCGCGTCGCGGACACTCTGGTTGGAACCGATTGCCAACCGTCACGTCAGGGCAGCGGGTGAAGTTCGCCGTGTTGAATCACATTAAGCAGCAGGGCACCATACTCCGGTGAAATGCCAATGTTACACCCTCGTACCAGTGCCCTATAATCGGCTTGGACTCCAGGAGACTCCGATGGCTGGATTAGAGGTTAGATTTTGTGCCCGAACCCGAACCCGAACCCGACCCGACCCGACCCGACCCGACATTCGGGTCGGGTCGGGCCCACATTTTAAGCATTCACGTTCGGGTCAGTTCGGGTCGGGCCGCCATGCCGGACTAATAAATTATTAAAAAAAAAAAAAAAAAAAATGGAGAGCAGGCTCTCTGTATTGCGCTTCTGCTTGTGCGTGTGCACGAACGCCGTGGCGCCGGCCGCTTTTTCATTTCCTTGTCAGAGAGGCGCGTCCATGTGAGAACAATATCCCACACACTCAGAAATATGTTTAACAAACTTTCCCAGCGTTATTTCGTTGTGTGAATGCTTTGATAATTCTCAAAAAAATATGTAGATTATTTAAACATTAAGAAAACTTGCGTTTTTTTCTGCCAACTAGAAGAAATGAAAATAAATTGCTGCTGCTGCGTTTTTTTCCGCGTCACTCCAAAAAAAATAAATAAATGGAGAGCAGGCTCTCTGTATTGCGCTTTTGCTTGTGCGTGTGCACGAACGTCGTGGCGCCGGCCGCTTTTTCATTTCCTTGTCAGAGAGGCGCGTCCATGTAAGAACAATATCCCACACACTCAGAAATATGTTTAACAAACTTTCCCAGCGTTATTTCGTTGTGTGAATGCTTTGATAATTCTCAAAAAAATATGTAGATTATTTAAACATTAAGAAAACTTGCGTTTTTTTCTGCCAACTCGAAGAAATGAAAATAAATTGCTGCTGCTGCGTTTTTTCCGCGTCACTCAAAAAAAAAAAAAAAAAAAAAAAACCAACAACAAAAAATCGGGTTTTTCGGGCTCGGGCCTGCAAATCTAGTTAAGTGATCGAGCTCGGGCCGGGTCGGGCCTCAATACCAGCGGGCCGTGTCGGGTCGGGCTGGATTTTTTAGGCCCGAACTAGGCTCTAGGCTGGATGGAGACCTGGTGGCCAATGGCCATTATTCTTGCTTCATACTTTTATGCCATTGGCCCAATCAGCCGCCACTCAAACACACCGGAACTAGCGTTGAAGTTGAATCTTTGTGTCAAAATGATTCAATCGAAAAAAAGTGCCTTCAAAACTTTTCCCACTTCAAAAAAAAAGTGTGTTCAAAACTTTTTCCACTTTGAAAAAAAAAAAGAGTTTAAAACTTTTTGCTTTTCAAAAAAGTGATACTTCAATAAAAAAAATATATATTTCAAATAAAAAATATATATTTTAGAAAAATATATATTTTTGCAAATGATTTTTTTCTTTGATTAAAAATAGTTTTTTGATTAAAGCAACTTTTATTGCGATTGAATGATTTTGACACAAATGTCCTACCCCTAATATGGCTTGAACACAAAAAGGATTGCTTCAATCAAAGAAAACGGTTTCAATGAAAAATAAAGTGTTCAAATGCGAATTTCTGAGTCTCAAATATTTTTTCACATTCAAACCTTTTTTTCTACGATTGAATTTTTAAAAATTTTGGATTGAAGTGATTTTTCTTTTGAAAATATTTTTTTTTTGTTTGAAGCGACTTAATTTTTGATTGAATAATAAAGACACAAATGTCCTAGCCAAAATGTGGTCCAAACGCAAAATGACATGACTTCAATCAAAAATGGTGTTTCAATAAAAAAAAAACGACTTAAATAAAAAAAAAAAAAATTCAATCAAAGAAAAATAGTTTTCAAATATATTTTTTTGAGTTTCAAATTTATTTTTGCATTCAAACACATTTTTTTTTTATTGAAGAGATGTTTTCTTTGATTAAAAATATATATTTTGATTGAAGCAACTTTTTATTTGATTGAAGCAACTTTTTTTTTGATTGAATAATAAAGACACAAATCTACCTCCATAGCACCACTGCTCCACACAGATCTTCTCTTGATCAATCAGGTTTCTGGGCCGTCACTGAGAAACACGGAGCTTACGCCAAAGATTTTCTATTGGGTTTAGGTCTGGAGACTGGCTAGGCCCCGGCAGAACCTTGATATGCTTTTTACGAAACCACTTCTTAGTTATTCTGGCTGTCTGCTTCGGGCCACTGTCATGTTGCAAGACCAAGTCACGAACCATTTTCAATGCTCTAAGGCGGGGGCTGGCAACCTGTTTTTTGTGGCTCTTTAGCGCCCCCTAGTGGCTCTCTGTACCATTTTCATAAATGTTTGAAAATGGGGAAAAAATGCTTGAGGGAAATATATTTTTTGTTCTGATATGGTTTCTGTAGGAGGACAAAAATGAGACAAACATTCTTAACGTTTTCCAATGCCGTAAAAATGTGTAAAATATATATTAGATTTCAACATTTCTTCCTACGGAAATTTGCATCATAGCCTGCGACACACGTTTCTACCAGCAGGGCAGGATGCTAGGCAAACAAACCGGCAGCCGAATACCCAGTTGGGAGTGAGAGAGAAAAAGTGTGATTCCATTACGTCTGAAGAACTTAGAGGAGCGCAAAAATAGATTTAAGAGGTGGATTGCATCACCAAACTACACTACTGCTTCATGTACATTCGCGAGAGCGAGAAGTTCGCGCACACATTTGCTCTTTTATAAAACTTTAACATTTGTTAATAACACTCTCTGTTCTGTGATATCATCAATCGCTTTACATACGCATTTTTATTTAATTATTTTTTTGTTTTTTTATTTTTTTAACCTGTCCTGTTCAGCTGTTTGACACAGAGAATGGAAGTCTAAGTGCCCAGATAGTCTGAACAGTTTTAATGTTTCACATTGAGAGTCTGACATACTCCCTTTGTGATCATTCAACATACCTCATTTATTATGACAAAACAGTGAACAGGAAGGGGTAATGGGGGAACAGAAGAAAAGAAACACAATAGAAGAAAGAGAAGAAACACAAACAACAACAAGAAATACATTGAACGCCTAACTACACTAACTACTAATATGTTGGTGCTGTCGTCAGCTAAATGTATTTCCGGTTGACACCATGTGGGGGGCCTGTTGACCAGGGAAAGAGGGGGAAGAAGGTGGGGGAGTCTATAAGCTAAGTGATAGAAAGGGGTAGAGTGTACACATCATCTGTGTGATCTAGAACCCGGTAATCGTGTGAATCCCTTGTGAGTGTAAGCCCGTTGGCGACCGACCCTACGCCGCCCCATCGCCAATCCCGGCACTGGGACCCCCCCCCCGCCCGAGCGCGCCCAATAACATCCAGCCGCACGCGAGCCCCGCCGGGCAGGGAGGGCGGGCCCGGGTAGGGGGCAGCGCAGCCCATCCCTCTTCCAGCAGCCCAGCAAACGAACCCCCCCCCCCCCCTCCCTGTAATCCAGGGTGGTCCCCTGGGCCACCCGTGCGCCCATCTTCCGGCCCTCGGGGATGGCGAGAGGGGACGCACCACCAACCCCACGCCCGTCCCCAACCCCGTCCGCCCACCCAGGCCACGAGCCGCCGCCGCAGCCCCCCAGCCGACACGGCACGCCACGGGGCCCCCAGCGGCCCACCAAGCCTAGGGCAGGGCAGGGTTCCCTGCCGTAGCAGGCAACATACAGCCGATACACCGCCGCCCAGCCAGCGACCCGCGGCGGAGCACAGGGCGGATACCCAATTAGAGAAGAGAGGGGAAGGCGGAGGCAGGAGAACGCCGAGGAGCCGCCGTGGGGTGACGCGAGACCGGAGCCCCGACCTCCCCCCACTCCCGCGGCCGGCAGCCCAGGCAGAGAGGAGGCCACGCCTCGGGAGCCATGCCATAGAAAAACGTGTGGGACCCACCTACCACCCTATTACTGTGGCTGCCAGGTTCCCAGCTGGCAGCCATAACCCAGCACCGTGATGGGATTGTGAGGGTAGGGTAGTGCAATGTATGCATTAAAATAGGAGATCTTGGCTTGGGGCAGTGGGACCGCAGCATGGAAATTCAGCCCAGCTGCCCGTCCCACCGCCCTTTGCCAGAGGTCTCCTGTGGAGTATGATGTTTGTGGTGCGTTAAAAAAAGGTGCAGGATGTGATGCATTAAAAACAGGGGGGAGCCAGGCCAGGACTTTATGTCCCCGTCCCAACTCTCCCCGGAGAAATGAATGAGTATGTAAGTGCCAGGGTGAACGATATTTACAGTGCTGAAGTGAGGAGTGCGTGAGTTAAGAGGCAGGTTCCCGCGGGTGTTGCCCCGTCCACCGGAGCAACCGGCAGCAGGGCGGGAGAAGCGCCAGGGCCCCGATCAGCCCCCGCCCCAGACCACACACGGCGCACCCGCAACCGCCCACCCCTCCCCCCGCCGCCCGAGCGCCCACCCCGCACCCCGAGCAGGTGCTACGCCAAACGCCGGAGACCACGGGATGTCCACTTCACCAGCAAGTAACAGCAAGCCCCACCCAGGGCCCCGCAAGTTGACAAGGCTAACTCTATTTTTCTTGTTCTTAAAGTAGAATTTTGTTACGGCTGAGTCTAGGTCTTGAAACCATTTTTGAGTAGGTTTAAAAGGAATCATTGCGAACAAATAATTAATTTGTGGTAATATTCTCATCTTGACTGTCGCTATCCGGCCCAGAAGTGAGATGGGTAGATTATTCCCGTGTATCAAATCTTCGCATATTTTTGCTAAGAGAGGAGTGTGATTTAGCTTAGTTAATTCTGTCAGTTTTGGTGAGATGTTTATTCCAAGATACTTGATGTTCCCTACTGGAATGTTATAAATTAGATTTTGATCTGCAGGATTCCATGAGTTTGTTGATTAGGGCATTATAATGGATTTTGACCAATTTATAGCATAATCTGATATTTGTGAAAATTTCTTTATAAGTTCAAAAACCTCACGAAGAGAGGATTCTGGTTTTTCTAGATATAGTTATATATCGTCTGCGTATAAATTATTTTTATGTTCTGATGTTTGCGAGCGGATCCCTTTAATATTAGTATTTTGTCTTATTGCAATTGCTAAGGGTTCAATAAATAGAGCGAATAATAGGGGGGAAAGTGGGCAGCCTTGTCGAGTTCCCCTTTGAAGACAGAAACTTTGTGAAATGACCCCATTTGTGTTGACAGTGGCTTTTGGGGCGTTGTAGAATGTTCTTATCCAGTGGATAAATGGCTCCCCAAAGCCAAATTTTTAAAATTTTAAAAAGAAAAATCCAGGTGACTTTTTCAGATGCTTTTTCTGCGTCCAAAGAGAGGATAATTGCTTTCTCTTTATTATTCTGTACTCTATTAATGAGGTTTAACGGTCGTCTTATGTTGTTTGTAGAGTTCGTCCTTTAATAAAGCCGGTCTGGTTATTATGAATTATAGTGGGAAGAATTTGTTCTAATCAAGCAGCTAAAGCCTTTGCAATAATTTTAATATCTGTATTCATTAAGGATATTGGTCTATAGTTTGCTGGTTGGGTTGGGTCTTTCCCAGCTTTTGGTAGTAGTTTGATTACTGCAGTGTTCATAATGTCTCTAATTTGACCCTTGGCCCTGATTTCTTGTACCATACTATAGAAAAGTGGTGCCAGCATATTCCAAAAATGTTTAAAATAAGACGTCGAGAACCCGGCAGGCCCCGGTGCGTGACCTGTTGGCATTTCCTTAACAGCATTCCATAATTCAGCGAGGGTAAGTGGGGTATCTAGCAATTGTTTGCTTTCTAAAGTTATTTGGGGGATGTCAAGATTACTAACGAATAGGTCTATGTCTTCTTCGTTATGATCATTTGTTTGTTGTCAAGTTTTTGTAGTAGCAATAGAAAGTTTCGTTAATTTTTTCTGGTGATTTTGTTATTATGCCGGCTGAATCTTGTATTGTTGTAATTAATGTTTTTTCTTTGTTGCGTTCAAGTTCGTTTGCTAAATATTTCCCAGATTTGTTATTATGCTCAAAGTTGGTATATCGCAGTTGTTGTAACAGAAACTGAGTTTTTTTCTGTATGCGGCTCTCATAACACGTGTTGCCGACGCCCGTTTTAAACCCTAGACGAACAGTAACCTTGGAAATGGTGGTCCCAGCTCCTTTGTGGTCATTGACCAACTCTTCCTGTGTAGTTCTTGGCTGATTCCTCACCATTCTGAAGATCATTGAGACCCAACGAGATAAATCTTACATGGAGCCCCAGTCTGAGGGAGATTGATAGTCATGTTTGGCTTCTTCCATTTTCCAATAATTGCTCCAACAGTGGCTTTTAGCTGCTTGGCAATTGCCCCGTAACCCTGTCAAGCCTTGTTGAGCTCTACAATTCTGTCTGGTGTCTTTGGACAGCTCTTTGGTCTTGACCATGTTAGGAATTGAACTTTTCCTGATTGTATGGGGTGGACAGGTGTGTCTATGCAGCCTCAAACAGGTCAAAAAGTTCACCTCCACTCCATTTATTTGTTGGACTTTTGAAAGGTGAGTAACAGGTCTTTAAGGCACACAATTCTAGCCAATAGACAGGTGTTGAAATACTTCTTTTCATCAGTATTATACCAAAAAATTGTTTAAAAAATCGTACACTATGATTTCTGTATTTTTTTCCCCTTTGGATTCTTTCTCAGAGTGGACAAGCACCTACCATGAAAATTTCAAACCCGTCCATCATTTCTAAGTGAGAGAACTCGCAGGGTGTTCAAATACTTATTTTCCTCACACTATGATACAAACTGTGCTCGCTGGTTTACTGATGAAACACTCACAAAGCGGGACGATTGTTGGCAACATTCAGCACGTTTTAGCTAAAAAAAAAAAAAATCTAGTTAACTTTTGCAGTTATTTATTGTGGCCGTAATGTGCTGTACAGGCATGAAAATCTCTCACCTTTCGGCGAAATTCGCCGTTTCGAAGTAAAAAAAAGGTGACCTACGTGAATTGTGTAGATCTAAGGAGAAAAATTTTAAAGGGGGGGTCGGGAGATTTTTTTTTTTAATGTGGGACACTTAGTATGCAAGCGGGGGAAGCGGCACAAAGCCAAAAAAGTGCACCAGAGTGGTCAAAACATTGACTTATTTCAAAGAAACGAAGGAGGGTAAACTGTTGTGTCCAGTCTCTTCAATGCCAAGCTTCGCTGCACGTCGGCCGTGAATGAACACCTAAAGCACCACGACATGTTTTATTGAAGTTGCTAAGCCTGTCGCTATATGCAATGAGTCCATTTATCGCACGGTAAATAAAAAGGAGGGCGGTAATTTTCACGGCTGGGTTTTATCGCTGTGCGCGCGTGCGTGCATATATTTGTGCGTGCGTGCGTGCAGATGGCATATGAGACAACAGTTCCTTTCACAGATGTTTATTGGTCATCAACTCGCCTTAAAATTAAAGTTCAGACATACAAAATAAGGAAACACATCTATATTAAATACCATAAACGTTAGCATTGCTACATTGAGGCTAATGGGGGAAAAAGGCAACCTACTTTAGCCTGCTATAAAACATTGGCAGTCTTCTCCAAAACGCAAACTTGTGGTTAAAAGGTGACACTTCAAACATGAAAAATCGCTGGTTAACAGCATTTGCAAACGAAAAATGAAAAAAAAAAAAATTACTGACACCGCATGCAATGACAAAAAGATCTTTTTTTGCGGAGTGTAAAGCTCACGGTTAGCGGTTTCGCGAACATACTTCCGGTGAACATTTAAAAAATAAA
This sequence comes from Corythoichthys intestinalis, assembly GCF_030265065.1. NCBI lineage: Eukaryota > Metazoa > Chordata > Actinopteri > Syngnathiformes > Syngnathidae > Corythoichthys > Corythoichthys intestinalis. Next base: position 52,388,913 of record NC_080406.1, read on the forward strand.
AGCACGTCATGTTCATCATATAAGTAACGATTTCTCGAGCTAATCCCACATCCTTCAGAATTCAGATTCTACACTAAGAATAGCTTTAAAATGACACCCTTTATGAAAAATCTGATTGGCAATGAATAATTATTATACTACTATTATACTGTATAAAGTAGTATACTATAATATTTATGCTAGATATTTTTTTTTTAAGAATTGTTTTGAATCATGTTGGAAAGGTGAAGTCAGTGTTCTGAATCGGTTTACATTTTATTCTTTTGCACTAGTTTTTGCTATCAGCATTTGACCTCATTGTTTATTTGTAATTCATAGTTGTTATTTACATGTTTATTTGTACTTTAATAAAGAATTTAAGTGTTCCAAAATTGTGAATTAATAAGCGTCATCAAAAATGTCAGTGCTAAATTAGTGTTAAAAAAAAAAGGGGGGGGGGGTTATTTGATTAGTCGACTAATCGTAAAAATAGTCGGCTGACTAATCAGGAGAAAATTAGTCGTTTGGGACAGCCCTAGTTGTACAGATTACCAGAACATATTTCCTCCACACCCTTCTCACCTTTTAACCCTTGACCCATTTTCATGCCTGACTGTAAATGTCAGCTGCCTCTAAACACTGGCGACTCTAGCCAGCACAAACAGTTTTTTAAAATTAAAAACCCGATCCTTTTCACCCGATTCTGATCCTCTGAAAAATGTCCTGAACGGCCTGATTTCTGATCACGTGATCGGATCGGAACATTCCTAGCCCCGAACGAATGCTTCAGACCAACTTGAACAACTCCCTGAACCCATGTCTGGAACTGAACAAGGTGTCAACTATCTTGGTCTGAAGCAGATGTTCACGATTCATTCCAGGCTTCATTAAAAGCTAGAAAACATGTAAGCTGTACATGGTTTTAATCATTTACTACAGAAATTGGTTGACCTGTCTTCCAAGACAGGACATATGAAAGTCTCGGGGACCTTTGTTCGAAATTCAACAGGAATTTGGACCGTTTTGGCTTGAAGCCTGTAATTTTGGCAAATCCCTGAAATAGTTAATGTCTCTTTTTTAGGAAAAATGTTGGTTTTAAACAGACATTTCAAAAACCAGTACTGAAAATGGAACCCTATTTCGTCATCCTCTCCCTGTTCTCCCAGTTGAGTTCCTCCGGGGAGACCCTCAAACCGGTGATCTTACCAGAGATCATCCAGGTCCAGGCGGAGGAGGTTCGCAAGGTTGTCATCTCAGAGTACGTAAAGCCCACAGCGCACATTCACGAGTACGACAAGTACACCACATTGGTGAACAAGGAGGCGGAGGAAGCCATGGAGCGTTTCCTGGGGGAAGAGCACACCTTCCAAGAGCTTCTTGAGGAGGTGATCAACTACCAGCAACTGATTGACTGTATTCAGTACACGTCACGGAAGGTAATAATGACAGCGTTAGTGGTTGTGGACATCAATAAGGCCATTGAAAACCAATATATCATATTATAATTTGGCGATGATGTGCTATTTTAGGTAGTCAACCTCGGCATGTTCGAGGTCCAGTCCCACAAGCTCATTCAGTCCCTGGTAAAGCGTGCTAAAGACCTCCAGCAAAAGCTGGTTACACAGATGCTCCAAGGTCATCAAGACATTAACACAACGTACGTTGGTTTGGCTAAATACTTTTTTGGGGAAATGGTTCATACCTTAGAACATTGTAATTAAGATAATAATGGGGGGAAAAAAAATCATAAATGCAGTTTTCTTATACAAAGTATGATTTCTTCATTTCAAAGGTTATGCAATGAATTTCAAAAGATCGCAGAGAGGGCACTGAGCACGCCACCGGACACACATTCACTGATGGAGTTGAAGGTATCAACACTAAATATCCCAAACCTGAATGTACTCCCCTATCATTTGCTCCAGGCATAGGCTAAATACTCATGATTGTTAATACATAATGAGAGCTACTGTGTGTGCTCGTCTGTCAATGTTCATTCGAAATACAGTAGTTGGAAACCTTTATTTATTTATTTTTGGAGTAAAAGTTTTTAATACAGTATTACAGATGAAAACATCTTTAGTAGGGATGGGAATTGATAAGATTTTTACGATTCCGGTTCCATTATCGATATTGGTTAACGATTCGATTCTTTATCGATTCTCTTATCGATTCTAATTTGGACTAATGGACTGTATGAGGTCCTTTCTAACAGGAGTATAAAAATAGCTCATAAAATCATTTAGGATTATTTTAGATGCATATATGTTGTAAGGAATTGGGGGGTCGGTGACAAATTTGCCGGCTGTATATGACTGACCTAATCCTCCGGTCAGAGAAGATGCAGCAACTTCAGTTGATTTGATGAAGTAATTTCAGTTGTTTTCGTCCCTTGTGCCATTTGAATGCATTTGGACATTAATTTGAGAGTGTGTGGTTTGTGTATCTAAAAGAACTATATAAAGAAAACATCAATAAACTTAGTATCAGAGCTGCCAACTTTTAGAAAAACCTTGGAGTGAGATTTTGTTGGGGCTGACCAAAATTTTGCCCCGCACGCAGGCAGGATGTCGATCAGGCTACGATCTGTCAACTCAGCCGTCTCTGAAGATCATTTGGCTACAATCAGTGAAATTAAGCCAGTTGCCTTTCACAAGTTTGTAGCTGATCGTATGTACAGGGTGGCCCAAAAAAAAGTTTACACTGCCATAATACAACTTAAATGCCATGTTTATTCATCTTAGAATTAGAATTTAATCACAAATTATACATTATTGTAAAGAACATGTACAGTACACTCTATTTTTCAATGTGTCCTCCCTTAAGTGTCACAACAACTTCTTTATGTAGGATGCTGTCATCTTTTCCCAAGACCTCTCCAAGGCTGCCACAGAAGTTTGTGGCTTCTTACAGGCACTGTCCTCCACAGTTGCCCATATGCTATAATCCAGGGGATTGAGATCTGGACTCTGGGGTGGCCACATATCACCTTGTCAATCAATTTTTTGGTCCGCACAGATCGGGTTTTCCAGACCCAGGTTTTCGTGAGGCTGTTCCAGTATCTTTCAGCTTCTTTTTAACTTTGTAGACTGCACATCTGGATATTCTCAGATTTGCTGCAATCTCAGTAGGTGTCAGACCGGCACGCAGCAATTCAGGTACAGCTAAAGTTTTCTTCATTTTCAGCAGAAGCACAGGAATTGTAGAGACGAGAGATTACCAGCTGCATTGAGTGACCTTAATGAATCACTTAAGCATGACAACCTATTTAGATATGTTTCAATGGCTTTTAAACAAGCAGTCAACTGAGTGTAAACTTTTTTTTGGGTCACCCTGTATGTCAGACTACATGGAAGCTATCCCCATAAATTAAACATGCTAGTCTTTGTATATTGGCATCATCAGCACCAGTTAGCTGATCGTTGGTTATGGCACACTACAAGAAGTTTTGTCGTCTCCGACACAAAAAATCCGGGCCGATGCTGGGAAACTGTCGGCGACAAGGATTTTGTGGCAAATCGAGCAGAAATTGCATAGTTTCACCAAGGTATTACTCTCAGTCGGATAACTGGCCATTGCCATTTCACACTACACAGAGTTATATGACATGAGTCACAAATGATCCCGGACCAGGTTATTGAAAGCCCCTGCGACTCCCTTTTGCGGAGGATGTCATCCATTAACGGTGCCTTGCTGGTTCAGGAGCCTCCTCCTCTTCTTCAAATGTCAAAGCTAATACCAGTAGCATTTTATTAAACAAATTTAATACATAAATTAAAATGCTAACGATGGACTACGTTAGCCTATTTGGTTGACCAACGTTACTAACAGTTACGTATGGTGACGTTTAAGATAGAATCCCGTTTAGTATACTCGCTCAAAAGCCGCTCAGAAAGCGCTCAGTAGGCGCTGGAGGCAGCGCTTTTTTCTGGAAAAAAGCGCAAAGTGTGAAAACTAGAGGTGGGAATCTTTGGGCACCTAACGATTCGATTACGAATATCATTCAAGGCTCCAATTCGATTATAAATCGATTATTGACGCTTTTAATTTTTTGTGCACTAGTTCCAAAATTGTTCAAAAATCCTCTCAGGCTAAACAAACTACTATTTCAGTATCAAGTTAACCGTTAAAAACAGTAAATAAAATACTCGAGTCCCCATCCTGTACCGGCAGCTTTAAAGAGCATACGACAGGAGAACAAAAGTCTTAAATGGCATTATTATGTGAATTAGAATCATATTTTGAGACAATTCGACTATCTACAACAATTTAGCAAAGCGCAGATGACGAGAAATTAGTCTTTTAATCTGCCGGTTAGCCACGCCTACCATTATAGGGCTTTAGCGTCCCCATCAGGTGGATGACGTCAGCGGTAGACTGGGCTCATCAGTTTTACTATTCAGCCCATTGAGGGGGAATTATTCAGAACAAGGAAAACGCGACGAAGAGAGCCGCAAAATGTCATTGTTTCAGTCGCTCTACTCCAATATTTTTACAGGATATTCTTTTTATCCAAGTATTTTCCCCCAATAGCTATATTATAAATGGCTTGAGAAGGACCAGTCAGCCCGTCGAGGGGGAACTATTCACAACAAGGAAAACGCGCCGAAGAGAGCTGCAAAATGTCATTGTTTCTGTCTCTTTACTTCAATATTTTTACAGGATATTCTTTTTATGCAAGTATTTCCCCCAATTGCTAAATAAATGGCATGGTCATGACAAATAACAGTCTTGTGCTAAATGGAATATGAAATAATAAAAATGCATTTATTCAGGACGACATGGCAAAATTACTCTATAATGGTCAAAACTGTCGACTTCACCTTTACTGTCGCACCTCCCAAACGATATTTTATGACACCTAAATCGGACATATGTCATTTCCCTTCCACGGCTCCGGAGAATGTAAACAAACCAAAAGGCGTGACAGCTAGCTGACATGCTAACCCGAACCGAGTGATGTTTCAAAGTCTTCGAAGCGGAAAATCACACATAACTAGCCTGGATTATTTGACATGACGACTGGGCTGTCGATTGTCTTCGCGGATCGGCAAACCGCCCGGCGGAGAGCAATTTACAATTCGTTCCCCGGAGGAGGGTGGCTGCAGTTGTTGTGCAGCTAACGTGCTGCTAATGTGCATGAGGAGAGCTTTTTACATGCCTATCAATGAAGTAGTCCTTTATTTACAGAAAGTTTGTAGTGTTTACTTTGTAATAGCTGTATTAATATTTGACATCATACTAAACAAGATGTTTACTCACTTCCTCGTAAGTCCAATGGTCCCACAGTAGTCGGGCTTGTTTAGGCCAATATCCACGGTGAATGGGAACCTTTTGAAACTCCAAAAAGGCGCATACGCCTCTCCCTCATACAGAATGATTTTTCTGCAGCCGTTTGGCTGGCGTGATGCGAAAAATAAACGTATTAATCCGCAAAATCAGCTGAATCCTTCGTCCTCATACACAACAGTACGCTGTATAGTGAAAAGGACGCCTTCTACTGTACACCTCACAGCGCCCTCCTCCTCAATGCAAGACAGAAGCCGGAAGTCACTAATTTTCATGGCGCAGGATTAAAAAAACTAAATAAATATAGAGATCACTTACACACAGATCCAAGCGGTCCATAGCATAAAATACCGCGTGTATTATGAAATAAACATGCTTTTTTGTGTCACATGCACTTTAAACTACATTCAGTTAATTTGATGTTGTGAATCAACCGTTAAAGTTGTTAAAATTGCTCCCGTTATTCCATGATTTCCCTTCTGTCTACTTTCGACGTGTAAGTTTTAAAACTGTTTCATCATATAAAGATAGATTCAAGTCAAGATTTTGCCGATTATTATTACCGTAATTTCCCTAATATAAGGCGCACCCGTGTATAATGCGCACCCCAAATTTACTTGTAAAATCTAGGGAAAATTATTGTACCCGTTTATAACGTGCACCCTAATTTTAGCACCAATAAATAGAAGAATACAAGAAAACAGAGCTTGTGTACAGATACAGAGATGTCATTTTACTGACTGGTGAAACACAGCTCAAGCATAGCACATTGGTAGTTCAAAACATTAACGTGAACTGACAATATTTACGGTAATAATATGATTTGACAACTTCTCCAACTTACCAGAATCTAGGAGAAAACAAAACAGATGTGACTTTTCTTATAAAGGCTGCTGTATAACTTGCTCGTTTCCTCATGATGAATAAATGTTTCTTCCATGGATTGATACGGTAAAATGAAAGTGAGAACGTAAGTCGGAAATCCGTGAGAGCTCATAGCTGTCAGCACGACACTAGTAACAAAAGGAACTATAGTTATTTGGGTTTGAGTTTCCCGAGGGACCGATATAGTTGACGGACACAGGAAGTGTGTGTCCTTACAATTGTTATAGTCCGAATTGCGGAGCTGCAATAAACGTCGACTCAAATGAGTTCAAGAAACTAAATTCTGTGCTTTATGAAGAGTGAAAAAAAGCAGAATTTAACACAGACGAAATCATTTGGCTGATTAGAGCAGGGGTGGGCAAACTATTCCACAAAGGGCCGCTGTGGGTGCGGGTTTTTGCTGCAACCTATCAAGAGGACACCTTTTCACCAATCTGGTGTGTTATCAGTGCAATCAGTTGATTGCAGTCAGGTGCTTCTTGTTTCCAATGAAACCTCATTGGTTAAAAGCTCTGTGCTGGATCAGTTGGAACAAAGACCAGGACCCACTGCGGCCCTCGAGGACCGGTTTGCCCACCCCTGGATTAGAGTGAAGTATTACCGAAACAAAACGGTGACGTCACGTACCGTAATGGTTGGCAACGGGTGGCCGCATACGTTTCTTCAACACAACGTGGCCGTGTCAATGAAAAAAATCGGTTTATATATATATGTAATACATATATATTTCTGTCTCCATCCATGTACCCGTTTATAATGCGCACCATGAGTTTACCAATTGATTTTGGGGAAAAAAAGTGCGCGTTATATTCGGGAAATTACGGTATTTTTTTTTTTTTTTTAGATAAAAAGTAATTAGGTTCGCTACAACAGAGCCTTCTAGAGAAGTCTACTGCTTTAAGATTCTGTCATTCTGTCAACTCTGTCATTCTCATCTAGTTCTTGGTATATGATCTAACACGGCCGTTGTCTGTCATTTCACATCTAGTTCTAGATATATGTGATATCTACCATAGCCGTATGTTGCCGTATGTTTGTAGCAACTAGCAACTGGGCGCTGTTTGTAGCGGCTGACGGCTGCAGTCAGGTATTTTTTTTTTTTTTTTTTTTAATCTAGCGGCATGAGTTGAACATGATGTTTACTCTCGGTCCGTTCCTCATTGCGTCCTGAAGACCGCGCTGACTGTGTTTTATTTCCGCTTTACTGACAGGTGTATAATTCAATAATCGGAATTTGGGTCTTTGTGAATTGTTCTCGAATCTTCCACGGCCGAATCGCGAATAATCTAAGAAATGGAAATTTCGCACACCTCTAGTGAACACGGCCTAATACTAAATAAACAATGCTATATGAGCAGATGTTTTGAGCATGCTTGCAGTAGGCAATACTACAGGCTAACAAGGTGATCTCCTGCTGCTTGTTATGGGAACTGAGTTTACATATACTACACAAAATCAAGTTCACACGCACAAACACAAACAAATTTATTTCAAGATTTAAAGTTTAAAAGAGTGGGTACTTAATTGACGATATATGTCACTATGTGTGTCACTAATGCTTGTCATTATTAAATGCTTCATTGAGTGAGTCACCTCAAATCCGCTCCAGCCACTCAATTACACACACTGAGTTGCCACAGCAACTGTTTAACAAGTTAAACGATGATTGACGCATGTGGCGCAATGAAGGTCGAGTTTCAAGCAAGATCAAAGCATAACCATCTGTCAATCATAGTTTACTTTAATAAACAACTCCAGTTCATTTTCTGACGAACAAAGAGCAGGGAGAGCGTGGGAAGGAGGGAGAGTAGGACAACGTGATTGGCTCGGGACAGCTCATCTGTATCTATTTATTTTTTAATTGAAAAAATATCCGCGATGGACTGAGGGCGCCAAGTATGAAGCGCAAAGTTGCGAGGGATCACTATACATTCTATAACATCTTTTCTCCCTGAAACTGAAATCTCTGAAACTATATGTAAGGTTTACTGCACAATAAGCAGAACACTATCCTTTAATATTATGTAAAGTAACAATATTAAATACAATTCAAGTTTGAGAGCGCTACCTTTGAAATTCCCTGGCCTGTCGCTATTAGCGTTGTCTTGTTGTGTTTGCCAGAGTGTAGAAGGCTAGCTACTAGGCCTGAACGATATTGGAAAAAACTATTGTTGCGATTTTTTTTAGGTTTGCAATATATTGCGATATTATATTGCGAAATCTTTTTTAAAGAAATTTTCACTAAATGACTTGAATAGCTGTTTGGAAATACTTTACATAACACACCGTGACCACAGTGTATTCATATAATACCGTTTAATTTGTGAATGATGAAGATTTCTGTATGAAGGTATCCAGGAAGTCATGTCTGCACAAAATAGATCATTTATTGAATACAATATTTTACACTTCAACAGCAGCAAATACATTAAATGATAAATAAAAGAGCAGGTGCATTAGTCCCCTAAGTTTTTGACAAAATATAACAATAAATAAAAACTTCTGTAAAATAACAACAAAGTTGTCAACGTATTTGAACAAAAATATTAAATATGACAAATAAAAGAGTTGTTCACAAACTATAACAATAAATAAAAACCTCAGTAAAACAACTAAGTTGTCAACATATTTAAACAAAAATATTAAATATGACAAAAGAGTTCACAAACTATAACAATAAATAAAAACCTCAGTTAAACAACAAAGTTGTCAACATATTTGAACTTAAATATTAAATCTGACTAATAAAAGTGCAAGTGCATTAGTCCCCTGAGTTGTTTACACAAAATATAACAATATAAAACTGCAAAACGGCAACAAAGTTGTAAAAATACTTCAACAAAAATATTAAGTATCAAAACTTTATGTGCAGCTGTACTATATATAGTTATTTGAAAAATACGGTTTACAATAAATTTAAATATAAAAGAAACAAACTCAATTGAACTTGTAAATAATTGAACTGAATAACTGCAAATAACTGTGATGAATAACAGAACCATTTTAACTCCCAAATTTCCTGCCTTCCTGATAGCTGTCACATGAATAAAAAGAAGAAAAGACATTCCTTCAGCTGTGTTATGTATTTGTCTGCATATCGTCCACCTTCCTTGCTCAGCAATTCTCAACTGGGTCTCATAGGTTTTTGGCAAAGACTATTAGTTTATCCACTATAGCAGGCTTGAGACAAGAACGTTGGCACGTAACAATGTTCCCACCTGTGCTAAAAAGCCTCTGATGGGGAGCTCGTAGCAGGAATGCATAGATACCTGCGTTTTAAATGGTCCCACATGTTTGACAGATTACTTCTTGTTGAGGCAACCATGGCGAGGCACTGTCGACAGGGCTGTTTTTTGTCCCTTATAGTCTTGTTCTTGCCAAAATACTTCCAAAACTCCTTTTGGATAGTCTTCCTTGCTCCTCCAACGTGTTGATTGCTTGCTTTCACTTTGAGAACGGGCCCTCCTCCCTCCGCTCTGCTGTTCGGCCCCTCCTCCCTCCACTCCGCTGTTGCAGGGGGAGGGGGAGGAGCCGATGACTTGCTGGAGGGAAAGAAAAGCTGTGCGCTTTTTTTCCCTCTCCTTCCTCAAAACAAACGTTTGTGGATTTAAAAAAATGAAATTAAAAAACTATCGCACGTCCTTGCGATGGGACTATTGCACATGCGCACATCGCGATGGCGATGTTTAAACGATATATCATTCAGGCCTACTAGCTACGGCCCGCAGTTCTTGCCAACAACGCCCCCTGCTTTAACGAGTAATCAGATGAAGCTTTGTCATCTGCCAACTGCGTCCCTTGCTTTCATTAAGAGCATGATCCGCCCACCTTGCCAATCATCACGCTTGCGACGGCGTCGCCACCCCCTTCCGGTCTGCTCTTTCCGGGCAGACAGGGAGGCAGCTGATGTGTGACACAATCAGACAACTCGCGCTTTATTCAACCAAATTTTAGTAATGCGCCCCTTCACATGCTCAGTCACGGTAACGGTGTTGCAAAGATGGGAAAAGTAACTCATTAATTACTCACTACTGAAAAAAAAAAGAACGTCATTAGAAACGCTGTTGTACTCTAACATTGTTATTAACAACTCTGCTGTCTATACTAGTACATATATTTTTTAATTATTTTCATGCGCTTATGCTCTTAATTTTGTTGTTGGTGTATATTTAAAATTTCCCAAATTTGTTAAATTCAGGCATCAACAGTTTTAAGTCAATTGGTGAAATGTCCCAATACTATGTTCTTGAGAGATTGCCTACACTGATTTGAAGGATTTTGGCCAATGTTATCTGACACGTTTGGACCATGCATCAAAGTTTGATATGTGCCTGCATGTGAAAATCAACAAATGTTTCCCCCTCAGGCCTTTGTCAATAAAGTGAAGACCACTGAACTCCCGCAGCTGGAGAAGAGATTGGCGAGCTCCAACACGCAGCTGTGTTCTCTCATCGACTTTGTCTCGCTCTCTTCGGCCGACATGGAGCTCAACAGAAACACCATCCAGTGGCTCAGACGCCTGCCCACCATCTTTGAGGAACACGACCAGATCGTCTCAGAAAAGACAACACAATATCAGAACAGCCTCGAGGTTAATCCTTCCTTTTGTTTAGATAGGGTTGTAGTGGACCAAACATGCACAAGGACACTGGTGTTTCAACTCGGGACAAAAATTCAATTTAATAAAGTCACAAATATAGTTTTACAAAATTTCTGGGGCCCAATTTAAAAGAGATTAACTTAACAAAAACTGACCTCCAGACAATTTTATCTGTGGCCGTTTAAATATAGAGGGACTCACCTAAATGACCACATGAGGGAGGTATGATAGCAAATAAACCCAACATTACTAACTTCATTGGATAACAACAAATTGCAACATTTCATACATTAACACCAAACAATAATTCAACTAATGTGCATATAAATCATTGCTTCTCAATTATTTTCTGTTATGCACCAAGTCAATGCATCAATTTGCTTGTATTAAAAAAAAAGTCACATCAGAACTGTAAAAATACACTCAAGGCATTTTTTGACCATTCGGTGCTGAAAAATGAAATTGAATAAAATCAATAAAAAATAATTAATTCAAACTGTTTAGCAACATTAACTCATGAGGACAATGGTTGCTTTGCTCTGAGCAACTTGGTATGACACCTTATATGATGCTAACGGTGCTCGCTGGTTTACTGATTTAACACTAACAAAGCGGGATGATTGTTGGCAATATTTGGCATGTTTTCGCTGGAAAAAAAAAATCAAGCAGCTTATCAATGTGATTGAAGGGTAATGTTTTTAAGTTACTTCTTAAATGATTTGGTTTCCTACTGTCCACTGCAAACATTTTTAGACATGGTAAACATACTGGTCTTTCCTCGTCTCCCACTGCAAACGCTTTGTCACAGTTCCTCATCATAGCTCTTCATATTGCCAGTGCTCTTTGCTGTGTGCTCATGTTTGGTTCAAAAATACTGCGCACACTTTGAAAATGAGAGCGCCACTGCCATCAGTGAGTGGATGTGCAATTAAAATTTATTGGAGTACAGTAAAAAAAAAGTATGTTCCCCGAGATCACATGCCCCACCCCCGGCATTGCTCTGGCCCCACTATTTGAGAAGTACAGATTTAAATTAACAATGTAAAAATTACCCAAACAGTCAGATACTCAAATTAACTACGTACTTAAAAATCCCCCCTTCCATGTGGTAGGTGCCAGGTCTTAGGTTACCTCAAATCAGAATCAAATAAATGTTCAGACAAATATTAACTACAGTATGCACCCTTCAGGAAATATATGTCCAAATGAACCAATTCCTGAAGGTTAACGCAAAACTTTTAATAAATTAATTATTTGCTATAAATTTAAGCAACACTTTGTGGTGGTGGCAGATGTACGCTGCTGGCCAAAAGTATTGGCACCCCTGCAATTCTGTCAGATAATGCTCGATTTGTCCTAGAAATTGATTGCAATTACAAATGCTTTGGTAGTATGTAATATCTTCATTTATTTTGCTTGCAATGGAAAAAAACACAAAAGAGAATGGAAAAAAATTAAATCATTATCACTTTACACGAAACTAAAAAAAAAAACGGCCGGACAAAAGTATTGGCACCCTACGCCTAATACTTGGTAGCACAACCTTTAGATGAAATAACTGCGAACAGCTGCTTCCGGTATCCATCAATGAGTTTCTTACAATGCTCTGCTGGAATTTTAGACCATTCTCCTTTGGCCAACTGCTCCAGGTCACTGAGATTTGAAGGGTGACTTCTCCAAACTGCCATTTTCAGATCTCGCCACAGGTTTCTATGGGATTCAGGTCTGGACTCATTGCTGGCCACTTTAGAAGTCTCCAGTGCCTCAAACCATTTTCTAGTGCTTTTTGAAGTGTGTTTTGGGTCATTGTCCTGCTGGAAGACCCATGACCTCTGAGGGAGACCCAGCTTTCTCACACTGGGCCCTACATTATGTTGCAAAATTTGTTGGTAGTCTTCAGACTTCATAATGCCATGCACACGGTCAAGCAGTTCAGTGCCAGAGGCAACAAAAGCAACCCCACAACATCAGCGAACTTCTGCCATGTTTGACTGTGGAGACCGTGTTCTTTCTTTGAAGGCCTCGTTTTTTTCCTTGTAAACTATATGTTGATGCATTTCCCAAAAAGCTCTACTTTTGTCTCAAATTCTTCCAAAACGTTTTTGGCTTTCTCAGGTTAGTTTTGGCAAACTCCAGCCTGGCTTTTTTATGTGTCTGGGTCAGAAGTAGGGTCTTCCTGGGTATCCAACCATAGGGTCCCTTTTCATTCAGACGCCAACGGATAGTTCAGGTTGACACTGTTGTACCCTTGGACTGCAGGACAGCTTGAACTTGGTATTCAAGGTTCTTTATCCACCATCCGTACAATCGTTCGTTGAAATCCCTCGTCAATTTTTCTTTTCCGTCCACATTTAAGGAGGTTAGCCACAGTGCCATGGGCTTTATACATATTGATGACACTTCGCATGGTAGACACAGGAACATTCAGGTCTTTGGAGATGGACTTGTAGCCTTGAAATTGACCATGCTTCTTCACAGTTTGGTTCTCATGTCCTCAGACAGTTCTTTTGTCTTCTTTGCTCAATGCTCAATGTATTACACACAGGACGGAGGTTGAGTCAACTTTAATCCATTTTAACTGGCTGCAAACTTATTTTGTTATTGCCACCACCTCTTATGTGCCACAGGTAAACAACAGGTGCTGTTAATTACACAAATTAGAGAAGCATCACATGATTTTTCAAAGGGTGCCAATACTTTTGTCCGGCCCATTTTTGGAGTTTTGTGTAAAATGATAATGATTTTTTTCCCCATTCTCTTTTAGGTTTTTTCATTGCAAGCAAAACAAATGAAGATATTACTACCAAAGCATTTGTAATTGTAATCATTTTCTGGGAGAAATTGAGCATTATCTGACAGAATTGCAGGGGTGCCAATACTTTTGGCCAGCAGTGTATGCTCCACTATCATATTTGATAAAATAGAAATGCTTTCTATCATGAAATTTAACATTTTACATCAATGTTAATAATCTAAATAAATATTTAATGTTGATAATTAATTTTGAATAATGAACTGGTTAATTTTTAAATTGTCCCTCATTCTAATATTTTTTAATAAACTATGTCATTTGAAAAAAAAAAAAATGTTTTATGTGAACAATTTAATCATTAGAATGAATATTGGTCCTTTCATTCTAATTAATTACCGTAACCGATTATTTAACACAATTAGAAAAAAAAAATAGATTTGTATTTTGTATTCTTTTTGAAGCAGTAATTTGACAATATAAGTAAGAACATAAAATTGGTCAATAATTCAGTTCAAATTTATTAGACAACTTATTTACAAAAAAAAAAAAAAAACATTTTTCTTATTTTTGCATTTAGAATACTATAAAAATACATTGACTAATATTTTTTAATGCACAACATAATCGAAAGTACATGAAAATACCCAAATGTCATTGTTCTAAATGTGCTGTGTATCTAATTTGATCCTTCCAGATAATCCGCGAGCACTTTGAGGAGGAATTGGAGAATTATAGCGTCCAAGTGGAGGAGTTTACGTCCTTCGGCGACCTAGAAGATCTCGGCAAATACCTCAAAAAGGCTCAGGCTCTCAATTCCAAATTGGAGGCTGCTATTGAAAGGGTAATACACTTTGACTATTTAAAGCTTTTGAGGCTGTCACAGGAGATTTTTTTTTTTGTCAGGCATTTTATACATGCATTCATTTTTCTTCCGTTTCACATATCCTCACAAGGGTTGCGGGGGTGTTGATCCTATCACAGCTAACTGTGGGCCATAGGCAGGATACACCCTGCCAATGTGTTCAAAAATAAACCCCCAACAAAACGGGAATTTCACACAAAACGGTACAACAGTCTGAAACAACATTAACTGCAAACGATTTTGTCTTTTAGTGGTCTGATTTTAAAACCATAGTCTGTTTATTTCGTGTCTACCATTCTCATTCTATCGTCGCACCCTAGCATCACAATTTTCATGGCGTGAAATGCATCACAAATGTGTTTTTGTGTCAGCGCACGAACCGCTCCGTGTGTTTTGAATTTGGTTGACTGTTTCCTTAAAGGAATCCATGGATAGAAAGACATGTAATTCTTAAAAGATAAATGTTAGTATGAGTTATGATAATTTGATATTGAAACCCCTCTTAATGTTTTTGTTTCAATAAAGTTTGTAAAAGTATTTTAAGTGATAGGTCGCCATTCTTGTTACGTCGCAGTGCGTGACGTCACTGGTCCCGTTGCCAAAATTCCAGGGTGTCACTCGTTAGCTTTCCCAACATGTCGTTAGTTCTACCCTTCCTATTTGAACCAGATCTGAAAAGTGAAGAGCAGGACAGCACTGTCGGTCGTTCACAAGACGAGCTTCAGGGAAAAATGCGTGCAGCAAATACCTGATAAGACAAAACTTGGGCAAAACTGGTGATGCGAGAGAGTGTTGTTGGGAAGTGGGAACTCTGGTTGGGAGCCAGAGTGTATGCTGTTTGGAACTCCGGTTTTATTAGCAGATATTCAAGGTAAACATATTGCGTTTTCAAACTTATATAATTATGTAGATTGTTAGCATCCAGAGCTGTCATGTGCTTTACATACAGTGCAGGCCAAAGAGCACACCTTGTGTAATCCATGTCTTGTACATTGTAACGCTTGGTAGCAAGGATACGTGTATAAAAGTACCAAATAGGGGAGAAGCTTCCACTTATGCACAATTATTCACAAAAAATAATATTTCCACCTTGACCACGCTTCACTCGGGAGCTCAGCAGTACGCAAACACGCGTTCCCTGACGAACTCCAACATTGTTGTGAGGTCCACGTCAGAGTCACTGTCGTCACTGTAGCGTGCCATAGTGCTTTAATTATTTAGTATGATTTGGGGAAAACTCCCACGAAGAATAGTCAGCATAAAAGATAGCAATAATAATCCAAATCCGCGTTTTTTACTCACTCGAAGATACAGGAATTAGACCGATCCCATAGTAAAGTCGAAGCCGCGATCAGGCCGTCGCTTTCACAAAATAGACTGATCCAAAAAGCCGCTGTGGGACCGACGAATCAAAAAAATGGACAGATCCAAAACCAATATTGCAGACGCGGTGTGACCGTTGGATCCAGAAAATAGACGGATCCCTTACTTGAATTTGAATTTATTTATTGTCATTGTCATCATCATCATCATCATCATCATCATCATCATCATCAACATTAAAATCAATGTCACAAAAAAGGAAAGAGAAAAGAAAGAAGGAAATCATCGCGTATGTTGTTTATCCAACGAAGACGAGAATAGACATGACAAAGGAGACGGGAAAAAAGCAGAAGCTTATCAGGACCCATCCCCACTTGACTGAGGATCCAGGAAAAATGTTCGGGCGCCAGTTGTAACGCGTGGTGGGTAGGATACGTGCATACAGGGACCAAAAAAGGGGGAGAAGCTTCCACTTATATACATTTATTCACTAAAAATAATAACTCCACCTTGACCACTCACTTCACTCCCCTTGTTTCCATTTGACTGGAAATTGCATCCAAAAGCAGCACATCGTGGCATTTTACTTCGCGAGTTTAGGCAGCAATAAGCAATTGTTCAACACGCTACACATTTGGAAAGATCCCAATGACGTCATCACTGCGAGCCCGCAAACCATGGCGCCAACTAACGGTCAAAATATGGACTAAATATTATAAAATATTGCCATTGATTTAACATTTTATGTGTTTCTAACTACATATTTTAGTACAAGAGAACAATTGTGGTTTATTAGAGCCTACATGTATTTAAGTTAGGGGATCACTTTAAAGGAATCCATGGATAGAAAGACATGTAATTCTTAAAAGATGAATGTTAGTACGAGTTATAATGATTTGATAATAAAACCCCTCTTAATTTTTTCGTTTTCATAAAATTAGTAAAATTTTAAACTAAAAAAATTAACGAGTAGGTCGCCATTGTTGTTGACGTCGCAGGGCGGTGACGTCACATGGACACGCTGCCGGACTTCCACAGTGTCACTCTTTAACTACTTAAACATGTCGTCAGTTCTGCCCTTTCAATTTGAACCCAAGTGGAAGACTCCCCTGCAAGTTTGCTGCACTTCTTCATAACAAGTGTGAGTCAACCTTCCACTGAGCAAACCACTTTCTCCTTCCGTCAGCTAGGTAGGTCAGTAGTTAAAGGAAACAAAATAAACTATTCCAAATATTGAAAACACTTGGCCGAAAACCGACAGGCCGAATAATACGCATGTATACTGTTCATTTTTATTTCCTTTAAAAAAAAAAAAAAAAGTAATAATAATAATAATTTTCCGATTAATGCCCTTTTACATGATCATGCAGGAATAAAATATGGTCCCTTCTTACAAGTATGTAAACATCTTCCAAAATGTTCTATGACCCCCGAGGCTCAAGAAATTGTGTTTGAAAGGTGCAGATTCTGAACCCCTTGGGAGGGTGCGTTATCGGCGGCAGTGAGCATTTTGTGGCAAACTCTGAACGTGTCCTATATCAGAGGTGCCAGCATCATCGTAGCATTCTGTTCGGTGGACGTCACGGCCGATGAAACCTTGATCAATAAGCTTTCTTGGAAGTTTGGGACACTTGAAAAATTGGTCCCACACCTCCAGTTGCTAGGCTAAATTAAGATCTCGATGTACCTTTGTGTGGAACTGTAGTTCACAACAACAACAAAACACTATTTCGTTCTCGCCGAAACCAGTAAAGCTCTTTACAAGGCTATTACAATTTCTCGTACTCATTAAAATAAGATTCGCTGTTTTCTTGTGACACATGTGGAATTGATCGGGAGCCAGGCGAGGTGGCCGAGCCCTAGTGGCGGCGAAGCAGAGCGAAGTCAGTCAGGACAGTCACTACTGTCAGGAATAAAACGGCGACTGGCATTGGGTTGTGGAAGTCGCGGAAAAAATGTGACAAAAAGAGGAAGTGGTCGTGCCACAAAATTATTGTACCAAACCACAGTAAATGCACATGTATGCATTTAGATACTACTTTATTTGTATACTGCTAATTAAACTCCAAACTACTCGCACACGGGCTAAAATGCACACCACTCGATGTGACGCCGGACATCAATGGAAAGCTACTTCAGAACGAGCGTGTAGCAGCGATGAAGCAAATCCATCCGTCCGTCCGTCCATCCATCCATCCATCCATCCATCCATCCATCCATCCATCCATCCATCCATCCATCCATCCATCCATCCATCCATCCATCCATCCATCCCTCCCTCCCTCCCTCTACCACCGCTTGATCTGGGGTTGGGTCGCGCGGGCAGCAGCTTTAGCAGGGAAGCCCAGACATGTCCTGGGTCGTTCTCTCCCTCAGAGGCGTAGCAAGGGTCCCCGGGGGCCCCAGGCAACAAGCAACATGGGGCCCTTTGAGCGTTTGCAAGTAAGGGGGACAGTTGGACTTGGAGCATTAGCATATTTAATAAAAGTCTAACAATGCCTTGCTCTCATAGGCTAGGTTCATACTACAGGTCTTAATGCGCGAATCCGATTCTTTCGTGTTTTTCTGACTCGAGTGAGGCATTAACTTGACGGTCTGAACGTGACAAGTCGCATTGGACCATTTCAAATCCGATCTGGGTCACTTTCGTATTTGGTTCAAATCCGACCTGTGCCACATTTTTCCAGACTGTCGCGGTGGTCTGTACTGTCCAGTCACCCAAATCGGAATTCATGCAGCAGTTAGGTCATTAAATAGCGAGAGAGATGCCACGGTAGCGGTGCAGCTGTGCGTTATTAGCGGCTAGCTTGCAGTGAGCACGGCTTTTGGGGAAGGGCCGGGCTTGACAACAGTAAAAAAAAAAAAAAATGGATTGAGGATAAGCCTGAGAATAATCGGTTTTCTCGCTGCTCTCTGTGAGCAATATTTCAACATTACAATGCCTACACGGCCGAGAGTCGGGGCAAACTGCCCGTATGTGTGTGTGACGTGCACGGACAGTGCGTGCATCCTATCGATCCATATAAACTTGGAATATAAGCCTAAACGGAGATTATTTATGTCTGTTATTTGTGTCCTCATTTTGAAAAGCAAAATATGGTATCCCTGGAATGACTGATGATGTGCGTCATTTGTTTTGATGCTTCTGCGCATGCGGGTCTTCTTGGTTCGCGCGTGTCGGACTGCAAATTAGAGTGCATGCGTAATACTTTAATGGTCTCAATGGACAAATGCAGTCTGAACAGGCACGCCAAAAAAACGGATATGACAAAAAAATCGGATTTGTACATTAAGACCCATAGTATGAACCTAGCCATAGAGCGCTTTTTAGGACACTCAAAGTGCCCCCCCATTGCATTATTCATTCACTCCACACTCAATGGATGTAAACTTCTATTGTAACCACAGCTGCCCTGGGGGAGACTGACACCTTCTGAAAAAATTCCCAGATGAAAATGTGAGTGTATGTTGATTCTAAATACAGCTAGCATGCTGCAATGCTGTTAGCAAACGCTAACAAGCTAATTACAACAAGTCAAGGCAGTTAATTGGTTTAGGACATAAAAATACTACTACTACTACTAGTCTGCAGTGCTTCTACTACATTAGGACATAAAACTACAGTAACATAGTACACTCACTGCTGTCTTGTTTCCTTTTCTCCTCTTCTGCTTTTTTTCTTTCTTTTTTCGCTTCTAGAAGGATAACTTCTCTTCATTTTGCCAATTAAAAAAAGGCCAGATTGCCGCCCACTCTCACTCTGAGTCACGTGATACACATACATACTCGCGCAGTATAATGAACACAAAAGTGGGGGGGTGCGAGTGCGCGCTGCGTGCACGTGCAGTCATCTTGGACATAAAAGTGGCAAAAACTAAGCACTTTACACACTGACTCGTATGGACGTACTTACATTCGTTCATGGACGCACTCAGATTACTCTCTGCTCGAAATGCGCATCTTATGCCTATTCTTGCTCCCAGAATACGCAGCGCTTGTTATGTAGGACAATAACAGGACTGGTTGCTATGGGAACATACGCATACCCAAGGAACCTTGCTAAAAGGAGTATTAAAATTGCTAATAAAATTGTTTAGGATTATTTTAGATGCATATATGTTATATTTTTCTTGTAGAGTATTTGACGAGGAATACGATAGACCCATTAATAGACTTTTTTGGAAAAATCACCATTTCTTTAAGTAGTCACATGAATAATGAGGTGGGCTGTGAAAATCAACTTAAAACAACTAGGCAAGGACTTTCCAGAAAGAACTTGGTGAGTCACTGTTTAAACAATCATGTAGTATTAATAGCTGATTGGACTTTCTTAAACATGTATAATCTACGTGACATGGTTATTGCTGATTGCGATTGATAACAGAATTGTTAGATAATATGCCAAATGATTCCATGGTATTGAAACACTCCCTACACTTGTTGATGCAACACTGCAGTAAAGCTGCCTTTGCTAAATCTGTTGGCCCTCTGGGGGCCCCTTCTGGCTGAGGGCCCTAGGCAATTGCCTGGTTTGCCTAATGGGATGTGACGCCTCTGCTCGCCCTGTTTGGATCGTGTCACCACTTGAGGACTACGGTTATCCACACTAGCCTGTGGTAAACTTTCGATCTTTTAACCGAAAACGGAAAACGCAATTTTAGCTTTTTTTGGCCAAATGTTTTTTGCACTAAATTTTTTTGTCATATCTCTAAAATACAGCCTTTGAATTGGGTGCAAACCAAACGTAGTCTAACTTTATTCTTTTAGCAAAAATAGGGCCTAGCCTGTCTTAACCTTCACCGACTTACTTACCGAACCTTGGTTAAGAACCACTGTCCTAACATGACTGACATGGCAACAATTAGTACGTCTGATTGTCTAATGTAGTTATATTATTAATTGAATTAACATAGTATTGAGACTTTTCACACTGCGGGTGCACTAATACTAGTACATTATGAGAATTCTATTTACTAATCTGTCCAGTACTTGTGCTTGTGTTGTGACACTATGAGGAACCTGAAGAGAGCAGCATTGGCCCAAGAATGAGCTCACCGATCTGCTTCATGCTCCACCTACATTACTTAAGGGTTTCACAACCTTCATGAACACACGGCACATGTCTAACATCTCAAAATCAAAATCTCACGGCACACCACCAAACAAATGTCTCACAAAGTGTATTTACCGATGATGTTGTCCCAACTTACTCATAAAATTTAATCAGTCAATGTGAAAGCAGGGCCTGTTTGTTTAAGCACAAAGCTATTACTGTATTACAGTAAGGTTAGGGTGTAAGCAGGGTGTACTAGAAAAAAGAATACAAGTTATTGACACCCTCCTAAAAACTGTGTTCCATAACAGTTACACTTTCACACACATTGCAGGGTTACTCTTTTTTTTTATTTTTTTAATAGGGAAGGGGGTTTTAAATTGCTTCAATGCGAATTTTAAGCTAGAGAACAATTTTTCTGATACATACCAAACACAATTTTATGCTTAGCTCAGCTTAGTTTACAAATTCACATAGGAAATATCGTGAATGATTGGCAGCATTTTGCTATGACTGCCAATTTTCTAATATTGTTCTGATTAAGTTGAATCAAACTTTTTTCTCCTGGTGAAAGACGGCGTTTTTACACCATTGTGGCTCAATTTACTGGAGGCAAATTACATTTGTTTCTAACACACATGGCCAATAAAGATGACCCTTGATTCTGAGAAATTTGTCATTGGTTCGAATCATTGTTGTTTTCATCAACGATGAGGGGAATGTAAATATTTCGCCGACGAACTATTTTTTTCATGACAATGACGAGCTAAAAACGTGTCTTGAGAGACGAATGCCAGTTTTCTTCTGACGAGACGAGAACGTGATGAAAATTCACCATACTTTCCGTCACAAGTTCACAATGTGTGACATCTTCTTATCATACAGTGCCTTGCAAAAGTATTCGGCCCCCTTGAATCTTGCAACCTTTCGCCACATTTCAGGCTTCAAACATAAAGATATGAAATTTAATTTTTTTGTCAAGAATCAACAACAAGTGGGACACAATCGTGAAGTGGAACAACATTTATTGGATAATTTAAACTTTTTTAACAAATAAAAAACTGAAAAGTGGGGTGTGCAATATTATTCGGCCCCTTTACTTTCAGTGCAGCAAACTCACTCCAGAAGTTCAGTGAGGATCTCTGAATGATCCAATGTTGTCCTAAATGACCGATGATGAAAAATAGAATCCACCTGTGTGTAATCAAGTCTCCGTATAAATGCACCTGCTCTGTGATAGTCTCAGGGTTCTGTTTAAAGTGCAGAGAGCATTATGAAAACCAAGGAACACACCAGGCAGGTCCGAGATACTGTTGTGGAGAAGTTTAAAGCCAGATTTGGATACAAAAAGATTTCCCAAGCTTTAAACATCTCAAGGAGCACTGTGCAAGCCATCATATTGAAATGGAAGGAGCATCAGACCACTGCAAATCTACCAAGACCCGGCCGTCCTTCCAAACTTTCTTCTCAGACAAGGAGAAAACTGATCAGAGATGCAGCCAAGAGGCCCATGATCACTCTGGATGAACTGCAGAGATCTACAGCTGAGGTGGGAGAGTCTGTCCATAGGACAACAATCAGTCGTACACTGCACAAATCTGGCCTTTATGGAAGAGTGGCAAGAAGAAAGCCATTTCTCAAAGATATCCATAAAAAGTCTCGTTTAAAGTTTGCCACAAGCCACCTGGGAGACACACCAAACATGTGGAAGAAGGTGCTCTGGTCAGATGAAACCAAAATTGAACTTTTTGGCCACAATGCAAAACGACATGTTTGGCGTAAAAGCAACACAGCTCATCACCCTGAACACACCATCCCCACTGTCAAACATGGTGGTGGCAGCATCATGGTTTGGGCCTGCTTTTCTTCAGCAGGGACAGGGAAGATGGTTAAAATTGACGGGAAGATGGATGCAGCCAAATACAGTAACATTCTGGAAGAAAACCTGTTGGTATCTGCACAAGACCTGAGACTGGGACAGAGATTTATCTTCCAACAGGATAATGATCCAAAACATAAAGCCAAATCTACAATGGAATGGTTCAGAAATAAACGTATCCAGGTGTTAGAATGGCCAAGTCAAAGTCCAGACCTGAATCCAATCGAGAATCTGTGGAAAGAGCTGAAGACTGCTGTTCACAAACACTCTCCATCCAACCTCACTGAGCTCGAGCTGTTTTGCAAGGAAGAATGGGCAAGAATGTCAGTCTCTTGATGTGCAAAACTGATAGAAACATACCCCAAGCGACTTGCAGCTGTAATTGGAGCAAAAGGTGGCGCTACAAAGTATTAACGCAAGGGGGCCGAATAATATTGCACGCCCCACTTTTCAGTTTTTTATTTGTTAAAAAAGTTTAAATTATCCAATAAATTTTGTTCCACTTCACGATTGTGTCCCACTTGTTGTTGATTCTTGACAAAAAATTAAAATTTTATATCTTTATGTTTGAAGCCTGAAATGTGGCGAAAGGTTGCAAGGTTCAAGGGGGCCGAATACTTTTGCAAGGCACTGTATGTGTACTTAGCATTGTAGCAGAGTTTGGTCTTGTCACTCGTGACGTACTCTATACTCTTTACTTTTACTTGAACAGATTTGTGAGGAAAAAAAACAATAATCTTACTCTGCTTCTTTGGGGTAGAGTCGTTACATTTTTCCTCTTTAGTCTACATATTAGATTTATTTATTTATTTATTGCCGGCGATGCCAAGAGTAGCGCAACCAATTTCACCTATGAGACGTTGCAACAATAATCAAATGACTCCATTATACCAATCAGACGCAAGCATGCCGTTCTATGTTCACGCCAGCCTGTTCAATCATGTGGTGTCTTTAAAGCACCGTAAAAAAATGACTCGAAAGGACCAATTTTAACCTCTCTCTGTTTTTATTAGGCACTGATTGACCTTGGAAAACTGGAGATATGATCCATTTAATTTCATAATAGTAATTATGAAGGAACTTTTCACTATTCAAACTAGGATCTGTTTTCTCCACCAGAGGGCACTCATACTCTTTGGACGAATAATGCTTCATTTATGTATTTTTTTTTCTCCCCGTCAGAATTCAATGTTTTTTTTTTTTTGTGTGTGTTTCTTTGGTTTCATGTGGTTATGTAATGGGTTATTCATGTATAGGTTATACAGTATCATTATAAGAACAGTTCATATAGATAACTTTGTGCTCTAAAAAATACCATTGTTTAAAAAAAACAAACAAACACAAATGTAAGCCGTTACTCACAGTGTTACTCTATAGCCTGCATGAGGATTCTTTTCACTGGATACTTTTTTTACTTGTACCTGAGTACATTTTTTGGACGACTACCTTTACTTTGAGTAATATTATTTTGAAGTAACGCTACTCTTACTTGAGTAAAATTTATGGCTACTCTACCCACCTTTGGTGAATTATGAAGATTGATGTATATAAAGGGATCCAGGAGGTCATGCACACTTGCTGCTTTTATGAAGCACAACAAAAGTTTACGTTTTCATAAGAAAAAACAAACAATCGCATGTCCTGCTATAGGACTATTACGCATGCACATATCGCGATGGCGATGTTCAAACAATATATTGTGCAGGCCTAGTAAGTAGAGACGCGTTTTCGATTATTTAAATGCCCTTATCAGTTCCAAGGCCCCTAAAATTCAGACATAAATCTTTTATAATGCAGGGAAATGCATCAAAACATGTAACAAATACATGTTACATTTTGTTTATTGCACAATTAACATAAAATCAGAGTTTTGCATTATGTAAAAACCACGGATAGAGTAAAGAATAAAAGTTAATACACTCACATAAAGCTGTCAGAACATGAGGGGCGGATGAAGAGGACGCTGTAATACACACATACAGTAGAGGTCCCTCTTAGCCACTTGGATGCCAGGAATGCTAGGCATTAGCCAATGGCAGAGCAGCTATAAGTATGTTGAGTTCAGTAAACTCTGGGAGCTGCGAGTAACAGCCATACTGTATTTATGCCTTTCGTATCCTGAAATTTTTCGTAACAGGAAGCAATATTTTTCCGTGTCTTAACCTGAAGATTCTGTATGTAGAGATGTTCGTAAGTAGACAGTATTTAGGAATCACATATACTGTACTTTCTCACTTTCTCTCCCTTTTCTTGTACCTTGTGGACAGATCAATGAATTCAACCTGGAAGAGGAAGCGTTTGAATGGCCTGCCTCCCAATATCCTCTCCGCAAAAAGACCCAAGACAAGCTCACCCCCTTCCTGCGCTTATATGAAACCGCAAACGATTTCCTGACCAATCAGAAGCAATGGCTTTATGGACCACTGTCGGGGGTCAACCCAGACAAGGTAGTGACATTCTCTCCAAATTAAAATAAGTCAAGCCATTTGTGTAATTGTGTAATTTCATTGGTCTGTTAGATAGAAGGAGAAGTCTGCAACTACTGGCGTTCTTTGTATAAACTTGAGAAAGGCTTCGGGGATGTGCCCAATGCTCTGGGCTTAGCCACCATCATGAAGGACAAAGTGGAGGTCTTCAAGAAGGATGTCCCCATGATTCAGGTGAGACACCAAACAATATTTCGTAGTCATCCATTCATTTATTGACCAAATGACTTTTATCAAACACTGATCCTATCTTTACAGCAGAGGTGGGTAGTAACGCTTTACATTTACTTGATTAGATTTGTGAAGAAGAAACACAACTCTTACTCTTCTACTTTTGGCTACACTAGACGTAACATTTTCCCTCTTTATTCGACATATTAGATTGAACTTTTGTTTTTGCCAGAGACAACAACAGTGCTTCTACCAGTTTCACTAATGAGACGTCGCAACAATAATCATATGACTCCATTATACCAGACTCAGACTCATGCTTGCCGTTCTATGATCACGCCGGTCTGTTCAATCAAGTGGTGTATTTAAAGAACCGTAAATAATTAACTATTTGACATAGAGCGCCACCATCAACATGACTCAAAAGAGCGGATTTTAATCCCTCTCTTATTTGGCACCGATTGACCACTGAAAACCAGAGATTTGATCCTTTTAGTTTCATAAAAATATGGAAATATGTTTTCTCCACTAGAAGGCACTTAGGATGAATAACGCTTAATTTCTGTAGATTTTTTTTCTCTTGGCGGAATTCAAATTTTTTTTTTTTTCTTTTGGAATTTCTCACATTTCTGCATAAAATCACCATCAAATGTGATCTGGTCTTGGTTAAAATCACACAGATGAAAAAACAGTATCAGCTTTAACTAAAACCACCCAAACAATTATAGGTTTTCATATTTTAATGAAGATAGCCTGCAAACAATGACAAAAGGGGAAAAAATAAGTAAGTCAACCCTCTGCCTAAGGAGGGCTAAAGTGCAATTGAAACCAATTTTTACCAAACATTTTAAGTCAGGTGTGTGCCCAATCACTGATGAGTGGTTTAAAGCTGCCCTGCCCACTATAAAACACACACCAGGTAAGAATTGGCTTGATGAGAAGTATTGTCTGATGTGCATCATGGCTCGGTCAAAAGAGCTGTCTGAAGACCTGCGATCAAGGATTGTTGATTTGTATAAAGCTGGGAAAGGATACAAAACCATCTCTAAAAGTCTGCATGTTCATTAATCGACAGTCAGAGAAGTTGTCTAGTTTTGTTGGAACTATTGCTTCTCTCCCAAGGAGTGGTCGTCTACCAAAGATGATGCCAAGAATCCAGCGCAGAATACTCAGAGAGGTAAAAAAGAACCCTAGATTGTCAGCTAAAGACTTAGAGAAATCACTGGCAGAGTCCAATGTCTGTGAACACATCAACTGTATGTAAACCAAAGGCTAAGAATGGTGTTCATGGGAGGACTCTATGGAGGAAGCCACTGGTGTCTTAAAAAAACATTGTTGCTTGTTTAATGTTCGCAAAAAGGCACTTGGACACGCCACAGACATTTTTGCAAATTTTATGGATTGATGAAACAAAAGTTGAATTGTTTGGGAGTAACACACAATGTCATGTGTGGAAGAACAATGGAACAGCTCACCAACATCAACACCTCATCCCCTCCGTGAAGCATGGTAGATGGAGCATCATGATTTGGGGCTGTTTGCTCCCTCAGGACCTGGACAACTTGCAATCATTAATGGAAAAATGAATTGAATTCAAAAGTTTATCAGGATGTTTTGCAGGAAAACCTGAGGCCGAATTTCAGACAGTTGAAGCTAAAAATAGGATGGAGGATGGATGCTGCAACAAGACAACGATCCAAAACACAGAGTTAAATCAACTTCAGAATGGTTTCAGAAAAACAAAATACACGTTCTGGGGTGGCCAAGTCAAAGTCCAGACTTGAAACCCCATTGAGATGCTGTGCCATGACCTTTAAGAAAGAATCTGACTGAACTACAGCAGGTTTGTAGAGAAGAATGGGCCAAGATTAGTCCTGATCGATGTGCCAGACTGATCTGCAGCTACAGGAAGCGTCCGGTGGAAGTTATAGCTGCCAAATTCGGGGGCGGCACAAAATATTAAATGTGATGGTTCACTTACTTATTTTTCCCACTTCTGTCATTGTTT
Source organism: Corythoichthys intestinalis (assembly GCF_030265065.1). NCBI lineage: Eukaryota > Metazoa > Chordata > Actinopteri > Syngnathiformes > Syngnathidae > Corythoichthys > Corythoichthys intestinalis. The sequence goes on from NC_080406.1 coordinate 52,416,200, forward strand.
GCATACTATCCTCTTCAAAATATGAAAACCTAGAAATGTTTGGGTGGTTTTAGTTAAAGCACACAGTTTTTTCATCCGTGTGATTTTGACAAAGATCAGATCACATTTGATGGTGATTTTATGCACAAATGTGAGAAATTCCAAAAGATTCAGATACTTTTTCATACCACTGTATGTACTGTAATATGTTGTAGTATAGTATAATAATGTCAAATAAACTTTGTGTTGGGAAAAAAACAGCATTGTTTAAAAAAAACAAAAAACAAAAACAAAATTAATCATCTTAAGCAGTAATTCACAATATTATTCCTTACTTGAGTATTTTTTTCACCAAATACATTTTTACTTGTACTTGAGTACATTTTTTTCAATGACTACTTCTACTTTTACCTGAGTAATATTATTCTGGAGTAGCGCTACTCTTACTTGAGAACATTTTTTGACTACTCTACCCACCTCTGCTTTACAGGTACTCTGTAACCCAGGCCTGCGACCACGTCACTGGGATATTCTGAGTGAAATCTCCGGCAAACCTCTCAACACGGCAGACGAAGAGTCCGCCCGCATGTTCTACTTCCTGTCACTGGAAATGGACGAGTACCTCCCTGACTTTGAAATCATCAGCGAGTCGGCCAGCAAGGAGTACTCCCTGGAGAAGGCCTTGGAGAAGATGACAGGCGAGTGGGGGGAAATGACCTTCAAGCTTCTGCCTTACCGCGAGACGGGAACCACCATCCTGTCGTCGGTGGACGAGATACAGATGCTGCTGGACGACCACATTGTCAAGACGCAGACGATGAAAGGCTCACCCTACATCAAGCCTTTCGAGGTGGAGATACGGTAAGGCCCTAGGGACGCTCTACTAGGGGTTGGTGATGGAGGGAGAAAGAAAGATAGAATAAGCACATGAAATAATGATGACCCAAAGATGTGAGAAAGGAAGAAGAAGTGATTGGAGGATAGGGGGGAAGGAAAAATAGAATAAAGTTGGAGGGATTGTAATGAAGGATCCATGGAAGGAAGCCCCAAAGCTTGTCTTGCATTTGCAGAGATTGGGAGGGGACTCTACTGCTCCTGCAGGAGATCCTGGACGAGTGGCTAAAGGTACAGTCCACGTGGCTCTACCTGGAGCCCATCTTCAGCTCACCTGACATCATGGCTCAGATGCCCGAAGAGGGACGCCGCTTCACAAACGTCGACAAAACCTGGAAGGACACCATGAAGCAAGTCGCCACGGTAAGCACATGTGCACGTCGTGACACTCCTGAAACAGTGGCGCAGCTAAAGTAAAGTGTAGGTGGTAAACACCGCCACTGAGGAAAAGGTAGCTCAGGGTTCTTAATGTATGAAAATTGCTAAGAGTGAGACTATGTGTGTGTGTGTACAGCTTCCTCTAGCAGAACTAAATAAAAATACTGTATATTTATAATACTATGTATTAGGGCTGCAGCTATCGATTATTTTAGTCCTCATTTGATGAACTAGTTAGTTCAACAAGTTGTTAGTCACAAATATTAAGAAAATATTTTATAAAGGTTGAAATGTTACCTAGTGTTGCATTAAGTCAAAGTACAGATCCAGATGCAAACAATTACTGAGTAAAAGTACAAGTATCTAAGAAAAAAATTACTCAAGTTATTCTTAGATACTTTTACTGAAGTAAAAGTACAAAATTACTTGCTTTGAAATTTACTTAACAAGGAACAAGTAAATTTGTTTTCTCACGATGCAAGAATGTAATACACTTATGCATATGTATATATATTTAAATATGCATATATACATTCAGTGGTGTGAAAAAGTATCTGAACCTTTTGGAATTTCTCACATTTCTGCACAAAATCACCATTAAATGTGATCTGATCTTTGTCAAAATCACAGATAAAAAACAGTATCTGCTTTAACTTAAACCACCCAAACGTTTATAGGTTTTCGTATTTTAATGAGGATAGTATGCAAACAATGACGGAAGGGGAAAAAATAAGTAAATGAACCATTACATTTAATATTTTGTGGCCCCGTCTTTGGCAGCAATAACTTCAACTAGACACTTCCTGTAGGTGCATTTCAGTCCCGCACATCGATTAGGACTAATCTTGGCCATTCTTCTCTAAAAACTGCTGTACTTCAGTCAGATTCCTGGGATGTCTGGCATGAATAACTGTTTTTAAGTCATGCCACAGTATCTCAACGGGGTTGAAGTCTGGACTTTGAATTGGCCACTCAAGAATGTGTATTTTGTTCTTCTGAAACCATCCTGAAATTGTTTTACTTCTGTGTTTTGGATCATTGTCTTGTTGCATCATCCATTCTCTATTTTGCTTCAAATGTCTGACAGACAGCCTCAGGCTTACCTGCAAAACATCCTGATAAACCTTTGAATTCATTCTTAAATTAATGATTGCAAGTTGTCCAGGCCCTGAGGTAGCAAACAGCCCCAAATCATGATGCTCCCGCCACCATGCTTCAAGGTGGGGATGAGGTGTTGATGTTGGTGAGATGTTCCATTTTTCCTCCACACATTACGTTGTGTGTAACCCCGAAACAATTCAACTTTTGTTTCATCAGTCCACAAAATATTTTTGCCAAAACTTCTGTGGAGTGTCCAACTGCCTTTTTGCAACAATGTTTTTTTCAGACAGCAGTGGCTACCTCAGTGGAGTCCTCCCATGAACACCATTCTTGGCCATAGTTTTACATATAGTTGATGTGTGCACAGAGATATTAGACTCTGTCAGTGATTTCTGTAAGTCTTTAGCAGACACTCTAGGTTTTTTTTTTACCTCTCCTGAGTATTCTGCGCTGAACTATTGGGGTAATCTTTGGTGGACGGCCACTCACTGGGAAAGAAGCAACAGTGCCAAACTCTCTCCACTTGTAAACAACTTCTCTGACTGTTGATTGATGAACCTCCAGACTTTTGGAGATTGTTTTGTATGCTTTCCCAGCTTTATACAAATGAACGATCCTTTCCCGCTGGTCTTCAGACAGCTCTTTTGACTAAGCCAAGATGCACATCAGACAATGCTTCTCATCAAGACAATTCTTACCGGGTGTGTGTTTTATAATTGGCAGGGCAGCTTTAAACCACTCATCACTAATTGGGCAAACACCTGACTTAAATGATTTGGTAAAAAATGGTTTAGATAGCTCTTTAAGTGTCCATAGGAACTTATTTTTCCCTGTTCTGTCATTGTTTGCATGCTATCCTCATTAAAATATGAAAACCTATAAATGTTTGGGTGGTTTTAGTTAAAGCAGACACTGTTTTTACATCTGTGTGATTTTGTCAAAGATCAGATCACATTTGATGGTGATTTTATGCAGAAATGTGAGAAATACTTTTTCACACCACTGTACATACATAGACATCTGAGTCAATATTGAAAAGATGAACCAGAGAATTCATTGACTGCTCAGTTTTATTTAAAACTAAAGAATGCAAAAAAAAAAAAAAAAAAAAAACAAGCAATAAAATTGACTGTACTGTAAACAGAAGCTTAACAAGCTCAAAACTCCAAAATTTAGCTTAATGGCGGATTGCAGTCATTTATTGGCACATACTGCCACCTACTGTACAAGAGTGTGCAGCACCCATCTGAAGGCACGCTGTTACACTGTTGGTGTAACACCGTTCGTATATCTTGTTCACCTGCCTAATCTTGCCTGTACTCGTGTTGCTGCCTCTAGTGTTCAATTACGGTCTAGTTGCACGAGGCTTATCGTAAGTATTGTGAACGCAGGGTTCTCAACTTTCATGCATTAAGCGTGTCTCTAACACCTTACATTTCTAACGCTCAAAAACTCCACTGGTCATTAGAAACAAATAAAATTAAATCGCTAGATCTTAAAATCGTTCTTTTTACATTTGTCCAGCTAGTGAAGCACCCCTCAGGTTAAAATTGATTCCTTGATGATTGCTATTGATTCTCCTTGACAATCCTCAGACTTTTTTCCCCGCAAAATGAATTAAATTGACAATACAATTGGATGTATTATGGACATTTGATGAACACAGATTTAATCAGATTTTCATTTTATGTTGTGCCAGATAGAATAGGAGTGCCATTTTATGCATTTAGTCAGCGGAAAGCTATTCACCAGCACTCAGAAAAGGGTGAACAATGCATTAATGCACGTTTTAGGTGCCATAATGGCTTTTTAATGCTGTGCAGATGCTTTCAATGGGCGGACAGAAGTGTCCTCGGCTGATACGCTAGGTCGGCAATCTTAGTATTTTTCATTGTGCCACACCGGTGCTTTACCTCACACGGCCTGGTGACATTCTGCTGAATATTGTCTGCGTGCTGTGTGTATGTAATCGAAAGGCGCAATTCATCGCGGGTTCTCATTGAGGGAGCCCATCACTCTTTAAGCAAACAATATGGCAGTCAGCTTCTCATTAGAGGGTTTAGCATGCCGTATTGTTAAAGCTGGGCAGGTTCATGAAAAAAAATTGGATGAGTTTCCATTATTGCTCTCTATTGTCCATGTAGCAGGTGACAAATGACGAATGTGGCAAAGACTGAAGCATGTGATGCCTTATTGTTGTTATTTTCAATCATAACTTTTGGCACTATTACTTATTTTGAATGTGTTTGATCCGACACATCAGGCCTTGATTGTTAGGTTAAACTTTCATGGTAGGAGAAGAAAAAAAAAAGAAAAGGAAAATGTTTTGGATAATTTCTCTACAGTTGAGCATCAAAGCAAGGTTGACATTAGAAAACAAACATGAATCGAGACGAGAAACCAAAAGAGGCGTCCACAAAACAGGCCCCAATGTGACGGCCATGACTTTGCAAAGGTTAACGACGTGCTCTGCCGATTTAAAATGAGACACATCAATTTGAGGCAAAAGCGTTGCAGTGTCAAATAGAAATTATAGATTTTGTCCGGGAGGTCTAAAGTTATCTTGAGTTGTGAAGAAAACGAGGCCACTAATCAAGGTGATTCTTTCTTATTTTTTTCCAGTTTACTTGCTCACTTTTCTTAGTTAAGACTGGGGCTGCAACTAACGATTAGGGTTGGGCATCGACATAGGCGAAGTTTAACTTCTGGGGTGGGGGGGCACAACATGTTGATGACCCTGAAACGCAGTGTCAGCAATAAAATTAAGTTACAAGAATATTTATAATAATAGTTGACAATAATCGTTTTTTTGTTTCCCATCATTCTTGAGGGGAATCCTGAATCAGGCTGCTTAGGCAATACTTTTTGCAAAGGTTGCCATCCATTGAATATGGTACACCCGTCGGTGTCGTGCCAATATAGTTACCCCACTCAAAAATTGTATCCCCTGGGCAGAGCCATAGGAGGTAGATTTGTGTCTTTATTATTCAATCCCAAAAAAAGTTGCTTAAATAAAAAAAATGTGTTTGAATGCAAAAATAAATTTGAAACTAAAAAAAAATGCATGTGAAACCTATTTTTCTTTGATTTTTTTTTCTTCTGTTTTTTTCTTCTTCTGTCGTTTTTTTTTTTTTTTTTTAATTGATATAATGTCGATTTGCGTTTGGGCCACATTTTGGCTAGGACATTTTTGTCTTTATTATTCAATCAAAAAATAAGTTGCTTAAAAAATATATATTTTCAAAAAGAAAAATCACTTCAATCAAAAAAAAAAGAAAAATTTCAATCATGGAAAAAGTTTTTGAATGCGAAAACATATTTGAGATTGAAAAATTTGCATTTGAACACTTAATTTTTCACTGAAAAATTTCACTTTGATTGAAGCAATCCTTTTCTTGTTTGGGCCATGTTATGAGTAGGACATTTGTGTCTAAATCATTTAATCCCAATAAAAGTTGCTTCAATCAAAAAAAAAATATTTTCAATCAAAGAATAAAATCATTTGAAAAATAAAATTGAACCTCCCCTAATTTTTTTTTTTTTTTTTTTTTGAAAATTATATGCAAAGCAAATGACGGTCTTAGTTGCTAGTCACATGATCTGTTCGAAAAATAATTTTGACCCATTATAAAAATATATTCTTTTGTTCATTTCATTCATCTTTTTTGCAGTTTTATTGCTTTTGACTTTCCTATATATATATATATAAGAAAGTCAACTACATGCAATGTCACTTTTTGGCCACCGGGGGGGGGGGGGGGGGGCTGGGCTGGCCCACCCCTAAAATCTGCTTGTGGCCATCGATCCGGCACTCACACCCCGATGCCCCCTGAACTGTTCGTATTTTTCAATTTCGATTCCATGTTTTAGTGCCCTGACAGCCGACTGGAAAAAAAAATAGCTGCCGAATACCACGAAGAAGAAGCCACATGAAGCATGTGTTTGTGCATTGCAACTTGATTTCAACCATGGACACGGTGCGGCGGCGCTCAAAAGTTCAAGTTCACAAAGAAAATGACCAGTCAGCTCAGTGCAATATTTGCAACGCAGCTATATCATGCAAAGGTGGCTGTACGACCAATATGATTAAACACCTCCGACTTCATGGAATACAAGTGCGGAGTAGCTGAGTGCCGTGTATTTCACATGCTTCGCCGGTCCTCTAACCAGTCAGATGTCAGAACCAAGCAAGTAAAAGAATAAATTGCGTCTCTCTTCTGCTGCCCCTGCGACCAGATCTCGGATTAAGTGTTAGATGATGGATGGATGGATGGAATAGTATGAGAATAACTTGTATTATTATATTGGGCTAATGTAGCTATATAGGCAGCTACGTACGTTACGTGGCGCGTTGCCGCCTCTGTTAAAATCAACAGTATTAAAAGCATCTTTCGTTTTAGAATCGGTTTTACAAATAAGCAAATCCTTATTAGTGCCTTCGTAGCGGCTCACGGCTACCTTACCCCTTCCTAATATTTGTGACTTTTTCTCGCTTTCTCATATTTATGCGTTCAAGCTTCATCTACACCCAGTGAACCTGTGTTCTGCACAGCAGGAGACACTATCTGTCGAGAACGCTCACGCTTACTGCCTGAGAAGGCAGATATGATAATTTTCCTCAACAAAAACTGTTTCTGATCTTATACTGTACCTGTTGCTAATCTGGACTGGGTTTTACAAGTTGTATTTTTGTTTGTTGGTTTTATATTCTGTACCAGGTTAGCCCATGAGTGGGAGCTCAATAACATGTAATAATACCTGCAGCACAAGAAAGCCTGCAAACAGTTTGCTGAAGACATGTCAACAAAGCACATGGATTACTGGAACCTTGTCCTATGGTCTGATGAGACAGGCGGGCTTTCTTGTGTACCATCTTCAGAAGAAGCTTCCTCCTGGGGTGAAGCCATGCACACCAATTTGATGTAGAGTGCGGCGTATGGTCTGAGCACTAACAGGCTGATCCCCCCCTCACCTCTTCCATCTCTGTTGCAAGGCTGACAGCACTCCTGTAACGAGGCACATGGCATTTTGGAGGGAAAATGACAAGCAGTACTCAATTTGGACATTTAGGGATGTACGTAGTCTCTACGGGGTGTACTCACTTTTATTGCCAGGGTTTTAAATGTTAATGGCTATGTTTTGAGTTATTTTGAGGGGAAAATGAATCAACTCTATTATATAAGCTGCACACAGACTACTTTTCATTGTGTCAATGTGTCATTTTGTCAGTGTTGTCCCATGAAAAGATATACATAAATATCTGCAGAAATGCGAGGGGTGTACTTACTTTTGTGATACACTGTATGTAGCGCGTAATAGGAATAAACTGCGTTCCGTATTGAACCAATACGGAACGCAGTTTATTCCGTATTTCACAATTGTCCCATGGGGCGACCCCGCGCGGCCCACGGCTCCGGTGGCGGGCAGCGGTGCGTCCAGCCCCATGCACGTCTGTCACACACAAACACACACCTCCTGCGCTCATGAGTGACCACTGAGCCAACAATAATGAACAAAAAGGTCAGGAGATATTAAAGGCAGCAAGACAGTTATCTGCCTGCCCGCTGCTGTCTGCCCTGCACTGCGCTCCACTTCCGGGTTCGTTGCCTAGTTACCTCGCTCGCTCTGTTCAGCGCACCACCCCGCGCGTTTTCAAAACAAAAATGTCCTCTTCAACAGCAGAAGCTCAGGACACCCCACCTCATCCTCAAAAAGGGAAACTTCTCCAAAAAAATAGAGTGGAGTGGGAAGAGGGGAACCCGTGGTGCAAAAGAGTCACTGATGATGATTATAAAGCGAATTGCAAGGCAGGCAGGAAAGTTTTTGCAGCGTCTCACGGAGGGTAAGAGCATGCTGCAGGGGACCTCCACAAACGGAATACAAGATCCCAGAAGAGCCTTTGTCACAATTCTTTGTACCTGAAACATCCCCTGAGCTTGATTTGGGATGTTATTATGCTCTTGTATAAGGATAACATATAGGCTATATTTATATTTACCTTCAATCTTGCAACTGGCTATTTCAGTTGCTACTATGGTTGATTATTTTCAGGAATGTTGATTTTTTTTTTTTTTAAGCATGCATTTGTTATCAATCAATATGGAATGATTTTATGTACCCATAAAGAACATCTTATTTTGTTACGCTGACTAATGCTCCTCATTTGGAATTATTCCTAATAGATTAACAGCAAATAAACACTGAATAAATAGTCCTACTGCAGATATATACTATCTATTGGTTGATTGATAGTGAATTTGACATCATCCCACTCCTACCCTCTAAATTACTGCAGCTAAGGTGACACAGGTATACCACACATTAAAACGTAGCCAGCCAGAGCTACAATAGTGCTGACTGTGGACACAGGCTCAATCAGAAGATTTTTATGTGATTGCAAAATGGTGAAGAAAATGACTTTGGGGAGAACAAAGCAAGAGGCACTGTTGAAACAAGTCCTGGGTCCAAAGGCAGTGGGTGATGTGCTCAAGATCTTAACGTCACCCATCCCATTCTCCATACAGACGGATGCCTCGAATAAATTGAGCAGGAAGATGCTTCCCCTTGCTGTCTAGTACTTCAGTCCAGAGTCTGGGCTCACCAACAAAATGCTGGACTTCATAGAGAATGCAGACGAGTCAGCTGCTGGAATTGCAGCTCTCCTGGAACATTCCCTGAAGAAATTTGGCTTGTCACTGGATCATGTGACCGGATTCAGTGCCGACAACACAAATGTTAATCACGATATTCACGACTTAGTTTTCACTAACCTGCAGAAAAAAAAAATCTGCTTCAAGGAAACAACCATCCCAACATAGTGCACAGTACAGTTTTCTCATCTAAAAATAGATACATTTCTATGCATTTTAGGAGTTTTGGGGATGCCCCTTTTTTTCACCCGTAAGGCTTTGGGCGCGAGAGGGGCGTCCCTTATTTCTATTTCTGAAAGGTAACCCTAGCAACGCGTTACTACCCACCTCTGTTTATCACCTTTTTTAGTTGGCAGATTAGCAAAAGATAGCAAAAAACTTTCCCATTCCTCCCATTTCAAAAAGCCTTGTTCTTGTTTTCCACAGGACAAACGTGTGCTTGTTGTGATTCAAATCAGTCAAATGCTAGACCGACAAAAGAAGTCCAACGAGCATCTGGAAATGATCCTCAAGGGGCTCAACAACTATCTGGAGAAGAAGCGTCTCTACTTTCCTCGCTTTTTCTTCCTGTCCAACGAGGAGCTGCTTGAAATCCTCTCCGAGACCAAAGACCCGACAAGGTAACATCATGTATACAATTGCGCCATAAAATGATCAACAAACTCACAAAATGTCGAAGTCAAAATTCTCAGTTAATAGCGTGTATTTTTCCCCTTAGCCAAACTCACGCATTCCTGATAAAATCCAATTTTTACATTAAAATATATATAAAATAAATGCAAGTTTATCTCAAGCCAACGTCCAAATGTCCCTAATTGCTACTCATTTGTCAAGGAATTTAAACCATTTAAATTTATGTTTCTTCATGACCAGAGGTCGATAGAGTAGCCAAAAATTTTACTCAAGTAAGTGGCATTACTTCACAGTGATATTACTCAAGGAAGAGTTAAAGTAGTCATCCAAAAAATATACTCAAGTACAAGTAAAAAAGTATTTGGTGAAAAGAATCCTGAAGTAATGAGTAACATTGTGAGGAACATTTCTCAGCACAGAGGTATGAACCCTATTTATTATACTGTACTATAACCTATGACATAACCGCATTAAGCCAAAGAAATACCAAAAAAAAAAAAAAAAAATCATTGAATTCCAGCAAGAGAAAAAACGAGTGCCCCCTAGTGAATAATACCTGAATAGGGAATACGGTGGTCCCTAGCTACTTAGTGCTTCAAACTTCGTTGCTTAGTTAATGATGATTGAAAGTTTGATCTTGCCAGAGACGCTTGGAAGCCAAAACTTCAAAGTGCCGCATGCGTCAGTCATAGTTTAACTTGTTAAACAGTTGCTGTGGCAGTTTTTTGTGAGTAAGTGAGCAGCTTGAGCGGATTTGAGTGAACTCACTCAATGACGTATTTAATAAAGATCAGCATTTTCTACTTTATTCTTGTTTAAAAATAATTTGGTGCGACAGTAACATGTTTAATAATTATTACATTTAAAGTGCCTAACAATCATTTATTAAAATATATATACCATATTGGCCCGGATATAAGACGGCCGTGATTATAAGACGACCCCCTCTTTTTCAAGACCCAACTTTGAAAAAAGACTTTTTGAACACCAAATTCATTTTTATACAGAAAATAATTACAGTACATCTGAAACAAATGATTATAACAATATATTTGAGCGAAAAAGCATGTTATTTTGCCTCATTCAAATCTTAATATCTGAACATTTAGATAAGTAAACTAAAGTGCAATCACATTCGTAAATGAATGGCTTCTGGTTTTTGAAATGTAAATAAATCAATCTATTGTGATAAAACAACAAAATTGCTATAACTGCATTAACCATCAAAGTGAAGTCTAACTGTAACTGTAGTCTTGAAACAAATCTGAATAAGGAAAAACATTGCAATAAGATAATGCAAACTGGTTAAACTTGAGAGCAGCTGAGATCTGTCAAGACAGAACATCGCTTCAATGATATCTGGCGCTATCTAGCGTCGTGAATGGGTATAACGTCTAGACCGCGAAAAAAGATGACCCCCACTTTTTCAGTCTTATTTCAATGCAAAAAACACAGTCTTATATTCGGGCCAGTACGGTGTGTATGTATGTATGTGTGTATACATATATATATATATATATATATATATATATATATATGTATATATATATATATACACATAATTTTGTTTAAAATTTATCTTTCCAAAGCTAAATCTGAATAAATACATTGAACACACACGCACACAAAATAAACCTCTTTAAAAAAATTATTTTGGGGGGGGGGGTGGTGGCCTACTTTGTGGTTTTTCACTTATCGCAGCAAGTTCCATTACCGCGAAAAACGAGGGATCACTGTAATTCCCTCTAGGGATCAATGTTATTAAAAAAGGCGTTAGAGTATAACGATGTTACTAACGGGGTTCTTTTTTTTCAGTACTGAGTAATAATTACTTCTCTCATCTTTGCAGCGCCGTTACCGTTACTGAGGATGTAAGGCGTGCATTACTATGCGTTACTACATTGGTTGAATGACCCGAGAAATGTTTGAGAGACACGGAGGGAGGAGGAAAGGGAGTTGTGACGCTTTTGCAAACGCGATGCTAGGTGGCTCCAATAATACCTGACTGCAGCGACAGCCTACAAACTACGCCAGTGCTTCTCAATTATTTTCTGTTAGCCCCCCCCCCCCCCCCCAAGGAAGACGTAAATGTTTCGCGCCCCCCCAAACTCTGCAGCCACTGTAAATAGTATCATTTGTCTATAATATTACTATTATAAGTACACCTCTGCCTCACATTGTATCCTTTTTTTGTGTTAGAGAAAATAACTGAGATCAACTTATAATGTATAACTTTATTAACATTGTTTTGTTTGTAACAGAAAAGACTTAACGCGCATCCATTTGCCTGAATTAAAAAAAAAAAAAAAAAATGTCACATCCAAACTGTAAAAATACACTCAAGATACATTTTTGACCATTTGATACTGAAAAATAAAATCAGTAAATAATAACAAATTCAAATTGATTAGAAACATTAACTCATGAGGACAATATGCCAAAAAATTTGACCAAAAAAACAAAACTGAATAGAAGAGAAAAAAAAAAGTGTCATTGGACAGAACGACAGTTTTTATTTTCTCTGCTTCCAGTATCACCTCCAGTTTGCAATGATGTGGTGTTATTTTGCACTGAGCATGCTAACGGTGCTCACTGGTTTACTGATATAACACTGACAAAGCGGGACGATTGTTGGACATATTCGGCACGTTTTCGCTAAAAACAACCAAGTGGCTTATCAATGAGATTGGGGTCTAATGTCTTTAAGTGGCGTCATAATTGATTTGGCTTCCGGCTGTCCGCTAAAATCATTTTTAGACACAGTAAACAGTGGTCTCTCCTCGTCTACCACTGTATTAAATGTCAAAGCCAAAAGGCAAACGGCCCGAAAAAAGCACATTCTCAGCGGCCGAGGTAGAACCGTAGGTGAGGGCGGTCGTCGTGACGATCCCAAGCCGAAAATGGCACATCTCGGGCGGACACGTGAGAACCGGAGAAGACAGTGGGTCGCTGCGTGAGTCTGGCCGGAAAACGACTTTCGAAAACGGCGCACAGCTCTCCAGCTCTTCATGAGTCTCTTCCGTGTGCTCTTGCTCACTTCAAAAATACTGCGCGCTCTTTGAAAATGAGAGCGCCACTGCCACACACTGAGTGGATGCGCAAGTACACTTTATTCTAGTACGGCAATAAAAAGAAAAATAAGCATGTTCCCTGAGGTCACACGTGCCACCCCTGGCATCGCTCTGTGCCCCCCTGGGGGGGCGCGCCCCACTATTTGAGAAGTACTGAACTACGCCCACATGATGCTACGATAGATATAACATGTATATAGAACTATATGTGAAATGACAGACTCGGCGGCGTTAGCACATGTACAGAGAACTAGATGTGAAATGATAGACTTGCCGACGATAGTAAACAGCCGCCATCTTAAAGCAGTAGACTTCTCAGGAAGGCTCTGTTGTAACGAACCTTCCTAGCGAACCTAAGTAACTTTTTATCTAAAATACTCTTAAATCGGCAAAATCTTGACTTGAATCTATCTTTAAATGATGAAACAGTTTTAAAACTTTCCCATGTTTAAAGTAGACAGAAGGGAACTCATGCCATAAACGGGAGCAATTTTAACAACTTTAACAGTTGATTCACAACATTAAATGACTTCCTAACATAGCAAAGATTACAATCTAGTTATCGCAATGTCTGCAATACCCCTGTGTCTTGTTAAGTTTAGGGTAAAGAATTGGGCTAGGACCTGTTGTCCCAAAAACCCTTTGAACTTCACATAGTGTGACCTATGTTTTTTTTAAATTGAAAAAAAAAAAAAAACTTTAATTCAATCAGTTAATATAAACATATTTAAAGTGAAAGACGTTATAAAATGGATCATGTAATAACGTGTAAAACATGGAAAGTAAAACCAGTTACTTTGCCGAGTAAGTAATTACTCTTACATTGAGGTAACTGAGATATTAACTAAATTATTTACTGTAAAAGTAATTGGTACTGTAATTAATTGCTTTTTTAAAGTAAGATTAACAACACTGCTAGGGATGTCCCGATTGCATAGTTTTGCACCTGAGTCCGAGTCACCTGATTTTGCGAATCTGCTGATAACAAATCCCAATCCGATACACAAGTTCCAAACATGTTACTCTCCCACCGTGCCGCCTTCATGATGTGAATAATTTTCAAACAAGAATAATGTAGAAAAATGCTTATCTTTATTAAATGATTCATTGAGTGAGTCCACTCAAATCCACTCACACTGCTGAGAACAGCCTCTCACTTACGCAGTGAGTTTCCACAGCAACCTATGTGAGGTTGGCACCCATCAGACGCAAATTTATAGAAGAATTATGGCATTCGTTTGTGCTGTAAAACATTCGCCTGGAATGCTATCGTTTTTGAAATATTTAGATTTTAATTTCAAGTGATGACATCACGCACACACCATTTATTGCAAAATGGACCCGAAATGGTGCCATTGGTTTATGCTACATTTGTGCTGTAAAAAGTTTCGTTTGTGCTATCGTTTTATATAAATATTGAGATATCAATTTTGAGTGATGACATCTATCGCAGCACCTATGTCGCGGCTGACGAAGCGTACTAACTCTCTCAATAACAGAGGGGTGTCCCAACAACTAGCACAAACGAATGTCACCCCATCGGGTCCATTTTGCAGTAAATGGGGGTCTGCGAGTCACGTCATCACTCGAAATTAATATCTCAATATCTCTAATATCTCTATTTTTGTTGCCCAAGTTATTTTTAGAAATTGGGTAAATCGTGGCAAATTTAACAAACAAGAAAAATCCAGTTGCCTGACTCAACTTTTGCTGATTAGCACGACCTGGATGATAATCTACACAGAAAAAAAACCCAAAACTTTTTGCTGGCAATTATCCTACCAACTGCTATCATCTAATCAGTTTTCATTTTATTAGCACTACTTTTGCTCAGTTATCCAAGTCAACAATGAGCATTCTAAAGTCTGTTACACCTTTCTTGTATTCATTTTTAGGGTGCAACCTTTCTTGAAAAAGTGCTTCGAGGGCATTGCTCGTGTTACGTTCACTGAAGACCTCGACATTACACACATGAAGAGCAGCGAGGGCGAAGAAGTCCAGCTCGTTGACATCATATGCACACCTAACGCCCGTGGCCAGGTTGAAAAATGGCTCCTGGAACTGGAGACCGACATGATTGCCTCTTTGCACAAGGTGTCATTTTTTAATGCCCATGAAGCTGAATATATTTGTTTAATCCAAATAAATGACATCCACATCCATTTTGGGGGTTCATCACAGGTAGTCGGAGAAGCTATCGTCGCGTACCCAAAAGCCTTGAGGATAGACTGGGTGCGCGCATGGCCCGGTCAGGCGGTACTGTGTGTCTCACAGGTCTACTGGACAAAGGATATCCATGACGCCATCAAATCAGGACAAAAGGTGAACATGTGGATAAGATTATACCTCAAAAATGGGGAAAAAATTGGAAAGAATATCCAAAAGTGTGTAGTAGCGGGTTATATTGACACTTACTTTTACTTGAGTAACTTTTTCAGAAAAGGTATTACCACGCTATAATTTTTTACTTTTACATTTATTTTCTTTAAACAAACCAAACAACAAAATCAAATAAGGAGGGGGCAGACTGTAAAGAATGTTTTCTTTATCAAACATTGGTTTATAAATACAGTAAGGAAAATAAGTATTTCAAAACTCTGCGATTTTGCAGGTTCTCCCACTTACAAATGATAGGCGGGTTTGAAATTTTCATTGTAGGTGCTGGTCCATTGTGAGAGACAATCTAAAGAAAAGAAAGTCCAGAAATCACAGTGTATGATTTTTTAACAATTTATTTTGTATTATACTGCTGCAAAAAAGTATTTGAACACCTGTTTATTTGCTAGAATTGTGAGCCTCAAAGACCTGTTAGTCGCCCTAAAAAGTACAACAAATAAGTGGAATGGAAGTAGACTTTTGAGTCTGACTTTTTGACCTGAGGTGGTTAGCTGCATATAAACACCTGTCCACCCCATATAATCAGGAAGACTCCAATTACTAACATGGTCAAGACCAAAAAGCTGTCCAAAGACACCAGAAACAGAATTCTAAACCTCTACAAGGCTGGAAAGGATTACGGGGCAATTGCCAAGCAGCTTGGTGATGTAAAATCCACCGTTGGAGCAATTTTTAGAAAATGATCCTAAGAGCGGTGAGGAATCAGCCAATAACTACCAAGGAGGAGCTGGTCAATGACCTGAAAGGAGCTAGGACCACCATTTCCAGGGTTACTGTTGGTAATACACTAAGTCGTCATGGTTTAAAATCATGCATGGAACGGAAGGTTCCCCTGCTTAAACCAGCACATGCCCTGGCCCGTTTTAAGTTTGCCAATGACCATTTGGATGATCCAGAGGAGTCATGGGAGAAATATGAGCCATATGAGATAAAATACAATTTTTCGTCTTAATTCCACTCATAGTGTTTGGAGGAAGAAGAATGTTAAGTACCATCCCAAGAACACCATCCCTACTGTGAAGCATGTGGTGTTAGCATCATGTAGATAAATGCGCCATATTAGTACTCTCCATTTACCATTCCCTCAGTTTGAGCATTGAAAATGGGTCGTGACCAGGGCTGGACTGGGACAAAAAATCGGCCCGGGCATTTTGAGCCGAGACCGGCCCACCAGGTATTGATGGAAAGACAATTAAGCCTATGAATGAAAACAAACTTTCTTGTGACAATGCTTTCACACTGTCTTGTTGGTGTATACAGTATATACTTAAACTTAAACATACACCATCCTTCCAGTCCCAATATTCTATACAGTACTTAGCGGATATCAAAAGGCTGCATGGTCT
Organism: Corythoichthys intestinalis; assembly: GCF_030265065.1. Classification (NCBI taxonomy): domain Eukaryota; kingdom Metazoa; phylum Chordata; class Actinopteri; order Syngnathiformes; family Syngnathidae; genus Corythoichthys; species Corythoichthys intestinalis. The sequence goes on from NC_080406.1 coordinate 52,432,649, forward strand.
AGTTCAGGGGTTTTCAACCCAGTCCTCAAGGCACACTGTGGGTCCTGGTTTTTGTTCCAGCCGATCCAGCAGAGACAGTTGAACCAATGAGGCTTCTGCTAAAACAAGCCACACCTGACTGCAATCAACTGATTGCACTTGTAAAACACCAGATTGGGGAAAAAGTGTTGTCATCTTGTTTGGTAAGAATGAAATCCTGCACCCACAGTGTGCCTTAGTGGAATAGGTTGGGAACCCCTGGTCTAGTTAACCTCCTGAACAATGTACAATGTATGATGGGATCCTGAAATTAGGACAGGGATTAATACGGAATAGAGGTGAGACATGATCATTGATGAATATATTAAAATGAATAAATGACAGATTTAGTGATTTTTTTCATAGACTATTTATTTACTGCATCAATAAAAGTGCAAATAAATATATCCACAGAATAGGCCCTCAAACACGGAGACCTTTAAAAAGTGAAAGGAGACAGAGGAACATAAGTGATAAAGAATAACACTTTATGGACTTGTATGATCACAGTACTGGTTTCTAGAAAAATCTGGGAAAATAGTTGCATCATATACTCCATATAGTACTTACTTAGGGCAAACTCCTGAACAAACAATGAACAAAGTATGATGGGATCCTGAAAAATAGGACACAGAGTTGAGATGAATATTAAAATGTGTAAATTACAGACTGTACCTATAAAAACACTCAGAGAGCACAGACCTGTTTGTATGTCTGTACCCTCATCTGTTACCTTACTGTGTCAAAAAAATGTGATAAGCCCCTATTTTTCTCATGTACTGGATCACAGTACCCAGAATATTGGCAGAATTCAAATCATAATGTGTCATTTCATAGCAACTACCATGGCCATGTCCTGTATTTTTTTTTTTTTACAAGCAATCTGGGCAATTTTCTTGGAGTTGCATACACATATGCTGAAAATCGCCCTATCCTGCAATGATAAAGAATCCTTAAAAAAAATCCTGGATCAAGACAGTGATCCGGATCACCTCTAAATCTAAATTGAATCATCTCTTCCTTGTCCCAGAGTGGACATTTCCTGAAAATTTCATTAAGATCCGTCCATAACTTTTTTAATTATACCGTACACAAACAAACCAACTTAGCAGAAGTAATTAAATGATATTTTCACAGACTAATGTACTTACCATATCAATAAACAGTAACCTTGAACCTCCACTGCAGCAACACTTTGCACAGCAACACCAAATGCTTCCTCAAACATGGGAACCTTCAAAGTGAAAGGAGACAGAGGTGAAAAAGAATGTCACCTGATGGACTTGCTCTGACGATCACAGTGCTGGTACTTTTACTCAGTTGAATCATGTATTCTATACAGTACTTACGTAGAGGAATCCAAACGTCTGCATGGTCAAGTGAACCTCCTGAACAAACATAGAACATGATGGGATCCTGAAAAAAGGACAGAGAGGAACAGAGATGAGATGAATATCAAAATGTGACCACGGCAGCCTTCCAAAAATGAGTGACAGCACCCTATAAGAGACAGTGAGAGGTTACGGCTGGAAGAAAACAGCTGTTTGTATATACAATATCTTATTCTTATATTCATCCCACCTAGTGTCTTATGCATATGAGAGATAATACTTAACTAAATTAATAAAATAAAGTTACTTAAGCGCTAACATAGTTACAACTAGAATAGCATCATAGAAACCGTCCAGCATTAGAGAAACCCCATCATGTTAGCTTGCATGCACAGCTAGCTAAATTGCTTAACGGCCTAATTATAACTACTGGCGGTGTTAAGAGTTAGCGAGCGCAATGAAAATAAACTACACCCACGCTTAATTCATATCTGAACCAGATAGACTGCAGTTCAACACTTCTTACCTGAAGTCCAGATTCCCCGCCACTCGGACCGCCGGCGGCCGCGGGTCTCTCCTCCTGCCTCCCCTTCCCCTCATCCACCTCACGGAGTTGTGACGTCACGTGGGTAGGGTCTATATCTGATACCTCTGATCAAGAGGGAGGGGTCATCGGCCCTCGTTTGTAAATGGTCCAGCCCATAACCAATCTTGACTGATGGGCCGATCTACCAGTTTTGTGTACCAATGTGATTAATGCCGTTAGGGGGAGAAAAAAAACAAAAAAACATTCAGGACCGGCCCAAAATCGCCATCGGCCCACCGGGCAAATGCCCGGGATGCCCGATGGCCAGTCCAGCGGTGGTCGTGACTGGGTCTTCCAACGTGACAATGGCCTGAGGCAGGCGGCCAGAATTACAAAGGAGTGGCTTCGTAAAAAGCATATCATGGTTCTGAAGGGACCTAGCCAGTCTCCGGACCCAAACCCAATGAAAAATCTTTGGAGGAAGCTCAAACTCTGTGTTTCTCAGTGACAGCCCAGAAACCGGATTGATCTAGAGAAGATCTGTGTGGAGCAGTGGTACAAAATCCAAGCATGGGGGTGGTGGTGGGTCCCCTCGTCCCTTCCTTCATGGGGGCGCTGATGGTCAGGGGGACCACCCTGGATCCTGGGGGAGATGGCGGTGCCCGCTTGCCCAAGCTGGGGGATAAGGGATGGGCCGCGCTGGTTCACCTCCCCCAATTGGGTGGAGAGGTGCTCTAGCCCTGTGGCGGCCCCCACGCAGCATTTCCACTTGTCTGCAGGACTATCACATCTCTGATGGATTCACTTGAGTAAATTTTTTGGATGACTACTTTTACGTAAAGTGCCTATGACAGCAAAAAGCATGTTTATTTCATATTTTCCGCGGTATTTTATGCTCCTGAATGAAATGGACCACTTGGATGTGTGTGGAAGCCATTGATATGCTTTAATTTTTTGAATCCCGCGCCATGAAAATGAGCGACTCCTGTTTTGACGAGGATTGCGAATGTGACGTCAGCGGGATAATCATCTTCAGTATACAGTATGCAGAACGACTGCGGATTCAGCTGGTTTTGCGGATTAATTCATTTATTTTTCGCATCACGCCAGCCAAATGTGCTGCAATGTTTTGCTGCTACAGCAGGGAGGTGCATTTGAGCCTTTTTGGGTTTCTAAAAGTTCCCGTTCACCCCGAGATTGGCCTAAACAATTGTGACACCTAGGGGACCATCGGATTTATGAGGAGGTGAGTAAACACGGTCTTTTGTGCTATGTCAAATACTGGGATCATGGCACACGTTTTAATAAGCAGGCATGAAAATCTCTCACCTTTCGGCGAAATTCGCCGTTTTGAAGTCAAAAAGGATGACCTACGTGAATCGTGTAGATCTGAGGAGAAAAATTTTAAGGGGGGGGGGGGGGGTCGTTTGTAGGCATGTGCCAGTTACCTTCACGGATTACCATGCTATGAAAACGTCGCGGTTACAAAACCACTAAAATTTTCCGTCATACAGTAGTACGTATTCGTTATTTTTCATGTGTCGAAAATGCAGCCAGAATTGGCTTGGCGCGGCAGCGCTTACCCCTTCCCCTGTTTAATGCTGCGTGTGTCAGTGACGCTATTCCAGCAAACCCAAAAACAAGCACTCCAAACGCAAGGCGTAAATTCTTCAATTTATTGATCTCTCAAATCGTGGTAACTGAAATATACCAAATGAATAAATTTAAAACGTTGTACACTCGTATTTTTCCACATGTGAGTAGCTTCAACAGTTTAGCTTCATGAAAAAGTTCGTCAAAAACAAAACACACATTTTCTTTTCAAATTCAATACACAAAGTTACTAAAAACTTACAAAGACGAATGATAGGCAAGGCTTAGCTAGGACAGCAACTTCATTGAGGTTAATCACAGCCGCTGAGAGAGAAACAAGTTTGTATGCGGGGAGGAAAAAAAAAAAAAGAGCGTCAAAGATCGCTAATTGCGACAGATGATCTTGTACTAAGCACAAATTCACATTCGCTGGAGGAGGTAAAGTATCACTCCCAATTGTTTTTAGATGAATGCATTTGCCAGCATATTGAATTTAGTGAGTAATGGTTTTCGTTTTCATATTTTGTGGTATGACAAAGTTACTGCCGTTCGTTGCAGCTTGCGTTGAACACTGCCGGAGCGTCCGGTGAAAAAATAGCTCCCTTTAAGGTAGCGTCAAGCTTGTGTATTTAACGGTAATATAAAAGCAGTGTTGTCAATAACGCGGTATCGTAATGCGTAACTAATCTGATTACTTTCTTTCAGTAAAGAACAATCTAACGCGTTCATTTTTCTAAATCAGTAATCTGAGTAAAATTACTTTTCTTGATGCCTGTGCGTTACTATTACTACATAATGTGTGTAGAATGAAGAATACTGTAGTCATGGGAGTGACATCACATGTCACATTTTTTAATCGGGGACGGAACAAAAAGGGTCACGTGTATTACCATGATGCGTGAGCGCTGGGAGTTTGCGGCCAAAACAACATAGCCTTGCTACCTCGCCAGGATGCAATGAAATAGGCAGGAGATATACTACAAACGGCTGCATTTGCACACTGGAAACACAGCCATTACTTCACATTTTTGTCTAGTAAAGATAACAAAAATATCTCCGTGCGCTGCGAACTTTGCGCTGGCTCAAAAAGACTGTCGACCGCTATAAGCATCCAATTCAAGCACCACTTGGAATTACAGCACAACAGGTAACACGACAGCCAGGACTTTTTGATACTGCTCGTGCTCAATCCTCGGTTCAAGCTCAGTTGTTGTTGAGGGTTTTGAAAGCTTAGGTTTAAAGAAATTCTAAATATCCATCTTGCCTCCTCAGCTGTAGTTTTGGCTAAGTAATGCAAACGGCTGTCTCTAAGTTCTATAGTCACATGATCTGTTCGAAAAATAATTTGGACCCATTATGAAATACTTTGAAGGATTCCTGTTCGTTTTGTTCATTTTTGTTGTTTGTTTTATTGCTCTAAAACTTTTATAGACAACATTTTAATGGCCATATTCAATGGTCTTTATTTTAAAGGGGAAGTTCAGAATTTTTTACATTAGGCTTAATCTTTGAGTTAGCCGGGGTTTAATTAGTCGTTGGAAATGACTTGAACAAATTCTGTGCAGTTTGACAGTTATTTGTTAGTTTCAGGGCTCCGGAGTGGCTAAGCTAGCGCGAGTCAATGGTGGTTGAAATCAACTCCTTCAACTAATCAAACCCCCGTTAACTCGAATATTAAGCCTTATGTGAAAAATTAAAATGGTCAAATTCGCCACATGTAGGACGTTTTGCCCACGGCGGACATTTTGGCAGAACGCCGGAACATATTTACTCCACACCTTTCTCACCTTTTTAACCCCTGACCCATTTTCATGCCTGAATAAGGAAGTGGCTTGCATTTTGTGGTCGCATATCGGTGGCTTGTCACCCCCCCCACCCCCCGGTCCTCTTTGCGTGCCCGCCGAGAATGCGCTTTCCCCGGGTTGGCGACGAACAGCTCCGTGCTCAGATGTCGGCCGGTTTGTCCACCGAGAATGGGCTATTTTTGGTGATTATTCCCGGCGACGAGCACTGCCAGCCCGCCGTTGTTTACGCTCTTTCCTCCATCTCAGAAGCCGGGACAGGGACATGACAAAAGGCGGTGGCATAAAATATAGTTCGGGAGGTGCATGAAGTTTTTACCGTTATGGAGTAATTCTGCCATGTCATACTGAATAAATACATTCTTAATTAATTAATAAAAAATCATTATTTTTTGTTAAAAAATAAGAATTTTAATTTTTTTTTTAAATTTAGCACAAAGACTTGTGCTAAGTTTTCCATTTAGCTCAAGTCTGTTATTTGTTATGACTAGTGATGAACAGTAATACATTTTTCAACCAATGCCGACAACCGATAACATCCTCCTCGTTCCAACCGAAAACCGATAATGTCAAGCCGATAATTCTATTTAAAGATTTCTGTAAAATTTTAAAGTTTACACAAGAGAAAATATTACTGTGCAAAAATATAATTCATTGCTCCTTTTTTCAACATCAAATGTAAACAAGTAGTCAATTCCAACATCTAAATAAAGACAGGTTGTCTGACATTGTGTAATGGTAAACCTTTGGCAACAATTACTTACAGAGTGAATACCTAAGTTGCACAAAAATGCGTTTAAAAGTAAGCCATTCCTAACATATAACATTACTACACTGCAAAAACACACCTCCTTAAAACTAGTTAAATTCCCTTGTTTTCAGTGTAAATCTATTGGAAATAAGTGAAAATATCTGTCAGCACTTCAAGTATATTTCACTCAGATTTCTTGAAGAAAAATAGCTAGCTGAAAATAAGTTTAACAGCCTAATTTTAAGCAATATATTATTATACTTTATCCTCAAAAAAAGTCAGAAATGTTCAAAAAAGTTCAAGAATAGGTATGGTTCAAAACATTATTTGAAAGCATTTCTTTCTTGATTTAGGTGAAAAATGACAATTTTTTTAGATGTATGGGCTTGATAAGAACTAAGATTTACCTCAGTCTTTAACACTCAAAACAAGATGAGGAAAATTATTTGACGATTTAAGACGAATTATCTGATTAAGACGTCATAAATTGACAGCGTACTGAATGCATTACTGACTGGCTGACTTCTTGTGAGATGTTTGGTGCATGTTACAATTATCATCTAACCACTGTGCCGAAGCATGCTTACTTGACATCACTTGTCCAAATGTCCGTGGTGAAACTCATGTATTCGGCATGTTTTTCGCGAAGAATGGTGGTCGTATAAACTGCATTATTGTTTGGGCTCTCCGGTCACTTCGGTAAAAAAAAACGTCTCTCGTCCGGCATCCCGTCCCGCCTGTGCCCTTCAGTCCGTCCGGCCGCCGTAGTGCACGATGAGTTGAACCGGAGATGAGTGGCGGCGGCAGCTACGTTCGTACCGGTATTATATCCGCCCGTCTCGCCGCGCGTATTCGGGGCATGGCTCTGCTCCGGACGGAGGCGCGCGTCTCGCGTCCCGCACGCCGTGGGAAAACTCCAGAAACCGGGGTATTCGCCGGATGTCCCACCGCCGGGCAATCGGGCTTGGCCCACCTGCCCGCCCCGCCGGCGGCCTGCCGGACCGGCCAGAGTGGCGGGCTCCGTCGGAAGACAGCTACTTGTCGACTATCGGTCTCCTTGCCGGTGTTTAGCCTTAGATGGAGTTTATCACCGGCTTTAGGCTGCATTCCTAAACAACTCGACTCCGGAAAGGCCGCAGCGCCTCTCGATCGTCACAAGCCCTGTATACGTTTGCTTAGTTTATGTGTGTTTAGCTGTAGCATTCGCGCTAGCAGCAGCAGCAGCCTCGTATTCGTTCCAAAAATCTTTGTGATGCAGTTTTAAATGGCTGCTGGGTTAGTGGTGTTGAATGAGGACTCTTTGTTTCCGCCTCGAGGAACTTTTGCAGTGCATGTTTTGCAGATGGCGAGAGCGACGTTTTTTCACCACACGGAAAACAACCCACGTTAGTGAGATCCGCCATAATTTTGCCTCAACTCGGTTGTGTAACTCTGCCTCCTCTATGACGCCATACTCCTAGACACCTCCCCCCTCAGGGGCTTCAGAGAGAGGAGGGGTTGAGGAGGCGGCAGTGGAGAAGTGGACAAAACTGCTTCGTTTGCGCACATTTGTAGGCTAAATCAAGTATATAATTATCGGATTGCATTATCGGTTGAGGTTTTTTTTATATGGATTATCTGTGTGACGTCATAATTGCCATTATCGGCCGATAATTATCGGTAACCGATATTATCGTGCATCTTTAGTCATGACCATACCATTTATTTAACAATTGGGGAAAAATTCTAGTACTTTGATGAAAGAATACCCTTTAAAAATATCGGAGTAGAGAGATTGAAAGAATGACATTTTGTTGCTCTCTTTGTCGCTTTTTCCTCGTTATGAATAATTCCCCCTCAATGGGCTATCAGATGAAACCACAACCCTGCCGACGTCATCCTCCTGTTGGGGACGCTAGAGCCCTATAATGGTAGCCGTGGCTAAACGGCAGATTAAAAGACTAATTTCTCGTCATCTGTGCTGTGCCAATTTTTTTAAAAAGTTGAATCATCTCAAAACATGATTCTAATTCACATAATAATGCTATTTAAGACTTTTTTTCATCCTGTCGTTGGCACTTTAAGCAATATTATATTGAAATAATGCCACTCTTGAGTAAAATTTGTGGCCACCTTTGAGATTATCAGATGACCCATATGCGGGGACCATATGCTGAACGGCTAAGCTAACAGTACTAAAAAAGGGGAATTACAAGAGGTTTTGTTGATTAACGTTTCTTCTTATTCGTCAGAAAAAGTTCTTTGCAAACAATCTCTTAATGTTTATTGACAAAATTAACTCTTGACTTTTCATGTGTTAGTGTTCGACGTTTCATCTTGCCTGTGTCTTGTCTATCCCCCGCAGGCCCTGGATGCCTACCTGGATCAAAACAACCGGCAGATTGATGACATTGTGGAGCTGGTGCGAGGCAAGCTGTCCAAACAGAACCGAGTCACCCTTGGAGCCCTGGTGGTACTGGATGTCCATGCTCGTGACGTGCTGGCCTTGCTGGTGCAAAAGGGTATAAGTGACGAACATGACTTTTTGTGGCAAAGCCAGCTGCGCTACTATTGGATTGTAAGTGACATTTTCTTTTGTTTCATTGGAAACTGTAAGAAATATTCAGTGGACTGACTTGACTGGGTTGTTGTGCAGGATGACAACCTTCAGACAAAGATGATCAATGCAGGTTTGCCATATGGTTATGAGTACCTGGGCAATACATTGCGTCTGGTCATTACACCATTGACTGATCGCTGCTACCGGTAAAAGCCATCTTGTTATTTGTACTTCAGCTCCTGAAGCAAGTTTCCCTTAGCAGTGTTAAATCTGATAGACATGACTGTAATGAGTAGACCCACAAAAATGTCAACAAGCCACACACATAACATATAGAATTAGTTAGCCAAATGTTAGCCCTCTGAACCGTTTTATCTCAGAAAAATAAAATTTGGCGGACATGTCTATCATGGGTAGAATCACAAACAAGTTTCATTAACTCAAGCTTTGAAATACAGAGGAAGTCTGTCATTTTGGGTTTATAACAGACATTGTGATGCCATTTTGGCATTAAAGACTTGTATAAGCCTAGAAGAGAAAATTGCTGATTCATCACGCTATCTCCATCACCCTCAGCACCTTGTTTGGTGCCCTCCATCTCCATTTGGGTGGAGCACCAGAGGGCCCTGCAGGCACAGGAAAAACCGAAACCACCAAAGACTTGGCCAAGGCTGTGGCCAAGCAGTGCGTGGTATTCAACTGTTCGGACGGTCTCGACTATATTGCCCTCGGAAAGTTCTTCAAAGTGAGTACAAGTTCTCCTTCAAATTCCTGAACTTGCTTTCACACGTACTATATTAAGTGTATATGTGACCAGGGCCTTTTGTCCTGTGGAGCCTGGGCGTGCTTCGACGAGTTTAACAGAATCGATTTGGAGGTGTTGTCCGTGGTGGCTCAGCAGATCCTCACGATTCAGAGAGGTGTATTATGTGTGATTACTTCCTCAAAGACATATTATTAAATTAGTTAAAATTAGCAGTGCTTAACTTTTCCCCCACATTTTTCAATCTTCCAGCCTTATTCTAAAATGAGTCCAGTTATGCGATGTATAGAGATGCTCATGAGCCACTTCATATCTGATTTTCCAGGAATTGCCGCTCACGCTAAGCTGCTGATGTTTGAAGGAACGGAACTGACCCTTGACCCATCCTGTGCTGTGTTTATCACAATGAATCCTGGTTACGCCGGACGTTCCGAGCTCCCTGACAACCTTAAGGTATATTTACCTTTACTTGGTGATGGAACAAATTTAACTTATAAGCAGTGGTGGAACGTAACAAAGTAAAAGTACTTCGTTACTGTACTTAAGTACATTTATGTGTATCTATACTTTACTTGAGTACAAACATTAAGTGGTACTTTTTACTTCACAACATTTTAAAGCCGGTATCTGCACTTTTTATTTCACTACTGTTCAAATTGTGACCTGCGTTACAAGTTACTTTTTTTTTTCTTTTCTTCCGTCACTGTGAATTGATAGTTTAGTTTTCATGCCTCCAGCGCATTCGATAAGCCCAGTGCAACTATACATATACTGAGCACTAAAAGCAGCAAAACGAGTATATGCAAGATTAGGCAGGTGAACAAGATCTTGAATAAAAAAACAAAATGTAAAAGAACTTTGGTAATTTTTTTGACTATTTTTTTCTCTTAGACGCTTTAACTTAAGTAATTTTTTGCACCTGTATCTGTACTTTAGTTAAAGTGAGTACTTTATCCAACACTGCTTATACAGTGGTATGAAAAAGTATCTCAAGCTTTTGGAATTTTTCACATTTCTGCATAAAATCACCATCAAATATGATCTGATCCTTGTCAAAATCACACATGTAAAACCAGCGTCTGCTTTAAGTAAAACCACCATTTATAGGTTTTCATATTCTAATGACAATAGGATTCAAACAATGACAGAAGGGGGAAAAATAAGTAAGTGAACCCTCTGCCTAAGGAGACTTAAAGAGGAATTGAAAACAATTTTTACCAAACAATTTAAGTCAGGTGTGTGCCCAATCACTGATGAGTGGTTTAAAGCTGCCCTGCCCACTATAAAAAACACACCTTGTAAGAATTGTCTTGATGAGAAGGATTGTCTGATGTGCATCATGACTCGGTCAAAAGAGCTGTCTGAAGACCTGCGATCAAGGATTGATTTGTATAAAGCTGGGAAAGCATACAAAACCATCCCTAAAAGTCTAGATGTTCATCAGTCGACAGTCCGAAAAGTGGTCTACACATGGAGATAGTTTGGCACTGTTTCTTCTCTCCCAAGGAGTGGCCATCCATCAAAGATGATGCCAAAAGTTCAGCGCAGAATTCTCAGAGAGCTAAAAAAGAACCGTAGAGTGTTTGCTAAAGACTTACAGAAATCACTGGCACAGTCCAATATCTCTGTGCACACATCAACTATATGTAAAACTATGGCCAAAAATGGTGTTCATGGGATGACTCCGCGGAGGAAGCCACTGCTGTCTAAAAAACCGCATTGTTGCTCATTTAATGTTCGCGAAAAGGTACTGGACACTCCACAGACCTTTAGGCAAATATTTTGTGGACTGATGAAACCAAAGTTGAATTGTTTGGGAGAAACACACAACGACATGTGTGGAGGAAAAATGGAACAACTCACCAACATCAACATCTCATCTCCACCGTGAAGCTTGGTGGAGGAAGCATCATGATTTGGGGCTGTTGTAATGCCTCAGGGCCTGGGGAACTTGAAATCATTAATGAAAGAATGAATTTAAAAGTTTATGAGGATGCTTTGCAGGAAAACCTGAGGCTGTCTGTCAGACAGTAGAAGTTAAAAAGAGGATGGATGCTGCAACAAGACAATGATCCAAAACAAAGAAGTAAATCAACTTCAGAATGGTTTCAGAAGAACAAAATACACTTTCTGGAGTGGCCAAGTCAAAGTCCAGACTTGAACCCCCATTGAGATGCTGTGGCATGACTTACGGACAACGATTCATGCCAGACATCCCACGAATCTGACTGAACTACAGCCGTTTTGTAGAGAAGAATGGGCCAAGATTAGTCCTGATCGATGTGCCAGACTGATCTGCAGCTACAGGAAGCGTCTGGTTAAAGTTATTGCTGCCAAAGGGGGGGGGCACAAAATATTAAATGTGATGGTTACAGTATTTTTCCCCCTTCTGTCATTGTTTGCATACTATCCTCATTAAAATATGAAAACCTATAAATGTTTGGGTGGTTTCAGTTAAAGCAGACAATGGTTTTTCATTTCTGTGATTTTGACAAAGATCAGATCACATTTGATGGTGATTTCATGCAGAAAATCAGAAATGTGAGAAATTACAAAAGGTTCAGATGCTTTTTAATACCACTGTAGGTCAAAGTACTGCTGTACAGTACATAGAAATAACGGGTGACTTTTGCTGCACCAGTCAGTTTCGGGTGTCCCCGCAGGCGCTGTTCAGGACTGTGGCTATGATGGTGCCGGACTACGCATTGATCGCGGAGATTGTGCTCTACTCGTGCGGCTTCGTGACAGCTCGTCCCCTCTCGGTGAAAATCGTGGCGACTTACCGTTTGTGCTCAGAGCAGCTCTCCATGCAGCACCACTATGACTACGGGATGAGGGCCGTCAAGTCCGTACTGACTGCCGCCGGCAACCTCAAGGTAGGTGTGGTGATGCCGAATGTTTGTCGCCGCGGCTTTCAGTGGTGAATCCTCAGTGTGATTATTACAGTGTGAGACGGGGGAACCAGTTGCATATCACGAACACAGTGTTTTATTAAGGTTGGTATTCAATGGACACAAATAGGAACTGGAGGAATGGTGTGGTGGAGTTGAGCAGGTCAGGCTTAACAGGGTGATGGGGTTGGAGAATTGGCGTCGTCGGGACCACCAGGACAGGCAGAGCAGGCTGAAGACCTGGAGTAGTCAGATCAAGCAGCACCGATTGTGCTGGCTGGAGAGCTGACGTAGTCGTGCCAAGCAGAAAACGCTGAGCAGGTCAATTGATCAAGAACGGTCAACAAGCAGGAGTGTGCTGTATCGCTGACGATCTGACACTGACTGTTTGGAAGCCATGCCTTAAATGCACAGCTGTTAACAGGTGGCAGGTGGTGGTAATGGCGTACCGAGAGCAACACGTCACTTTTGCTCATTAATATTCATGACATTAGCAATTGTTGCTAGGCAGGACAACCTCCCTAATGGTAAATGAATGGAAATAGTGTACAAACAAGATGTTTACTGAACAAAACCTACCAATTCTATCAGAAAATGATGTCACTGGTGCCAAATTCACTGGTAAAGATGTGGAAGAGCATACAAATGTTCGGTTAAAGAGATGGCTTGAGTGTCGAGGGCTAAAAAAGACGGGAAAAAGAGCTGAGTCGACCTGATCCAGAGTTGGCTTTTTTATCGACACCTTTTTCTTGTGTGCATTGCCTTACGCCACTGACAATGACATTCTCCTGTTTCAACAATCTATCCTTTACCACCATATGCCTTGTCTTTCTTATATATTATATCCTCTGGTTGTCTTACGTCTCTGACCGTTGTTGGGGGCAATTTACATTGCTATTTTTGTGTAGCGATCGCAAATGCTACTCTGTGACAGCCAATGAACACTTTTAATTTTTTCATTAATAGCCAATCTTAATTCTATAATTTATTTACATTTCCTCCTTACTAAAGTTGTTTTTTACAACAGAAAAGGTAACAACAGTGGCAGTCAGATACCATTTTAATTTTTTTCAGGTCATTCATTGTCAGACAGAAGCAGCACGGCAAAACGCCACGCTAAAAAATAAGTAAAAATATCAAAATGGCTTACTTCTTCGTCCTCTTTAGGACCATGGCCCCAACAAAATGTTCACTGCATATGAAATGTGAATGGTTTCACCTTCCTGGCGTCAAACTGGTGTTTTGGACGTCCGCACAAGTTGTACCGTTCTTCACATTTTTTCCTCACGAGTTTTTGGTTTCGGGAAACGTATGGAGAAAACATCCTTCATATGTCGTAATGTCTAGAGTCGTTTCTACAAGTTCCATAGCAGCATTTTTGTGAAAGATTACCGGAGAAAACAAGCAGAAATAACATGGATTGTATGCGAGGGCGTGTCTATAATGTCCCACTTCCGCACTACGATGGCGACGTCACGGTCTAAAAAAAAGCATTCTTGCGGTACGCTATAAGCTGTGATTGGAAGATGAGCTTCATGATAGGTGGAGTGGCAGCAGGCTAAGTGTGCTGGAATATTACCCTATTAGTGGAAAAGGGCCAGGCTCATGACAATTAGACATAAAGGTAAAAAAGCTAGGGAACTTAGCAGTCTTGTTTGTGGAAGCCTTTTTATTTTTTTTTTTGTCTTAGTCTTTTGGACGATACTTATTGGTCATATTTTAGTCATGAATTTGTCTTTGTCTCGTTTTTGTTGACGAAAACTCAAGATTAATTTCGTCTAATATTAGTCGACGTTGAATAAAATGTTTTCGTCAGTAAAAAAAAAAATATATATATATATATAAGATAAATAAAATGGATTCCAGTCAATACCAACAGATTCTTGCAAACAGTATTCCAGAGTCAGCAACAAAGTGTAAGTTGCACAGGGGCTGGATTTTTCAACAAGACAATGACCCCAAACACTGCTCCAAATCTACTAAAGTGCCTGTGACACGAAAAAGCATGTTTATTTCATAATACACGCGATATTTTATGCTCCTGAATGAAATGGACAGCTTGGATGTGTGTGGAAGCGATCGCTAGATTTATGTAGTTTTTTGAATCCCGCGCCATGAAAATGAGTGGCTTTCGGCAACAGTCTCGAGTTGAGAAAGAGGGCGCTGTGACGTGTACGGAGGAAGGAGTCCTCTTCACTACACAGCCATACTATTGTATGAGAAGGACTAAGAATTCAACTGATTTTGCGGATTAATATGTTTATATTTCGCATCACGCCAGCCAAATGGCTGCAGAAAAATCTTGCTGTATGAGGGAAAGGTGTGTGCGCCTTTTTGGGGTTTCAAAGGGTTCCCATTCACCGGTGGATATTGGCCATAACAAGCCCTACTACTGTGGTACCATGGGACTTACGAGGAAGTGAGTAAACATCGTGTTTTGTATTATGTCAAATACTGGGATCATTTTAATATGTAGTAGTGACGGGATCTGTCGTTCACTTGAGTAAACGAATCCATTCCGGTTCGTTCAGTAAAACGATTCGTTCAAACGAATCGTTCAACGAATCGTTCGCCCCCCTCATCTCCCTCCCCACCCAAATGAATCGTTCGGTTAGTGAACGGGAAGTGACGTTGCCGAACGAATCCCCAAAGACCGCTTCGCAGTATAACTGAACGGGAAGTGACATTGCTTGGTCCCTCCCTCTCTTGCACATTGACCACTCGTCGTAGTTTCAGAAATGAGTGACAGGCGATATCATTCTGCTCTCAGAGACAGCCTCGTCTCCCTCCCGCTGCTGCAAAAGCGAGGGAGAACTTCCGCGTCGTCTGTCCTAGTTCTATGGGCTCAAAGTCATGGCTCGTGTTTGCATTTCGAATTAGGACACGGTTAAACATTTTCCTTTTGAGGGGGAAGTCGGGGTTTGGGGTCGGGGGCGCACGGACTTTCTTTAGCATGATCTTGCTCACATATACAATGCTGCTGCTAACAGCCAACGCGGCATGCCTGCTGTCACGAAAATAAAAATAAATCAAAGTTTAATTTCTAATTATGGAACGGCCAACACATCATATTAACCTCTCGCTCTGTTGTATTTTTGTTTTTTATTATTAAGATGATCGTTTTGAATTTTTGCACTGGTATTAATAAATAAAATAATCCGGTCAGCTCCCCTGTCGTCCCCGCATCTCAGATCGTCAAATGCTGACGAGAAATAATTGTTTGCTTTATGATTTCGCCTTTCTACTCTCATTAGTCTGTTAAGAAAAATGTAGACATATTGCGACATCTCCCGTGTCCGCGCGCTTTGTTTTGGGGGCACTTGAGTAGCACATGATGGACGGATTGACATAATTTGTCAAACCAACCGACACCCTCTGACACGAAAAAAAAAAAAACACTCGGAAAAAATTGACATGTATATACAGTTTCATTGCAAATCAGTATTATGGTGATCATACTAAATATTTTTTTTTTCTGTGCACATATGAGGTACATATCGCTGCCATGAAGCCTCCATATAGTGACAGTTCTCTGCCCGCTTCACTGCCGTCACGTGACCGCAGCTCAGGTTTTGCTTGCCTCGTAGCTACGCGTGTTTTAAATTACTGTAAATTTGATAGTATATCGTCATAGGCACAGTCCCGAGTCTGTTGAGAAAAGTAGAACACTAAACCATGCTCGCTAGATTTGTGTGGTGTTTTTGTCTTTTTGAGCAGCATTTGATAGGCTCCACGTTAACAAATATGTGACAAAGTCGTTTCCTTTCATTTTATGACTCGTTCACCGCATAGTCATTACTGGAAAGTCAAGTTAGCAGCAAGCTAGGTCAGGAACCGGAGGACCGAATCACTGAACGGGAAGTGACAAAACTCAGTCTTTCCCCCCTGCCTGCACGCTGGCTGCTTATTGGCCACACGTGGAAATGAGTGACATACGCCATGATTCTGTTTCCGCTCCCTCCCCTGCCCGCGATGAGGCTGGCGTCTGATTGGTCGTGTGCGATGTCAGAAGACGCTGCCGCTTGCTCAACGCCCTCCCACGCAGCGAACAAGCGCCACCAACTTCATAGAACGAATCAGTGCAGATGGTGATTAGTTCGGTCTCGTTCACCCAAACAATTCGTTCAAAAAGAACGAATCGTTCGCGACCGATACAACACTAATATGTAGGTGGCTTTCATTTTGTGGCAGACATTCTCCTTGTCCCCTCGACCGACGACCGGCGGCTTGTCGCACATCCCCCTGCCAGGAGAGCACTGTACTCGGCTTATTCCCCTCTTCATGTGCCCGGTGTTCTGTCAAATTTTCCGACCAATCAGAAATTGCAACTTTGAGTTAAAAATAGCTGCGAATACAGCGATTACAAAGTAAACACTACAAACTTTCTTTAAATAAAGGACTAGTTACGTTTGATCAGGGATGGGCATGTGAAAAACTCTCCTCATACACATTAGCTGCACATGTTAGCTGCATAACAACTGGAGCCGCCCTCCTCCACTGAGTCACTCGGTGTTTACGACTTCGCCGTGTAGTAAAGCATTATTTTGCCATATTCGTGTTGACCATTTGGCAGCTACACGCTCCTCCGATGTCGGCCGGTTTGTTCAGCGGTCATTGTCCAGTTGCTTCCCCGGCGAGCTCTCCTGTCCGTGGTAGCAGGATAACGAGCTGTAAATTGCTCTCCGCCGGGCGGTTTGTTGATCGGCGAAGGCAATCGACAACCCAGTCGTCATGTGAAATGATCCGGGCTAGTTATGTGTGATTTTCCGCTTCGAAGACTTTGAAACATCACTTGGTTCGGGTTAGTATGTCGGCTAGCTGTCACGCCTCTTTGTTTACATTCCCCGAAGCCGGGAAAGGGAAATGACATAAGCCCGATTAGGTGGCATAAAATATCGTTCGGGAGGTGCGACAATAAAGGTGAAGTCAACAGTTTTGACCATTATGGAGTAGTTTTGCCATGTCGTCTTGAATAAATGTGTTTTTATTATTTCATATTCCATTTAGCACTAGACTGTTATTTGTCATGACCATGCCATTTATTTAACTATTGGGGAAAAATACTTGGACAAAAAGAATATCCTGTCAAAATATTGGAGTAGAGAGACTGAAACGATGACATTTTGCGGCTCTCTTCGTCACGTTTTCCTCGTTCTGAATAATTTCCCCTCAACGGGCTGACTGGTCCTTCTCAAGCCATTTATTTAGCTATTGGGTAAAAATGCTGGGATAAAAAGAATATCCTGTAAAAATATTGGAGTAGATGGACTGAAACAATGAAATTATGCGGCTCTCTTCGTCGCGTTTTCCTCGTTGTGAATAATTCCCCCTCAATGGGCTGCATACTAAATCAGATGAAATCGTGACTCCGCTGACGTCATCCACCTGTTGGGGACGCTAGAGCCCTATAATGGTAGGCGTGGCTAACCGACAGATTAAAACACTAATTTCTCGTCATCTGCGCTTTGCTAAATTGTTGTATATAGTCCAATCGTCTCAAAATATGATTTTAATTCACATAATAATCCTATTTAGGACTTTTTTCTCCTGTCGTACGCACTTCAAGGTATACCGCTAAGGTGTGAGGTTCTAATAATTTTC
This sequence comes from Corythoichthys intestinalis, assembly GCF_030265065.1. Taxonomy (NCBI): domain Eukaryota; kingdom Metazoa; phylum Chordata; class Actinopteri; order Syngnathiformes; family Syngnathidae; genus Corythoichthys; species Corythoichthys intestinalis. The sequence continues at coordinate 52,450,464 of NC_080406.1, forward strand.
CTCCTTTCTTACTAAAGTAATTGCAAAGCCTTTAATTCAAAGATTTTCAGGATGTTTTAGAGGCCGACAAAAAGGCGTTTCTGTCACTGGAAGATCGACTAGGTACCAGTCCAGGCTGTATCCTGCCTATGGCCTATTTGTCACGATCTAATATCTCTGTTTAATTGAATGCAGCTTGCCTTTCCAAACGAGAACGAAGACGTTCTGCTACTGAGATCCATTATTGATGTGAATCTGCCAAAGTTTCTGGCCCAAGACCTGCAACTGTTTGGGGTATGTATGAATAAAGCTCCATTTCGGATGCCCCCTGATGTTGTTGCCATTGAAGTACTGTTGCAGATACAATGTCGAAATTTCTTTTTTATGTTTTGACAAAAAATACATTGTGTCTTTTTAATTCATTCCCTGCACATCCCTCAGGGTATTACATCTGACCTTTTCCCTGGCGTCACACTCCCCAAACGAGACTACAGCACGTTACTAGACGCCGTCAAGGAAAACTGTGCCATCATGAACCTTCAAGTCACCGACTTCTTCATCGAAAAGATCTTGCAAGTGTTCGAGATGATGATCGTGCGCCACGGATTCATGCTGGTGGGCGAACCCTTCGGCGGGAAGACGTGCGCCTACCGTGTGCTCTCGGCGGCCCTTCACGACGTTTGCGTCAAGGTATCGTACCCGTTTCACCAAAAGTAAAGTGTTGTTTTTCATGCTAAAATCTGATAACATTTTTCTGGCTGCCGGCGAGCTGACTGACGGCTGTGAACGATGCGAGAGAGAGTGATTCATAGGAATGGTCAAGAAGTGACAGCAGTGGGCAAGCGAGGGCAGACGTGTAGCGCATTCCCTTTTTCTGGAGTTTTAACATGTCACAGCGTTGATCAATAACTGATGTAAACCCCTTTACTGCTCACCTAGTTGCACATTCCCTCTCGTCCCTGTGGTCCGATTTACCTATTCTGCTGCCGTCAAATATTTACTTAGTCAATTTGTCATGACTCTTTTAACAAGTAGTTTTTGATTACGTTTTTATCACGAAATCCCTCAACGCTCATTCAATCACCCCCCAAAAAAGAAACACAAAATCAAAAATTACATTGTGTTCTATACCTTGTGAATATGTCTGTCCAATTTGTCATAGCTATTGTTTGCTGTCGCTATCAATCCAGCACAACTGGCGAGTTGTATTTACATGGCTGAGGTGCAGCCCGGCGAATAGATAGATGAAAGCCCGCTGATGGAACGTCAGGGATAGCTGTATTCATCACTGTCTCCCTCGTGGCTACATATTCACTCATCACGTCAAAAAAAAAAAAGTGTACTTTTTCTTCTCTTTAAGAAACCTGTTCCATCATTGTTTTGAACTCTTTTCTTGAAATGTCATCCATCGCTGTTTTTGCTTCTCATCCCCATTTTTTTTTATCATGGTTGATTTGCAGTAAAATAATAAAAGCAAACTCATTTGTTGAATGTTTGCCTCTCAAATTTTAATTTCCAACACAAAACTTAAAAAAGGAGCAATGTGTAAGAGCAGCACTTTTATTATTCATTAAAAAGATCTAATATTTCAATAGACATTAAAGTGCCTATGACGGCAAAAAGCATGTTTATTTCATATTTCACGCAGTATTTTATGCTTCTGAATGAAATGGACTGCTTGGATGTGCGTGTAAGCGATTTTTTCGTTCATTTTTTTTTAATCCCGCGCCATGAAAATGATTCACTTCCTGTTTTGAGGAGGAATGCGAATGTGACATCACCCGGGTCAGCGTCTCACAATACAGCATTGCTTTATAGCATGGAGATGGATTGCGGATTCAGCTGATTTCGCAGATTAATTTCTTTATTTTTCACATCACGCCAGCCAAATGTGCTGCAAGGTTTTGTTTTAAAAAAAAAAACACCCTGATATTGGCCAAAACAAGTCTTGAGAACTGTGGAACCATTGGACTTACGAGGAAGTGAGTAAACATCGTGTTTTGTATTATGTCAAATACTGGGATCGTGGCACACTTTTTTAAATAAGGAGGTGGCTTGCATTTTGCTTGTTGCACATCCCCTTCGGTCCTCTTCGCTTGCCTGCCGGTAGAGTGCTATACTCTGCTTATTTCCTTCTTCGTGTGTCCGGTGTTCTGTCAAATTTTGCACCCCATTAGAAATTGCGACTTGGTGTTAAAAATGGCTGCAAATACAGTGATTACAAAGTAAACACTACAAACTTTCTTTAAATAAAGGAATATTTACTTACGTTTTATCATAGACGGATATGTAGAAAAGTTCTCCTCAGGCACATCCTGCCATGTTAGCTGCACACAACAACTGCATGTCACTCTCTCACTGTTTACGTCTTCACCGTGTCATTAAGCATTAATTTATGCCATATTCATGTTGAACATGTATGGTTACGATGTTACTTGTTTATTTAGCACCTGTGGATAACATCGAGAGTCCAACTGAATGTAAAAGAGGTCTTATTCACAGCCACAACAGCTTTGGGAGTAAAATATTATAAGGGTGAAAATTTTGGCAGAACACAGGCCACTATCCTCGGGTTGGGCTCGGGCAGCTGCGCGCTCGTCCTACGTCGGCCGGTTAGTCCGGCTGTCATTCTCCAGCTGCTTCCCCCACAAACGAGCTCTCCTGCCTGCAACAGGGGAACGACGAGCTGTCACTTGCTCGCCTCCGGGGTGTTGCTGATCAGCGAAGACAATCGACAACCCTGACGCCGTGTGATATGATCCGGGGTAATTTTGTGTTATTTTTCGCTATGAAAGGCGAAAAAGGCCTTTAAAACGCCGCAGCGTTATCGGAAATTTTCAATTTATTGGCAATTTCTCCTATGGAATAGCCTTCATTTCTAAAAACAGATTGTCGAGTGTCACATGAAAGTTGTCTTTTTCTGGCCATTTTGAGAGTTAATCAAACCCACAAAGGTGATGCTCCAGATCAGGGGTTTTCAACCCAGTCCTCAAGGCACACTGTGGGTCCTGGTTTTTGTTCCAGCCGATCCAGCAGAGACAGTTGAACCAATGAGGCTTCTGCTAAAACAAGCCACACCTGACTGCAATCAACTGATTGCACTTGTAAAACCCCAGATTGGGGAAAAAGTGTTGTCATCTTGTTTGGTAAGAATGAAATCCTGCACCCACAGTGTGCCTTAGTGGAATAGGTTGGGAACCCCTGCTCCAGATAACCAACTAGCTCAAAGGAAGATCAATTTAATTGCTTCTCCAACCACCTGAACTGTTTTAAGCTGTGCCAACGTAATTGCAAAAGGTTTTCTAATCATCTATTATCCTTCTAAGGCAATTAGCAAGCACAATGTACCATTAGAACACTGGAGTGATGTTTGCTGCAAATGGGCCTCTTTACAAAACTACGTAGATATTGCATTAAAACCGGGCGTTTCCAGCTAGAATAGTCATTTACCACATTAATAATGTAATCGAGTGTTTTTCTGATTAGTTTAATGTTATTTCCATTGAAAAAAACTTCTTTTCTTTAAAAAAGGAGGACATTTCTAAGTGACTCCAAACTTTTGAACGGTAGTGTATATACACATATATTTTTTTAAATTAGACTTTGGGGAAAAAAGTGAAAAAACTTGTCTTATATGTATGTCTTTCCAATGCTAAATCTGAATAAATACATTGAACACACACACAAAAAAGGGGGAGGGTGCACTACTTCGCGGTTTTTCACTTATCGCGGCAGGTTCTGGTCCCCATTAACCGCGAAAATTGAGGAATCACTGAACAATACTTTTGGACTTTTTAGATACTTATTTGGGGGGTATTAAAGGATTAGTTCCGACATACGCGGAAATTTGGTTTGCACTGCGAGCGTAAGAACGAAACTCGTTCGTAATCTGGGGACTAACTGTATTTTGATCCTGGTTGCAGTACCATTTTTGGCCACCGATCTTAAATATTTCTCCTTTAAGTGAAAATACTGTGTTAAAACGTGTTTGCGCCATAAGGAATTTGAGCATACCTTTTTAGCTTTTGTATCAATTTTTCTCACTGGATTTCATTGTTTAATGCTGGTCTACTTATGGATATTGAAAGTTTACATTTGAGTGTCCCACCAGGGTCTGATGGACGAAAACGAAGTGCAAATCACAGTCATCAATCCCAAATCCATCACCATGGGACAGCTTTACGGCCAATTCGACCCGGTTTCCCACGAATGGTCTGATGGTATCCTTGCTGTCAGCTACAGAAACTTTGCTTCTTCACAGGTATGGCAGGTCTAAAAATTTTTAGTTCATATCAAATAATTTTTAAAGACATTTCATGAATCTGTCCTAGTGGAATGGACACAATGGTCTGACCATTTGTTTTAATTATGATATCAATGCAGAATTGTCTGTTCTAAAACTGGATTTAATCTGTAGAGTTGCCCTTTTGTGCGGAATTGACGCGAGAGTGCTGAAGTGTGGGCTCTTAAATGAAATGCTGAAACACTTTGAGACTTAAAAGAAAAACAAAAAAATTATACGATAGAAATTATATTCCGTCTTTCGACAGAAAATTTTCCCTTGGAAAATTTTGAATTTTCCAAAAAGTAACATTTTTGAGGGGAATATTGAATGGGTGAATTGAAAGTGAATTTTCACAAAAAAATATGTATAAGATCTTTTTATCTTTTTTTGAATTTTTTGTTGTTGTTGCAGAAAATTATGTTCAAAATGTGCAGAATGTTAAATTTAGAAGCTCTAATGTTTTAAATAAATTGTACTGTATATTTCGGCTCTGAAATGTTTTGAATCAGGTGGAAAATGTGATTCTTAGAAAAAATTTCTACCATTTATTTTATTAATGTAGAAAATTTTGAATTATGGGTTAAGAGGAAATTTTTGAACGTGAAATTATTACCATGGATATTTTAAAGGACCTCAACATTTTTACACTGAAATTGATTAAATTGGATAAAAATTTAGATTCATTTAAGGTGATTTCTCCAATCTTGTTTTTTTCCCTTCAGGAAATTTCTGAACTACAGAAAAAAGTACATTTGTGAAATGTAGCAGAAAATATTTGGAATGAGCTGAATTGAATGACACTGAAATTGGTTTTAATTAGGACAGAATTATAAGTTTCATGCAGCTTTTTTAAATTTTGTCCAATTGATTTTTTTTTTTTTTTTTATGTGGTACATTATTACAGAAAATTGGACATATGCCAAATTTGCAAAATACTAACATGGATATTTTAATCCTTTCATGCACTATATATACATATATTTTAACACTTATAAGGCTCTCATTTAATTCATTGGCTGTTATCCTTCTCGAAGAATTTCGTGGTAATGTTTGGCTCTCCTATAAGTCACTTCGTGTAGATTTTCGGTCACTTACTGCACTTCCTACGAGTAGTGGCGTTCCTTGCCTACCGTAATTTTTGGATTTAAGGCGCGCCCAACTACAAGCCACACCACACCAAATTTGACACAAAAATGGCATTTGTTCATAGATAAGCAGCACTGGACTATGAGCCGCATCTTTCCTCACTGTATTATGGGATATTTACACCAAAAGATATTAACTAGGAACCCTTTATTTGGCAGCAGCATCATAATAGTGTCAAAAGACCAAATGAACCACCATGAAGCTTTGAACCAATTCTCACTTTTGAATGGATGTAAAAGATCCAAGCTGGACATAAATGGAGTTAGTGACATAATTTGCCGGATGACACTTAATGACATAATTCACAAGCATTCATTAATGCCCATGATAGTGCCATGTCATAATTATGACTGTTTTATGACACCGCTCTCAAATAAAGTGTTACCTATTAACACAAATAAATTAACTAATAAGCCGCAGGATTTAAAATGAGGGGGAAAAAGTAGCGGCTTATAATCCGAAAATTACGGTACATGGTGCCCTGGGCGACAAGACGCTTGGCGCAAAAAAAAAAAAACGCAAAAAAAAAAAAAAAACGCAAAAACCGAACCCACAAAATGCGGCGCATGAAGTACAGTTAGTCCCCAGGTTACGAACAAGTTCCATTTTTACGCTGATGACGTAACCCAAATTTCTGCATAAGTCAGAATTAACCCTTCAAGTACCCCTGAATACCCAACTATCCAAAAACATTTCAGGTCATTTTAATAAAATGAAGTTAAAAAAAAAAAAAAAACATTGATAGATTGATATTACTTCCCTATGGTAACACTGATCACACCATAATTCTGCTTACAAATGACATTTATTGATTTGTCACCGTCAAACTATTAACATGCTATTAGAAAATAAAATACAATAATGACAAAGAGTGGTATAAATGGTATAAAGTAAATAAATACAGACATATTTGCTTAGTAAAACATACCTCAATGGCTGCAGAGCAATACTGAGGGAAATAAGGTTTAAATCTTGGGGAATTCAACTTGGAAAACGGCAGATATTAGTGGCACTGGTCCAGCGGTGAAAACGAATGCTGTCCAATAAGCTAGCGGGCTAATAGCGAGCTAATAGGTGGGGGATCGCCGAGCTCATGCCCTTTACAGTCTCTCTACCCTGAAATGTTCACTGACATTCACCCTCGCTTCTCAACGTTAAAGCAACGCCCGAAACTAACAGAAGATAGTGCTGGCGTGACGTCAAATAACTCCGAGTACAACAAAGGAAAGTGAACCGCACATATGCTGTAGTATAATCAAATATTAGATATGCATAGCAATTACTGTAGAGATCAACCATTTTTATTAATTGGAAGTATTTAGGGCTGTCCCAAACGACTAATTTTCTCCCGATTAATCAGTTGACTATTTTTACGATTTGTCGACTAATCTAATATATATATATATATATATATATTTTTTTTTTTTTACTAATTTAGCAATGACATTTTTGTTGATGCCTATTGAATCACAAAAACATTTTGGAACACTTAAATTCTTTATTAAAGTACAAATAAACACGTAAATAACAATAATAAATCACAGACAATGAGGTCAAATGCTGATAGCATTAGCTAGTGCAAAAAAATTTAAAGTAAACAGATTCAGAACACTGACATCGCCTTTTCAACATGATTCTAAACAATTCTTTAAAAAATTATATCTAGCATAATATTATAGTCCAATACTATATATAAAAGTATTATAATAATTAATTATTCATTGCCGATCAGAATTTCATAAAGTGTGTAATTTCAGAGCTATTCTTATTGTAGAATCTGACTTCTGAAGTATGTGGGATTAACTCCAGAAATCTGTATTTATATGACGAACATGAAGTGCTTTTATTTACAAATGTTCACCGAAAGTACGTTCGCTAAACCGCTAACCGTAAGCTTTACACTTTACACTTTTTGTCATTGCATGTGGTGTCAGTAGTAGATTTTTTTTCTTTCACTTTTTTTCATTTCCAAATGCTGTTAACCAGCTATTTTCCATGTTTGAAGTGTCACCTTTTAACCGCAAGTTTGCGTTTTGGTGAAGACTGCCAATGTTTTATAGCAGTCTAAAGTAGATTGTCTTTTTTAGACTGTCCCATTAGCCTCAATGTAGCAATGCTAACGTTTACTGTGTTTAATATACATGTGTTTCCTTATTTTGTATGTCGGAACTGTAATTCTATGGCGTGTTGATAAACATCTGTGAAAGGAACTGGTGTCTCGTATGCCATCAACGAGCACGCACAAATGTATGCGTACACGCGGTGATAAAACGCAGCCGTGAAAACTAACGCCCTCATTTTTATTTACCGTGCGATAAATGGACTAATTATGTATCACGACAGGCTTAGCAACTTCAATAATGTAATGTTGTTAGGTAGTTAGATGGACTTACGATCTGCCAGCTTGTTGTCTCCGGTCGTCTTCCAAAATTGCAAATAATTTTTCATTCACAGCCCACGCAGCCTAGTATGCAAGCTTGGCATTGAAGAAACAGAACACAACAGTGTACCCTCCTTTGTTTCGTTGAAATAAGTCAATGTTTTGGCCACTCTGGTGTGCTTTTTTGGCTCTGTGCCGCTTTCCCCGCTTGCATACCGAGCGTCCGAAATTCTCAACTTAAAACACATATATTTTTTTTAACCCTTCATTAACCGTCGACAGAATTTTGTGGTCGTCGACGCATTTACATCACCGATGATGTCGACTAGTCGGGACAGCTTTAGACGTAATAAATAACAAAATTAAATGACAAATAATATACTTGCCATCAATGCTGAAAGGTGGCATACGATAAACTGTTATGCGACTTAAAAAAAAACACGAGTGGAGAAAAAACAGCGGACGAGACACGCGTCGTAAAGTCGAAATCACGTGAAGTCGGGTATGTCATGACTCGGGGACTACCTGTAATTCAAACAATTGCAATATCTTGGCACAAAAAAGGGGCAAGCAATGCTAAAAAGTTGATTTCTTTTTGCAAACTAATCTCTCATGAGCTCCTGTGCATGTTGTTATAAATTATGACAAACCTTTCCTTCCATCGTAAGGCTGCAGGTCTCCTCTTTGTTCTCGTGCCATCCCAAATCAAGCTGCCGTTAGCCAATTTAAGCGCTAACTTGTGTTAAGAATGCTGAGGGCTTGATGAAGATTCTACTATCAGAGCGACTCTTTCCTGTCTTTTGTGACCTTCAAACAATGGAAAGACGTTGTTTCAATATGGCCGCTGGATTAAAGGATTTAGTGCGAGTCTCCACTTGTGGTAGAAAATACAGACGGCTCCTCTTGAGCTCTTTGAGTCTCTTTTTGGAAACTTTAAAACTCCATTAATACATTATCAAAATATGGATATTTTACCACCATAGGGGGGATTTTTTTGTGCATGATATTGCTTGGTTCTTACATTTTTATTCACAGCTAATCCAGTGGCGGGCTGTGCATTGAGTGATAGCATAGCATCTTTTTACACAAAGACAACCAAAAAAAGTGACAGAAAAGGCTTAGTAATGAAATTAGATCCTAATTATCTTTCTTTCTCAGATGTCTTGGCTCATTGTGTATTTCAAATCTTTGAAAAAGTTAAGTGTTACTTTTTCAAAACGTAATCATTGTGAATATACCACAGTTGACAGAATCATTCCAACCTTAACCTTTGTCCTACAGAAACGATTTGTTTTGCTATGTTTGCTTGGGTTTTTAGACGCCCGACAGAAAGTGGCTGATATTCGACGGCCCTGTGGATGCCGTTTGGATCGAGAACATGAACACAGTCTTGGACGACAACAAGAAGCTGTGTCTGATGAGTGGTGAGATCATTCAAATGTCCCCCCAGATGAGTCTCATCTTTGAACCAATGGACTTGGAAGTGGCGTCACCAGCTACTGTGAGAAACCTTTTTCCACAATCATATTGTTTTCTGCGTTCCATTGGAATTGTTAACTATTTGTTGCAGGTATCCCGTTGTGGAATGATATACATGGAACCACACATGCTGGGCTGGCAGCCTCTTATGCTGTCCTGGTTCAATTTACTGCCCGCCACGGTGACCTCGGCCCACAAAGAGCTCATTCAAGGCCTTTTCGAACGTGTGCTGCCTGCCTGCCTGGAGCTCATCCGCAAAGCCACCACGGTGCTGTAAATTGTGACAAGCTCAGCTCGGTTTTGATGGCTTAAATTAGGGCCCGAGCACTAATTGGTGCGAGAGCGCTACTGTAACGCAAAGGATTATGAAATTTTGATAATTTTGCGAAAAACCGTAACAAATTGGCTCAACAGGCGTCAAAAAGGCCTATCCTATTAGATTTTTTCAACATAGAGTGACGAAAATTGGGGAGGTGATACCTTGTGCAAAACTGCACCAAAACGTCTCATGGACCCATAACCCACACCCAACAGGAAATTGGGTATTTTGGATTGAATGTGCAATTCATCAATTTACAGTGTGCACATTTGAGACATTAGCGCCTAGGGAGTTAGTTGGATCATCCTCAAAATTGGTGAGACTGTTCATGAGAAATATGAGATCTAAAATTATCAAAATAGTGAATTTTCAGTCACGGGCCTGACCTGGTCGGGGTGCTAAAGTCAGCCTTTTTTTGGGCAACACATCAAATTCAATAAATGACTAGAAACTTCCTGATCCAAGGTTTAGTCTTTTTCATATCTGGCATGTATGAGAGGTATCCAAGCCTAAACATGACTGTATTGAGTTATTACCCATTAGGCCAGTCGCCCCCTGCTTGGAATAGGAAACCCCCTTTTTTACTACACAGGCTCCTCCTTCAAGGAAAAAAGAAAAAATCAATTGACCTCAAACCTGCATCAGGGGAGCTTTAAGACATGTGTTCAGGTGCCTGATGAAAAATATTGAGGTTTTGTTGTTGGTCCAAATAGAAAAGTGAAAATCGTAGTCATTGTTTTGTCTCACCTCTAATTTTGAACATTCATAACTTGGCAGATATACAACATATCTGCGCCAAACTTCCCGTGCTTGATGACAGTCATACCCTTAAAGGTTTTGTCGGGGTCATTTGCATCAATCCTACAGCTTAAACAAGTCACTCATTTTTCTTATACATGTCCAGTTCCTTTCAGGTTGGTCAGTTTAGTTACAAGACTTTTTTTAATACAACATTTTAAAGCCCATGTCTACATGTCTCTGTCTGTTGCCATGATGACCTTTTGTTTGCCATTAAAAGGAAGTGGATTTCTTCAGGGACTTAGGCTGTTTATAGAGCCACGCAATTTGGCAAACTTGTACGAAATCGCCTCATTAGAAGATTCACTTTGGTTTTGAATAAGGGCGTGGCTGCACGGCTTAGTAGCGCCTCCTTTTTTGTAGGACCCTCTTCAATAGGGTTTTTTTTCACCTAGGTGTGTTTATGTATTTCTCAACTCAGGAGATATAAAAACATCTCTTGTCAGCCATGCCCACAACGCAAAAGAGTTTCCACACACACAAAAAAAGTTTAGAGCACGTTAGGTTTTCATGAGATAATGAGAGAGGGACGATCTGCCAGCACCCTGAGCTGATTGCAAATTTCCCAGTTGTGTGACATCCGAGGTGTGCTAAACTGCCAGGGACCATACAGTCCCGCTAGCAGGCCTAGTTTGAGTTGTTCCTTCTCCTGGTACAGTTGTGTAAAAATGCTTTTGTTTTTTTTCTTGTTCTGTTTTTTTTTTTTCTTGCAGGAATTGTCGCCTACCTCTGACAGTAATCTGGTCAAGGCTTTGATGAATTTAATGGACTGCATGATGGGAGAGTTTCACGACCCAGCCGTAATGAAGCGCATGAACGACAACGACGTCTGCTCTTGGTTGGAGGTTTGTAAGACCAAGACTATCTGTGATGATAAAACATTTCTGACAATGTTTTAGTAAAAATAAAGTATCACTTGTAGACATAATATTAATACGGCAGGGGTGTCCAAATCTTCTACGAAGGCCCGATCATGACCTCCGTTAAGTTGGCCGCGCGTCATAATATCTAGAAATACGCAGCACAAATAAATTTTTTAACAGCAACAACAGCACAAACAATTCACATAATTTTTATATAAGTTTGCATCTGATCGGGGGGCAACTTCACAGAGGTCCGCTTATGTCATTTTCAGATGATTTGCTAAATAGATCGGGTTTTTAAAATGTATTTATTAGGCCTGCAGCTATCTATTATTTTAGTACTTGATTAATCGATGAACTAGTTAGTTCAAATAATCGAGTAATCGGATAAGGAACATAAAAAATTAAAATACCTGACCTGAGCCTCTAATGGTATAAAAAAAAAAAAAAATGAGGATATATGTACAACAAAAGAACAATTGGCTAACTTACATAGCAAAAGCCCGCGAGTTTAAATGCTATTAAATGCCAACATTTTTTTTATTTATTTATTTTTTATAGAATGCTCTTAACAAATAGTTCAAACATACACTCACCAGCCACTTTATGAGGTACACCATGCTAGTAACGGGTTGGACCCCCTTTTGCCTTCAGAACTGCTTTAATTCTTCGTGGCATAGATTCAACAAGGTGCTGGAAGCATTCCTCAGAGAGTTTGGTCCATATTGACTTGATGGCATCACACAGTTGGTGCAGATTTGTCGGCTGCACATCCATGATGTGAATCTCCCGTTCCACCACATCCCAAAGATGCTCTATTGGATTGAGATCTGGTGACTGTGGAGGCCATTTGAGTACAGTGCACTCATTGTCATGTTCAAGAAACCAGTCTGAGATGATTCCAGCTGTATGACATGGCGCATTATACTGCTGAAAGTAGCCATCAGAATTTGGGTACATTGTGGTCATAAAGGGATGGATATGGTCAGCAACAATACTCAGGTAAACCATGTCTACATGCCTAAATGCACTGAGTGCCGCCATGTGATTAGCTGATTAGAAATTAAGTGTTAACGAGCAGTTGGACAGGTATACCTAATAAAGTGCCCGGTGAGTCTGTAGTCCCACAAAACACTGCTAAATAGACCTTTAAACTAAATTACGAATGCATTAAAAAAACATTAGCTCAAACAAAAACTTAGTTTATGTTGGCCTTAACAGGTGCAGCTGGATTCAGCTATGTGAAATGAGGCAGACTAGAGGGCCACCCATATCAATAAAACTAAAGGCAAACACTTTCAAAACAAACCATGACAAAGCCACTTTAAATAAACGATTACTCGAGGCAGCAAAATTTAATGGAATATTTTTTTCTCTAATCGAATACTCGTGTTAATCGATTAATCATTGCAGCACTAGTATTTATTGTCATTTTTAAATTATTTTGTCAGCGGCTGCCATTGACGTCGATAGACGTCCGATCCAATTTGAGTGGGGTCCCAATAAAAATGTTTTGGCTCTCTCTTACCTTGAATGGCAGCGATACATGATCACTCGATGCCACTTTGGATTTTTTTTTATAGAAGTTTACATATGTAAAACAAAATACTGAAATTCTACAGTTTTCGACATTGATTTCAACATGTTGTCACTTTTTGACTCCTGGAATATTATAGGAATATTATTTTTGTTTGTTTTCACTAAATGATACTTATGTTTGTTGTGAAGGAGTTGCTGAAGCTTATGTAGGAATATTATTTTTGTTGTGCTTTCACTGAATGATAATGTTTGTTGTGAAGGAGTTGCTGAAGCTAATGCCAGTATCCACTCGCCTTTCTCAGCCTCTTAGCTCTCAATGTGCAAAAAACTGAGTCATTGTAATCTGTTTGAGGCAATGCATGAGCGGGTCATTCCGCACATGCGTCAAATATTTTAACGTGATTAATTTAAAAAAATTAATTACCACCTGTTAACGCGATAAATTTGACAGCACTAATGTAGAGGTACCACTGTACTTTCAAAATTATTTGTTTCCGGAAGTAGTTTTGTATGCTAAAAATTCCGTAAGTAGAGACGTGTTTTCCATGTAAATGTCCTAATCTGTTCCAAGCCCCCCAAAATTCTGACATAAATCTTTTCTAAAGCATAAAAATGCATCAAAACTTGTAACAAATTAAAGTTACAACTAGATTATTGCAGAATTAACATAAAATGAGAGTTGTGGATAATGTAAAAAACAAATACTATAGTAAAGAAAAAAAGTTAATACACTCACATAAAGCTGTCGGAACACCTCATGGCCTGAGGGGCGAATGAAAAGGACACTGGGATACACACATGCGAGTAGCAGCCCATACTGTATTTTTGCCTTTCGTATCCTGAAATTTCTTTCGTAGCCAGAGGCAATATTTTCCCGTTGAGACTTGTCGTAACCTTAACATTTCGTATGGAAAGACATTCATAAGTAGAGGTACCACTGTATACCAATTTGTAAAAATTTTCCCGTCTAGAGATGAAAATAGCATGAACAAAATAAAGCGCAGTACAATGTCCACTGATTTGAAATTAAAACACTGTGTCAAAAACGGTTTAATAAATTCAAGTTTATTGAATAATGTAATGACTTTATTTTTATGAAGTAGGCCTCCAACATTTTTGAGTTTACATATTTTTAATAAGATTTGGGGAAGCCTAAAACACTCTATTATATCAATGGGGAAACATTTTTTTCAGGAGGCAATTAATTTGTCAGAAGAATAATTAAAAAACAGCAATTCTAAATCAAGTTTCCAGTCAGTTTTTCTAACTGTCATACAAATTCTGATAACAGGTACTCTAAAGCTTTTATGTTTTGTTTTTTTTTAAAGTCGAGCACATACTTTTATTCCCTGCATGATACGCAATTGTATATGTTTAATTTTTTTTGTCGCAGTTTCATGTCTTTGGCCCACTGCTGTTGTACCCCTATGGAGAATGTCACTGTTAAAAGCTTATCAACATTCTCCGCCGCGTTCCCCATCAGGTCATTATCATTACAAGCATTCAATTAATCAACCTCTTAACAGCAGGAACTAACACGGGACTCTGAAGTCATTTGCAATTCCCGCAGAATCCTTGTTGTTCTTTTACCCCCCGCGCAACAATGACTGTGTTCTGCTTTGAGCATTTATCCTGTATAATACCACAATACTGCCAGTTGTACATGTAGAGTGAACTTTACTGTTTTATTGGAGTTGAAAGCTAATGTTGCGGTGCTGTTGTTCATTCATTTGCATAATTGCACTAAACAACACAAAGCTGCTTTTTATTGCTAACGTGACGATACTTTAAGGCAGTGCTTCTCAATTATTTTCTGTTGCCCCCAGACCCCCGGAAAGTGTAAATGTTTTGTGCCCCCCCCAACTCTTTGCTGCCAATTGTATCATTTGTCTATAAAATTATAAGTAACCCTCTGCATAATATTGTGTCCTTTTAATATTAACGAAAAAAAAGTAATATATACCAACTTACAATGAAGTATAACTTTATTAACATTGTTATGTTTGTAACAGAAAAGACTTAGAAAAAAAAAATAAAGTCACATCAAAACTGTAAAAATACATTTAAGGTACAGTGGTATTAAAAAGTATCTGAACCTTTTGGAACTTCTCACATTTCTGCATAAAATCACCATCAAATGCCATCTGATCTTTGTCAAAATCTCACAGATGCAAAAACAGTGTCTGCTTTAAGCAAAACCACCCAAACATTTATAGGTTATTATATTTTTATGAGGATAGCATTCAAACAATGACTGAAGGGGGGGGGGGGGGGGGGAGTTAGTGAATCCTCTGCCTAAGGAGACTTAAAGAGCAATTGAAACAATTTTTTACCACACAATTTATGTCAGGTGTGTGCCCAATCACTGATGAGTGGTTTAAAGTTGCCCTGCTCACTATAAAACACACACCAGGTCAGAATTGTCCTGATTAGAAGCATTGTCTGATGTGCATCATGGCTCGGTCAAAAGAGCTTTCTAAAGACCTGCGATCAAGGATTGTTGATTAAAGCTGGGAAAGGATACAAAACCATTTCTAAAAGTGTGGATGTTCATCAATCAACAGTCAGAGAAGTTTTCTACAAATGGAGAGAGTTTGGCACTGTTGCTTCTCTCCCAAGCAGTGGCCGTCCACCAAAGATGACGCCAATAGTTCAGCGGAGAATACTCAGAGAGGTAAAAAAGAATCCTACAAAAAAAGAATCCTCCTTCTGTAATTCTTACAGCAATCATTAATTACAGCAATCATTTTCTGAAAGTCTTACAGACTTCCAGAAATCAATGGCACAGTCCAATATCTCTGTGCACACATCAACTATACGTAAAATTTATGGCCAGGAATGGTGTTCATGGGAGGACTCAACGGAGGAAGCCACTGCTGTCTAAAAAAACATTGTTGCTCGTTTAATGTTCGCAAAAAGGCACTTGGGCACTCCACAGAAGTTTTGGAAAAATATTTTGTGGACTGATGAAACCGAAGTTGCATTGTTTGGGATTAACACACAACGTCATGTGTGAAGGAAAAATGGAACAGCTCACAGACATCAACACCTCATCCCCACCGTGGAGCATTGTGGAGGGAGCATCATGATTTGGGGCTGTTTTACTGCCTCAGGGCCTGGACAACTTGCAATCAATAATTTAAGAATGAATTCAAAAAAGTTTATCAGGAAAACCTGAGGCCGTCTGTCAGACAGTACAAGCTAAAAATAAGGTTGGATGCTGCAACAAGACAATGATCCAAAACACAGAAGTAAATCAACAACAAAGCAGACGCTGTTTTTTCATATGTGTGATTTTTAAAAAGATCAGACCACATTTGATGGTGATTTTATGCAGAAATGTGAGAAATTCGAAAAGGTTCAGATACATTTTTTGTTGTTTGTGCTTCTTTTGTCTCTATCTCCGAATGTTCGCTGCTTTCTACTAATAAACGAGGCATGTTGAATGATCACAATGGGAGTATGCCATTCCCCCCAGTAAATGATATACAGTACAGTAAAACTGTTCAGACCAATCGGACACTCAGATTTCCATTCTCCATGTCAGGCAGCTGAACAGGACTGGTTAAAATAAAAAATAAAAATATAAAAATGAAGTCACATCCAAACTGTAAAAATACATTCAAGGTACATTTTTTTACCATTTAATACTGAAAAATAACATTTAATAACATCTATAAATAATAATAAATTCAAATTGATTAGCAACATTAACTCATGAGGTCAATATGCCCAACAATTTGACCGAAAAAACAAAAATTAATAGAACAAAACCAAGTGTCATTGGACAGAGGGACAGTTTTTTTTTGCTGCAGGCTTCTTTGCTATGCTATACATGAACTACCGTAATTTCCCGAATATAAGGTGCACCCGTGTATAATGCGCACCCCAAATTTACTTGTAAAATCTAGGGGAAATTATTGTACCCGTTTATAACGCGCACCCTAATTTTAGCACCAATAAATAGAAGAATACAAGAAAACAGAGCTCGTGTACAGATACAGAAATGTCATTTCACTGACTGGTGAAACACAGCACAAGCATAGCACATTGGTAGTTCAAAACATTACCATAAACTGACAATATTTACGGTAATAATATGATATTACAACTTCTCCAACTTACCAGAATCAAGGAGAAAACAAAACAGATGTGACTTTTCTTTTAAAGGCTGCTGTATAACTTGCTCGTTTCATCATGATGAATAAATGTTTCTTCCATGGATTGATACGGTCAAATGAAAGTGAGAACGTTTAAGTCGGAAATCCTTGAGAGCTCATCGCTGTCAACACGACAGTAACAATAGGAACTATTGTTATTTGGGTTTGAGTTTCCCGACGGACAGATATAGTTGACGGACACACAGGAAGTGTGTTGTTACGTTTGTTATGGTCCGAGTTGCGGAGCTGCAATAAACGTTGACTCAAATGAGTTCAAGAAACTAAATTCTGCGCTTTATGAAGAGTGAAAAAAGCAGAATTTAACACAGACGAAATAATTCGGCCGATTAGAGTGAAGTATTACCGAAACAAAATGATGACGTCATGTACCGTAATGGTCGGCAACGGGTCGCCGCATACGTTTCTTCAACACAACGTGGCCGTGTCAATAAAAAAAAATCGGTTTATATATATATATATATATATATATATATATATATATGTATTTCTGTCTCCATCCATGTACCCATTTATAATGCGCACCATGATTTTACAAGTTGATTTTGGGGAAAAAAAGTGCGTTATATTCGGGAAATTACGGTACTTCAAATTGCAGTTCACAAATTTTAAAATGAACCCCAATTCATAGTTCATGAATTAAAATTTTCAACTAAAGTTCATGGTTCAAAAAATGATTTTTTGTCTTTTTGTAGTTTGTTTTTTCTTCCCCCGTTATTTGCTGCAAGATATTATTAACAGAGTTTATGTTAGAACCACAGACAGCAATTATTTTATCCCTTAAACACTGAAACTGTGTCACGGTCATCTTCATATTTAATTTAAAATGTGCGTCGATACTAACCTGTTTGTAAAATTGACTAAAATGTTGTTACTGTGCCAAGTGTTCTGCGAGATTTTGTAAACCATCAGAAATTGCAAATTTTGTTGTTCTGCACATGCACGTAAGGTTACAAACGTAACGTTACCATGAAACTTTCTATAAATAAGGGAATTATGTACTTATGTTTGGTCATGGACGCACACGAAGGAAAGTTCTCTCTCTTTAGGCATTTATTTATGCCGTATTCATGTTGCAGAAGTACACTGCTGGCCAAAAGGATTGACAGTCCTGCAATTCTGTCAGATAATGCTGAATTTCTCCCAGAAAGTGATTGCAATTACAAATGCTTTGGTAGTAATATCTTCATTTATTTCGCTTGCAATGAAAAAACACAAAAGAGAATGAAAAAAAATTATATCATTATCATTTAAACAAAACTCCAAAAGGGCACCAGACAAAAGTATTGGCACCCTCCGCCTAATACTTGGTAGCACAACCTTTAGACAAAATAACTGCGAACAACCGCTTTCGGTATCCATCAGTGACTTTCTTACAATGCTCTGCTAGAATTTTAGACCATTCTTCTTTGGCCAACTGCTCCAGGTCTCTTAGATTTTAAGGGTGCCTTCTCCAAACTAACATTTTCAGATCTCTCCACAGGTGGTCAACAAAATTCAGGTCTGGGCTCATTGCTGGCCACTTAAGAAGTCTACAGTGCTTTTTCTCTCAAACCATTTTCTAGTGCTTTTGAAGTGTGTTTTGGGTCATTGTCCTGCTGTAAGACTCATGACGTCTGAGGGAGACCCAGCTTTCTCACACTTGGCCCTACGTCATGTTGCAAAATTTGTTGGTAGTGTTCAGACTTCATAATCCCATGCACACTGTCAAGCAGTCCAGTACCAGAGGCAGCAAAGCAACCCCAAAACATCAGGGAACCTCCACCATGTTTGACCGAGGGGACCGTGTTCTTTTCTTCAGTCTGGCTTTTTTTATATATCTGGGTCAGATGTGGGGTATTCCTGGGTATCCTACCATAGAGTCCTTTTTCATTCAGACGACGACGGATAGTACTGTTGTACCCTCGGACTGCAGGACAGCTTGAACTTGTTTGAATGTTAGTCGAGGTTCATTATCCACCATCCGCATAATCTTTCGTTGAAATCTCTTGTCAATTTTTCTTTTTTGTCCACATCTAGGGAAGTTAGCCACAGCGCCATGGGCTTTACACTCATTGATGACACTGCACACGGTAGACACAGGAACATTTGGGTCTTTGGAGATGGACTTGTAGTCTTGAGATTGCCCGTGCTTCCTCACAATTTTGCTTCTCAAGTCCTCAGACAGTTCTTTAGTCTTCTTTCTTTTCTCCATGCTCAATGTGGTACACACAATGACACAGAATACAGGTTGAGTCAACTTTAATCCATTTTAACTGGCTGCAAGTGTGATTTAGCTATTGCCACCACCTGTTATGTGCCACGGGTAAGTAACAGGTGCAGTTAATTGCACAAATTAGAGAAGCATCACATGATTTTTCAAAGGGTGCCAATACATTTGTCTGGCCCATTTTTCAAGTTTTGTGTTTAAAATTATATACATATTTTTTTCATTTTCTTTTGTGTTTTTTCATTGCAAGCAAAATAAATGAAGATATTACTACCAAAGCATTTGTAATTGCAATCATTTTCTGGGAGAAATTGAGCATTATCTGACAGAATTGCAGGGGTGCCAATACTTCTTTCTTTCCATGTGGTACACACAAGGATGCAGGACAGAGGTTGAGTCAACTTTAATCCATTTTAACTGGTTGCAAGTGTGATTTAGTTATTGCTGCCACCTGTTTTGTGCCACAGGTAAGTAACAGGTGCTGTTAATACACAAATTAGAGAAGCTTCACATGATTTTTCAAATGGTGCCAATACTTTTGTCCGGCCCATTTTTGGAGTTTTGTGTAAAATGATAATGATTTAATTTTTTCCCCCCATTCTCTTTTGTGTTTTTCCATTGCAAGCAAAATAAATGAAGATATTATTACCAAACCCTTTGTAATTGCGATCATTGTCTGGGAGAAATTGAGCATTATCTGACAGATTTTTGGCCAGCAGTGTATGTTCATGATGCAACTTGTTTATTGAGCATCTCTTGATAATATTTAAAATCCAACTGAATGTAAAAGGTTATTGGTCGCCATAAAAACCTCGGGAGCAAAAGCTGCCATATTTTCAAAACAACACAGACGTGACAGCCTTAGGCAGCTTTAGTTTCCAGGTTGTATAGTTTTCCGCCATTAAGGTTTTTTTCTGTTGTTGTTTTTAGCCCATGGCATTATCTCTAGTTTTGTCGGAAAGGCTCTAATTTGGAACTCGTGAATGTGGCATACAAACTACGTGTCCCATGATCACCCTGACTTCGGGGATGGGGGAAAATCACTGAGTTACAGTTACGGTACTTAAAAAAAAAGTTGACTTCACATATACCTCAGTATCCGCGTATGTTCTTTGCGGCACAACACCAGTGCTTGAAAATGAATGAGGTTATGAACGTCGCTCCCAAGTGCTAGAATGAGCGTGTTCACAGTAAATTTCATGACATAAAAATATGACGCGTTCCTTATAGCCTAAAATATAAATGTGTTCATTTACGATCGTTCATGCACAACTCTGGGTGTGGGGTTATATAGCACTGAGCAACTTTGTATGCCACCAGATTATGATGCTAACCGTGCTAACTGGTATACTAATGTAACACTGACAAAGCGGGACGATTGTTGGCAATATTTGGCACGTCTTTGCTAAAAAAAAAATTTTTTTTAATTAAGCAGCTATCAATGTGATTGGGGTCTAATGTATTTAAGTGACATCTCAATTGATTTGGCTGCCTGCTGTCCGCTGCAAACATTTGTAGAAACGGTAAACAAACTGGTCTTTCGTCATCTCTCACTGTATTAAAAGTCAAAGCCAAAAGCCAAACACTTTACAGTAGCTCTTCATATCTCCTGTGCTTTTTGTTGTGTGCTTTTGTTTGGTTCAAAACACACTCTAAAAATGAGAGCACCACTGCCACCCACTGAAAAAAGTATTGTCCCCGAGGTCACATGCGCCACCCACGGCATTGCTCTGCGCCCCACTATTTGAGAAGCGTGGCCTTGAAACATTTTATGCTTTTTTTTTTTTTTTCCCACAATGTATTATTGACCCATGGGTTTTACAAAACTCCTAAATCACCCACAGGGCATCTTCGTTTTCTGCCTGATTTGGTCAGTGGGTGCAAGCTGCAACGACGCTGGGCGCCTCAAATTCGACCACATGGTCCGGGAGGTATTAAGCGGTCCGCTAAGTGAGGAGACGCGCAACTCTCATGCAATCCTTACCACGGTGGGGCCGCCTCCAAAGCAGCTGACGGTGCCGCTGCCCACTGAAGACACCGTGTATCAGTACCGCTTCATAAAAGAGGTAAGCGTTTCTTTGGTGGAAATGCTTTGAAGAAAACTCAGTGCACGATATTGCAAATGTAAGAAGCCTCAAAATATTCAGGGCCAGGGTAGATGGGAACCGTGGACGGATGAGCTGAAGAGCGCCCCACCCCTCTCCAAGGACATGCAGTTCAACGAGATCATCGTGCCCACAGAGAACACGGTGCGCTACATGGCGCTCATGAGGCTCCTGGTCACCAACCAGAAGCCCACTATTTTCATCGGTCCCACCGGGACTGGCAAGAGTGTCTATATCACTGTAAGTGCTGATCGTTTTTTATTAGAACTGCTGAATATGGAAAGATATTAATTATCAATCCACCTAGGAGCTTTTGTATACATACTGTAGACCGCTACTAGGGTTGCCAACTCCCTGAAAAATACAAATAGGGGACATCTCATTGGTAGAGCCCTCCAGCTCATTAACTGTCTTGCCAAGTTTTATTTTGTATGTGTGAATTGATTTTTTTTTTTTTTTTATTATTTGCCTCAAACCTGAATTAAATAGGTGCATAATGAGTGACATAAGCACATGGAAAACCAATAAATATAAGCATTGTGTTATTAAAACAAAATTCAAAAAAATGTCTGAAATAAAATTAACTATTTAAACTTTTTTTTAAGTGTTCAACTTTATAATTAAGGATTTCCGGATCGCGAATTATAACTCGCGTAAAATAACTATCCCAAAATATGTATTACACGTCATAGTACTGTCCTCGGCAAGACGTTGGAGCTAAGTCCTCGCTAGACAGTGAGCTAAGCTCTTAAATGACGATGTCAGACGTCCGTGTGGTTTCCTGACTTTATTCAGCTACTCATGACATCAACACTTGCAGAATGAAACTAAAATGAAATTATATCAGTCTCATCTTCAATAACAGCAATTCAAATTTGCGTTTACAAGAGCTGCCGATACAGCAATAACAAACGATTAGCATGTATCAGTTAGCGTCCGCACATCATCAAAAACAACCACATCAACTCGCCCCAATTTTTCGACTACAATTGAAAACGCACAATAAACAGTACAAAAGGGGTTATATACAGCCGTCTGGATGTTTCCCAAGCAACAAATGTGCACGCAGGCTGTCACCTCTGCCACGCGGCTCCTCTGTGTGTGCGTGTGTGAAGTGGGCGGGCACATCTGTAACACGCTTCCTGTGCCAAAATAAAAGCATGCATCACAAAACAAAAGTCAACATTAAAAAAAAAAAAAAAGGGACAAGACGCAGGCGTCGTAAAGTCGAAATAGCCTGAGTCTGTAAATAATAGTTACACAAACGGTCATGTTTTCACATATTGCCAATAAGCTACAATCAGCCCTGATTTTATATGTAATACGTATCTGCTTACGGTATTCTGTTTAATGTGCTAATATTTCCAATGTTTTTCTCCTCAGGACTTCCTACTGAATCATGTTGACAAGGAGGTGTACAACCCAATGTTTATCAACTTCTCAGCCCAGACAACAGCTGCCCAGACTCAGAATATCATCATGTCCAAGCTGGACAAACGGCGCAAAGGTGTCTTTGGTCCTCCTATGGGGCAGAAAATGGTATCAATGGACATATTGTCAATGCAAGCCAATCCAAAGACTTATCTGCCCATTTTCCTCAATCAATTTGAACAGGTGGTATTCGTGGATGATGTGAACATGCCGGCTAGGGAGGTGTATGGTGCGCAACCCCCCGTGGAGCTGCTGCGCCAATGGTTGGACCACTGGAACTGGTACGACCTCAAGGACTGTTCCATGATTAAACTGGTGGATATTCAGGTCATGTGCGCCATGGGTCCGCCTGGTGAGTAGAAAATAGCGATGTGGAAGGAGGAGGTCAATATGTCAAACTGTCTGCATTGATTTGGCAGCGTTGCCGCAGAAGATGTGGAATACTGATAAATGTGTGAATTATGAAAACGTGTAAAACAACTTTTGAGATGGATCAGTTTAACAGTTTGAAGTTGTATAGCTTTGAATTGGTTGGGATAAAAATGTAGAAGAATTTCTTTTGAAATTCTGTTCTTCAGTAGTTTTGGGGTGCTGAATCCAAATCTGACTTTAGTTTTTCCTGCTTAAACTATACTTTTATTGGTGGTAGCTTTGCATATAATTTTTTAATTTTTTTTTTAAATAGTGTTTATTCGGCGCGCCGCACAGCCCAAACCGTTTGGCCCATCGACACCATTCAAATACTGAAATGACCGGAATGCTTTTGCGACGGAAGGAATCTTTCGAATTACCCCAACAAAAATTACCGTTCGTGCCAAAAACAGTTTTTTATTTTATTTTATTATTATTATTTTTTTATGTTAATGGGTCTACTACTATAATTTTCATCCAATTCACACAAATCATGAATAAAAAATTTCAGGAAGGTAAGGGGCATAAAAGTCTTTTACAGAATTTGTGGTTTCCTCTGGTTTATCATTATTCAGATTTGTATTTGTAATGTATTTGTTTTGCTATGTCTAATTGCTATTTGTAATTGTACCTGCAGTATTTATGAAGGATTTAGTGTAGGTTTTTGGGCTGTGGAACAAATGAATCGAATTATAAGGTATTCTTATGGGAAAATCCATTCGACATACGACCATTTCGACTTACAACCCAGGTCCTGGAAGTAATTAAATTAGTATGTAGATTTACCACTATAGTGTGGAATCAGTTAAAAAAAATACAAAAAGCTCCTGCTACAATAAATGAAATGGCTAGTGTTATTGATAAGACCATCTGGTGCTGCCCTACTTGTTCCACAGGCGGCGGACGAAACCCGGTGACACCGCGGTACCTGCGCCACTTTAACATGCTAACCATTAATGATTTTGACGAGAAGACTATGTATACCATATTCTCCAGGATCATACATTGGCATTTTACCATACGGTAGGTAACCTCAGTTAGATGATAACATTAAATTACAAAAATATTCACTGGATTTTTGGGCAGTACGCAGGAAAAAAATAGACTAATGATGACGTTATTCACAATTACCTCAAACAGTTCACCATTTTTTTTCTTTCCAGGTTTTCTTTCCCTAAGCCGTTTGCATCCCTAACTGTTCAGATTGTGAAAGGCACCATGTCCGTTTACAAGGAAGCCACTAAAAATCTCCTGCCTACCCCACAAAAGTCCCACTACTTGTTCAACCTACGGGACATTTCCCGTGTCATCCAGGGCATCTGTTTGTCACGACCCGAAACAGCAGAGGAGCCAGCCACCATTAAACGGCTTTGGGTACATGAGGTGAGACCAATATGGGGCATGTTACTTTAAAAAAGTAATTATTTACAATTTCAAATTACTTCTCCAAAAAGTAATTGAGTTAGTAACTCAATTACTCTATTATAGAATCAATTAATTACTAGTAAAAGTAACTATTTACGTCACCTAATATGTCAAACATCCATCCATCCATCCATCCATTCATCCATCCATCCATCCATCCATCCATCCATCCATCCATCCATCCATCCATCCATCCATCCATCCATCCATCCATCCATCCATCCATCCATCCATCCATCCATCCATCCATCCATCCATCTACCGCTTACTCTGGGATTGGGTCGCAGGGACAGCAGCTTTCGTAGGGAAGCCCAGACTTCCCTCTCCCCTGCCACTTCAACCAGCTCCTTTGTCGAGGTCCCAAGGCGTTCCCAAGCCAGCTGAGAGACATAGTCTCACCAGCTTGTCCTAGGTCGTCCCCCTGGTGGGGCATGCCCGGAACACCTCTCCAGGGAGGTGTTCAGGAGGCATCCGAACTAGATTCCCGATCCACCTCATTTTGGCTCCTCTCGATGCGGAGAAGAGTCACTGCAGATGCTGCACCGATCTACCTGTTGATCTCCCACTTCCTCCTACCGTCACTTGTGAACATAACCCCAAGATATTTGAACTCTTGCACTTGGGGCAGGACCTCGTCCCCGAACTGGAGAGGGCACACCACCCTTTTCTGACCGAGGACCATGGTCTTGGATTTGGAGGTGCTGATCTTCATCCCAACCCCTTCACATTCGGCTGCGAACCGCTCCAGTGAGAGTTGGAGATCATGACTTGATGAAGCCAACAGCACCACATCATCTGCAAAAATTAGAGACCCCCTCAACGCTTCAGCTGCCCTTAGGAATTCTGTACATAAAAGTTAAGAACAGAATCGGTGACAAAGGGCAACCATGGCGGAGTCCAACCCTTATTGGGAATGAATCCAAACTCCGGCACCTGTCGTACAGGGACCGAACAGCCCTTACCCTGTACTCCTGAAGCACCCCCTACACTACTACCCAAGGGAAACGGTGAACGCCTTCTCCAAATCCATAAAACACATGTGGACAGGTTGGGCGAACTCCTATGCACCCTTGAGGACCCTGCTGAGGGTGTAGAGCTGGTCCACAGCAACGTGGCCGGGACAAACCCACACTGCTCCGCCTGAATCTGACATTCGACTTCCCGACGGACCCTCCTTTCCAGCAACCCTGAATAGACTTTACCAGGGAGACTAATTGGAGCAAACCCTCTGGTCCTCCCGTCCCACTTCTTATGTCAAACAGTTCGGCTTTTTAGGCGAATGTTTCACACGACAGTTTCATAGCTGAACCGCCGGAACCGCGCTAGCACTATTCGAACGACCCGGGCCGGCGGAACTCGACAACCCGACCAAAAGGCCAAACTCGCGTTCACCTTCGTCTTAACCCCTTGTACTGACTCAATTTTGAAATCTGAAAAAAGGCTTCGAAACACAAGTTGACAATTTATTCAGGTCGACAGCGATCAAACGGCAAGGCAAAACAGCAAAGAGACCATGGCGAGGAGGCAAACTGGATCCAGGGTCACAATATCACAAGTCAACAAAAGGTTCCCAAGAAAAATGACAACGATTTGATAAATGCTCAGTCTTTTAAAGGCTCTGGGGTGGCAGGCTGTGGTCCGAAAGAAGGGTGTGTTTGGGCGTTGTTTAGGATTATTCTCTGTTGTAGGTTGGGCGGGAGAGTTTCAAGCGTTACTGTTGTCAGGGCAACGAGAGTTGAGGATTTTGCCATCCTCAGCGACACATGAGTGGTGAGTGTTCACTTCTTGGCTGCGGGTTCCTCCATTTCAGATATTCCTTGTGGCAAGACAGGATGTCCCGCCATTTGTCCTGGAATGTGCGCAAAAGCTGATTGCGGGATTTGGTGGTGCAGACGTGGGCTTGTAGATGTCTTGCCTATCAACTGGTTGTCAGTGTCAATCTTGCTCAGTCAGCTGTATGGCGCGCGTTGGGCTTTCGTGGTCCTGTATCTTTCTGAAGGCGTCCTGTATCTTTCTGTCCTTATCTACCTGTTGTCTTGGCGCTGCCAGTTCTAATCATTCCAAGTCCAATAATAATATCCAATATATTCTGCTTGTGTTTCGTAAACTATGATATAAATGTTATTTATTTAATATTGGGTGGGTAAGGGTAATACAATCAGTCAAACAATAAATATGAGAAAAGATACTATACCCTGATTGATTATATTATGTGTGTTAGAGTAATACAAACAGTCAAACAGTAAACACGAGAAAAGATACTATTCCCTTTAGGTAGAACAGCATGGACAGGTATTTAACCTTAAACAAATAACCTTTGCAATGAGGGAGACATTAAACTTCAATAACATGTTTTTTAATGATGTACCTGTCGATCGTACAACTCAGTTCAGTCTGTGTCACAAGTTTTTGTTGAGCAGTAAAATCTAGCTTTTGCCGCTCCATTGCAGTGTCCTTCTTTGCTGGAGCTCACCACTGATCTATCGTCTGTAGTATTGCCGTCTGTGTTTTTGGTCACTAGTTTAGTTGCTGCATATACTGTGCTCAGATGCTTCATTAAATTTGAGTTGCTAACAGCAGATGTGGGCAAATGCTTCCCCCCCGGGACAAAATGTGCACTTCACGTGTAAGTTCTTGCCTTGCCTCTCAATGATGATGAAGTAGTTAGTGCATGTACTTCCAATATGTACCGTAATTTCCCCAATATAAGGCGCACCCGTGTATAACGCGCACCCCAAATTTACTTGTAAAATCTAGGGAAAATTATTGTACCCGTTTATAACGCGCACCCTAATTTTAGCACCAATAAATAGAAGAATACAAGAAAACAGAGCTCGTCTACAGATACAGAAATGTCATTTTACTGACTGGTGAAACACAGCACAAGCATAGCATATTGGTAGTTCAAAACATTACCATAAAGTGACAATATTTACGGTAATAATATGATTTGACAACTTCTCCAGTTTACCAGAATCTAGGAGAAAAGAAAACAGATGTGACTTTTCTTTAAAAGGCTGCTGTATAACTTGCTCGTTTCATCATAATGAATAAATGTTTCTTCCATGAATTGATACGGTCAAATGAAAGTGAGAACGTAAGTTGGAAATCCGAGAGAGCTCATCGCTGTCAAAACTGTGACATATTGGTATTCTATGTTATGTTGTTCTATGTTGTGGCACTGGTGGATCCATTCTGCTGTATTGTCATATCTATGTTGTGATTGTCTATGAGCCATAGGGCCGCTGAGGCTAGACAAAAGAGCGCCGCATTATAGCCCGACTGTCGGCATTTAAGTTAATTGAAAGCAAGAAATAAAACATTGAACACGGCACTTCAAGTATTCTAGTTTTTTTCAAGACAAGATAAAACAGACACGACAGTCACAATAGGAACTATTGTTATTTGGGTTAGTTGACGGACACACACAGGAAGTCTGTGTTGTTACGTTTGTTATGGTCCGAGTTGGGGAGCTGCAATAAACGTTGACTCAAATGAGTTCAAGAAACTAAATTCTGTGCTTTATGAAGAGTGAAAAAAGCAGAATTTAACACAGACGAAATCATTCCCATGGGCTCACCACCTGTGGGAGGGGCCAAAGGGGTCGGGTGCGTAGGGAGTTGGGCGGCAGCCAAAGGCGAGGGCCTTGGCGGTCCGACCCCCAGCTGCAGAAGCTAACTCTTGGGACATGGAATGTCACCTCTCCGGCAGGGAAGGAGCCTGAGCTGGTGTGTGAGGCAGGGAAGTTCCGACTAGATATAGTCGGACTCTCCTCCACACACAGCTTGGGTTCCGGTACCAATCCTCTCGAGAGGGGTTGGACTCTCTTCCACTCTGGAGTTGCCCATGGTGAGAGGCGCCGGGCAGGTGTGGGCATACTTATTGCCCCCCGGCTTGGCGCCTGTACGTTGGGGTTTACCCCGGTAGACAAGAGGGTAGCCTCCCTCCGCCTTCGGGTGGGGGGACGGGTTCTAACTTGTTTGCGCTTATGCACCGAACAGCAGTTCAGAATACCCACCCTTTTTGGAGTCCTTGGAGGGTGTGCTAGAGAGCGCCCCCTCTGGGGACTCCCTCGTTCTCCTGGGGGAATTCAACGCTCACGTGGGCAATGACAGTGAGACCTGGAGGGGCGTGATTGGGAGGAATGGCCCCCCCGATCAGAACCCGAGTGGTGTTCTGTTATTGGACTTCTGTGCTCGTCACGGTTTGTCTATAACGACCACCATGTTCAAACATATGGGTGTCCATTCGTGCACTTGGCACCAGGACACCCTAGGCTGCAGTTCGATGATCTACTTCGTAATCGTGTCATCGGACTTGCGGCCGCATGTTTTGGACACTCGGGTGAAGAGATGGGCGGAGCTGTCAACTGATCACCACCTGGTGGTGTGTTGGCTCCGATGGCGGGGGAAGATGCTGACCAGACCTGGCAGACCCAAACGTATTGTGAGGGTCTGCTGGGAACGTCTGTCAGAATCCCCTGTCAGAAAGAGTTTCTACACCCACCTCCGGCAGAACTTCTCCCTTGTCCCGGGGGAGGTGGGGGACATTGAGTCCGAGTGGGCCATGTTCTGCACATCCATTGTTGAGGCGGCCGATCAGAACTGTGGCCGTAAGGTGGTTGGTGCCTGCCGTGGCGGCAATCCCCGAACCCGCTGGTGGACACCAGCGGTAAGGGATGCCGTCAAGCTGAAGAAGGAGGCCTATCAGGCGTTTTTGGCCTGTGGGACTCCGGAGGCAGCTGACAGGTACCGGCTGGCCAAGCGGACTGTGGCTTCGGCGGTCGCCGAGGCAAAAACACGGACATGGGAGGAGTTCGGCGAGGCCATGGAAAACGACTTCCTGACCGCTTCGAGGAAATTCTGGTCCACCATCCGGCGCCTTGGGAGAGGAAAGCAGTGCACTATTAACGCTGTGTATAGTGAAGATGGTGTACTGCTGACCTCAACTCGGGACGTCGTGAGCCGGTGGGGAGAATACTTCGAGGCCCTCCTCAATTCCACCGACACGCCTTCCTTTGAGGAAGCAGTGTCTGGGGACTCCGAGGTGGGCTCTTCGATTTCTGGGGTTGAAGTCACTGAGGCGGTTGGAAAGCTCCTCGGTGGCAAGGCTTCGGGGGTAGATGAGATCCGCCCGGAGTTCCTAAAGGCTTTGGATGTTGTAGGGGTGTCGTGGCTGACACGTCTCTACAACATCGCGTGGACATCGAGGACAGTGCCTCTGGATTGGCAGACCGGGGTGGTGGTCCCCCTTTTTAAGAAGGGGGACCGGAGGGTGTGTTCCAATTATAGAGGGATCACACTCCTCAGCCTCCCTGGTAAAGTCTATTCAGGGGTGCTGGAGAGGAGAGTCCGCCGAGAAGTCGAATCTCGGATTCATGAGGAGCAGTGTGGTTTTTGTCCCGGGCCGTGGAACAGTGGACCAGCTCTACACCCTCAGGCAGGGTCCTCGAGGGTGCATGGGAGCTCGCCCGATCAGTCTACATGTGTTTTGTGGATCTGGAGAAGGCGTTCGATTGTGTGCCTCGGGCAGTCCTGTGGGGGGTGCTCCGGGAGTACGGGGTACCGAGCCCCTTGGTAAAGGCTGTTCGGTCCCTGTACGACCGGTGTCAGAGTTTGGTCCGCATTGCCGGCAGTAAGTCGAATTCGTTCCCAGTGAGAGTTGGACTCCGCCAAGGCTGCCCTTTGTCACCGATTTTGTTCATAATTTTTATGGACAGAAGTTCTAGGTGCAGCCGAAGCGTTGAGGGGGTCCGATTTGGTGACCTCGGCATTGAATCTCTGCTTTTTGCAGATGATTTAGTGCTGTTGGCTTCATCAAGCCGTAACCTCCAACTCTCACTGGAGTGGTTCGCAGCTGAGTGTGAAGCGGTTGGGATGAAGATCAGCACCTCCAAATCCGAGACCATGGTCCTCAGTCGGAAAAGGGTGGAGTGCCCTCTCCGGGTCGGGGATGAGATCCTGCCCCAAGTTTAGGAGTTCAAGTATCTAGGGGTCTTGTTCACAAGTGACGGTAGGAGGGAGCGGGAGATCGACAGGCGAATCGGTGCAGCGTCTGCAGTACTGCGGACTCTGCACTGGTCCGTAGTGGTGAAGAAAGAGCTGAGCCGAAAGGCAAAGCTCTCGATTTACCAATCGATCTACGTTCCTACCCTCACCTATGGTCACGAGCTTTGGGTCGTGACCGAAGGAACAAGATCCCGGATACAAGCGGTGGAAATGAGTTTCCTCCGCAGGGTGTCCGGGCTCTCCCTTAGAGATAGGGTGAGAAGCTTGGTCATCCGGGAGGGACTCGGCGTCGAGCCGCTACTCCTCCGCGTAGAGAGGAGCCAGCTGAGGTGGCTCGGGCATCTGGTTCGGATGCCTCTCGCACGCCTCCCCGGAGAGGTGTTCCGGGCATGTCCCACCGGCGGGAGGCCCCGTGGACGACCCAGGACACGCTGGAGAGACTATGTCTCTCGGCTGGCCTGGGAACGCCTTGGGATCCCGCCGGAGGAGCTGGTTGAAGTGGCTGGGGAGAGGGAAGTCTGGGCTTCCCTGTTAAAGCTGCTGCCCCCGCGACCCGACCCCGGAACAAGCGGAAGATAATGGATGGATGGATGGAAATCATTCAGCCGATTAGAGTAAAGTATTACCGAAACAAAATGGTGACGTCAGGTACCGTAATGGTCGGCAACGGATCGCCGCATACGTTTTTTCAACACAATATGGCCGTGTCAATAAAAAAAAAAAATCGGGTTATACAGTGGGGAGAACAAGTATTTGATACACTGCCAATGGGAAAACCCATTGACAGTGTATCAAATACTCCCAACAAATATTTGATACACTGCCAATGGGACAATTTTACAAGTTGATTTTGGGGAAAAAAAGTGTGCGTTATATTTGGGAAATTACGGTAAAAGCCAACTTTACAGCTGTAATCGCTATCTCTTCTTTCTGTCAATTTTTACTGGTCGTAACTCACAATATAAGTTGTTTGTGTGTGTGTGTGCACTAAACCTATGTTGGTTTGAGTGTAAAATAAACTCCAAGGATTCGTCAGTGATGTCACGTGACCAGAGGTGGGTAGAATAGCCAAAAATGTATCCTTGGTATCTATCGAAACCTGATTTAAGTAACGTCAGCACTTGGGTTGTGTGCGACTAGTAGTTTAATCGTTTAACCACCTACTCATAATTGAATGTTTCGTATTTTACAAGTTGGTTAAACGCAGCATCGTGGATCTTGAGTAGGGTTGGGCATCGAGCATCAATGGGATCCGGGACTAACACACCGGTTCTCCCGGAACCCTTCGAATTTTTAAATTTCGATTCCAAGTTTTGATGCCCTGACCGCCAACCGGAAAAAATAGCTGCCGAACACCACAAAGAAGAAGCCACATGAAGACTAGCTCCGTGATGAGCAAATCAAATGAAGTGGCTAATTTAGCTAAGCACAAAAACGTGTTGCTTCGCTTCACATAAATGACAACAAAGTAACAGAATAAAGACAGCGAAACGATATCAGATCCTCTGTTAAAACGTGTAAACTTACAGATTTTTTATCAAGGGTTCCCAACGACGTGTAGTGCAGAGGAGGTGTGTGTGTAGTGTCTGTACACCTCAAAGATTCTTTTCCAACTGAAGTAATGTTCTTTTTGCCTGCTGCTTCCAATAAGTCACCACAAGGGGAATCCAAGCGCTCATAGCAAAACCAAAGAAAAACTAGAATCTGGAGTTACAATACTGATATCTTGTGGACAGATCAACAAAATATCAGTTTAGAAAGAAATCAAACTTAAAAAGTAGTCAACTTAAAATCAAGGGACAGAACACTCACCGCCAGCCCTAAACTAAATTGTAGAACTGGCACCTAAAACAAACGAAGCAATACAATAAATGCCCGTAGCATAAGACACTCTAAAACAGAGGCAAAAGAATATATGTAAATGTTTTCTTTGTACATCTTTGTGAAAGTGCACTTCTGTGGAAAGAAACTTCATCATATTCAAGTTCAAAGACTGATATTTATATACAAGTTAAAATTAGCCATGTGAGAAATTCATAGCAAATAAGCAAGTTAATTTAAGTTCATATAATTTAAAAAATAATCAAATTTTTTTTTTGACCCTGCTTATGAAAAGAATCGGAATTGAGAATCGTTTGGAACCGGAATCGAAACGTGGAATCTAAACTGGAACTGGATCCGTTCAAATTCAAGGGATGCCCAACCCTAATCTTGAGCCCCTTTCAGACTCCAGTTAAGTCCCGGGATTTAAAGGGCACCCTTTATGTCTGAAAGCAATTTCCCGGGCAACTGACACTGAGATAACACGGACCTTAATCATTGCGTCATCGCCGCAGCATGCATGAAAGCTGCCGGTTAAAGGGATCCTCGATTTAAAGACAAGTAATTCTTAAAAGATAAATGTTAGTATGATTTATAATAATTTGATATTACAACCCCTCTTAATGGTTTCGTTTTAATAAAATTTGTAAAATTATTTTAAGTGGTAGGTCGCCATTCTTGTTGACATCGCATTGCGGTGACGTCACTGGGCCCGCTGCCGAACTTCCAGCGTGTCACTCGTTAGCTACCCCAACATGTCGTCGGTTCTGCCTTTCCAATTTGAACCAGAGCGGAAAAGTGAAGAGCAGGACAGCACTGTCGGTCGTTCACAAGACGAGCAGCAAAGGCAAAATGCAGAGCAGAAAATACCTCATAAGAGTC
The DNA here is from genome assembly GCF_030265065.1 of Corythoichthys intestinalis. NCBI lineage: Eukaryota > Metazoa > Chordata > Actinopteri > Syngnathiformes > Syngnathidae > Corythoichthys > Corythoichthys intestinalis. The sequence goes on from NC_080406.1 coordinate 52,483,722, forward strand.
GGGCAAAACTGGTGATGTACTTGTGGCAAGTTCGTCTCAATGACAATGGAGCGAGAGAGCGTATGCTGTTGAGAATTCTATTTTTTGTTAGCAGATCTTCAAGGTAAACTATTGCGTGATCAAACTTATTCCAATATAATTATGTACGTAGATTGTTAGCATCCAGAGGTGTCGTGTGCTTTTACATACAGTACAGGCCAAAAGTTTGAACACACCTTGTCATTCGTGCATTTTTATTTTCATGAATATTGACATTATAAACTCTGACTGAAGGTAATAAAACTATGAATGCACACGTGTGATAGTCAGGATCGGAGTCGTTTTGTGGCTGACTGTCGTCATTAAATTTGTCATCTGGATCGAGTGTCCTCCATGTCTTGTACATTCAACTCACGTTTAGCTATGTAAGGGTGGTATATATTAAGTGCTCGGCGTGCATCAGCTGGCCACTGTATCGCTGCATCGGACGTGTCTGGATCAGTTTGAGTGGCAGTATCACTCACATTAGGTGAATACTGAACAGACACACTTACTGCCTGACGAACTGACAGTCGAGGTGAATTATTAGCTTCCTCTGTGACTAGCGGTACGCCCAAAGGTTCGCCTACCGCTGTAGCGACAGGAGCGGCTTGCCTGCTTAAGAGAGTGGCCAGCATTTTCTTGTCTTTGGCGCTTTATTGCTCTATTATAATTCATTATTCACTCGCTATCCGAGCGCGTTGAGGCTTCTTGTGAGGGAAAATAGTAGCAACAGCATTTGATTTTAGTCTCCACTTATATCCAGCCGCTCCGGTTAGCTCCTTCATAAGTTGTCGTCGACTAAAAGCCTCGAACGCGTTAGGAGAAAAATGGCGAGAACAAAGCCTCGGGTCTTTGGGAAGTTTTGTCAGTCTACAGGCATTTTCCCAAAGCTTTATCCTCTTCTTGTCAATAGGAAATCTGTGGAGACTCACATCACTCCCCTTGCTTCCATTTCACTGGAAATTGCATCCAAAAGCAGCACATCGTAGCATTTTACTTAGCGAGTTTAGGCAGCAATACACAATTGGTCTACACAATTGGAAACGTCCCAATTACGTCATCACTCCGAGCCCGCAAAACATGGCGCCAACTATCGGTCAAAATATGTACTAAATATTATAAAATATTGATTTAACATTTTATGTATTTCTAACAACATATTTTAGTACAAGAGAACAATTGTGGTTTATTAGAGCCTACATGTCTTTAAGATCGAGGATCCCTTTAATTCCTCGGTCACAGCACAAAAGCTGATGACGTAAATGTCATAGGGGCGTGGCGTGGCGTGCCGGTTGGAGGGCTGCAGCTGTGGCTCGTGGGCCGGGTGGGCGGACGGGGGTGGGGGTGGCCGGGTTGTTGGTGGCGTGTCCCCTCTTGCCATCCCTGAAGGCCGTTTGATGGGTGTGCGCGTGGGCCAGGGGACCACCCTGGATCCGGGGGGGGGGGGGGGGGATGTGGGGGGGGGGGGCGGGGGACGATCGCTCCTTTGCTGGGCAGCGGGAGGAGGGACGGGCTGCGCTGAACCGGGCACTTAGACTTCCATTCCCCGTGTCAAACAGCTGATCAGGACAGGTTAAAAAAAAAAAAAAAAAAAAAGTAAACGTCATAGGGGGCCGATCGTTATTTCCTCTTTCTTCGCAGTAAGACTAAAAGCGGTAAACAAACGTCCAAGCTATCAACATGGCAAACTGAAAACATAACGATATTAATTTGCAACTGAATTTTAAAACCGAGGAAGAGGCAGGACATCATCCATCTTTGGAAATGTGTTTTATTTTTTTTGCCGATTCCGAGCAAAAATGATGTAATGTCCCCGTTATAAAACCCCTTCTTTCGCCCTCCACGCACAGAGAGTGCCGAGTCGCCAATACAGGACAAATCTGAACGTGTCAGACCCGGGTAATTCCCGGTACATCTCCCCATGCCTGAAAGCCATGACACGAGTAAATCCTGCGTCACATTACACTGGAATTTTGCGGGATATAAATCTGAAAGGGGCTTTGGTCTTCGCTCCTCTGCCTCTACAGGACAGGCCAAAGGTTTGGACACACCTTCTCATTCGTGCGTTTTCTTTATTGTCATGAATATCTACGTTGTAAATTCTCACTAAAGTTAATAAAACTATGAATTAACACAAGTGGAATTATGTACTTAGTAAAAATGGTGAAATAACTAAAAATATTTATAATATTCTAGTATGTTCAAACTAGCCACCCTTTGCTCTGATTACTTTCTGCACACTCTTGCCATTCTCTTGATGAGCTTTAAGAGGGAGTCACCTAAAATGGCTTTTGACGTCACATGTATGTCTTATCAGGGTTGATTAGTGAAATTTATTGCTTTCTCATTGGGGTTGGCGCCTTTATTTGCGTTGCATTGGATGAGGTATGTCCAAACCTTTGGCCTGTCCTGTTTGTAAACAGGCTGAGCAGCCAGGGAGAAAAATGTCCGCTGGCAAGGATTCCCTGCGTGCACCGTCACAGCCTAGAGCATCACAGATCCACGCTGTGAGTCTGCACATAAAGTACCAAAGTGCACCCTGCTCCGGTTGCATTCACAAGCGAAGCAGAGACCTGCGATTTTTGAACGGACCAGAGTTCGGTTGTTTGGTCCGAACTAGAGTTCGGATGCGCATTCACATGAGCGGACTATCTGAGAAAAAGAACTCTGGTCCGTTTAAAACGGACCAAACAGTGCTAGTGTGAAAGTGGCCTTATTTAAACGCCGCTAGTTTCAACACTGGGTGAGCCAAAAATATTCACACCTTGGGGCTTTTCAACAGTGTGTATTTTATTGGGATTCCATGTCAGACCAACAAGTGCTTATAACTGTAAGAAGTGAAAAACAATAAGAGGTTTTCTTTTGACATATCTTAATAGAGGCCACCTCTTTCATCCTTAAGGTCTTGAGGGTGTACTATGATCGTCTGGTCCAAGACTCGGATCGCTCGTGGCTGGTGAGCCATCTGCATGAGGTGTTCAAGGTTCATATGGAGGTGGACTTCAACAAGCTCTTCCAGAATCTGGATCTGGACCAGGACGGTGTGGTGACTGAGGACGACCTGCGCAGCCTGATGTTCTGTGATTTCCACGACCCTAAGGGGGACGACCGCAGCTACCGTGAAGTGCTGGATCTTGACCAGCTGCGCCAAGTGGTTGAATCCCACCTGGACGAGTACAACACCATCAGCAAAGCGCCCATGAACCTTGTGTTGTTCCGCTTCGCCATTGAGCATGTCTCCCGCATCTCCCGCATCCTCAAGCAGCCCAGCGGACATGCTCTCTTAGTGGGCGTGGGTGGCAGTGGGCGGCAGTCTCTGACCCGCTTGGCGGCGCACATGGCCGAGGCAGAGCTCTTCCAGGTGGAGATCTCCAAGACCTACGGCATGGTGGAGTGGCATGACGACCTCAAGCTCATCATGACCAGGTCTACGTCGGGCGAAGCTCATGGCGTCTTCCTCTTCACGGACACTCAGATCAAAATGGAGTCCTTCCTAGAGGATATCGGCAACTTGCTGAACACCGGCGAGGTTAGTGAAAGAGGTTCCTATCGGAGTCTCCGCTGGCTGCCACTGCCAAGCTGTACAGTAAAAGACTTTGTTGTTGTCTGGTTGAATGCTTACATCTCCAATCCTAAACTCAATCAAAACTACATTTTGCTTGAGTTCAAGTCAGAATTATACAGTAACTGAGTCCATTTATTTTCCAGGTGCCTAACCTGTTTGCCGTAGATGAGAAGCAAGAAGTGATTGAGAAAATGCGAGTGTTGGATCGCCAGCGTGAACGCGATAAGCAGACGGATGGCAGTAACTTGGCACTCTTCAACATGTTTATAGAGCGTTGCCGCTCGCAAATGCACGTCGTTTTGGCCATGAGTCCTATCGGAGACGCCTTTAGGAACCGGCTCAGACGCTTCCCGGCACTCATCAACTGCTGTACTATTAACTGGTTCCAGGTGAAGTACATACACAGCAGAACACCTCAGTGAAGTTGTCACCCCATCAGATGCAAGTTCATATAAAAAATATGTCAACCGTTTGTGCTGTCAAAGTTCAGATTGTGCTGCAATCATTTTAAAAAAAATATGCACAATTCTTTTATACACGGCTGGCCAAAAGTATTGGCACCCCTGCAATTCTGTCAGATAATGCTCAATTTCTCCCAGAAAATGATTGCAATTACAAATGCTTTGGTAGTAAGTTCTTCATTTATTTTGCTTGCAATGAAAAAACACAAAAGAAAATGAAAAAAATATGTCTATAATTTTAAACACAAAACTCCAAAAATGGGCCGGACAAAAGTATTGGCACCCTTTGAAAAATCATGTGATGCTTCTCTAATTTCTGTAATTAACAGCACCTGTTACTTACCCGTGGCACATTACAGGTGGCGGCAATAGCTAAATCACACTTGCAGCCAGTTAAAATGGATTAAAGTTGACTCAACCTCTGCCCTGTGTCCTTGTGTGTACCACATTGAGCATGGAGAAAAGAAAGAAGACCAAAGAACTGTCAGAGGACTTGAGAAGCAAAATTGGGATGAAGAATGGGCAATCTCAAGGCTACAAGTCCATCTCCAAAGACCTGAATGTTCTTGTGTCTACCGTGCGCAGTGTCATCAGTAAGTGTAAAAGCCCCTGGCACTGTGGCTAACCTCCCTAGATGTTGACAAAAAAGAAAAATTGACGAGAGATTTCAACTAAAGATTGTGCGGATGGTGGTTAAAGAACCTCGACTAACATCCAATTAAGTTCAAGCTGTCCTGCAGTCTGATGGTACAACAGTCAACCCGTACTGTCCGTCGGCGTCTGAATGAAAAGGAACTCCATGGTAGGATACCCAGGAAGACCCCATGTCTGACCCAGAGACATGAAAAAGCCAGGCTGAAGTTTGCCAAAACATACCTGAGAAAGCCAAAAACGTTTTGGAAGAATGTTCTCTGGTCTGATGAGACAAAAGTACAGCTTTTTGGGAAAAGGCATCAACATAGAGTTTACAGGGGGAAAAAAACAAGAAAAGAACATGGTCCCCAAAATCAAACATGGCAGAGGTTCCCTGATGTTTTAGGATTGCTTTGCTGCCTCTGGCACTGGACTGCACATGGTCCCCAAAGTCAAACATGGCAGAGGTTCCCTGATGTTTTAGGATTGCTTTGCTGCCTCTGGCACTGGACTGCTTGACCGTGTGCATGGCATTATGAAGTCTGAAGACTACCAACAAATTTTGCAGCATAATGTAGGGCCCAGTGTGAGAAAGCTGGGTCTGCCTCAGAGGTCATGGGTCTTCCAGCAGGACAATGACCCAAAACACACTTCAAAAAGCACTAGAAAATGGTTTGAGAGAAAGCACTGAAGACTTCTTAAGTGGCCAGCAATGAGTCCAGACCTGAGTCCTATAGAACACCTGTATAGAGACCTGTTAATGGCAGTTTGGAGAAGGCACCCCTCAAATCTCAGAGAACTGGAGCAGTTGGCCAAAGAAGAATGGTCTAAAATTCCAGCACATTGTAAGAAACTCATTGATGGATACCGGAAGCTGTTCGCAGTTATTTTATCTAAAGGTTGTGCTACCAAGTATTAGGCTGAGGGTGCCAATACTTTTGTCTAGCCCATTTTTGGAGTTTTGTGTAAAATGATAATGATTTAAAAAAAAAAAAAATTAATTCTCTTTTGTGTTTTTTCATTGCAAGCAAAATAAATGAAGATATTACTACCAAAGCATTTGTAATTGCAATCATTTTCAGGGAGAAATTGAGCATTATCTGACAGAATTGCAGGGGTGCCAATAGACCCTACTCACCAACGTCACACAATGACGTGTCGCTGTATCCGGCCGCCATATTGTCAGTCATTGTTTATCCGTATTCTCAATGGTTTCAATTTATCGTGCAATTTATAGTACAATTCATGGAAGCCCCGGTGCTTTCAGACGCTGTAAACTCATTGGATGTGTTGCATAAAAGGCGTTATGTGGAAAAGCTTCGGTCGATCCATTCGCCAGATCCATATTTGATGCCTAAATCGATATTTTTCGACCCGCTGTCTTCGCCGTCTCTGCCTGACATCTGCTACCCTGATATCTACAACTATCTTGTTGACTGCAATGGCCGACGCTTCAAGGATAGGTGGATATTGGACTATTTCTTCAATAAAATACGCAACAACTGTGTCTGCCTCATTTGCAAAGAGACAGTCGCTGTTTTCAAAGAGTTCGATGTGACGCGATATTACCAAACAAGACACGCTGACATGTACGACAACATTACAAGAAAGATACGCAGCGAGAAATCAAAGTGACTTGAAGCTAGTTTAATTTCACAGCAGCAGTATTTCGCAAGAGCCCGAGTGTCGAAAGAGAACGCCACAAAGGCGAGATTGTTGAAATTATGAATTAAAAAAAATAATAATAAAGCAAATGTGACACACAGAAGGGCTTGCTTTGTTTAAATATATTGTTCTACGTAAATCAGCCAAGGTAGCCCCCCACATTTTTACCACACCAAATCTGGCCCCCTTTGCAAAAAGTTTGGACACCCCTGTTTAACTGGTGATCCGTAGACGAGGCCAGCTTCTTTCACTTGTTACCAGCTAAATATTATTCAAAAAATAATGATGGTGGAAGAAATAAGCATCTTGAATTTGAAACTGTACTGTATGTTGTCGGCGATCAGCCTCGCAATGATCTTAATTGTGGTTGTCAGCCCAAAACTCTCTAAATATATATTAAATGCATCTTACCAGATATAAAATGACTACTACATAATCTGTGGTAATCGTTTGGAGCCCAGTTTTCTCGTCGAATTGCAGCAGTCCATCTCGCTCACCTCTCCAGGTCTCTCGGAATAGGGTAGAACTTCAAGTCTCTCCGTCTATTTTCTCTGTTACTGCAACCAACCGCCACACACGCCTTCACCATTATGATTATTAATGTTAACGAGCAGAAATACACGCCATAATAGGAGGAATTTACGTGGCGGTAATGCGTAAACACGACGAACTGACAGACAATATGGCGCGGAGGCGTGGTTGTGACGTCATGTGAGTAGGGTCTATAGTTTTTGCCAGCACTGTATCCATCAATGGCATCCACTTACATATACGTCAATGGAATCTGAGTACGTTGGCATCAATAGAATCGACATACATGGCTTTCAATGGCATCTCTGTACTTGGGTGTCAATGCAAAGTAAATGCCGTTGGAAATGAATGGGACAGTTTTTGGCATATTTTGAGGGAACCGTTTTTTCCAAATTCTTTCCAAACTTTTATGCCCCTCACTGTCCCAGAATTTTTTATATCTAAATTATGTGATTTGGTGAAAAATTGTAATAGTACATACATTTAGAAACAAAAACTTTTTTTGTTGTTGTCAAAAAACGGAACGAACAGTTTTCAGGGCGGTTTGAAAAATTCCCTGTGTTGCGCGAAAATTCCTGTCGTTACAATATCTGACCGGTGCCGATCGGTCAGACGGTTCGGGCTGCGTGGCCTGCCAAAGAAACGCCATTAAAAAATTAAAAAATAATTTTACTATGCAATGCAAAGCCCTATATAATACCTGCAAAATCGTGGCAACACAAACGAAACAAATATAGCACAAACAATTGACATAATTTTTATATAAATTTGCGTCTGGTGGGGGCCAACTTCACAGAGGTCTGCAGAACCCTCCAGGTTCCCAAACTATAGCCAGCAAAAAAATGCCAAGTAATGCCTATAACGTTTGAACTCCTTGCCAGACGTGGCCCGAGGACGCTCTCCAGGCTGTGGCCTGTCGCTTCCTGGAAGATGTAGAGATGTCGGATGAGCACCGAATGGGTTGCATTGACATGTGCAAGACTTTTCACACTTCCACCATTCAGATGTCTTCTCGCTTCATGGAAGAACTGCAGCGCCACAACTACGTCACCCCCACATCCTACCTGGAACTCATCTCTACCTTCAAGACTTTACTGAACGCCAAACGAGCGTAAGATCGCAAGCCGTGAGCGCATTCTACATTTAACTTCTCAGTCTTCATATTCCTCTTTTCTCATCTACTGTGTCCAGTGAAGTAATGACGCAGAAAAATCGATATGTGGTGGGTCTGGAGAAATTAGAGTCTGCGTCATCCCAGGTGGCCACTATGCAAGTGGAGCTGGAGGCGCTGCAGCCCCAGCTGATTGAGACATGCAAAAAGGTGGACGAGATGGTAGTCCAGGTGGAGCGTGAGTCGGCCGAGGCGGCCGAGACAGAAAAAGTGGTGAAGATGGACGAGGCCGTCACCAACGAGCAGGCCATGGCTGCCAAAGCCATTAAAGACGAGTGCGACGCTGACTTGGCTGTCACTATGCCCATTTTGGAGGCGGCTCTTTCCGCGCTGGACACGCTCACGCAAAATGTAAGCATTTGGCAAAGGATTGATTATGTCAAGGGTGTCCAAACCTTTCAGGAAGACATAAGGCTGCAAGGGTAATCTTGAAATTCTTCATCTTTTTCAAATTTTTAAGTATAAACTTATTGGTCAAGTTGGATTTGACGTCTATGGCTGTTGATGGCCGTGGAACATGATCACTTAATGCCAGCCTTAAAAAGACGTAGTCCCCGGGTTACGATGTTCCCGGCCTATGTGATTTTGACTTTACGATGCCAGAGCCATTTTCTCTCCAGTCGTTTTTTTTTTTCTTTTTTCTTAAAGTGCCTGTGACACACAAAAAGCATGTTTATTTCATATTACACGCTGTATTTTATGGTCCTGAATGAAATGGACCGCTTGGATGTGTATGGAAGCGATCGATATATTTATTCAATTTTTTAAATCCCAAACCATGAAAATGAGTGACTTCCGGCTCAAGTCTCGGGGTGAGGAAGGAGACGTCAGCTGAGTAACCATCTCACAGTACAGCCATTACTATAGTACTGCCGATTCAGCTGATTTTGCGAATTAATTCATCGTTTATTTTTTGCGTCACGCCAGCCCAATGTGCTGCAGGCTGTTGTTGATACACCAGGGAGAGTGGTGTGAGGCTTTTTGGATTTCCAAAAGATCCTTGTTCACCGCGATGGGCAAAACAGGCTCGACAACCATTGGACAGACAAGGAAGTGAGTAAGCTTCGTGTTTTATATCATGTCAAATACTGGGATTATGACAAACGAATAATAAGGAGGTGGCTTGCATTTTGTAGGTGACTATACTCCCTGTCACACGGTTGAAGACTGGTGGCTTGTCGCACACCATGGTTGCAGGCCGATAAAGACGTTCCCGCCTATAGCTTTCCTCGGCTTGGCCCCGCGCAGCCCCACAGTCCAGTCTCCTGTTTTCGATTGTGTAGACTTCCACCCCCCTTGGTCCTCTTCGTGTGTCCACCAACGGAGCGCTTTCCCCGGCTTTGGCCCCGAGAAGCCCCCCACTCTGACGTTGGCCGGTTTGTCCGCCAAGAATGCGCTATTTTCGGCGTTCACTCCCCTCTGTCCCCGACGACGAGCACTGCCTGCCCGCCGGGGCCGGAGCAGTACGACGAATCGGATCTTGCTCGCTGCCGGGGGCTGGCCGATCGGACAATCACACCCGCTGCCGTGTCTCACATGAGTCGGGATAGTTTTGTGTGATTTTTAGTTTTCGAAAGGCAAGAAAGAGACTTGAAAGAGCCGCTCGGTACATGTTAGCATGTCGCCTAGCTGTCACGCCTCCTGTATTGTTTACACTCTTTCCTCAGTCTCCGAAGTTGGTGCAGGGAAATGACAAAAGCCAGACTAACTCCGGTGGCATAAAATACCCTTCGGGAGGTTTAAGTAGTCGGCAGTTTTGACCATTATGCAGTAATTTTGCCCTGTTGTACTGAATTAATGCATTTTTATTTCATATTCCATTTAGCACAAGACTATTTTTGTCATGACCATACCATTTATTTAGCAAATAGGGGAAAATACTTAAAGAGAATATACTGTAAAAGTATTTAGTAGAGAGATTAAAACAATGATTAGGTTTTGCTGCTCTCTGTTGCATTTTCCTCGTTCTGAATCTTCCCCATTATCTTCCCCCTCAATGAGCTGGATTCTAAATCGGCTGAAATCATTACTCTGCTGACCCAGCTAGGGACGCTGGAGCGCTATAATGACAGGTGGGGCTAAACAACTTATTAAAAGACTCATTTCTCTTCATCTGCTCTATGCCAGATTGTTGTATATAGTCGAATTATCTCAAAATATGATTTTAATTCACATAATAATAATGCTATTTAAGACTTTTTTTTTTATCCTGTCATAGGCACTATAATGTTGACTTTTGTTTTGTGATGCATTCTTTTATTTTGGCGCAGAGCAGGTAGTACTTCTGCACGCGAATAAGAGCGCATGTACACGCGTAGGCCGAGAGATGAGTGAGAGAGAGGGGATAGTTTACAACTGCAAGCCTGCGCGCACATTTGCTGCTTGTGAAGTATCCACAGAGGCAGCACCTGTATACAAAACTTTTTATAATGTTATTGTATTTTTTAATTGTGGTGAAATACTTGGGCGAGTTTATGTGATTGTTTTGGATGATGTGCGGACGCTAACTGATACATGCTAATCGTTTGTGTGGATTGTTGTTGTTCATCAGCAGGTAAAACCCAAGTTTGAATGGCATTTTTTTTTTTTTTTTTTAAACCTGTCCCGTTCAGGAAAATGGAAGTATGGAGAGTATGTCATACTCCCATTGTGATCATTCAACATACCTCATTTATTATGACAAAGCAGCGAACAGAAAGGGGTTATGAGGGAACAGAAGAAAAGAAATACAAACAACAACAAGAAATACATTGAACGCCTACACTAACTATGAATATGTTGGTGCTATTGTCAGCTAGATGTATTTCCGGTCGACACAATGTGGGGGCCTGTTGACCAGGCAAAGAAGGGGAGAGTGGTGGGGGAGTCTCTTAGCTAAGTGATTGGGAGGGGGAGAGTGTACCCAAATCAGCTCTCTGATCTAGAAACCAGTAATCGTGTGAATTGCGGTTGTTGAAGATGAAACAGATTTAATTTCCTTTTTATTTATGCAAGTGATGTCATGAGCATCTGAATAAAGTCAGCAAACCACACGGGCACCTGACATCGTCATTTTGGGAGTTGAGCTCACTGTCTAGCTAGGATTTAGCTCCAACGTCTTGCCGAGGACAGTACAATGACATATAATACATGTTTTTGGATACTTATTTTGAGATTTAGGGGTGTTTAAAGGGTATAATCCGACTTAAGTGGAAATTCGGGTTATGTCACCAGCGTAGGAACGGAACTCGTTCGTAACCTAGGGACTACCTAGACTGACACTCTTCCCTGTTTCCTACATTCATTTCCACATTTTGTTGATGTTTTCACATTTTGACCACTGAGCTCATGGAGAGGCACTGTTTAAGTGGCTAGCGCCATCTAGTGTTATACACTGAGGAGTGCAACAGAATGTTGGTTGAAAATAAGCTTCTTGTGCTGGACATAATCAATGATATTTTCATAATTCGCTACGGGCCAATACAAACTGGACAGCGGGCATAGTTTGAACCCCCCTGGATATCATGATCAACTCTGCTTGGAGTACTTGTTGCATTATTTTTTCTGAAATCTGGTGTTTTATAATTAAAATATACTATAATTAAATAAATAAATATAATATATTAGTTTTATCTGTATTAGTCCCATTAAATTTGCTTTATTGACTTATTACATGAATAAAAAAACAGGAATATTATTTTGAAGTGGTTAATTATTTATAATAAAATTATACATAGCCTAAAAATCACTATATATTCATCATATTGTTTTATTTTTGATATAAGAGAAAATATGAATCAGCTATAGATGTATGTAAAATTTATTCTTTTTATAATAAACCCATTTTCAGTTTGGATTATTTCTGACGAATGGGTAACTATGCTAAATATATAAATCTTTTATAATTTTATATTCTAAAATAATTTAGATAAGATAATATTCAGTTTAAATATCTGTCGGTGTTAAAGGTCAGCCCTTAAAGGAGAAATGTAAGCCACGTCGTGGTCAAAGAATACAGTGAGTCAGGGTGATTGATTTGGGGCATGGGGAGTCCCTTTCGCCCCCCCCCCCAGCCCCCCCCCCCCCCCCCCCCAAAAAAACAAGAAAAAAAAAATCAGCGGTGAAAACTCTGTTCCCTGCTCCCTTCAGAGCTGCTGGATTACAACTGTTGCTGTTCACACTACAATTATTGACATACAATGGTAAATTTTAATAACGTTATACTGAGAACATAGCCAACACTATTGATTGCATGGGTCTTCAGTGATTCTCATGCGTGCATATGTTCTTTTTTATTGCCATACTAGCAAACCCCATTGACTCGCTCTAGCTTGGCCACTCTAGAGCCCTGAAACTCAAATATCTAACATACTGCACGGAAGTTCTTGAAACCCATTCCACAGACTCATGAACCCCCTGCTAACTCGAAGATGAAGCCTAATGTCAAAAATTCTTAACTTCCCCTTTAACCTGAAAAATTTGTCTGTCCTTGCTTATCTAAAATGTGTACATGTTTTGTACATCCTGTCTTATTCTTCAGGATATCACTTTGGTCAAGTCCATGAAAAGTCCCCCCAGTGGCGTCAAGCTGGTCATGGAGGCCATCTGCATTCTGAAAAAGATTAAGGCGGATCGTGTTACAGACCCTGGTAGTGGCAAAAAAGTTGAAGACTACTGGGGTCCTGCCAAAAAGCTCCTGGGAGACCTCAAATTCCTCCAGAGCTTGCGCGAGTTTGACAAGGACAACATCCCCGTCAGCGTCATGGCCGTCATCAGAGAAAGGTACATTAGCAACCCAGACTTCGTACCAGAGAAGATTCGGACGGCGTCCACCGCCGCTGAGGGCCTGTGCAAATGGGTTTGCGCCATGGACAAGTATGATGGGTACGTTCAAGACTTTGGCATATGTGTCCACCAAGTTTTAAAATGTCAAACATCCTTAATAGTAATGATTGTAATACTTTGGACTATTGGAGGAAAAAAATCTGCGCCCCTTGTCTATTCTCAGTGTGATTATATGGATTTGAGAAATTGACTCGTGAGATGTGTGTCCTGCAGTGTGGCTAAGGTGGTTGCTCCCAAGAAGGAGAAGTTGGCGCAGGCCCAGTCGGAACTGGAGGTGGCCATGACGGTCTTGCAGAAGAAGCAAGCTGCCCTCAAAGAAGTGCAGGATCAAGTGGCCAAACTAAATCAGATTCTGGAGTCCAACAAAAAGAAGAAAGTTGAACTGGAGAACCAGGTTCTGTATTTTTGTAGCTGCTCGCTAGTGTGCCGGCCATTTAAGACATTGTCAGGCTCGAGCTTTAGCTAACCTTGCATTCGATTCTTTCTTGGTCCTACTTCTGCCAATGGTTGCTTCTAGGTGGATTTGTGCAAAAAGAAACTAGAGCGCGCCACGCAACTGATTGGCGGCCTCGGCGGCGAGAAGACACGCTGGAACGAAATGGCCCGCATGCTTGGAATTCTCTACGAAAACTTGACAGGGGATATCCTCATCTCAGCAGGCATCGTGGCTTACTTAGGAGCGTTCACTTCCAGCTTCAGACTGGTAGGCAGCCACTGAAAATTGATGTATTTTGGGGGTCATAAACACCAGCACTCGGTTGCCTCCAGAAAAGTTGGAAATAAATTTGCAGCCAACAACTGATTGACATGTAATTTGGTAGACTTGTCTCATATCGGGAACAGTTGTCACAGATTACTTGAAAAAGTAATCTAATTACTGATTACTGATTATCACCTCAAAAAAGTAATCTAGTTACTTTACTGATGACGTCATTATCAAAGTAACTAAGATACTTTCAAAGTAATTTATCAGTTGCTCTTTACCAATTTTTCTACTTTTGTCGCCTCAACATAAAAATGACAACAGAAAAATGTCATCGCATGTAATTGACTTTCCGACAATTTAATTTAAAGGGGAAAATAATAATTTTTTACGTAAGGCTTAATTTTCGAGTTGGCAAGGTTTAATTAGTCGATGGAGTTGATTTCAACCACCGTTAACTCGCGCTAGCTTATTCCCCGCCGGAGCTCTCAAACTGACAAGTAACTGACAAATTGTATGGAATTTGTTGAAATCAACTCCACCGACTAATTAAACCCCGCCAACTCGAAGATTAAGCAAATGTCAAAAATTCTGAATTTGGGATTGGGGTTAACAGCATATCAGTGCCAATGTAAAACAATGCAAATTGACTGCACAATAAGCAACAACACACAAATGAATTGCACAGTGCAATAAACACAAAGGTGGGGGCGGGCAAGGATGCGCACGCTCAACCTGGAAGTACGGCGTACACACACGTGGTCAATTTGGCCACAAAACGTGGTGGCAACTAAGCACTTTACACTCAATCGGACTTACAACACATACCGTGATGCTTAATGAACACATAACCTCACGGCATAAATGTGCAACATGAATATGATGTAAACAAAGCTTGCCAACTTGTAGCGATGACTGCCCGTTGTTGCAACGACAAAGCTACGAAATGGCCGCGCATGTAGGGGGTCCAATGTATTGCTGATACACTCCAGAATGAAGGAAAAATACTCACCTTCATTCATGGATATACACAGCGTATTTTTCGGACTATAAGTTGCAGTTTTTTTTTCATAGTTTGGCTGGCGGTGCGACTTATACTCAGGAGCAACTTATGTGTAAAATTATTAACATATTATGATATCATTTCACATTTTATTTTGGTGTTTTGGAGAGTCACTAATGGTTTGGTAAACTTGTTAGCATGTTCTTTATGCTATACTTATCTGAATAACTCTTAATAGGTATGTCCACGTTTGCGTTCTGCCTTTGGCAATGTGTGTTTAATTGTATTATTGACTTTTTTTATATTGAAATGCATGCTTTTAGTTTGTGGCGCTTTTACGCCCACGTGGGGGCGCACTCGCACTTTTTTACGCAAAGAAGAGTGCTCACACACCAGAAGAAGACTTGACAGCAACACAGCGTCTCTGAGCGAGCGAGTGAGAGAGAGAGAGAGCGAGAGAGAGCTGCGAACCTACGTTCATTGTTTATGCTTGTAAAATATCTCTACAGAGGCAACACCTGGGTGTACCATCTTTTCTGTTGTTGTTGTGTGTTTTCCACCTGCGATCGGACACTTGGAGCCAGTTGTGTGGTTGTTTGAACGATGTGCTAATGCTAGCGAACGCATGCAAACCGTTTGTGGCACCTGATTATTATTTATTTATGTTGATGCAAACCTGTTTGGTATCGAGGGCAAAATTGAGTCAGCAAATTATACGGACGTCCAGCATCGTCATTTGGGAGTTTAGCTCGCTGTATTGCCAGGACAGAGCCGTAGCGTCCTGGTGAGGACAGTATATTCGCATTTTGTTGTTCATCATACTGTACACTTATTTAGCATGTTGTTCTCTTGTATTTTTATATTAAATTTCCTTTCAAGATGACATATCTGTTCTATGTGTTGGATTTTATCAAGTAAATTTCCCCCAAAAATGCGACTTTTTTTTTCCTCTTCGTTGGGAATTTTATGGTTGGTGCGACTTATAGTCCGAAAAATACGGTACACAGATCAACATTCCGTCGTATTTCTCAACACTCAGCTTGAATGTGCCTTGCCCACGCATTTCTCTGTCCCACACCACTGAGTGTGTGTGACTCGAGACCAAAACAGAAAGTAGCGGTGAATGGTTACCATGGAAACATGTATCGGGGACCTTTCTAGCATTCATTCATTCAAAATGCTCTTTGTACATGACTACGATATTCTTCATTGTACATACATTATGAGGCAATAACAAAATAGTAACGCACAGACACTAACTTCTACTAAGGAAACTAACTTCAGTCAATCAGTCAATCAGATTACTTGTTTGGATAAATGAACGCGTTAGATGACTCGTAACTGAAAAAAAGTAATCAGATTACAGTAACGCGTTACTGACAACACTGGTCGGGACAAATCAAAAAGTCTAAAAAACGCCAGAAATCTAACTTGACCTCATTTTGGCTTGGATAGACTGTTTTGTGTGTATTGCATTCGGAGTGGTCCATAGAAGAGCTGCCAGCATAAAATCAAGTTTGCACTGAAATTTCACTGTCAGTGCACTGCTAATGCAACAACATTGTCACTTGCTTCTCAACAATTTATATGTTGTTGGACATCTGTTTCAGTTTGGGTATTGCATTTGCAATATTTCCTCTGTTGGATTACAGCATTTTTGCACTGTTACATCAATATCGATGCACAAACTGTCATTTGCACTGTCACATCAAGGTTTCAAGGATTGTCTCATCAGTTCACATTTACATGTTGATGGTGAGAAAATAGAACTCAGGTTCCATTTTAAAAGCCTATATAAATACAAAGTGCATATAAAAAAACAAATTGGAGGTATTGCCTCCTCGACAGCCACCCTCCGCAAACATGTTTTACATGTCGGTTGGCCCGCCTCCTCTAAGCCGCGGGCCGTCTCGCTTTTCTGTAGCCGAAATATTCCCATACCAGCGATTTCGTTTTATTCGATGGGGGAAAAAGTTCAGGAGTTTCACTTCCTCCAGCTATCGTGTAGCACAGCTGACTCAATGACACTGAGCAACAACCGGTGGGGGTCGGTTGAGCCTTGCACCTGCAAGCGAGAGATTTCTCTCTGCATTTTCTAGACATAAAAATATCGTAGAGATGGCATGACGTAAAAATTTTGCGGTTTTGAAACCGCGACATTTTCATACCAAGGCATACCTTGAAACTTAATTGGCACATGTCTAGTCGTTAATTATATGCGTGTATGTAGAGTAAAAATAAACGAGATTGGATGCAATTTTATTTTATTCCAACAGTTTGAAGCAGGCATTTTGTGTAAATGCAAGATCTTAATGAAGTCCTACTTGGGAATTCATCCGAATTTGTCCCAAATGCAAGCAGGAAAGAATATGACAAATTGGGTTGTGTTAAATCGTGCTTAATTGCTTTAATTAACAGTTCTGTCTCCTCCTGGGAAAAATATGAGCTGGTGAACTTGATCAGATGTGTATTAATTATCATTTCGTTTGTTTCATGTCACAGGAAGAGCAATTGAGAAAGGGGAAATACAGTTGTGCAATGTACACAAGCACATAATGTTATGGATGATAACATGTCGGCTAAACCAATACCGTATGTATTCGCTGTTCTACAGGAGCAGATCAGTGAGTGGTCAAGCAGTTGTAAAGAGAAGGAAATTCCCTCCTCATCCAGCATTACTCTCACGGCTTCCCTGGGTGAGCAGGTCAAAATTCGGGCTTGGACCATCGCAGGCCTGCCGACAGACGGCTTTTCCATCGATAATGGCATCATTATCTCGTGAGTAGCGGAGTTCTCGTTTGGGTTGCGGATGAGCCCAACTCATCCTTTGTTTTAGTAATAGAAATGAGCTACATGTTCAAATGGTCACCAATTAAAAGTGGGCCACTTAAAAACAGATTCCCACATTCCCTATGAATAGCTTTGTCTTCAACCAACCATCATGCATGTTTCTGAAATGTGTTGTGTATTGATATTCAATATGTTACCATTTCACTGTTTGCGTGTTCGTGTGTGTGTCTTTGAACAGAAACGCCAGGCGTTGGCCTCTGATGATCGATCCCCAGGGCCAGGCCAACAAATGGATCAAAAACATGGAGAAGGTGAACAACCTGGCAGTCATTAAATTGAGTGATCCCGGCTTCGTTCGCACCCTGGAGAACTGCATTCAGTTTGGAACACCAGGTGGGGGTGATGTACTCAATATTCAGTATGCCTTTTGGTATACCTCCCTTGTCTTTTTGTAGCACAGTGGGGCACAGTTTCTTTAGCTTCCTTTTGGGGGCAGTATTCACCACTGGGATGAGATTGTATTAGGGGTGGGAACCGTATGATACGATACGATTTGCAATCAAAGGCTCACTATAGCGATGACCTTACGATCGATACGTGGGTCAGATAAAGATTCTAGGATATTCTACAAAACAACTAATGAACAGAAAAACAAGCAATTCCGATTCTTTTGCTGCGAATTGGAATGAGTTTATCACCGTCAGTGGCATCCAGTGGCAGGCAACGAGTTAATTTTGGGATATTTCACGTCATTTCCTGTCGATTTTCGGTCTCTTCCTTTTCCTTTTGGGGCACTTACACGTCACCTTCTGTTGATTTTGGGGCATTTACATCTTACTTCCTGTTTTTATTGGGTTAGTAAAAAGGAAGTGACTCAAGAATGTTCCCAAATGAATGGGAAGTGACCTAAAATCAAAATGTAACAACAAAATGTATGAACAGTATGTGAACTGTAAATGCCCACATGACTGGCTGTGAATGCTCTGGTTTCAGTGCCATTGACAGTGCTAGATGTCCAATCCAGTCAAAATTAATTGGATTTCTGGCATTGTCAATGCCAGCCAGTGAGCTAATCTAACTCACCAATCTAATGGAAGATTTTGGTAGCATCCTGTCACTTCCTTTTTTTTTTTTAAACAGTGACACCTTTTTAAAACGATATACAGAGGTGGGTAGAGTCGCCAAAAAAATTACTCGAGTAAGACTAGCGTTATTTCTAAATAATATTACTCAAGTCAAAGTAGTCATCCAAAAATTTACTGAAGTACAAGTAAAAAAAGTGTTGAAAGGAATACTCAAGTAATGAGTAACATTGTGAGTAAATGCTTACTGGTTTCTGATCTTTTTTTTTTTTTTAATAATGGTGCATTTTTTTTCTCAGTACAACTTCATCTATATAAACTGTTATTATTATACTCTACTATCAACCAGTGGTCCCCAACCTTTTTTGCACCACGATCCGGTGTGATATGGGTAGAAAATGACAGTAAATATTAAAAATAACATGATGGGGATAAAAACGAACCTTAAGTGCAGTGAAATGTAACTCACCATACGGTGAATCAACCTTTTTTAACAGCAGCCTATCCTAAAACTTGATGGCAAATCCTCGGTTGCAGGCATAATGAGCTATTCTCCACTCGTGAAAGGTTTATTGGCTTCGCCACGAGGGATGTGTATTTGCTTTTGTTGCCTTGTTTGCTAGGTTTTAGCCACTTATTATGCAGAATGGACTTGGTTGTAGGCTCCTCTTCAGGCTCAGCAGGTGGCCTTTTCCCCGTAAAACAGCTGCCCAAAGACGTCGCCGCCCGCAGCACACACCAACACCAGCTAACGTTACTGTTTACAATGTCTGACGCTGAGCGTGCTAAGTGTGCAAACACCCCAATAATGGCGGCCAACCACAAGTGTAACGTACACACATCTATACTCAGACTCGGCTGCAGAAAGAAATTACAGGGGGGGCATTACATTTTTTGGAGGGGTGGGGGGGCACACTTCAACGTTTAGCCAATTTAGCCTGAACAGTGGCGTTTTTACCTGTTATATTACTTGTTTATGATATCAGTCAGTGAAACTGCAGGGGGTGGCAGCGCTATCCCTTCATGTTGACTTTTGGCTGCGTCTTTGTAATGGTTTGAGTTCGTCTTAAGTTTCTTGAAAAAAACACGGATGTCCATTCCAATTTGAATTAGCAACGGAGGAGCCGCTCAATCGCCATTTCTATTACCGAAATAATCCTTATCCAGTAGCAGTACCCAATGGCCGACTACTCGGCCCGCCCCCCTTATCTGTGATTGGCTAGACATTGCCTTCATTCGCTGATCAGATTGGTTGAATTGAATGACGACAGATCAAGATAGGATGAATGGAGCAGTGTTTTTCAACCTTTTCTAAGTCACGGGACGTTTTTACATTGGAAAAAAATCTCACAGCACACCACACCTAAATGTTCCAAAATTATTTTCTTTACAGTATATTTTATTATAAAATAATTTCTCATTATTTATACTTACTCAGTGTGAAACTTGAGCCTGTTAAGATGAACACAAAGCCAAAAAACTGGCAGGAATCTTCTTCAACAGCTCTGTCTCTCTCGGTTTTTATTTTTAATTTTTTTTTAGCAGTTAGGCTTGAAAAACTCAGAATTATCAGACAGGGGGACTTGAGCAATGTCTTTAAGCACATCAGGGCTGGTCATCTCGCTGACAATGGCTTTGCAGGCAGGTAGTATTAATGTCTCTGCCACATTTTGGGACTTATTGGATTTAGCAACAAAGTAACTGGCTTTCAGGGCTTTCTTATTTACCTTTGTAGTTTTTCTCCAAAAAGTTAGCCATTTCTCTGTGTTTTCACAAAGGCAAACAAAATAGTCTATCGACTTGTTCTGAAGCGGAGGGCGTTCATTTGGAGATGACGTTTAAGCTTGTATGGCACCATGGCGCTAGATAGCTGCTCGTGTCGCGTTCAAGAACTGCTCGGATTTCTAGCCATCACCCACCTTGCTGTCCTCAATAATGTGTTGGAATAAAACACAGAGGGAGGATTGAATGTCGTCACATATGGATAAAATGGAAAGGACACTTTTGTGTATATCGACACTTGACGAGTTAAATGATGAACAGTAGACATGCTGGGGTCAGCATTGTTGCGGAGAGCAAGGTGGCTGATGGCTAGAAATCAGAGCAGTTCTTGAACGCAACACGAGAAATGCCTCGCTCATCTGTACACAACCGAGAACTTTTTGCCTACTCCTTCCTTCCTACTGCAACTTTGCCCGACGATGTTAAAAAAAAATCGACATTGGATAATTTCTCGCGCACACCAGAAGATCTCTCACGGTGGCGGCACAATCAGTTGAAAAACACCGGAATAGAGGGTTCGTCCTCTCCGTGTGTGTGTGTGTACTTTTGTGGAAGATTAAAAATAAAAAAATACACAGTACAGTCTAATCATGCCAGGGCGGGCACAGCAGTCTCTCATGGCGGGCCTAGCCCCTAATGCCCGCCCATGCCGCCGGGTCTGTCTATACTGTTAGGTTTAAAATACCTACTGTGAGGGTCCGGGACCCTATTAAGGGTCAAGAGATACCGGATTACTCCTCTGTCCTAACTTTAATCGTGTTCGTTACTCAGAAGAGGGGTATACTAATAATTAAATGCTAATCTAAATAAAAGAGTCACAAACCTTGATTTGCAATTTGTTCCGAATGTATTGATTCCAGAGACAAAGCAATCGACAGTTACAGATATCTGGCTGATAGTTCTCTAGTCTGAGCAATTACAGAAAAGCAGAAGTATCAGTAACTTTCAACAGCCAGGCACTTTTCTTATATACTTCATTCGTAAGATAATTAGCCGTGATGAGCAGGTGTACAGACGAAAAAGGCACCTCCGGTCCAGACGCCTAGGTCAGCCTGTGGCGCAACCTATGTCCCCCTGTGACCCTAGCGCCCTTCCGCTAAACAATACGTACTTTTCCTTGTGTTATGTTTAACCGGGTTTGTGGCCCACTTATATTATACGGAAGTAAATCAAGCAGAAGTATTGAATCTTCACCAAACTTCAGTAATTTACGGTTTCACTGTGACTGCAAAACAGGGTTCTGACTATTCTACTGCTTGAACATGAAGAGGAAAGGGCTATTAAGGTAAATCTACTTATAGACAAAAGATAGTGTGTTAAACGTAACTGAGAATAAATGCGAATAAATGTGTAGGATAAATGCGACTAAATGCGGCTAAACAGGGTGAAATTAATTACCTCTAACAAAACTCTGAATAGTATAGATGTGGCAAGCGGCTATATTGCAGTCGTTAACACATAGACTTCACGATTTGGCGAGACAGCTCCTACAGATATTGCGCCATGGCTTCCTGTACGGGGCCGACCAGGCAGAGCGTCGTGGGAGCTTTCACTGCGATAAACTCAAACACGCTGTGTTCTAACGCCGGATTTAGCTGGAAACAGACGTAAGTTTTAGTGCATAAAAGCAGGCAGGAGTGTCTCAAGAGTAATTTGGTCGAGGATTCAAGGTAATTATGATATAAAACAGACCCATGCATGCGCTTTGAACGTTGTGAACAAAATTGATGGAAAAAATTTACATAACTTTAGCCAGAAATATTTACGTAAAATAAATGATAACTGCCCGTTTTTTTTGCTTTTAACCAAGAATCTGGCCTGTTTTATGTTCATAGCTATAGAAATTCGGGGATTTACGTATTTATTTACAAGAAATTTCCACTTAAAAAGCTTTTTGTTTTGTGATGGCCGCCACGTTGTATTTTGTAGCCAAACACAATAGCTCAATTTTACATTCAGATAGATCAGGTAATTTTTGGCCAACTGTCCGTATTTTGGGAAAAACACTAGTAATTCAGACATTTCTGCTTCCATACAAAAGAAATCGGCTTTTTGAATTTTATTTTATGTAACATTTCAATCTAAAAACAACACAGGCAGGATAGCCGGTAAGACATGCTGAGGCAATAGTGACCTCAGAATTCAACCTGAATAAGTTTTGATTGTAATATAGAAAAATGCAAAATTTGCTTTTGGTGAGACAAGATGATTCTGCATGCTTTCCTCAAGTTATTTATTAGTTGTTGAAAACTTGTCAAAATTGCACTAAATAAAAAAAACCTTATATGAGATGTTAAATATTGCTATTGATCCTGAAAGTATAGGTGATTATCTCTGCATTTGGTGATTTTTGTGTATCTAGCGTAAAATCTGAGAATATTATAGCCATTTTAAGTTGTGTTATACTCGGATAAAAATTAATTAATCAGGATGTTATTAGGGAATGACTTTGAAATTTTTTATGCCGCTGCTCGTGGAGACTTATATTGCATATGCCTGTTTTGGATTTAGGTCACTAGCGGCTTTGGTTTTGAATATATTTGAATTTTAAGTTTTTGAAAATAGGCCCCTTTCGGAGCGGCCCAATGCCCCATTTCCCGTCAACTGATGGTGACGTCTATGGTTAATAAATTATTCATTATTTCTATATGGCCCAGTAGCAATTGCGCCACGGACCAGTACCGGTCCCGGGCTCGGTGGTTGGAGATCACTGCACAATATGACTAATGTGGTCAACAGATCAATACTTTGCTTTAAAACTACCACAAGAAAACACAATGCTTACCCAATCCAAACGAAAATACTAAATTCCCGCAGGTTTTACCTGATGTGTGCATGCGTGTGCAAGTGCACTGGGCGTTGGTAGGAAGTCTAGCATGGGTAGAAGGAATTCCAGAACACCGGCTCTACCAAAGAGGTGTCCCCTATATATATTTTTTTTTCAGGGAGTTGGCAACCCCTGGGTGTGCCCTCTTTTCCAAAAGACTCTATTAGTCATCCGTGAGTCTTAATAGTTCTACTCATTTTCCAGTTCTACTCTTTATTGCTGGACAAAATGTAGCTTACAAAGTCTTTTTATTTGACAGATAACATCCAACTTAGTGGCTTCATAAGTGAGGCATGTGTTGATTACGAACACAAATGAAATATTAACAATAGCATGCACTGGCCTAGTTTATCTAGCGAGGCAAAACTCGTCAACCTCACTGCCGTCCGTGTCTTTGGATGCCACTTAAAATGCTTTGCGGGCCACCTAGAGGCATTCTGTCATTTATAGATTGTGTTAATGTTTCCAACACGAAAACAGCATTATCATACTTAATGGGGCTCTGCATGAATATTTATACGATGGCAAGCATTTGTAGTAATTTATTTTGTGCTGCTGATTGCTCATTAGTGTGCACGAATGTGAAAACTGGCATGAGAGACAGGTTGAGATTTTTTAATCATAAATTACATACCGTAAATTCCGGACCATTGAGCGCCCCGGATTACAAGCCTCACCCAGTACATTTTTAAAGGAAAAAGCATTTTGTACATACATAAGCCTCTCCTGCCTATAAGCCGCGTGTGCCCACATATTAAACTGAAATATTTATAAAGAAATACACAGTTTTCCAAGTTTAAATACCATATTTTAACAAATCGGGTTATGATACAGCGCGTGACTTACAGGTAAGGGAGGTGCGGAAGAGCAAGAGACATGCTGTCGTTGTTGTTACGGGTGTGTCTGTGTGTGTGCGTCGGCTGCTAGAGGCAGCAGTCGTGTGTTGTTCGACGAGTTTCCAAAATAAAGAATTGCAACCTAACTTAACGGGTTACTATTTGTCATCGTTACAATACCTTAACTTTTCTTTCCAAACAGCGCCAGCAACACGGCACTTAGCTGACTCTTCAAGCTCACTCCTTAGCGTGTCGTCCTCTTCATCACGCAGCAGACCGGTGTTCTGACAAAATTTGCAACCCATCAAAAATTGCTACCTTGCGGGTTTTGCGCATGCGCGTAACGTTAAAAATGGCCGCGAATGCGGCAATTCCAAAGTAAACACTACAAACTTTCTTTAAAGAAAGGAATATTTACTTAAGTTTGATCATGTAAAGACATGTACAAAAGTTCTCAGACACATCCTACCATGTTAGCTGCACACAGTAACTGCACTCTGCGCTCTCACTGTTAACAACTTTGCCGCGTCGTTAAGTATTAATTTACGCCATTTTCGTGTTGCACATGTATGTTTATGATGTATCTAGTTTTGTTAGCACTTTGGATAACACTGAGAGTCCAATTGAATGTAAAAGCCACAAAAGCTTTGGGAGCAAAATTTTATAAGGGAGCAAATTTTGACAGAACACCGGCTTTTCGAAACCCGTTGGTGATGGTGGATTTTTTTTCACGCTGCTCCACGCTGTCAGACTTTTGCAAAAGTTGCTCTTCGCATACAACCACTTTTGTAAACGATCTGACCCCGCTGGCCATCCAAGCCTTCAATTCAACTCGGCACATCATATCCATTTCTTCTGGCATGATGCGGATATGCTAATTCTTGCCTGGCCAGACTGTTCTCCATGTGTTTTTCAAACATGTTGAATAAACTCCGCTCTCCTCGTATGTTTACTTCCGCGCGCAAGTCCCTCGTCCCGCCCGTCGCTGATTGGTCCACTCCGCTGTCTGTTTGCTGTGGCTTGCTCCGCTCTGAAAATTTTATCCGCTAAATGGTGGCCATACTCAATAGCTGGAACAGCGGTGAGTCTGGAGTACCAGGCTATGCTAATTCTACTAATGCACAAAGATGAGGGTCTGCTACTTTTATTCGTGCACAAAGCACAAACTTAAAATACGGGTAAGAGTGCCAACTAGCATCTTCCTCGACACACATATTCCACGTGTCTTATGCTTGCATTTTATGCTCGAGCGCTCCTGGCGGTCGTTAGAAAAATTGATAAATTGGCCGCATCATTGCATACGCCGCAAGATTCAAAATGAGGGAAAAAAGTAGCGGCTTGTAATCCGGAATTTACGGTATATCTATATCTGTATCTGTACTTGTATATAAATAGAACATTGTCATTCATTTCCTATGAACACAGTTGTACTTAATGTTTCTGGGAGTGTCCTAAAGGGCCGTTTACATGATGATGCTGCGACACCAAGAAACAACGATTGTATTGTGGAATGGCCTTGCCTTTACACGATAATGGCGAAAACGGAATGTGAAGACAAAAACTTTTTATTCCGCCCTCCAAATTGGAACGATTCGATTGCGAGGATTGCTCCCTAACCACATGAATGGAGCGCTCTTACTCCGATAACGTCATCACTTGCACACATCACTTTGGCATGCGCAGTAGCTGCTACCAAACATTCAAAACAGAAAATATGGCGGAACGTTCACTTTAATTTACTGTTTTAGAAGGTTTTTAATTTAAATATTTTTTATGTTTGCATTTATTGGGCCTTTTGAATCAGAAGGAAGAAAAAAAAACGCGTGGACGCCATTGCATTGAGTGGGCAGGTATGTTGTCTTCAGGGCTGAGGAGGTTGTTGTCAAAGATGTGCATCATTGGCTGTCGCCTTGTAAAACTGCACTGCCCCCATAGCCTGGCATGAATACTTTTTTTCGTTTTCACGTGGAATTGCAAAATTGTTGGAAAGGAGACGGAACCAAGATGGAACCATGTAAATGCAAACATGAAATGTATCATATAGGGATGTCCCGATCCAGGTTTTTGCACTTCCGATCTGATACCGATATTGTTTTGCACTTCCAATCCGATACCGATACTGGCCGATATCGATACCGGCCTATCTGAGCATGTGTTAAAGTTTAAAGTTATTTAGCCTCCTTACTTAGTTGTCAGACTCATGTTGAAAAGGGTTTTAGTACTCTTGATAACAACCAGCCAGCTGAATTAGGTGAGTCTGAATAACACACAACGGTAACAAGGTAACAAGAAACTGACCTGTTTATTCAGTGACTAACACAAAACATTATAAATAACAAACAGAAATGGCATAGTCAGTCAGTAAAACGTGCAAATAATATTGTAAACTGTCTTAAAAAAGCCAAACACACAAACAACCTCAGTGGAAAATCCCACAAACCCCCCAAGCTATTAGATGCTTTTAATGTTTCGTGCATTAGTTACAATAATTGTATAAAAAGCCTCTCAGGTTTGAATAAACGACTATTTCAGTATCAAGTTAACATTTTAAAACAGTAAATAAAATACTCAAGTCCCCATTCTGTATCAGCAGCTTTAAACTACATTCAATTCATTTAATTTTGCGAATCAACTGTTAAAGTTGTTAAAATTGCTCCCGTTAGTCCATAATTTCCCTTCTGTCTACTTTCGACATGTTAAAGTTTTAAAACTGTTTTGAGGATAGATTCAAGTGAAGATTTTGCCGATTTAGGAGTATTTTAGATAAAAAGTTAATTAGGTTCGCTTGGAAGGTTCACAACAGCCTACTAGGGAAGTCTCCTGCTTTAAGATGGAGGCTGTTTACTAACGCATGTAGTTTTCCATACTTCGATGTTGCTAACGCCGTCGAGTCTGTCATCTAACATCTAGTTCTGTATTCATATAATAGTCTGTCATCTAGCATCTAGTTCTGTATACATATGCTATCTATTATCTACAGTAAAACAATGTTGATGTAGTTTGTAGCGGCTGTCAGCAGCACTCAGGTATTCTTGTGTTTTTTTATCCAGTGGCATGAGTTGAGCTAAAGCCGTGAGTCGAGCATTGGCATTACCCAGGTCTATGACAAGCATAAGGTTTACTCTCGGGACGCAATGCGGTCCGTTTCTCATTGCATCCCGAAGACCGTGCTGTGTATTAGTTCCGCTTTACTTGAAATATTTCAATAATCGGAATTTGGATGTTTGTGAATCGTTCTCGAATCTTCCACGGCCGAATCGCTCAAGGTTGTAATGACGGCTGGGCATGTTGTACCGTGGTTCTAAGTGTTGGATGGTGCGTCTTTACTCACAAGAATAATGGCTCGTCATCCAGAATGAATTCTTCGGCAATGACTCTTGTTATTCCCTGGGCTTTGGGACTCTCGAGTGCCAGTTTGTCACGCATAGCAAAAGTTTCTGCCAGTGTTAGTTGCGTAGGACCTTTCTTTTTGTCTTCGGTTTTCTTAACATACTCCTTATATTGTTTCTGGTGGTATTTCGCTAAATGCTTGATTAGGTTGGTTATATTAAAACTTCTTACAGCTTTACCACTACGCTTGACTTTATTGTGGCATATGTTGCACTCTGCCTCTTCATCTTTGTCGTCCTTTAAGGTGAAATGATCCCACACAGCTGACATTTTTACCGATAAAGTCTCCCGGTAAATTGGGAGACGGTAATATAGTGTTTTGAAGGTGTGCCGTAAAATGCGGATGGGATTTTAGGGAAACCGAAGCAAAAACTGGAATGGATTATGTAAATCGGTGCGCTGGAAAACCCGGACCGGACTTAAAAAAAAAAAAAAAAAAGGATCGGAAGTCTGAATTGGAATTTTTCCGTGTCGGCCGATCCGATACCGATGCGCATTTTTTTGCCCATATCGGCGTCCGATCCCATATTTGGATCGGATCAGGACATCTCTAGTATCATATTCTCAGAGCATCAACATGTAAACAGCCCCTTAGATGGGTTAGATTTCTGTTGGCCTCTATTTAGTGGGGAAACGTTAGTGAAGGAATCTGACCTTTTAGCCAGATTGCCGGAATCGCGTCAGCTGAAGTGCCGGGCCGGCGGAAACCCGACAACTTGGGCAAAAGGCCAAACCTCGCGCTTTCATCTTAGTTTTAATCCCTTGTACTTACTCCATTTTGAAAGCTGGAAAAAGGTTTCGGAGCAAAAGTTGACCATTTATTCAGGTCGACAGCGATCAAACAGTAAGGCAAACAGAAAATAGTCTCAGGCGAGGATTCAGGGTCACCATATCACATGTCAACAAAAGGTTCCCGAGAAAAAATGACAATGCTTAGTCTTTTTTAGGGCTCTCGCGGGTTGTTGGCAGGACGAATGGTGTGTTTAGGATAATCTTTTATCGCAGTTCGGGCTGTTTAGTTCGTGTGTCACCGTTGCTGGGTCATGGTTAATAAGGCAACTGAGGTGGGAGGTTGGGCCTGCCTTGACGTCTGAGAGGCGCCGAGCTATCAAACTTAGTTCTTCTTGTTCGTGGATGTTGCTTTGGTAGGCCGGGGTGTCTTGGCCCAATGAAGAGATGATTGCGTCTTTTCCTTTGCTTATCAGGCGAGGGCTGGTAAGCCAGTCCGCTTCACTGTGTCAATCGGCATGGAGTATAGTCTGCTTGTTTCCTTAAACTATTGTTAAATACTTTATTATAACAAATATGTTAGAATAATGCAAACTGTTATATGGTACCTACTAGAAAAGGTACTATCTCCTTCATTAGCATAGTAATTCCCTGATTGTGGAGGCGACAGCGTCATCTTTTGGGCAAAAGACGCATCTCTTACTTGCGATTACAATGTCGCAGTTGGCTTTCAAACTTTACAGTTTCATGTAAAAATTTAAATGTACTGTGATGATACGCTGTGGCTTTGAGTACCCCACAACAAGACGGATTTCAAAAGAATGTACAATTCTCCAAAAATTTTACTAAGGGATTCATTTCGGCTGGATATTCATACTGTAGCGACTGTTTTTTATCATGTGTTACGCCCGCAATGGTTCATGGGTAGGTCTGGCAACCAAGACTGAGAGTGGTGATTGCTCTTGTTATGTTCTGGTGTTTTATGTTCAGTAAAGTCACTGTATCTTGGGATCGTGCAGTGTATGGGGCAAAAGAGCAGCAATTGTGAAACATAGAAACATGTCTCATTCTTTTCCACGTCGCTCGTCACCAGGGCCGGCCCAGCCTATACGCAGACTATGCAGCTGCTTAGGGCCCCTGACCACCAGGGGGCCCCAATCTGGCAATTGTTTAATTAGTGTTCTATTTTGTTTACTACAGTTTGCTTTATTTGACTTTTGTGAGTTTTGAGACTTGATTACAAGCTTAAAAAAATAAAAGTTCTTCCTTAACTTCTTTCTTTCCTCTTTTAGAAAAAGGTTTGGCGCTATCTACTGTAAGTACTGACAATCATTTGGGGTGAGAAGTTTGAAGTATGCAGTGCAACAAAATCTGATTAATATACAAAATATGGACGTATGGGTTGGATTGCATGTATGTGTTGCACAGTACACTGTGACGAAATGGTGGGCCAAAAATATGGGCCCCTTTGCATTATTTTGCTTAGGGCCCCCAAATGGCCTGGGCCGGCCCTGCTCGTCACAATACTGTACACACTGATGGAAAAGTGATTGCGCATTAAGCCCTTTATTGTGTCCTTTTACTATTAATACATTCCAACTGCATCTCAAAGGAAAGCACAGTGAGGCAAATAAGTATTTACTCATCCACTAATTATGCAAGTTCTTCTACTTGAAAAGATTGGAGAGGCCTGTAATTGTAAATATGGGTAAACCTCAACCATGAGAGGCAGAAAGTGGAGGAAAAAAAAACAAAAAACAGAAAATCACATTGTTTGATTATTAAAGAATTTATTTCCAAATTAGAGTGGAAAATAAGTATTTTGTCCCCTACAAACAAGCAAGATGTCTGGCTGTCAAAGAGGTCTAACTTCTTCTAACGAGGTCTAACTTGCTCCACTTGTTACCTGTATTAATGGCACCTGTTTTAACTCATTATCGGTATAAAAGACACCTGTCCACAAACTCAGTCAGTCACACTCCCAGCTCCGCTACCGCCAAGACCAAAGAGCTGTTGAAGGACACCAGAGACAAAATTGTAAATCTGCACCAGGCTGGGAAGACTGAATCTGCAATAGGCAAAACGCTTGGTGTAAAGAAATCAACTGTGGGAGCAATTATTAGAAAATGGAAGACATACAAGACCACTGGTAATCTCCCTCGATCTGGGGCTCCATGCAAGATCTCACCCCGTGGTGTCAAAATGATAACAAAGCAAAAATCCCAGAACAGCATGGGGGGACCTAGTGAATGACCTACAAAGAGCTGGGACCACAGTAACAAAGGCTACTATCAGTAACACAATGTGCCGCCAGGGACTCAAATCCTGCACTGCCAGACGTGTCCCCCTGATGAAGAAAGTACACGTCCAGATGAGACGTTACTGGGTCTTTCAGCATGACAATGATCCCAAACACACAGCCAGGGCAACAAACGAGTGGCTTCGTAAGAAGCATTTCAAGGTCCTGGAGTGGCCTAGCCAGTCTCCAGATCTCAACCCCATATAAAATCTGTAGAGGGAGTTGAAAGTCCGTGTTGCCCAATGACAGCGCCAAAACATCACTGCTCTAGAAGAGATCTGCATGGAGGAATGGGCCAAAATACCAGCAACAGTGTGTGAAAAGCTTGTGAAGAGTTACAGAAAACGTTTGGCCTCCGTTATTGCCAACAAAGGGTACATAACAAAGTATGAGATGAACTTTTGGTATTGACCAAATACTTATTTTCCACCATGATTTGCAAATTTAAAAATCAAACAATGTGATTTTCTGTTTTTTTTTTTCACATTCTGTCTCTCATGGTTGAGGTTTACCCATGTTGACAATTACAGGCCTCTCTAATATTTTCAAGTGGGAGATCTTGCACAATTGGTGGTCGACTAAATACTTATTTGCCCCACTGTATGTATTATCTGCCATTCGGTTGTATGATGTTCAAGTTACACAAACCCAAACAAAGCTGTGCCATACTGAAAGTCAGTGGTGGATGAAGTACTAACTTTTGTATAAGTACAGATACAGGAGCAAAAAATTACCTAAGTACAAGCATCTAAGAAAAAAACTACTCAAGTAAAAGTCAAAAAGTACTTGCTTTAGAATTTCCTTTACTCGTAAAAAGTAAAAGTACTTTCTCCTGATGCAAAAATGTGATATGAGATCTGAGTCTATATGTAAAGAAAAGAACAGAACAGAACAAGCAATAAAATTGCTCTCTCAACGGAAGCTCAACAAGCTCCACTTTTAGCTTAATGGCGGATTGCAAGCAACAACCAGGTGCATACTAGAGCATGAATCGGGAATGGATTTTCACTCCTTTTTCTTCCCGCTCCCAGAGAGAAACTCCTATTCCAAAAAGTTAAAAGTAAATTTCATTACGTCCCACTCCTGCTCAATGACTCCCGTCTAAATCTTAGTCAAAATTACTCCCAACTCCTCCTTTTAACACAGGTGAAAATCATCATTTATTTAGGTGTTCCCACTCCCTGCGGGATTTCCCAAAGTAATTCATGCTCTAGTCTAGTGCATACCCTCACCTACTTAACAAGAGTGTGCAGCACCCACCCATCTGAAGGTGCGCTGCTCGCTGTTGGTTAAGATCTCGTTCACCTGCCTAATCTTACTTGTACTCGTGTTGCTGCCTGTAGAGCTCAATTACGGCATCGTTTCACAGGGCTTATCGATTGCGCCAGAGGAATGAAAACGAAACTATCAATTCACAATGAGGAAAAAAAACAAAAGCAACGTGTAATGCAGGTGACAATTTGAAAAGTGGTCAAGTAAAAGTACAGAAAAGTAAAATGTTGTAAAATAAAAGTAAAAAGTACCACTTCATATTTGTACTCAAGTACAGATACACAAAAATGAACTTAAGTACAGTAACAAAGTAGTTTTATTTCGTTACCTTCCACCACTGCTGCTAGTTCACACTCATACAAAGGATACATATTGGACTACTAGTGATTGGCTTGTTGTTAAATTCACACTTGCTGCAGTAACAGGTGCTTCTGAGACCCAACTATTTTTATACAAGCTTTTAAAAAGTTGCTTTTCTATAATATGTCTGCTTTAAACAGGACTGGTTCTTTATGAAGTTAATTGTTTTTAAGTGAATCTTTTCTCTTCTAGTTCTGTTGGAGAATGTTGGTGAAGAGTTGGACCCTATCCTGGAGCCTCTGCTGCTCAGACAGACTTTCAAACAGGGTGGCGCCATATGTATCCGTCTTGGCGACAGTACTTTTGAATACGCGCCCAACTTCCGCTTTTATATCACCACCAAGCTACGTAACCCTCACTACCTGCCCGAGACCTCCGTCAAGGTATGTAGGGAGGCCTTATAAATAGTTTTCTATGCTGTATTTACTATAGTACGGCATTTTATTTAGTTAGTATGCTTAACCGTCTTGGTGCCAATTCTTCACACTAACTTGACATGTTATCAGTCTGATGATATTTTAGTTTCAAAGCCTAAATCTCAACTTTTGGGAAATGTGAACAAAATTTTAAATTGATGCACATTACCTAAGCATTATTTTCATCTGGGGCCATGCATAGGGCTGCAACTATCAATTATTTTTCTATAATCGACTAATTGGACAATTAATTAAACGATTAATTGGATAAATGTCACTTTTTTCAATTACCTTCACAATTTAACTTGGAAGTTGTTTTCGGTATGTTGTAAGTAACAATAAAGACAAAATGGAAGAATATTTCCTTCAAAAACAATATTTTATTGCAACTTCCTGACTTAATTGTAGTCTAAAACTGTACCGTTTTAAGTACATAAAACTTGTAAAAGTTTTTAATAAAGGTTCTGTGTATAAAACAAAAAGAATTTCTCAATACATAATTCAAACAAAAGCCCTGTTCATTCAAATTTTAAAAAGTCCTGCTGATGGACATTTTTGATTTTTTTTGTTGTTGTTGTTGTTGTGGGCAAAGTGCTGATATAAATTGTGTCAAAGACTTATTTATTTTCTTGAAACAAACTTAACAACAAAATTGAATAAGGATAAGGAAGACTGTAATGAACCGGCTTTCTTTCTCAAACAGTTGTTCACTAATACAATCCAAAACCAATTTCAAAGCAAGCTCTCTTGTATGACAGTTTACAGTTTGAATGGGAGTTTGCGTTGAAATGAGACTCTAAGCTGTTATATGAATATATTTATGTATGTGGTTTCTTTATAAAAAGAAATGAGATGACTTTACTACCTAACAATGACTCAAGTGCTACTATGCTTCTCCAAAACACAATAGAAACGGACACTTAAGACTCTGATTTGCATCATCGCTAACTGGCTTAGTGCTCTGTGCTAAGTAGTAACATCTCATCAACAAAGAATACAAACAATACAGTTGGCTACATTTACTCACCTCTGACGTAGGCACGCTGGATCTAACAACACACACGACTCAAAACAATCTAACTCTTGCGTAAATATTATTGATTCATCAATTAAACCTGTGATTAGTAGTGAACGCTCTTTCTCGCTCTTGCTTTAATCACTGGCTCGCGGGCAGCCTCACATTACACATTGGGTGACAACTTCCATAAGGTTAAAATGGAGGACATATTTAAAAAAAAAAAAAATCGGACAAGCCGTATATTATCATCAACAATAAAGTTTTGCACGGTTTAGAGATCATATTTGTGTTACTTAATAATAAAAAGGTCAAAAGTTAAAGGTCAAACCTTTTTTTAACAATTTATTTAGTTCACAGTACTAGCAAGTTTTCAAATTGCAACGTGCTCAAGAACAAATCTTATTTTGAAACGGTTTTCTGCCAAAATATCCTAAATGGCAAAACTTCCTACCAGTGCACTTTTTTCTTTTTTTTTTTATTGAGTCAATTTTGACCTTTCCGTTGCCTCAAAATACTTTTGGTGTGTGTTTTTCTCTGATAGCTTTTAAGCATTGTGTTTTCTTATGGTAGATTAAAAGCAGTGTTTATCGTAGTGTATCGTAGTAAATTTAAACCACCCTTATTTGATATTAATACACTTAAGTATTTTCTTAAGGCATTTTTGAGTACGTTATTACTTATTCCTGTATGCATCCAAACAAAACAAGCTGAAAGCACACGGTAGTACTTAGGGTGTCAAATTCGCCATTGGTAGATGTTTCGCCTGTAAAGATATTTTGGCAGAACAGTGTTAACAAGGAACATTTGTAACAAACAAAATTCTTAAGAACAAGAATTTTTTACTTAAAAACAATATGAGCATTAAACTGTTTAAAAGAAGTAAACCCTTTCTAAGAGGAACAACCTTACGAAGTCCAGCTGTAGTTATTTTGTTATACGGATGCGATGAGAGTTGCAAAATGTTTTCAATGTCGACACACCTGCTGCTCGCTTCGTCATTTCATGTCTCGCCCTCTCCGTGTGACGTTCTACGGCTGCTTTGCCCCTGATGCTCACGTCCACGTCACACCTGCAAAGCGTGTAGAAACCGTGGAACGAGTCTGGACTGCTTTTGGCGAGGAATCGTGATCTTTTGTACATTCAATATTAGAAGCTGTCCGCCGTTTTGGCATGTTTGCTAGCACTGTTTTTTAAAATCTCGGCAAGCAAATGATGTCATCAGATACCCACACGTGAAGCTTCGTTTACATTTTATTGAACAAATGATGTAGGATGTTTTAACTGAGGCCACTGTTGGCCAATCACAGACCAGTTGTGACAACTGTGGGGCTGAGTTGCGTCACATAAACTGAACTGCAGCCTATTTTCTTTAAAAGCCGGACAAATAGCATCCTGCTCTTAGGTTGTGCCGGACGCCGGACACATCACTGAAATGGCTGTGTGTCCATCCTAAAACTGGACTGGTGGTCACCCCTATTACACTAAAAAGAAGGACCCAAACAGGACTGGTCATAGCTGCCGGCAAAAATCGAAATTAAATGCGTTGGCAACTGATTGATTTTAAGTCCTTTAATCGATTAGTTGTTACAGCCTTAGCCATGCAAATATTGTACACTTGTCTATTGAGATAGGACTGACCCAGCTTTTTCAAATGTCTGTCATTATTATTATTTCACTTTTTAAAGTCTATCTGCGACAACTTTAAATCGTTGTGATTTGAGTGAGGGAGCCCAAAACAATTTTCTCATCTGAAAGTACTCTTTGGCTTTCCAACTAATAAACACCGATGCTATCGTTGTTGATCATTGCGCTCTAGGTGACCCTGCTTAACTTCATGATAACCCCAGAGGGAATTCAGGACCAGCTGTTGGGCATCGTAGTGGCTCGGGAGAGGCCCGACCTTGAGGAAGAGAAACAGGCTCTTATCCTTCAAGGAGCTGAGAATAAAAGGTATAGTAGATTGGAACCCACGCACATTCAGGGTTCACTATTCATAAATTAACAATTCATTTGGATATTTTTAAAGCTTTGGATCCTTCCCATATACAGGTAGTCCCCGGGTAACGACGTACCCAACTTACTTTACGATGCAAGAGTCTCATCTGCCATTCTGTCTCTATCATTTTTTTAATTCTAAATGTTGACTTTTATTTTGTGTTCATGCTTTTATTTTGGCGCTGGGAGTATAGAGAAGGTAGTACTAGCACATGCGAGTAAGAGCTCATTTTCACACAAAGATGAACATATTTGCGCACACGAAGAAGAGCGCACTTACAAGGAAGAGCGCATTTGCGGCCATTAAGAAGTCGCGGTGTGGTCAAATTCTTGGGTTGAGTTTATGTGATTGTTTACGATGATGTGCAGACTGATACATGCCAATCGTTAATCATCATTTTTCAATGACTGATGAAAAAACAGAGAAATTGGGCTTTTTGTGAAAGCACACATTTCAAACATAACTTTGACTTTAGCAGAGCTATTTTTTGCTTTAGTTACATCCCAAACATCTGAATAATGTTTTCCTTTTACAAAATAACATAAACAACAAGACAAATAGAGCTTTTGATAGCAAAGTAACAATTTATTTACACATAACTAACTGAGAGATGACGCTGATCTGGCTGCGACAGCCGGGGTAAACTTTTCCCTCATCGCCACCTGTCTCTGCTCGGCGAGCAGCACGGACTCAACGGCATCGTTCGCTGCACTGGTGGTCCTGGTCGTTCTGCTCGGTCGTCCAACGTCTTGCATCCCGGGCGTCCTCCCGGTTGTTCTGCTCGGTCGTCTGCCACCTGGAATCCTGGACGTCCATTCAGTCGTCTTCCGCCGGCGCCCCAGCCGTACGGCCCAGCCGTTCGTTCCGTTGAATCGGGTTGCGGGTCTTACCAAATGCGCTACTGCTCTCCAGTGGCCAGTTTTATGGCTTTAAAATGGATTTTCTGCGTTGTGCTTTGGAGCTAAGTTGAATCAGAGCCCAAAGATGTCTCTTGTGAAAAAAAAAAACGTAAAATACGTCTTTGGGACACTGAAACAATTAAAAATACAACGTATTTATACATATTTGGGAGCAAATGAGTTAACAAGTAATTGAAGAAAAATGAGGAAATGGAGTGGAATCGTGATAGTTACGTCATCAACCTCTAAGCTATGAACCGGAACATTACTTGTTGCATTTATACAAAACGCGACCTGGAAATTGTAAAGTCTGGGCTTATGTCTGAGTCGACAGTGCTCGAACATTGCGTTCCCACGAGTTCTATACCTGAATGTTATGGGAGTTCATATCATGTCTGAAAAGGGCTTAAATTGCAGCTATTGTTCAGGACAACTCACTGGCACACTGTGTTCACACATGAGCGCGTACAAGGAAAATACTGGAACACTTCTGGATTTCAAAGCATGTCTTAAAGAAGCTTGTGCCTATACTGTAAAAACCCATTAAGGCATACTCTAAAAACGCAGCAATTAAAGTGTTTTTTTTCTACCAGGCAACTGAAAGAAATTGAGGACAAAATTCTCCAGGTGCTCTCATCATCTGAGGGCAACATATTAGAGGACGAAACAGCTGTGACCATTCTCTCGCAGTCCAAAGTGCTGGCCAATGAAATTACAGAAAAACAGGCGGTGGCTGAGGTGACGGAAGTTAAGATCGACGAGACCCGCCTGGGCTACAAACCCATCGCCATTCACTCGGCCATTCTCTTCTTCGCCATCGCTGACCTGGCCAACATTGAGCCCATGTACCAGTATTCCCTCACCTGGTTCATTAACCTCTTCATCAACTCCATAGACAACTCTGACAAGAGCGATGATCTGGATGAGAGGTGAGCGTAATTGAAGAAAAGCCCACGCTGTAAGTGTAGTATCACGGCGGTGTTCCCCGTTTTCCAGGTTGAATATCTTGAGAGATCACTTCACATACTCACTCTATGTCAACGTATGTCGATCGCTTTTTGAGAAAGACAAGCTGCTCTTCTCCTTTTGCCTCTGTGTCAGTCTGCTGATGCACAACAAGATGGTAGGTGGGGAAAAAAATCACAAGACATGAAGCATTTCCTCAATCACATTCATAAAGTTCAGGATAATGGAAATTTCAGTGGTGAACTTAATTTTCAATGCTATGAATTCACAATAGCCGTTTGATCCATGAATTAACCACAACATTTCACACTCTTGTGGTATCTCCAACCTGATGCTGATGGAATGAATTTAGCGGGCACTTACTTTCAACAACCTCCTTTCTAGAGATCGACCTATATGAGTTTTTCAGGACTGATACCGATTACTAGTAGTTAGAGGGGCCGATAACCAAGTTTTGGAGCCGATATTCATTTGCAGTAAAGTAATTATTAAATGCGTCATTGAGTGAGTCCACTCAAATCCGCTCACTGCTGAGCACAGCTGCGCACACATACACAATGAGTTGCCACAGCACGCTAGTATTTAACAAGCTAAACGATGATTGACACATTCGGCATCTTTGAAAGTAGCGCTGCCAAGCTTCTCTGGCAAGATCAAAGCTTCAATGCCTGTCAATCATTGTCAGCTTTACCAAGCAAAACTCGCAGTGCACTACTGACCAAGAAAGGCAGCAGGAGGGAGAGTGAGGCTGTACGGGCATTAAGCAGAAAAACATAAATATATATATATTTTTAATTAAAAATCTAATCCTTTTTACCCAATTCCGATCATCTGAGAAATGGCGCACTCGATATTCCCTGTCCCTAGTTTTAAATGGACTTTTTCATATTGGTTGGTTGGATTAAAAAATAGGCCGATATACATTAAATTTCCAAATATCGGCTCGATATATCGGCTGGCATTATATCTGTCCATCTCTAATCCTTTTTTAAGGCTTGATGAGGCAAAAATTTGTCTGAATTCCAATGTTTTGCCATTTCTCACACTTCTAATCAACTTTGCAAGCCAAGATTCACTTCTTTATATTTGTCTTAACTCCAAAGTTGTGTTAGACTCAAAGCCAAAGCAAATGAAACATTGGCATCTATTGCTGTCTGTTAGTCATTCCAGTGATTAACCAACTGGAAAAGCTACCTAATCATTGCCACCTAAAACCATTTAGCTATTTCCAGCGGTGTTGTTTTTGTCAGCCTTTTTAATTTTCGTCTTAGTCTTTTAGACGATAATACTTATTTGACTTTGTCATATTTTAGTCATCTCAAAATGTGTTTGTCTTTGTGTAGTTTTTGTTGAAGAAAACTCAGGACTAATTTTGTCTAGTTTTAGTTGACGTTTACTGAAAATGTTTTCTTTTGTCAAATGAAAAAAATGTTACTCCAAAAATAAGCAGGTTTCCAACTATTTCGAATGAACACTTACAGACGAGCGCGTATTGTAGCGTCTGTCTACAAGGATAACGGCAACTTGGTGATAATACACACTCAGCAGGAAAACAGTACATTATTTTCAATTAATTAAACCCACCTGGACGCCATGAAATGTATGTAAAAAAAGACTGAGAGTCTAAGAGGATGCTCGCCTTTAGCATTAGCCAAAAGCTAACATGAACGCAAATGCTATGCTAACGCTAAAAGCTACACTTGGTGTGTGATGATCACTCAGCACAGACCTTTAACGGCTAAAGCAACATTGCATATTTTCTCTGGCCAAGATAAGAAAACAAATCTTACCATGTGTGTGCGTGTGTGCAAGCCTGGAGACACCGAGAGGACACACTGGTGAGTCGGGCACAACCAGACACTGCTACGTTCCAGGCTAACTACACATACATGGCCACACTGCAAATTTATAATGTCTTAGTCAGATTATTTTTCTTAAATCTAGTGAAGTAATTTTCTGCATTTTGAGTATTAAAGACTAGTTAACAGATTAAAGTGCGTACGACAGGTGAAAAAAAGTCTTAAATAGCATTAATATGTGAATTAGAATCATATTTTGAGACGATTCGACTATATACGACAATTTAGCAAAACGCAGATGACGAGAAATTAGTCTTTTAATCTGCCGGTTAGCCACGCCTACAATGATAGGGCTCTAGCGTCCCCAACAGGTGGTAGACGTCAGCGGGAGGATGGGCTCATCGGTTTTACTATTCAGCCCATTGAGGGGGAATTATTCAGAACGAGGAAAACGTGACGAAGAGAGCCGCAAAATGTCATTGTTGCAGTCTCTCTACTCCAATATTTTTACAGGATATTCTTTTTATCCAAATATTTTTCCCCAATAGCTAAATAAATGGCATGGTCATGACAAATAACAGTCTTGTGCTAAATGGAAAATGAAATAAAAGAAATACATTTATTCAGGACGACATGGCAAAATTACTCCTTAATGGTCAAAACTGTCGACTTCACCTTGACTGTCACACATCCCGAACAAAATTTTAAGCCACCTAAGTCTGGCTTATGTCATTTCCCTTCCCCGGCTTCGGAGAATGTAAACAAACCAAGAGGCGTGACAGCTAGCCGACATGGTAACCCGAACCGAGTGATGTTTCAAAGTCTTCGAAATGGAAAATCACACATAACTAGCCCGGATCATTTCACATGACGACTGGGTTGACGGCCCGGCGGCGAACAAGTTAGAGCTCATCGTTCCCCTGCTGAGGGCAGAGGGCTCGTTTGTTGGGAAGCAGCTGGACAATGACCGCCGGACAAACCGGCCGACGTCGGACAAGCGTGTAGCTGCCAAATGGTTAACACGAATATGGCAAAATAATGCTTTACTACACAGCGAAGTCGTAAACAGCGAGAGACTCATAGGAGGGCGGCTGCAGTTGTTATGCATTACACTCATTACAATATGTGTATGAGGAGAGCTTTTTACATGCCCATCCATGATGAAACCTAAGTAAATAGTCCTTTATGTAAAGAAAGTTTGGAGTGTTTACTTTGTAATCGCTGTATTCACGGCTATTTTTAACACAAAGTTGCAATTTCTGATCGGTTGGAAAATTTGGCAGAACACCGGGCACACGAAGAGGGCAATAAGCTGAGTATCGTGCTCTCCCGGCGGGGGGATGTGCGAAAAGCCGCCGGTCGTCGGCCGAGGGGACAAGGAGCATGTCAGCCACAAACTGCAAGCCACTTACATATTAAAATGATCCCAGTATTTGACATAATACAAAATATTATGTTTACTCACTTCCTCGTAAGGCCCATGGTCCCACAGTAGTAGAGCTTGTTATGGCCAATATCCACCGGTGAATGGGAACCTTTTGAAACCCCAAAAAGGCTCACACGCCTCTCCCTCGTATAGCAAGATTTTTCTGCAGCCGTTTTGCTGGCGTGATGCGAAAAATAAACGAATTAATCTGCAAATCACCTGAATCCTTAGTACTTCTCACACAACAGTATGGCTTTATAGGAAGAGGACTCCTTCTCCCGAACACGTCACAGCGCCCTCTTCCTCATTGCAAGACCGAAGCCGGAAGTCTGTCATTTTCGTAGCGCGAGATTCAAAAAATTGAATTAATATATCGACCGCTTCTTCACACATCCAAGTGATACATTTCATTCAGGAGCATAAAATACCGCGTGTAATATGAAATAAACATGCTTTTTCGTGTCACAGGCACTTTAACGCGTCATAATATTCCACCTGCTTTAAGTAAATTTTACGATTTGTTCTTATTAAGCCCATACATCTAAAAGTTGGTCATTTTACCATTTTATACCTACGTAAAGAAAAAATTCGCTTTCATATTATGTTTTAAACAATATCTATTGTTGAATTAAGAACATTTCTTACATTTCAAAGCTTTATTTAAGATTAAATATACTAATTTATTGCTTGTAATAAGTCTATTAAGCTTGTTTTCAGCTTGCTATTTTTCTTATTTCAAGAAATCTAAGTGATTGTTTACTTGAAGCACTGGCAGATAATATTGCTAGTAGATGTACATAAGCCTGTCGCAATATGCAATAATTCCATTTATCGCGCGATAAATAAAAATGAACGCGGTAATTTTTCCGCTGCGATTTATCGCCTCGCGTGCACATGCGTGCGCGCGTGCGGCAGACGTGCTGTTAAAAGTTCGGATTACCAACTGCGCAAAATGCATCTTCGCTCAATCTGGCAAAAACTAGCGCCGGAG
Source organism: Corythoichthys intestinalis (assembly GCF_030265065.1). Taxonomy (NCBI): domain Eukaryota; kingdom Metazoa; phylum Chordata; class Actinopteri; order Syngnathiformes; family Syngnathidae; genus Corythoichthys; species Corythoichthys intestinalis. The sequence continues at coordinate 52,525,177 of NC_080406.1, forward strand.
CCAATCGTTCCCATTATATCCTATTGTTCAACGTATACAGGCCGCCTTAGTGCTCCGGCGGGACTGTGAACCATCTATGGCGCGCCGGTGTTGTTGATGTGTGGGCGCTCCCGTCAGGAGTGACATTTCACGCGGGGCGGCTATTTTTCGACACAACGCCGGATATTTACAACGAAGTCCGCCAAAACATTGTTACCGACTTGGCTGCTACGAACAACCTCGCTTTGACAACGAACAGCTGCTTCAAACTCGTCCTGTTTATGAAAGTCGATTGTCATTATATCATATGCTGGTGTTGTGTAGTAATGAGCAGACGTGACTACAGCGGCGCTTGCTAACACTAGATATCATGAAATGGCAAACTAGATGTACTACGTCCCATGCTATTGGCTACGTGAGCCCAGAGTGATTATGGGACACGTAGTCCATATACTACATCGATGAATTCTAAACTGTCACGACTGAATGGAAGTTAAGAAGGCCAAATCAGTCCATACCAGTGACTATAGATAATGTTGCAAATATTGTTAATTCAGTACGTGACACAGATGGATTCGGACCACAAATAGGATGTCTTGCTCATGTAGTAAACCTAGCTGCTAAGAGAGCTGTAGCAATCAACAGTGTGCCCTGCCTCACTTTACAAACAGTAAAGATTGTTCCCAGCACTTTTATACAAAATTTTTTCAGATCAGTAGGATAGTAAGCACATAAATATTATGCACTAAAATGCATGTTTATATGATGGCAATTTAATTTTTGCCGTTTGCTCGTTTAAAAAAAAAAAAAAATGAAACAAAAAATATAATTGTTTTTTTTTTTTTTTCCAGAGCATTAAATGTATTGAATCGGATCGAAAATCGTGTCCCCCATATTAAAAATCGTACCAAACCATGACTTAACTGTATCATTTCATCCCTATGGAACACCATTGCAGAAGCTATGACGGGAAAAGTTTTCATTTGCCTAAATGCTTAAGTTATTAAGTGCAATTTTTTTTTTAAACACATTTTATTTATTCTGTGTTTCTGTGCGGTATTAATATTGCTGTTTTTTACTTAAGAGGCATGGTCTATTGTTTGTAGTTGTGATTTCTTAAAAAATATTTTGACTTTAAGAGTAAATATTTATCGCGTTTAAATGGGTGTACTTGATCTATTAATATATACTGTATTCTCACTGTGTTATTGTAAATTGGTCAAAAAAAAATTGGGGGGGCGCAATAATATCGCATATCGCAATAATTTATGAGAATAATTATCGCACACTAAAATTTGTTATCGCGACAGGCCTAGATGTACACTGAAAACAAGGGAATTTAACAACTTTTAACGAGGTGTGTTTTTGCAGTGCACATTAGGGGTGGGAACCTCTAGGTACCTCATGATACGATACCGTTTGCGATACAAAGCTAACGATAACGATGATCTCACAATATGGCGATAGAACAATTATTGATAGACTGGTCAACAAATCATTCAACAGAACAAATAGGCTAATAAACAGAAAAACAAGCTATCTTCATCCTTCAGCTTAAAGTTTATCACTAGTAGACGTCCAATCCATTTGAACTGGGAGGGTAGCAGCAAATGAACCCCTCCCACTTTAAATGGACCCCTCCCACTTCTATGGTCGTCAGCGGTAGCCAATGCCAGGCAATGAGGAAAATTTGGGCCATTTCAGGTCACTACCTGTTGATTTTCTGTCATCTCCGGATGATTTTGCGGTATATTATGCGCTACCTCCTGTTGATTATGGATTACAGAACAGGAAGTGACCCGGTGATGAATAGGCAGTGACTCAAACTCAACAGGAAGTGACCTGTAAATGCCCCAAAAATCGGAAAGAGTGACTATGAATCCTCTGGTTTTGAATGAACGAACGTTCTTTCGCCCTTCCCAGTCCTAATGGATTGGGCGTCGAGCGCCGTCAATGGCAGCCGTAGAGTGAACAGAGACACTATTATGGTGGAAGATTTTAGTAAAAACTTTTTTTTTTTTTTTTTTTTTCTCTCTAAACATTGACACCTTTTTAAAATGATATCTCGATTCTTGGTATGAGCGTATCAATAATCTTTTGGGATCCAAAGTATTATCATATATCACCATTTTGATATTTTGTCACAGCCCTAGTGCACATAGTGTGAACATGTGATGGAAACTATTGCGCATTTTAGTTTTCGTCTCGGACGTTAGACGAAAACTGGTATTAGTCTCGTTTCAGTCTCGTCGTCATGAAAAAAATTGTTCGTTGACGAAATATTTTCGTTATAGTCGTCGTTGACGTTGTCAATGGATAGAAATGTACCAGGCACTGAGAGTTAAGTTCACCTAGATGGGTTGTAGTGCATCATATGTTTATCCGTAAATTACAGCCGACGCTACAAAATGTCTTAGGTGAATGAAGAAGACTGGCACTTCCTGTTGACGGGGGGTGTTGGTCTTGACAACCCATACTCCAACCCTTGCACGTGGCTCCCCAAGAAGTCATGGGATGAACTTTGCCGCCTGGACGCCATGGAGCAATTTAAAGGCTTGCGAAGGGACATGGCTCAAAATAGGAATAGCTGGAAAGAGGTCTATGACAGTCCGGTGAGTAGCAATGTTATTTTCCTCAAAAAGGTTTTACATTTTCTTTTGATTGATTCAGTGCTTAAACTGTCACAGAACACAATAATCTGTGAGTCTTCACAAAACTCTGAAAATACTCTGCGATGACTGCCAATGAGTCCAGTAGCAATAAGAAAGCAATTAAACTTGGTTAAGAGTAAAAAAGATAATCATGATAAAAGGATTACCCCGGTAGTTTGCCTTTAAAATTTCACTCTGGCTTTTTAAATGATAAAGAAACTAAAAGTTTATCTAATTAAATCTCTTCATTTCCCATTTTGCTAGAAGCGCCCGCACTATCGGGATGTGCGAACAGCTGTTAAATCGATATGTGGTGCGTATGCACATGCACTCTTTGATTTATAATCAACATGCACAGCCTTCTAATGAAATCCAGTTGGTTCCAGTTGCAGCATTTACATCGGTTCGGTCTCAGTTGAGAGAACAGCTGTTCTGTCAAGTTCAAGCACATGCACACACGTATGTACTTGTTCCCCCCAGGAGAGCCCAAGTAGGCGTCTCTATGTTGTGGACAAACAGGCCGAGAGAGAGCATTCCAAAACTTGCCGCTTAGCATTGCTCATCAACTCTATCGTCCGTTTACTTCTATGGATTAATGACTTGGTTGTGGCCCGGTAACTGATGACTCTCCCCTGCTGCTTAGCCACAAGTTTCCCTGCTTCCCTCCCTCCCTTTTCGAAAAATTTTGTCTCTGTACCCATGTTCACTCCACATGTGCACACATGACAAATTACCTCTTTTTTGGAGTTTAATTGCAGCGATTTGTTTTGTAGTCGCTCAACAAAATTGCAGACCGCAGACAAAAGAAAAGTGTAAATACATTGATCTCAATAACAGCTGAAAAACTCACAGGCTTTTCTATCCTATAAACAATTTAGTCTTCAATGAACCGAGATTTGAACCAAGGACTGGGAGGCAGACATGCTGTTTGTCAACAACTGCATGCCACATTTAGAAATTGTGATACGACATGTTTTGCAGCTGTGGTTGAAAATTTCACTGGGATTAGATAATATGTGTGTTATCCTGCGTTCTATCTCCAGGAACCCCATCAAACTCCCCTCCCAAATGAATGGCAGGAGAAGCTGACTCAGTTTCAAAGGATGCTGGTGATCCGATGTCTCCGGCCAGATAAGGTTATCGCTTGTATCCTCATTTTCTCTTTCTCTTCATTCAGCTGCTTAGACATGGAGAATGGGAATCTGAGTGTCTTTTTATTCAGCAACTACACCTGAGTGTAGCGGTGAACTCTCGTTCTCTCTCTAATCAATGACACGTGTGCAGCCTCACATTACACATAAACAAGGACCCAAACGAGACTGCTCATACATTGGTATGAAAAAGTATCTGAACCTTTTGGAATTTCTCACATTTCTGCATAAAATCACCATCAAATCAGTGACGTGCGGTGAGGTTCATGGTTGGTGAGGCACTGACTCCTTTAGTGTCAGATTTCCAAATATATAAACCAAAAAGGGTAGCTTATTCAATTGGCTACTGGTTATTTCGTATCTCATCAGCATTCTTCACAAAA